>NC_090415.1:21363728-22060920 GCF_036365525.1 Heterodontus francisci
TTGCATAGTTGAAAAATAGCAATTTAACACAAATTTTATTGTAATTCTTTTACTAAGCCTCTCAAGTTTACTTAAAGTAAATTAATCAAACTCATGGAAACGTTCAAACTCTCAGTCACACAAAATCTCCCATCAGCAATGGCTCAGCATCACCATCTGCTGGTGTCCCCGACTCACTGCAGTTACTGCCCCCTCCCACCATCTCCAGTTGCTGGTGTCCCTTCTCACTGCATTTACAGCACCCTCTCACCATCTTCATCTGCTGGTGTCCCTGTCTCAATGCAGTTTCTGCCCTTCTCACCATCTGACAATCACTGTGGCTTGCAGTTTAGTCCATTTTACTCTGGTTTCAGGGTGGGTTTAGTTGAATTCAGTTGAGCTGTTCGACGACGCATTTTTGAGAAACAATTCATAAATCTTCTAAAGAGCAAGAGGAACAGATTTAATATCATTTCAGTCTTCAGCGCTGTGAATATCAAATGTACTTTCTGTTCTGCGGTGAGTGTTGGGAAAGGAATATTAAATTGGATTTAGTTCCAGTGTTTGAAGCCCTTCAGCTCTTTCTATGATTTCACTAATTTAACAATGAGATTGAAAGGATATTTCACAGCCTTCTTCAGTTCCTTTCTGAATTTAGTCTGGGTCACAACGTAAAGACATGTGTTGGTGCAGAAACTGAGAAGCTGCAGCATCTGTGCTGTTTGATTTGTGATGAAGAGAGCATCAGTATCGGAGGAATAATACTGAATGTCTCCAATTCGCGCATAAATGTTATACACAACTCGGGTCGCCCATAACAGTATAAAACTGCCAGATATAGTGAAGAGTAAAATAATTGATTTTCTGCGATTCTCCATCTCTGGGTCCTTGTGATTGTCTCCATTGCTGTGGCCCCGGAATCCCCTGCGGACTTTACTGGAGAATAAAATCCGTCTGACAGTCAGAACATTGAGCAGCAAAATCAGAAAGACCGGGACACAAGGTGTTATGGTGCGTTCAAACAATTCAAATGCGCCCCATGTGGGGGAAGTAAAGAAGATCAGTTTATAATTACAACCCATGGGAACATTATCAATAATGTAATCTGCTTCCTGTGTAAAGTACCAGGGGATAGACTCCAAACAGCCCATCACACTAACCGTTCCAACAACGACACCCGCCCTTTTCTCAGTGCAATATTTTGTTTTAAGCTTCTCACAACAAATGGCCACAAATCGATCAAAGGTGAAAGTGACTGTGAGGCAGACAGAAACAACGGTGGCTGCAGAAAGAAGAACGACAACGAGAGAACACACAGGAGCAATTCTCAGGAATGAATCTGGGAAATAAATTGAAACAATCCAAATCAATATGGGATCGGTGATAACGACCACTGCCATTCCCACCAGGTAGACAGTGATACATTTGGAGAGGTCGCACTTTCCGCGGGTCAGGATCACAATTGCCACCAAGTTAACTGGAAGAGAGAGAAAAGGAAGCAAAGAGATTACTGATCAGACCTGGAGACAAAGCAGCAGTTTGACAGGATCTGGGCTGAAATTTCCAGCTTTGTTGCTGCATCGAGCAGTGAAAACTGTTCCATTGACCTGGGCAGTGCTTTGCCACAGTGAAATGTTTGAAAATACAATTATTTAAAATGAATTGGGAAATTGATATGGAAAGTGAATAAAGTCAACACCGGATCTACTGGAAGTACTGAGTGAGGATGCAACGCCAGTGAGGAAATGAGAAGGGGTTATACAAAAGATGGAATCCAATGAGTTAATTGGGAATTTGTTTTCAGACTGTTGGTTGGGAAGTTTTCGGAAGAACCGATGAGCAGCTGATTTGTTGCTCTGCGTTCAGTGAAACGGCAGGGACAGTTACCAAATGGGAAAATGCTGAAAAATGCAGCGCTGAGTTTGAGTATCAGCCACGATCGAGAATTGCAGAGCAGACTTGAAGGGCTAATGTCCTCCTCCTCCTAGATTCCTATCAGTTTGGACGAGGCAGCTGTAGGTGGACCAGGGAGTGATGTTGGAAGGGAGAGAAGGAAAAGGAGGGGAGACTGGAACAGATGGTTTGGGAGAGTGGATAAACTAAAGCTAGAATGAGGAGACTGAGGATTCAATATGGTGAGGAGAGGCTGAGATTCACGGGGAGAGGCTGCAAAAGAGTTCTGGAGGAAATCTAATATTTAGATCCCAGTTGAAAAACTCAATTAATACTTTCAAACAGGTACTGTGGTCATTGGTGTTGCAGAACAGTTAATTGTTTATACAATATAGTCAATGTATTTAGTTTGTACAAGCAATGAAATGTAAATTTAAATATATTTCTGATATCAGCCTCGCTCTTTATTGAACTCGGCAGTCACCGAGATTTTAAAGCACAGAATTTAAGTAATGAAAGACAATCGGTGAAGTCTTGATTCTATTCTATTTATTCAGTCAGTAAGTAAGGAACAGGAACCTTCGACAAAACAAAATGAGGACCTAACAGAAATCAACACAAAGGATCAAGTCCAACAGGAAAATGAACACAATCTGACAACAGTCAATTTCCACTCACAGTTTCTCTCTCTAATTGTTCTGGACGTTCCAGCACTTTATGATCGTGAATTATTCACACTGCCTCTTCTTACCCTTTCTCTTTACTTCTGCCTATCTCTTTCCCTCGGTTTAGTTCTCCCTGCTCCTTTTCTCCTTCCCTATCTCTCCGGAGTACTCACACCCTGCAAACTGTTACTTATTGCGACTTTTCACACACGATTTATTCCTAACATTCTGTCCCTGTGTGATGTTCTCCAGCCCCAGGTTTAATTATTCTATTCTCAGAGTCAGTTTGCTCAACGGCAAAATCTTTGTGAATAATTTAATCTGTCTACAGAACTCCCAAGTCTCCACTGTTCACCTACACTCTTCATTTCATCTCCAATGCATGGAATAAACAGGATGGAAATCTTCTTCCGGACAAACTTCACAATAATTGAAATTCCTTCTCCTGGACTTATAAAGTAATTCGTTGGAATATGGGATTGTTTAACTAATAAAACACCAACATCAGCGCTGCAGCTGATAATCTTCAGATGAATGGAAAGACTCCTGATTCCAACTGATAGAGAGTAAACAAATAAAATATCACATCAATTCTTTCTATTTTACAATGTCGTCCAGTATCAGTGAACGCTCCACAGTGAAACAGAGAAGGAGATGTGAAAGTGTCAGCAGAAAACTCAGTTTAGTAGCCAGACCTCTGAAGCAGCGTCAGAGACACACAAAATAAAATAATATTGGATAACAGTGACATTCAAATAAGTACATTGAAATTCCATTTACTCTGAGCCATGATATTGGGGAGGGAGGACATTGTACTGTCCCCTGGTAGCAGTGAGACAGTGAGACGTCTCAGTATCAAAAACTGAAAAAAACATTCATAAAAATATTCCAGGTTAGATCCACATCATGAAACTGTTAAAAGTTCTTGATAGTTTGATTCTTGATCACAACCGTGGCACCTGATCCAAAAATATTCAATACACAGAGTAATCTAGTAACAATGCCACGGTTCCTTAAAATAATATCATTATAGACATAATACAACTCCTGTATGAATGAAAGAGTAGACAATGAGGTTATTACATCAGTAAATTGCTGGAAAAGAGCAGTTGGCTGTGTAACACACGCAGTGAGAAATATACCCAGCGCAGTAGTACAGTTAGCATCGAATTACACCATTAACAGCTGATATACTGATTTACCAGGAACTCCAATTGTTGCAAGTAGAGGGTAGTAAATGTCTTCTACTTGAAATATCACTGGATATCCCATTTCTGTGAAAAGCAAAGACTTATGTTAGCCTGGAATCCACAGCTTCTGCAGGCACTCGGAGCTCATCCATTCCAATGGGTCCTAATTTGTACAGGGGATAAGGCTCCCCTGACATGGCTATACTGCTGATCATTGCTATTAGTGGCACCTGAACAAACACATTACATGAGCACTATTGACTCTGATGTAAATAATGTGGTGAATAAAATACCATCATTTCAATGTCAATGACATTTTCTTAATATGGCTATTCTCTGAAATAAACCTCAAATCTGCACTCACATTGGACGGATGCTACAATTATGAGTGTTGTCATTTACATTTTCCATATTATTGTATTGACCTTGTTCACTCGTGCCGTTTCTATTGCAAATGCAACTGATCTGTCTGCAGTGCACATTGAATCCAAGGGCAAAAGAAATCCTGTTTCACTCTGTTCCTGCCTTTTCCAAGTTAAACTGTGAACTTTGAGGTTCTGATTCAGGACCATGTTCAGGGTTATTGCCTAGAACCTAATGTGGGTGATATTAGGGGACAGACACTGTCTACATCCATTGGGGAGGCCGCCGCAAAGTGATAATATCACTGGTCAAGTAATCCAGATGCCCAGCCTAATGGCCTGGGGGCAGGGGTTCAAATCCAACCATGACAGCTGTATAAAATAGAGGAAGATCCCCCTCTACGTATGGAATGGAGGGAGCACCCTCTCTATGTATAAAGTGGCGGGAGCTCCCTCTCTATGTATAAAGTAGCGGGAGATCCCTCTTTATGTGTCTCTCTCCTTATCTGAGGAAGGATGTTCTTGCTATAGAGGAAGTGCAGCGAATGTGTACCAGACTGATTCCTGGGATATTCGGGCTGACGTATGAGGAGAGATTGAGACGGCGTGGATTATCTTCGCTGGAGTTCAGAAGAGTGAGTGGGGTTCTCTTGGAAACCTATAAAATTCTAACAGGAATTAACAGGGTAGATACAGGAAGGATGTTCCGATGGTAGGAGAGTCCAGAACCAGGCGTCATAGTCTAAGGATACGGGTAAACCTTTCAAGACTGAGATGAGGAGAATTTTCATCACCCAGGAGTAGTGAGCCTATGGAATTCGCTACCACAGAAAGCAGTTGACGCCAAAACATTGTATGTTTTCAAGAAGGAGTAGATATAGCTCTTGGGGCGCAAGGGATCAGAGGATGTGGGGGGAAAGCGAGAACAGGTTACTGAGTTGCATGATCAGCCATGATCATATGAATAGCAGAGCAGTCTCGAAGGACCGAATGGCCTACTCCTGCTCCTATTTTCTAGGCTTCTCTATAACATGGAGGGAGCACTCTGTTTATGAATAAAGTGCAGAGAGCTACCTCTCTATGAATACAGTGGATGGAGCTCCCTCTCTACGTATAATATAGAGGGAGCTCCCCTCTTCGTCTAATGTGGAGTAAGCTCCCTCTCTATCTATAAAGTGGAGGGAGATGAAGGACAGAGGAGAGAGAGAAATGAAAACAAATGGAAAATCTGCAGAGAGTGTCGAAGTGAAATATAGCGAGAGACAGAAGAGGTAGCCAAATGAGTCCTTGGCAGAACCACAGTAACAATCCCCATTGTCTGCCAGTCCAATATGGGGGTTTAGTGTGAGTGCTTTAGTGGTGAGTGCTGGATCACTGTTTGATATTTTCAAACTACAGTGGCCTTCCAACAAGGCAAGAGCTACAGGTTCAAAATTAACCACGAAATGGCTGAAAGCATTGCTGTCCAGGGACGGAGGAAGCGAGAGATGGAGGGAAAAGACACAGGCAGAGTTGGATAGAGACAGAGGTAGAGAAAGAGACAGAGCTAGAGGGAGAGTGACAAAGGGAGAAACAAAGACAGAGGGAGAGAGACAGAGAGAGGAAGACAGCCGGATGTAGAGGGAAAGATACAGGGAGAAGCGAGAGAGACAAATACAGAGGGAGAAAGCAACAAAGAGGGAGAGGGAGTGAGAGAAAGACAGAGGGAGAAACAGAGACAGAGTGAGAGACAAACAGAGATAGTACGACAGGGTGAGATTATAGGAGAAATGTTACACCTAATAATGTTGTAAAAACGATAAAATTATGAATCTAAACACTGTGTTTAAGAACTGCATTGAATGGAAACATTGCGGGTTTAGTGTGAGTGTTCTGGGGGCAAGTGCTGGATCAGTGTTTGATATTTTTAAACTGCAGTGACATTTAATATTGTTGAAAAATATTATTAAACTGTCAAACTTAGAAGCAGGGGAAAGGGGAGACAAGGTATGAGGAGACCTTTACAGAACCACAGTAACTATCTGGATTATCTGCCCAGTCCTCTGTGAAGGTTTAGTGTGAGACTTTAGTGTTGATCAGTGTTTGAAATTTCAAAATGCAGTGATGTTACCAGCAAGGGCAAGATATACAGCTTCAAAATTAACCAAGAATTGCATAAAATCATTTCTGTCGTGAGATAGAGAGGAAGAGATGATGTGTGAGAGGCATAGACAGAGTCATGGACAGAGGCGGAAAAAGAGGGACAAGGAAAGACGGAGAAAGAGAGAGGGGGAGGCTGTGGCAGAGAGAGAGGGCGAGGCAGAGAGATAGAGAGTGAGTGAGAGAGAGAGCGAGACAGAGAGAGAGATCGAGAGAGGCAGGCATGAGAGGGAGAGACAGAGAGAGGATGAGCAAGCTGTAACAATCAGTAGCAATCCTCATTATCTGCCCAATCCTGCATTGGGAGTTTAGTGTGAGTGTTTTAGGGGTGAGTGTTGGTTCAGTGTTTGATATTTTCAAACTGCAGTGCCATTCCCAACAATGCAGGTGTACAATACAAGAGCAGAGAGGTTATGCTGAAACTGTATAATTCATTGGTTAGGCCACAACCTGAGTACTGTGTGCATTTTTGGTCACCTTATTACAGAAATGATGTACCTGCACTAGATAGGGTACAGAGGAGATTTACAAGAATGTTGCCAGGTCTAGAAAAATACAGCTATGAGGAAAGATTGGGTAGGCAGGGGTTGTTTCCCTTCTAACAGAAAAGGCTGAGGGGCGATCTGATTGAAATGTATAGCATTTAGAAGGGTCTGGAAAGAGTGGAGGTGAAGGATCCATTCACGTGCAGAGAAGTCAGTGACGATATAGCATAGATTTAAGATGATTGGCAGAAAACATAGAGGGGAAATGAGGTAAAACGTTTTCACCCAGAGGGTGGTGATGATTTGGAAATTGCTGTCTGAAAGGGTAGATGAGGCAGAGACCCTCAACACATTCAAAATGCACCTCAAGTCCGGTTATCTGAAGGGCCACGGATCAAATGTTGGAAGGTGGGATTAGAACTGGTAGTTCGATTTTCAGACAGCACAGAAACTATGGGTCAAGTGGCCTCTTTCTGTGCATTAAATTGTCTATGATTCTATTATTCTCAGGAAAGAGTTACTGGTTCAAAATTAACCAAGAAATGGCTGCAACATTGCTGTCCACGGACAGAGGGAGCAAGAGAGAGATGAGAAGAGAGAGAGAGAGTGAGAGAGAGAGAGAGAGAGAGAGAGAGAGAGAGAGAGAGGAGAGAGAGAGAGAGAGAGAGAGAGAGAGAGAGAGAGAGAGAGAGAGAGAGAGAGAGAGAGAGAGAGAGAGAGAGAGAGAGAGAGAGAGAGAGAGAGAGAGAGAGAGAGAGAGAGAGAGAGAGAGAGAGAGAGAGAGAGAGAGAGAGAGAGAGAGAGAGAGATGGTGTGAGCGAGACACAGACAGAGTTATATACAGAGGCGGCGACAGAGAGAGAGAGGGAGAGACAGAGACAGAAAAGGAGAGATAAATGGAGAAGAGCTATATAAAGACAGGGGGGACTGATACAGAAAAGAAGGGATAGACAGACAGAGAGGGAGCGGCAGAGAGAGAGGTTGAGTGATAGAGAGAGATGTACAGAGGGAGAGGGAAAGAGAGACGGAGGGACAGATGGAGATGGAGAGACAGAGAGAGAGAGAGAGAGAGAGAGAGAGATTGGAGAGACAGGGATTGTGAGAGACAGGGATAGAGGGAGAGACAGAGACAGAGAGCGAGAAGGAGAGAGAGAGGGATTGGCAGAGAGAGAGACAGTGTGAGAGGGAGAGACCAAGAGAAAGAGAGAAGCAGAGAGGGAGAGAGAGGGAGGATTAGAGACAAAGACAGAGAGGAACCGAGAGAGAGAGCGAGAAAGTCAGAGTCAGAAAGAGACAGAAGTAAAGAGAACGAGAGAGAGAGAGATAAAAAAACAAAGAGACAGGACAAAGAGAGAGAGAGAGAGAGAGACATAGACAAAGCTGGAGATGGAGACAAAGCGAGAGACAGGGAGTGGGGAGACGACAGAAGCAACTTTAGGTCAGTATTTTTAACTTCGGTGGTGGAAAAATCTCTGGAAAAAATAATTCGCTCGGGGGATAAGAGGAGATGGTGGATCCAGGGATGGGGGATTTTCGCAAAGTGGACTGGAAACAGCTACTTGAAGGACTATCAGAGTCAGAGCAGTGAGGGTTAGTGAGGGTTGTAAAAAAATATGTCAACACAAAAACAAATATGGTGTGACTCCCATATCTAAAGCCCCTTGGATGTCAAAGATCAAAACGGGGTAGGATAAGGCACTACAGGGAAGCTAATGTCAGATACCGAGAGCTCAGTATCACAGAAAGCCAAAAGGAGTGTAAAAAGTTGAGGGGAAAATTTAAAAAAGCAAGTTAGGAAAGAAAAGATAGGACAAGAAAAAATACCATCAAGTAGTATCAAGGAAAACACAAAGATGTTTTATAAATGCATTAGAGCAAGAGGATAGCTAAGGATAGTCTGTGAGGGACCACAAAGGAATGCGTGTTTGGAGATGGGCATGTGGGCCTGGTTCTTAGTGAACAGTTTGTGTCCGTATTCATACAAGAAAGGGAACGATGCAGACATTGTAGTTAAAGAGGAAGACTGTGAAGTATTGGTAGCAAGGATACAGAATTCTAAATATGCATTCAGGGTCACTATTTCTTAGGCCAGTACGTAGCAAGGCCAACAAGTGATGGGTCAATTTTACAATTAGTCTCAGGGAATGACGCTGGGCTGGTGGAAGTTGATTTAGCAAAAGTGGACTGGAAATCGCTACTTGAAGGTAAATCAGCGTCAGAACAGTGAGAGGGAATCACTTTATCTTGCAGAATTTATTATTCCAGATTTTTTTTCAGAGAAATTCAAATTCACAAGATCTCAATGTGGGATTTGAACTCCTGCTTTTCAATCATCAGCTCAGGCCTTCAGATTAAAAACGACAACAGACATTCACCTTCCTCTTGTTGTTGCCTCTCTCAGTTTTTGTATATTGTCCCAGTCTTGTTCCTTCATGTGTCTAAAGCTTTTGATGTTATTCAGACATTGGTAAACAACTTCGTTCTCTCAGGACATCTGCTGGAAGGCCTTCAGGTACACAATGTACAAATTAATTCACACCCTATTGAATCAAAAAAAATCTTTAACTCCATTCAAACACCCCTATATACTGTCCTTGCACAGATAACTGACAGTTCCACAGTGCAGGAATATCCGAATGGAAACAGCTTCTGACACATTTCCCATTCGAATTGTGACACTTTTCATGGTGAGAAATGACATTTACCTGACAGAACCCAAGCTCCAAATGGAATCCTTAAGCTATAAAAAAATACCACAGAAATGTAACTTGTTCCTTTAAACAATGAGATGAAATATTACCGGGTACTGTTCAACCAAGAAGGGGTCAGCGAAAAGTTAGGATTGGTATTGAAAGAGGAAGAGAGTGAGTGAAATTGGTGGAGAGAGCGAGAGGGGGGAGAGAGAGAAGGACACTGTCAGCTCTTGTATGTGTAAGGCTTCTCTGTTCCTGAACCCGCTTTGACATTGTATAATTTAGATACGATTGCTTGTCCCACAGTCTTCCTTCCAAAATCCATCATTTCACATTTCTCAGCATTGAAGTTAATCTGCCATGTGGCTGTCCAATTCACCAGACTGCTAATAGCCTCCTGAAGTCTACTACTGTTCTTTTCTCTCTTTAGTACATTTCCAAAGTTTTGTGTCATCTGCAAACTTTGTAATTCTACCCTGTATCATAAGTCAGGTCATTCATATACATCAAAAAGTACAGTGGTACAAAAACGAAACTCTGGGGGACACCACTCGACAGCTCCCTCCAGTCTGAAACAACTTTTTACCACTACTCTCTATGTTCTGTCTCTTACCCAATGTTGTAACCCCACTGTCACTGTTCCTTTAGTACAGGAACAACACTATTGCGAAATAGTCATAAAAGAGGGGTATGATGTAGTTATTGTGGTTACGGAGGAATGTGAAATATTGGATGATATAAACAGAGTGGAATAAAACCTGGATCCCAAGGGTTGAGCTAAGAGGGATAATCACAAACCAGAGGGAACAGTTTTATTTAAATTCGAACTAGGACAGTCCACTGTGAACTCATGAAATCGCAAATGTGCAAATAGAGAAAGAGGCCAGTCGTCCTTCGTGCCCGTGTGGGCTCGGTGAAGTTCTCCCTCGTGTCCTGGCCAATACTTATCACGCAAACAAAATCACTACAACGAGGTTCTGCTCATGATCATATTGCTGTTTGTGGGAACTTGCTGTGCACAATTGCATGTACCACTGTACATCTCCGACCAGTCTGAGAAACAACCGTTTACAACTACTCTCTGCTTTCTGTCTCTTCGGCAATGTTAAATGCAGAGGAAAGCTCCCTTTACACTGTCCCAATCAAACACGTACAGGACAGGTAAAGCACGCTGTTCGATCCCGAGTAAAGCACCCTCGACACTGTCCATCTTCAATCTTCCTGTCTCCCCATCTCTCACTGCCTGCGACACCATGTCTCTGTTTCTCTTTCCCCCTCTCCCCGTCTGGAGCACAAGAGGGAGAGATTGGACTGGAGAATTGACAGTGGGAAGAAGAGATGGAGAAAGAAAAGTGGAGAGATGAACATAGAACGGAAATAGGAATTGAAAGAGTAAAAGAGAGGGAAAGAGAGAGACACATATGGAGAGAGATTTCCCGCAAGAAATGCTCCCTCCCTCTCTTTCCATGCTGGGATTGGAGAATCTTGCAATGAGGGATGATTGGACAGGAGGAGTTGTTTTCTTTGGCAGAGAGGAGGTTGAAGGGATATTTGATTGAGGTGTATAAAATGATGAGTGACCTGGATCGAATCGATAGGAAGGGCCTAGTTTCCTTAGCAGAGACGTCAATAACCAGGGACATAGATTTCAAGATTTTTGCAAACAATTTCAAGAGGGCATGAGGGGCAATACCTTGCTGGATTTTTACACTGGAGGGTATTCCTTCAGGATCATCAAATCTGGCTGTCTGATCAGTCTATACCTGCCTCCAGTCTGAAACCACAGTTCACCACGACTCTCCGTGTCCTGTCACTTACCCAATGTGAATGTACGGAAGAGATTTACTAGAACGGTCCCAGTGATGAAATCATTACATGTATACTGGTAGACTGGAGAAGCTGGGGCTCTCCCTAGAGCAGAGAAGCTTAAAAGGAGATTTGATAAAGGTATTTAACATCTGGAAAGTTTTAGATAGAGTAAAAAAAAATCTAGTGGCTGAAGGATCGATGTACAAAAGGCACAGACTTTATGTGATTGGGGAAAGAACCAGGTGACATGAGGACAAACATGTTTTTTAAATGCAACGAGTGTTGAAGATTTAAAATGCATTGCCTGATAGGACAGTGGATACAGATTCATATTAGCTTCTAAAAGGAGAATTGAATCAGTAATTGAATGGGGGCGGGAGAAATCGTAGGGCTGGGGGAAGGAGTGGGGACAGTTGTGCGAACCGGATTGTTCAACAAAAGAGCCAGAAGAGTGTCACTGGGCCGAATCGCCTCACACTATGCAGTAATATTCTATGATTCTGTGTTCCTCCTATATTCACTATTACTTACACCCACACACACTTGCTCTGGTACACTTTTTCATTTAAAAATGAATTGCAAATCCCCTCAGCCTTTTCACTCTGCTCCCTCCTGATGTAATTGGCTGCGACAGTCAGAAACAAACAGGAAACACGGACTTCAGGAAAGAAAGATTTCACCTGATGCTCTTGTCGGTGGTTTCTCTGTCACGGGCGAGGTCATCGCAGCTCCTATAGAAAGGAACAACTCATTGATATCAGTCAAAGAATTTGAGTAAAATAGGTATAAAATTTGCAGCATCCCACCACATATATACTTTGTTTCCTATATTGTATGAATGCGGATATAAAATATCCACACAATCTGCTACTCATACCCTAGCAGACAGTTGGAGTGTTTATTCTTTGTGATTTAATCGACCCCTAATGATAGCTCACATGTCGGGAGAAAGTGATAGACAGGTAGAGAGAGAGACAGAGAGATTAATAGCGAGAGGGAGGGAGAGAGATACAGAGAGAGAGAGAGAGAGAGAGAGAGAGAGAGAGGGACGGACGGAGAGCATAAAAACACAAGAAATAGGAGCAAGAGTCGACCATATGGCCCATCGAGCCTGCTCCGCCATTCAACACAATCATAGCTGATCATCGGATTCAGCTCCACTTCCGCCCCCACCCCCACACTCCCGAGTCCGCGAGAGACCAAAACTCTGTCTATCCCAGCCTTAAAGTTATTGAACGATGGAGCATCCACAACCCTTTGGGATAGAGAATTGCAAAGATTCACAACCATTTGAGTGAAGTATTTTCCATTCATCTCATTCCAAAATGATCGGCCCCTTATCCTGAGACTGGAACCCCGTGTTTAAGATTCCCCAACCAGCGGAAATAATCTCTCAGCGTCTACGCTATCCTGTCCCTTCAGAATTTTGTACATTTCAATGAGATCTCCTTTACATTTCTCCTCTCTCCCGATGTTTCTCTCTCCATACCTATCTCGAAAATATTTATGCAGACGGCAGTGAAGGATTGTATCAAATTAATCCAAATTACATTCTCCCTTTTTATCGACCCCAACGACCTCTCTCTCCAACCTTGTCTCTCTCTACAACCCTCTCTCTGACTACATATCGAGCCCTCTCTCCCTTTGTCTCTCTCCTGGTGTCAGAGATAGTAGGAGGGAGAGACAAAGGGAGAGACACAGAGAACAACCTCAGCTTCTCCAATCTAACCGCTTAACTGAAGTCCCTCGTCCCTGGAAACAGGCTTGTGAATCTTTTCTGCATCATCTCTAATCCCTCCATGCTTTTATATTCTATGTCTCTGTTTATAAAGCCCAGGACTCCTTATGCCTTTTACCCACTTTCCCTTTTCTGCATCCTCTCTAATCCCTCCATGCTTTTATATTCTATGTCTCTGTTTATAAAGCCCAGGACTCCTTATGCCTTTTAACCACTTTCGCATTGTGCCCTGCCACCTTCAGTGATTAGTCACATACATGCTGACGTGGAATGAGATCACTGCTCCTTCACCGTCACTGGGTCAAAATTCTGGAACTAACTCCCTAACAGCACGGTGGTGTAGCTACTCCACATGGACTGCAGTATTTCGAGAAGGACGCTCGCCAGCACCTTCTCAATGGCGATTTGGAATGGACAATAAATGCTGGCCTAGTCAGTAACGCATCAAACAAATGAATAAAGAAAATAAAAATTTGACACCGAATCACTTAAGGAGATATTGGACGAGCAGACCAAAATCCTGGTCAAAGAGGCTGTATTTATGAAGCGCCTTCAAAGGGGAATGAGAGGTGGTGAGTCGGAGAGCTTTCAGAATGGGATTCCAGAGTTAAGTTTTGGCAACGTGAAGGTACGGCCACCAATGCTGGAACGATTCAAATGGGGGATGCTTAGGAGGCCAGAATTACAGGATCGCAGATATTGGAAGATTGTGGAGCTGGAGGAGATTGCACAGATAGGGAGGGGTCATTGGTGGACGACAGTTCCAAATTTCTACTCCCCTTTATGTGTAGAAGTGTTCCTTAATTTCACTCTTGAACGTCTTTCAGACTAATGTCCGATTAACGACTGTGCCCCTCGTCTGAGACTCCCCATCCAGTTAGAAGAGTTTCCATTATTATCTTATAAAATTTGATCAATTCACCCCTTAACCTTCTAAACTCCAGGGATGCAGAGTAAAGCTCCGTCTACACTGTCCCAGCAAATGCTGCCAAGCCGAGTACAGCCTGGAGTAAGCTACAGACTAAATCTCTGTCTTCTCTGTTCTATCAAACACTCCCAGGGCATGCGCAGTGTGGGGTTAGATACAGAGTAAAGATGCCTATATATATGCCTCTATTTTTCGTCCTCCCTCTAGATGGAGAGAGTAACAGTGAGAAAGAACAAAAGTAGAGATTGGAAGAGAATAACAGAGAGAGGGAAGAGAGAAATTGGAAGGTACTGGGATGGAGACTGTCGGTTAGTGCTCCTACAAAGCTGCATAGAGCAGCCTGGAAGGTACCACGCAGATCCTTGTCCGTGATAAATTACACACGTCTGCCAAGAATCTTGAAATATTTCAAGGGACTGCTCATGAAAACAAAAAAAGAGGCCAAAAACAACAACTACATTTTCACGGGAAAATTGGAGCCAGCTGCGGATATAGGTTTCTGACCAGCCAGCATAAGCAAGTGTACCCTTTGCCGTTGTGTCACCATAAAGTAGCCGATTTAAAATGGCAAAGAGATGTATATGTAGTTTTACTGAGCTTCTGAGATAGGAAAGAGAAAAACGCACACACACACACACACACACACACACACACACACACACACACACACACACACACACACACACACACACACACAGTAACACACACGCAGAAACAGAATGACTAAGGGACAGAGAGTGAGAGAAGTATATTTAAATTTCCAAAAGGCATTTGATGAGGTCAATCTTACATTGAAAAATGAACAATCGATTTAACATCAGTGTGTGCTTGCAGAAGACAGTTCAAATCGTATACCACCTTTTGTGTGTAGAAGTGTTTCCTAACTTCACTCCTGAAAGGTCTGCCTCTAAATTTTAGACGTTGTTCACCAGTCCCAGACTCCCCAACCTGCCGAAATAGTTTCTCCCAAATTACCCCATCAAGTTCCCTTAACATTAACAACTAAGAAAAAATCATCCAATCCTCCTAAATTCTAGGGAATACGTCCATATTCTGTGTAATATGACCTCGTAATTTAACCCTTGGAGTGTAGTTATCATTATGGTAAGTCTACGCTGCACTACAATAGATATTTCTCACCTTCCCCACCCCCCACCCCACAAAAAAAATCTCTTTGGACCTCCCCTGCTCCCAGTTTTTCAGCATTTATAATGTACTCTGTTCTAGTATTTTTTTTGCCAACAGTGAAATCCATTCACCACAGTTCTGTCCAATTACTTAAGATATTAATATCTCTTTGTACATGTATGCTTCCTGCAACACTATACAATGCTGCATTTTTTGTGTCATTGGCAAACTGGGATATGTGTAATTCTGCCTCATCATCTTAAATCATTAATAAATGTAGCAAAACTGAGATACAAACAGGTTTTGCAGTAGCAGACGGGAGTGAATCATTCCATCCTGGAGTTTTGTTTTATTCCAGATTTATGCTTTTTTTTTCAGAAAGAACAGAATTCAAATTCACAACAGCCCAGTGTGGGAATTGAACTCCTGCTTTCACAATCATCATTTCAGGCCTTCAGATTAAAACCATTAAAAGAGATTCACTTTCCTACTGCTATTGCCTGCCTGTCTGAGGATTTGTATATTGTTCCCTTCATGTGGTGTACTGTAAATACCTTCAAATCTGTGTATATGCAACGGACACAAATTACGTTCTTAACTAATTTCATCAACCAAAACATGCAAGTCCATTCAAACACCGCTATTTCATATCTCTGCAAAGATCGCTCACACTTCCACAATGCAGACATGTCTCAATGGAAACAGCTTTTGACACATTTTCCAGCACATTTGCTATCACTAGATTTAACTGACAGATTCTGAGCCCAAAATTGAATCTTTAAAATAGAAAAAATAACACAGAAACGAGCTCCCAAGTCTCTCTTTCCCTGCACCCATTTTAAGTTTGCACCATTTAGTTCATATCGCTTCTCCACTGTCTTCCTTCAAAAATGCATCAGTGCACATTTTTCTGCATTGAAGTTCACCTGCCATGCATCTGTCCATTCCACCAGACTGCCTCTATCCTCCTGAAGTCTGCTACTATTCCCTATCCTGTTTATTGCATTGAAAATGACACAATGTTGAAGTTATGCCCTGTAACCCCAAGTCTAAGTTATTAATATATATCGGAAAGATCATTGCTCCTAATCTAAACCCCTGGGCACACCACTGTACCGGAGAGCACACTGCATACATGAGTACAAAAGCAGGGCGATTATGCTAAACCTACATAAAGCTCTGGTTAGACCCCCAACTGGAGAATTGTGTCCAGTTCTGGTCGCCAAACTTTAGGAAGGAGGTAACAGTCCTGGAGCGGTTGCAAAGGAGATTTACCAGAGTGGTTCCAGGGATAGTGGATTTTAGCTACAGGGTTAGGTTGGAAAATCTGAGTGTGTGCTCATTAGAACAAAGGAGATTGAGGGGAGATTGAATAGAAGTGTACAAAATTATTTCATGTACAGCTACCACCCTCCAGTCTGAAACAACCATTCACCACTACTCTCTGTATTCTGTACCTTTGCCAATGTCGCATCTGCTCTGTCACTGTCCCGTTCATTCCATGGGTATTCATTTTGTGAACTAGTCAATTATGAGGGCGATTATGACCTCCCCGTGAGGAAATTGGTCCCAGACCTCTACTTTACACTGTCCCATCAAAATCCCCAAGGCAGGTATTGCATGGGTTATGGTATAAAATAAAGCTGCCTCTACAGTGTCCCATCAAACATGCACAGGGCAGCTGCAGCACAGAACAAATACAGAGTAAAGCGTTGTCTAACCGTTCCTTAAAACTGCCAGCGCCTGTAAGCACGGATTAGATGCAGTGAAGCTCTGTCTACATATACCACCTTCTCGCCTCCTCTGTCCATAACTCTCCCTATGTCTCACTATCTGCGTCACCCTGTCTCTCTCTCTCTCTCTCTCGATTTCCTTCACCCATATGGAAAACAAGAGAGAGAGACTGGGATTCAGAGGGTAACACTGAGTTAGAGAGACTGGGATTCAGAGAGTAATGAGGGGAGAAATATAGATGAAGAGAGAAGACAGAAGAGAGTGAAAGTGCAGCGTCCATAACACATGGAACAGAGGAACAGAGAGGTGAACAGGGCTTAAGAGAATTCGAGATAGAGGAAGGAGAGTTAGAGATGGAGAGATTACCAGCAAGAGTAAATTTCCAGCACTCTCTTTTAATGCTTATCACTCCTTTCCTCTGTTACTCTGTCTCCATCTATATTTCTCCCCCTCCACTGATGTTTAACACTCTTTACCCTGTCCCTTGTCTATCTGTTTACACAAGATTACATCAAATTATGATTGGATTTACATTCTCCATTTCTATCCATCCTAACAATCACTCAACAACATTTTTTCCCTTTCTTACTCCAGCAATCTCCCTGCCTTAAATAAAAACAAGAAATGCTGGAACCACTCAGAAGGTCTGGCAGCATCTGTGGAAAGAGAAGCAGAGTTAACGTTTCGGGTCAGTGACCTTCTTCGGAAGCCTGTTCCGAAGAAGGGTCACTGACCCGAAACGTTAACTCTGCTTCTCTTTCTACAGATGTTGCCAAACCTGCTGAGTGGTTCCAGCATTTCTTGTTTTTATTTCAGATTTCCAGCATCCGCAGTATTTTGCTTTAAATCTCTCTGCCTTTCTGTTTCACACTGTCTCCTGCTGTCTCGCTCAGTCTCAGAGATAGAGGGAGAGAGAAAAAGGGAGAGAGAGAGAGCACGGGGAGTTTGTGAGAGAGAAATGGAATGGAGAGACAGCAGCCAAGAGAGGGAGAGTGGGGACTGAGAGACAGAGAGAGAGAGGGAGTGAGAGAGAGAGAGAGAGCAGGGAATTGAGAGAGAGGCAACAGGTGAGAGAGAGATCGCTGGGCGTGAGAGAGAGAAAGAGATGGGGGGAGTAAGAGAGAGGGAGAGAGCAGGAGAGTGAAAGAGAGAGTGAGGGGGTGAGATAGAGAGAGCAGGGGAGTGAGAAAGACAGAGCGTGGGGGAGTGATAGAGAGAGCCTGGGGGAGTGATAGAAACACTGGGGGTGTGAGCTAGAGAGTGGGCGAGAGAGAAGGAGGAATACAGAGAGACAGAAAAGGAAGGAAAAGGAGAAAAAGTGAGAGAGGGAGAGACAGGGAGAGGGAGAGAGAGAGATAGAGAGAGAGAGGCAGAGAGAGAGAGAGAGAGAGAGACAGAGACAGAGACAGAGACAGAGAAGGAGGCATAGGGAGGTACAGAGAACAAGGGAGAGAGGCAGGCAGACAGAGAGAAAGAATGAGGTAGAGGGAGACGAAGTGAGGGAGAATTGGAGAGAGGGAGGGGAGAGAGGGAGACAGAGAGAGGGAGAGGGAGAGGGAGAGGGAGAGGGAGAGCGAGATGAAGAGGAAGTGAGAGAGGCATAGGGACACAGAGGGAGGGAGGGAGAAAAAGAGAGATAGAGAGTGCGAGGTAGCGACAGAGAGAGAGAGAGGGAGCGGCATAGAGACTCAGAGAGAGGGAGACTGAGATCGAGCGAGACAGACAGAGAGAGGGTGGCAGAGAATTAGAGAGAGAGAGAGAGAGACAGAGACAGAGAGACAGAGAGAGACAGAGAGTGGGAGAGAGAGAGGTCAGAGAGGGAGAAGAGATGGCCACAGACTGAGAGAGAGTGAGACAGACAGACAGACGGCGACAGAGCAAGTGAGACAGAGAGAGCAATAGAGAGAGGGATAGAAAGGCATAGGGAGACAGAGGGAGGGAGGGGAAGAGAGAGAGACAGAGAGAGAGGCATAGAAAGACAGAGAGACGGAGAAGGAGACGAAGTGAGGGAGGCATTGTGAGACATAGAGAGGGAGGGAGAGAGAGGGAGACAGAGAGAGGGAGGGAGAGAGAGAGACACAGAGAGAGGGATGGAGGTAAAGAGGGAAAGAAAGAGGGACAGAAAGGGAGAGAGACGGAGAGGGGGAGAAGGTGACGAATTGAGAGAGGCATAGAGAGACAGTGAGAGGAAGGGAGAGAAAGAGAGACAGTGAGAGCGAGGGAGCTAGAGAGAGAGTGAGAAGAAGCATAGAGAGACAGAGAGTGGGTGGGAAATAGAGAGACAGAGAGAGAAGGGGTGGGAAAGGGAGACAGAGGTCAGAGAGGGAGAAGAGAGGGAGAAGAGGAGAGAGGGACAGAGAGAGATAGACAAACAGACAGAAAAAGAGACAGACAAAGAGCAAGGGAGACAGAAAGAGTAAGAGAGGGAGACAGAGAGACGCCTGGAGTGAGAGTGACATAAACAGAGAGAGGGAGGGAGAGAGGGAAATGTCAGAGAGGGAGAAGAGAGGGGGACAGAGAGAGAGGGAGACAGAGCGAGTAGAAGAGGGAAACAGAGAGATGTATGGAGTGAGAAAGTGACAGAAACAGATAGACGAAGGGAGGGAAGAAGAGTGAGTCAGAGAGAGGGTGGGAGAGGGAGAGAGAGATAGAGAGAGAGAGACAGGGTGGGAGAGAGAAATGGGTCAGAGATGGAGGGAGAGAAAGATGAAGAGAGGAAGGTGGAGAGAGACAGACAGAGAGACTAGAGAGAAATTTAAAAAGGAAAACTTGTGTTGAATTTGTGAGCCTTGAATTTTGGAATATTTTAATGTTTGATGGGAATGTTGATCCAGTGCAATTTTGCCCCATTGGGATGAATAGAATCTATGTTAGCTTGTTAAAACATTAAGGTACCGTATGTGTTGAGTGTAATGTGTATCAGCAAATAAATGGCCGAAATATGAAGGTTTGCAAAGGTTTGTGACCATTCCCGAATAATGCTGGTGTTTTAGACTGTGGTCTTAAATTGATAGTGAATGCAACACCTGGAAGGGGGTGGGGACATTTCAATTCAGATTTTCAGGGATCAGAATGTGGACTTATCTCTCTATCGTTCTACCGGAGAGGGGATGGGGGTCACCAGCGTTTGTGTGTGCTTTACAATGAGGCAGAAACAGATGTCGAGAGACACACAGATAAATGGAGGATGAGACAGAGAGAGAACAAGCTGAAAATAACAGGATTAGCACAAAGGGAGACACACAGGCTCTGGGGGTTCTGCAGTGTTTAGTCACTGCCAAGCTCCCAGACCCTGTATGAAAAGGCAGAAAAATTCAGAGAAATAGAGAAAAGCCAGAAAAAGTCAGTAACAGTAAAAAGACAGAGAAAATGAGAAATGGCAGAAGAAGTCAGATAAATAGATAAACGGCAGGAAACGAAGTAGAGAAACAAAGAGAAGACAGAGACGTCAGATACATAGCGAAAAGACAGAAAGGGCAAAGAAACCGTGAAAGGACAGAAAAAGTCAAAGAAAAAGGGAAAAGACAGAACTAGTCAGGGAAACAGAGAAAAGGCAGAAAATGTCATAGAAATGGAGAAAGACAGAAAAGTCACAGAAATGGCGGAAAGACAGTGTTAAAAGTGGAGGGAAAGAAACAGACTCCCAGAAAATTGCAGGCACCAGAGGAACAGACAGAAAGCCAGTGAGAGACACACAAAGAGAATCACATACAAAGAAACATAGAGAGAGTGAGAAACAAAAAAAAGAAAGAGTCATTGAGAGAGACAGATTGAGAGACAGACAGAGATTGAGAGATAGGGAGAATGATAGACAGAGTTTGAGAGAAAGAATGAATGAAAGAAAGCCAGTGAGAGAGAAAGACACACAGAGAATCAGACACAGAGCAACAGAGAGAGAGATGGAAACACTGAAAGAGAGAGATTGAGTCAGAAGGAGGGAGAAAGGCAGAGAGAGACAATAAAGATGAGATACTCACCATCCCACAAGGTCAGCGCTCCATCGTTGGACTCTTAACACCTACCTTCCATCAGATCGCCCATGGGGAAAAGCTCCTGGTCGGGGGCAATTGGGTGGGAATTGGAGAACAGGGTCAGGGCTGGGACAGAGAGAGAGAGAGAGAGAGAGAGA
Organism: Heterodontus francisci; assembly: GCF_036365525.1. Lineage (NCBI taxonomy): Eukaryota > Metazoa > Chordata > Chondrichthyes > Heterodontiformes > Heterodontidae > Heterodontus > Heterodontus francisci. The sequence continues at coordinate 21,384,601 of NC_090415.1, forward strand.
TTTAGGCTGGACTCTCAGAACATTCACCAACATACACACACAGACACATACACCCACATACACACACACACACACACACACAAACACACGCGCACACACACAAACACACACACACACTGTAATCAATTCCAATTAGCCTGGGCATAGAGACACAGTGACTGAGACACAGAAACTCATCTTTGCACGCCAGTTGCACTGAAATAAAGAATGGTGACTGATGTTGAAAGAATATATCCCAGAACCTGTCACTTAGACACCCAGTCCAACCAAAGTACAGCTTATCCAAACAGCTCTCAGCTTCCTCCATCTGGACACACCCTCATATACAGGGGATTAGTCCCTATGACGCAGTTATACCCCGATCATTGCTAGTTACACTCACCTGAACAGCTACATTGCCTCTGATGTAAATAATGTGGTGGGTAAAACACAATCATTTAAATGTCAATGACACTTTCTTAGTAAAACCTCTCTCGGGAATAAACCTGAAATCTGTACTCATACTGGACGGCTGCAACAATTATGAGTGGCATCATTTACATTGTCCACATCATTGTATTGACCTTGCTCATTCCTGGCTTTTCCATTGTAAATATAACTGATCTGTCTGCAGTAGACACTACATTCATGGACAAAAGCAATGCTGTTTCACTCTTTTCCTGCATTTTTCCAGTTAAAATGTGAACTTTGAGTCTCTGTTATGGAACCATGTTCAGGGTGATATTAGAGGACGAACTCTGTGCACATCCATTGGAGAGGCAGTCCCATAGTGATAATATCACTGGACTATTAATCCAGAGGCTCAATCCAATGGTCTTGTGACTGGAGTTCTAATCCTACGATGGCAGTTGCTGGAAATTAAATTCAATTAATTAACAAAAGTCTGCAATTGAAAGCTGGTCTGTGTAATGGCGCCATGAAATTATCATTGATTGCTGTAAAAAAATATGGTTCACTAATTTCTTTCAAGGAAGGAAATCTGCCATCCTTATCTGGTCTGGCCTACAAATGGTTACAGACCCAGAACAATATGGCTGACTCTTAACTGCCCTCTGAAACGGCCCTGCTGCTTTCACGAGCAACAATACTGACCATACCTGCGGAGATCACATCACATGAAAGAATAAAGGTAAACCCTCTCACTGCTATATCACTGCAGATTTTTTCCTGTTAATTCTACAGCAAATATTGGCTCTGGTAAAATTACAACTGTGTCAACTCCTGACTCCTTTCCTCCCGTTAACTGCTGAACAGACAGCCAAATTCCACCTTCCTTCACGATCAAGTGTTCCAAATCCTTTCTTCCATGTCCAACCCTCACCAAGTCCATCTCGCCCAAGACCTTCAGCCTAACTGATCTGCAGTAACTTCAAGTCCTCTAAGCACTTACATTTATAATTCTTACCATTGGCTAAAGGTTCTTTCATGTCCTCACTACTCCGCATCTCCATCTACTCCTCCAAACCTGCAGCAAACCAATCCATGATCTCCCCATATCTTTGACTTTGGTATCTTTCAGTGGGACTGCCCCCATCTGGTTCCAATATTACTGATCTGATTGTAACCAGAGCATCTCAGCAATGGCCTCTCTTCCGTCACCAGCACTATTACCCTTGGAGTCCCGAAACTTTCTATTCTTGCCCCCTCCTCTTCCTCTTCTACACACTGCCAGCTGGCAACATCATCTACAGATATGAGGTTAGTTTCCACATGTGTGCTGACGACACCCAGCTCCAGCTTGCCATCATCTCTCTTCACCCTCCACTGCCTCTGTGTTATCACGCTCTAACAGTAATCTTTCCATGAGCTCCAATTAAAAATGGGACAGAGTGAATCCTCCACCTTTGGCTTCAGCACAAACTCCACAATCTTGCCATTGATTCCATTGCCATTCCTCGCCGTTGCATCGGACTGAATACGGTGTTGAGTAAAATATGATCCGTAGTCATCCCTGACCTGACTTTCTGACCTGATGTCTTCTCCATCAGAAATGACGTCCCTACTACCTCCACAACATCTCCGACCTCTGTCCCTGGCTCAGTCCATCGGGTACTGACAGCACTCAGTCACTCATCTGTGTAAGATTATTAGGTTACCAAAAGTTACTAACTAGAGTAGTTATTGTTAAATTCTAGTCATTATAAACTAACAAATTCATTATTATATACCAACATTTCGCTTTATTAGAACCCTTCTTAGTAATATGTTAAATTGGGACAACTTACAAAATAGGGCAGAGTATATACAGTATGTCAAGGTGAAGAGACTCTGAGAGATTATTTCAAGGTTTAAAATGCTCACTGGCAGGACAAGGGTGAGACCTTGAGAGCAGGCAGCGAAAACAGCTTCTGTGTTGATTTGCCTTGGAATGAGATGAAGAACCTCGAAATATGAACGCATTGAGATAAAGTCATTAACACAAAGGGGTACTACATGCACAATCCAAAATGCTAGCAACCATCAGAAAATTATCCTTGGTTAGTTCAGAAACTCATCCTTTAGTACAAAACTAATCACTGATAAGGACCGAGAGAGTGAGTGCGGAAGAGGTAGGGGAGGGAAATGTGTTTGATGGAGCCTGCTCCAGTTTAAGAGCGAGCTGGAGTGCATCCCTCCAATATTGATTATCCACTTTGCACGCCATGAATTCTCTCATCCTTCCAAAGGTTGGTCGTTCATCCTGCGAGCGGAATCTTCGGGACCCAGACAGCAGTTAATTAAAAGCTGTACCAGCTGTGGAATATTCACACCCAGCTGAGCTGTCCACTCCAGCACCCACCCACACCCGCCCGCCGAGGCAGTGACAGTAGCCCTGGTTAATGCAATTCACCTAGCAACACCCCCACACCCCCTCCCTCCTCCCCACCATGTGCCCCAGCAGTCGAACGAAAGAACAGTAAGTAAAATTTCCAGAATTCTTTAATTGAGACTGCTACTGCAGTCAAATAGCTTCCTCATTGCCACAGGACTATCTGGCGGTGGGGAGGGGGGGGGGGGCGGCGGCATGAACAAGGTGTGATGCATGGAGGCGGAGCTACGTTGATGCACAGGAAGATTCCATGCGCCCATCATTCAGCTTTCATTTTTGCTGCTGGTGTCTTTTCTTGACAGTGGAATGTGGATTTTTTAATTTTTTTGAATAATCTATTCTGCGGTTGTGTGGGCATCGCTAGCAAGGCCGAGCATTTATTGCCCATCTCTCATTGCCATTGAGAAGATGGTGGCGAGCTGCCTGCTTGAACCGCTGCAATCCATGTGGGCCAGGTACACCCACAGTGCGGTCAGGGAGGGAGTTCCAGGATTTTGACCCAGTGCCCTAGTTATTCAATTCACCAGGATACTGGTCCCAGCTCGCTTTAGGTGGAGCCCGCCCCAGCTGAACAGCTCCTTCTTTCCCCAGTACTGGTACCAATAGCTCAGGAAGTGGCACCCGTACCTCTCACGCCAAACTTTCACATTCGAAATTTCGCCTTCTAATCTGGTTCTCCTTGTGCCATTTAGCCGGCTGGTGAGGCTGGGGCTGAGCTGCAAATGTCCAAACTGAGACTGATCGATTTTTATTTGACACGGAGAGTATGGGTGACAGAACCATCTCATTAACCCCTGTGAACCAACCCCTATCTAATTTCCCCCCGTGAACAGAACCCCATCTAATTACCACCAGGTGAACAGTCACCTATTTAAGTACCCCACCCAACAGATCCCATTTAACTGTTCCCTGTGAACAGACACCCATCTCATTAGCCCATGTGAATACACCCATTTAATTATCGTCCGTGAACATACCCCATCTAATTTCACCCCTGCGAAGAGAACCCAATGTAAATCCCTCCCTGTGAACAGGCCCCATCCAATAACTCCACACCCCGGGAACATACGCCAAACTAATTACCCCCTGGCAAGTCCGCCATCTAAATATCCCCCCGTGAACAGACCCCCACCTAATTACTCCCTTGGGAACAGATCCCCATTTAATAATCCACCCCCTGCATTCAGCAGTCCCGGTCTAATTTCCCCGCTGTGAACAGAACCCCATCTAATTTCCCCCCGTGAACAGACCCCCATCTAATTACTCCCTTGTGAATAGATCCCCTTTCAATAACCCACCTTTCAGCAGACACCCATCTAATTTCCCCATGTGAACAGAACCCCATCTTATTACCTAGCCCTGTGAACAGACCCCAATCTAATAACCCCCTCTGAACAGATCGCCATCTTATTACTCCACCTTTTGAACAGACCCGCAACTATTTAACCCACGCCATGAGCAAAGCCCATTCAAATTGCCCCCTGTGTACAGACCCAAATCCAATTACCCACCGTGAACGAACCCTCAACTAATTCACGCCCTGTGAACAGATACCCCTCTAATTTTCCCCTGTGAGCAGACCCCCATTAATTACCCCCTGTGAACAGACCCCCATCTAAATACCCACCGAGAACAGACCCCCATATAACTATCCCTCTGAAAAGATCCCCAGCTAATTCTAGGCGCCGCACCTCCAGCCCCCCGTGGACAGACCCCAATCTAATTAACTGCTGTGAACAGACATTCATCTGATTACGACCTGTGAGAGACCCCCATCTAATTACATTCTGTGAACAGACCCTCATTTGATGCTACCTGCGGCTGACTCCCATCTAATTAGCCCCAGTGAACAGACCCTCGCCTGATTACTACCTGTGACAGACCCACATCTAATTACCTCCAGTGAACAGACCCTCATCTGATTACTACCTGCGACAGACTACCATCTAATTGCCTCCTGTGAACAGACCCTCATCTGATTACTACCTGTGACAGACCCCCATCTAATTGCCTCCTGTGAACAGACCCTCATCTGTTTACTACCTGTGACAGACCCCCATCTAATTGCCTCCTGTGAACAGACCCTCATCTGATTGCTACCTGTGACAGACCCCAATCTGATTAGCCCCAGTGAACAGACATTCATCTGATTACTACGTGTGACAGACCCCTATCTAATTACCTCCTGTAAACAGACCCTCATCTGATTGCTACCTGTGACAGACCCCAATCTGATTAGCCCCAGTGAACAGACCCTCATCTGATTACTACGTGTGACGGACCCCCATCTAATTACCTCCTGTGAACAGACCCTCATCTGATTACTACCTGTGACAGACCCCCATCTAATTCACCCCAGTGAGCAGACACTCATCTGATTACTACCTGTGAGAGACCCCCATCTAATTACCTCCTGTGAACAGACCCTCATCTGATTACTACCTGTGACAGACCCCAATCTAATAACCCCCTCTGAACAGATCGCCTTCTTATTACTCCACCTTTTGAACACATCCGCAACTATTTACCCCATGCCGTGAGCACAGCCCATTCAAATTGCCCCCTGTGAACATACCCAAATCCAATTACCCACCGTGAACGAACCCTCAAATAATTCCAAACTCCGGGATCAGACTACCATCTATTCACGCCCTGTGAACAGATTCCCCTCTAATTTTCCCATGTGAACAGACCCGCATCTAAATACCCACCACGAACAGACCCCCATATAAATATCCCTCTGAAAAGAACCCCATCTAATTCTCGCCACCACCACCAAACGAACAGAACCCCAGCTAATTCTAGCCGCCGTTCCTCCCGCCCCCCGTGGACAGACCCCCATCTAATTAACTCCTGTGAACAGAACCCCATCTGATTATTACCTGTGACAGACCCCCATCTAATTAGCCCCAGTGAACAGACACTCATCTGATTACTACCTGTGACAGACCCCCATCTAATTGTCTCCTGTGAACAGACCCTCATCTGATTACTACCTGCGACTGACCCCAATCTAATTAGCCCCAGTAAACAGACACTCATCTAATTACCTCCTGTGAACAGACCCTCGTCTGATTACTACCTGTGACAGACCCCCATCTAATTACCTCCTGTGAACAGACACTCATCTGATTACTACCTGTGACAGACCTCAATCTGATTAGCCGTAGTGAACAGACACTCATCTGATTTCTAAGTGTGACAGAACCCCATCTAATTACCTCCTGTGAACAGACCCTTATCTGATTACTACCTGTGACAGACCCCAATCTAATAACCCCCTCTGAACAGATCGCCTTCTTATTACTCCACCTTTTGAACAGACCCGCAACTATTTACCCCATGCCGTTAGCACAGCCCATTCAAATTGCCCCCTGTGAACAGACCCAAATCCAATTACCCAACGTGAACGAACCCTCAACTAATTCCAAACCCCGGGAGCAGACGACAATCTAATCACGCCCTGTGAACAGATTCCCCTCTAATTTTCCCCTGTGAGCAGACCCCCATTTAATTACCCCCTGTGAACAGACCCCCATCTAAATACCCGGCGAGAACAGACCCCATATAAATATCCCTCTGAAAAGATCCCCATTTAATTCTCCCCAATACCACCAAGGAACAGAACCCCAGCAAATTCCAGCCGCCGCACCTCCCGCCGCCCGTGGATAGACCCTCATGTAATTACCTCCTGTGAACAGACCTTCATCTGTTTACAACCTGTGACAGACCCCCATCTAATTACATCCTGGGAACAGACACTCATTTGAAGCTACCTGTGACAGACCCCCATCTAATTAGCCACAGTGAACAGACACTCATCTGATTACACCCTGTGAACAGACCCTCATCTGATTACTACCTGTGACAGACCTCCATGTAATTACTTACTGTCAACAGATCCTCATCTGATTACTACCTGTGACAGACCTCCATCTAATTACCTCCTGTGAACAGACACTCATCTGAATACTACCTGTGACAGACCCCCATGTAATTACCTCCTGTGAACAGACCCTCATCTGATTACTACCTGTGACAGACCTCCATGTAATTACTTACTGTCAACAGATCCTCATCTGATTACTAACTGTGACAGTCCCCAATCTAATTAGCCCCAGTGAACGGAGACTCATCTGATTACTACCTGTGACAGACCCCCATCTAATTACCTCCAGTGAAAAGACCCTCATCTGATTACTACCTTTGACAGACCCCCATCTAATTAGCCCCAGTGAACAGACACTCATCTAATTAGCCCCAGTAAACAGACCCTCATCTGATTACTACCTGTGACAGACCCCCATCTAATTGTCTCCTGTGAACAGACCCTCATCTGATTACTACCTGTGACAGACCCCAATCTAATTAGCCCCAGTAAACAGACACTCATCTGATTCCTACCTGTGACAGAACCCCATCTAATTACCTCCTTTGAACAGACCCTCGTCTGATTACTACCTGTGACAGACCCCCATCTAATTACCTCCTGTGAACAGACACTCATCTGATTACTACGTGTGACAGACCCCCATCTAATTACCTCCTGTGAACAGACCCTCGTCTGATTACTACCTGTGACAGACCCCCATCTAATTACCTCCTGTGAACAGACACTCATCTGATTACTACCTGTGACAGACCCCAATCTTATTAGCCCTAGTGAACAGACACTCATCTGATTTCTAAGTGTGACAGACCCCCATCTAATTGCCTCCTGTGAACAGACACTCATCTGTTTACTACCTGTGACAGACCCCCATCTAATTGCCTCCTGTGAACAGACACTCATCTGATTACTACCTGTGACAGACCCCAATCTAATAGGCCCCAGTGAACTGACACTCGTCGGATTACTACATGTAACAGAACCACATCTAATTACCTCCTCTGAACAGACTCCCATCCAATTGGCCCCAGTGAACAGACCCTCATCTGATTACTACCTGTGACAGATCACCATCTAATTAGCCCCAGTGAACTGACCCTCATCTGACTACTAGCTGTGACAGACCCCCTTCTAATTAGCCCCTGTGAACAGACCCTCATCTGATTACTACCTCTGAGGCACCCCAATCTAATTAGACCCAGTGAACAGACACTCATCTGATTACTACCTGTGACAGACCCCCATCTAATTACCTCCTGTGAACAGACCCTCATCTGATTACTACCTGTGACAGACCCCCATCTAATTAGCCCCAGTGAACAGACACTCATCTGATTACTACCTGTGACAGACACCCATCTAATTACCTCCTGTGAACAGACCCTCATCTGATTACTACCTGTGACAGACCCCCATCTAATTACCTCCTGTGAACAGACCCTCATCTGATTACTACCTGTGACAGACCCCCATCTAATTACCTCCTGTGAACAGACCCTCATCTGATTGCAATCTGTGATGGACCCCCATCTAATTACCTCCTGTGAACAGACACTCATCTGTTTACTACCTGTGACAGACCCCCTTCTAATTACATCCTGTGAACAGACCCTCATCTGATTGCTACCTGTGGCAGACCCCCATCTATTTACCGCCTGTGAACAGACACTCATCTGTTTACTACCTGTGACAGACTCCAATCTAATTTGCCCCAGTGAACAGACACTCATCTGATTACAACCTGTGACAGACCCCCATCTAATTACCTCCTGTGAACAGACCCTCATCTGATTACTACCTGTGACAGACCCCCATCTAATTAGCCCCAGTGAACAGACACTCATCTGATTACTCCCTATGAACAGACCCTCATCTGATTACGACCTGTGACAGACCCTCATCTAATTACCTCCTGTGAACAGACACTCATCTGATTACTACCTGTGACAGACCCCCATCTAATTACCTCCAGTGTGCAGACCCTCATCTGATTACTACGTGTGACAGACCCCCATCTAATTAGCCCCAGTGAACAGACACTCATCTAATTAGCCCCAGTAAACAGACCCTCATCTGATTACTACCTGTGACAGACCCCCATCTAATTGTCTCCTGTGAACAGACCCTCATCTGATTACTACCTGTGACAGACCCCAATCTAATTAGCCCCAGTAAACAGACACTCATCTGATTACTACCTGTGACAGACCCCCATCTAATTACCTCCTTTGAACCGACCCTCGTCTGATTACTACCTGTGACAGACCCCCATCTAATTACCTCCTGTGAACAGACACTCATCTGATTACTACGTGTGACAGACCCCCATCTAATTACCTCCTGTGAACAGACCCTCATCTGATTACTACCTGTGACAGACCCCAATCTTATTAGCCCTAGTGAACAGACACTCATCTGATTTCTAAGTGTGACAGACCCCCATCTAATTACCTCCTGTGAACAGACCCTCATCTGATTAATACCTGTGGCAGACCCCCATCTAATTACCTCCTGTGAACAGACCCTTATCTGATTAGTACCTGCGACTGACCCCATCTAATTAGCCCCAGTGAACAGACACTCATCTGATTACTACCTGTGACAGACCCCCATCTAATTACCTCCTGTGAACAGACCCTTATCTGATTACTACCTGTGACAGACCCCAATCTAATAACCCCCTCTGAACAGATCGCCTTGTTATTACTCCACCTTTTGAACAGACCCGCAACTATTTACCCCACGCCGTGAGCGCAGCCCATTCAAATTGCCCCCTGTGAACAGACCCATATCCAATTACCCACCGTGAACGAACCCTCAACTAATTCCAAACCCCGGGAGCAGACGACCATCTATTCACGCCCTGTGAACAGATTCCCCTCTAATTTTCCCCTGTGAGCAGACCCCCATCTAATTACCTCCTGTGAACAGACCCTCATCTGATTACTACCTGTGACAGACCCCCATCTAATTAGCCCCTGTGAACAGACCCTCATCTGATTACTACCTGTGACAGACTCCCATCTAATTACCTCCTGTGATCAGACCCTCATCTGATTACTACCTGTGATGACCCCCATCTAATTAGCCCCAGTGAACAGACCCTCATCTGATTACTACCTGTGACAGACCCCAATCTGATTAGCCCCAGTGAGCAGACCCTCATCTGATTACTACCTGTGACAGACCCCCATCTAATTAGCCCCAGTGAACAGACCCTCATCTCTTTAGCCCCAGTGAACAGACCCCCATCAAATTAACCTCAGAAACAGACCGCCATCTAATTATTCGCCATGAACAGGTACAATGCTTGTTTTTACTGTTTAATTTATTATTCATCTAAAATTGCACATGGTGGTGAAATGTGGGAGGTTGTTTCTTGCAATTATCATAAAACATATTTGCCTTGGATAAAGGGCTGATGAAGAGGTGAGCACTTATCTTTTTATCTGCACGCAAGAGAGCAGAGTAGTGAATTTGTTTTTAATTTTTGCAACCCTGTATGCACAGCTCTACCGCAAAACATCAAGGAAAAACATGTCGATAGTTTATTCTGTCTCCTCTATTTAAATGAATTTGCCCCACGGCTCCTGGAGAGCTCTATGACTCGGAACGGGGTTTTCGGGCGGTGGTGGATGTCATTGGCAGGGCTAAAGGATCTCACTGTACCTGAGGTGATATGCAGCTGCTGGGATTAGGTCACAAGTAGAACCGCTGCTGGGAGGTACAAGTGCAGAGAGAATGCAGGCCCACGAGACTGCAGCTGTACCTTTACAGGATACAGCTTCTGGCTAGCCAAACTCCAACGCCGAGTAATCTGTTGTTGCTTATGTCTCTGCCGCAGGGCAGGAATCCGTATGACATAGGATACATTAAGTAAACCCACCCAGCCCCATCCATTTTGTGATATCGAACCACAGGCATAGATGCAAGGGCGAAGTCGTTTAGTCTTTTGTTTTTGAGGACAGGTTTATGTGGTGTTAGTTGTTATGGCTTATATCTATAATGTGCTGTGTGAGCTCTATTCGACACTGCTATTCTTATAATGCATTGTGCTGTAGTCAATGTAAACTGTTCCAAATAATTCCATTAACATGAAAAAATTCACCGATTAAACTTTTACGAGGTAGAACAATAGCTCATTAACACAATTTTCACTAAAATGCTTTGCACGAAGCAGCTGAAGTTGACCTTCTTCAGCACTTATTACGTCAAATGTCTTTCAAGTAGTCTTTCCTGATAAAATGAAATGTCAATTGTTTATCTTTCAGAAAACACTTTTATCTGATTTATGGGAGAGAGAGAGAAGAATTCCGTCATTTTCAATCTCAAATGCATCAGCAACTAGCTTCTTTCTAGCCATCCTGGTGTTTGCAACCAGAGATTCCTCAACCGTTCCATGAGGCATGGCTGCAACGCCATCCATGCTGCAATCCACGAATTCATTGATTTCTGGAACAGTCCCGTCTTTCAATTGAAGGGTCAGTACTTCTCACAGGCAAAGTTGTGGAATCGGCAACAGACCACCACAATGTTGGACACATTAGCAAGCGAATGCTGTAACCTGTTCAGGCACGTGAAGGTGATATCAGCATCCCGATTATCTTCTCCACCTCTTCGACATGTTAACACACGCGCACGATTGCACCTTTCTCGTGCTGTACCATTGGTCCTGTGGTAATGTGTCTTCAGCCACATGTTTAGTGGATAGCACTTGTCACCTAATAGCCATTCTAATCTTCGTGTTAATGTGCTCATAGACTTCTGCAAACTTGAAATATCGACAAGGCAAGCATCATGAGCACTTGCTGGTGATCTGCATTCAGATTCAGGATGCTTAATTGGGCATCACAAATGATCATGACATTCAATGATTTGAACTCTTTCCTGTTAATGCGTGAAACAGGTTCATCTTTCAGTGCCTTCAATGTAATATGTGTCCCATAGCTGGCCCTGAGCACTTTGGGAAGGCATTGATCCTGTGAAATGCGACAGATCACTCCTTCACTTGTGCCGGGAATATGCCAAAGTTAATGAAATCAGTAGCCCTGTGGAAAATGGCTTCGGTGACCTGGTGAATGGAGGGCATCGCAGAGCTCTGGGAAATATTTCACATGTCACCATTACCTGACTGAAATGTCCCGCATGTATAAAAATATCTGTCGTACTGACCTTAATTGTCAATTACAAGGCAGTGCGACCTGTGGAACGTGGCTTCAGGTCCCCCTGAAATTTATCACAGATGCAGCCGATTGCCTCCTTACTGAAGTGCAGTTGCCTCACTCGCAATTCCTCGAACATCATATTGAATAACATCCTCTCCCTATACATAGTTGGAGTGGGGCATAGGTCATTCTGAACTGCCTATGGGAATCATAGAATCAGAGAAAGTTTACGGCACAGAAAAAGGCCACTTGGCCCATAGTGTCTGTGTCATCCGGGAAACGTTCCGCCCATTCTTATCCCACCTTCCAGCATTTGGTCCGTGGTCCTGCAGATTACGGCACTCGGGTTACATGTCCAGAATTTTTTGAAGAAATTGAGGGTTTCTGCCTCAATTATCCTTTCAGTCAGTGGGTTCCAGACCCCCACCTTCATCTCGATCGCTGAACCTTTCCTCATCTCCGCTTTAATCTCTTTACCAGTCACTTTAAATCTATGCATCCTGGTCACTGACTTCACTGACTTTTCTGCAAAGGTAAAGAGGCCTTTCACCACCACTCAATCCAGACACCTCAACATTTTGTACATTTCAACCAGATCTCTCCTTAGCCTTATCTTTTCCAAGGAGAACAACCCCAGCCTATCCAATCTTTCCTCCGAGCTGCATTTTTTAATTCCTGGCAACCTGCTTGTACATCCCCTCTGTACCCTTTCTCGTGCAATTACATCCTTTCTGTAATGAGGTGACCAGAACCACACACAGAACAGAAGCTGTGGCGTAACCAATGATTTATGCAGTTCCAGCATAACCTTCCTGCTCTACACGTGGCCTGGGAATGGAGCCTGACTTTTCTTTGGTGTTCACTGTGTTGCGCCTTCTTATGTAAGAATGCATAACAATAGCCCAATAGAAATATGTTTCCACCTCACAGGTTTAATCCATAAAATATGTTGCACCATCTGTTATTTTGAAGTTATCCTACAGTGCCATATGCATGATAGCACGGTTTGCAGGACCATATAGAGTCCTAAAAAGTAAATTGAATCATAATACTGAGTTTCGCTGAACCTCCATATTAAATATCATTAAAGAGAATACACATCATTCAGGGTAACATGTCAAATTACAGTGTAAGCTCTTTTAAATGTCTTTGCAATATTGCTGCAATTTTTTTTTAATGGAAAGTCACCCAAACATTGATTAGAAAGTAAATTACATGGAAGGATCTTTTAAACGTCCCTTCACTCTTGTGCAGACTGACTTTACAGAAAAGTTACATAAACACAGCTGCAGTGTAGTCAGTGACATTCAATGACTTGAAGAAGAAGTTGTATGACCGCTTGAGGGAAGTAGACTTGTGGGAATACCGGCATCAAGGGCAGGAGAAGGACTGACCAGACTGCTCCTTGGAATGCCGGCAAAATCTCCATGGGATGAATAGCCTCCTTCTGTGCCATAAATGGTTCTGTGACTCTTAGACTGTATGAACTCGATAACAAGTGAAATTGCATTTAGAAAATGGAGAGAGAAAATCACCGATTGCGGGTAGAGCTTGGAGGCAGTATGACCTGATAGTGTAGAAAACATTAGCTCAGTCGTTTCTAACGAAATGAGAATTGAAAAGTGCCAGTTGAGAAGTAAAGAAAAAATAAAACTGTTCAAGAATTTGTCATGTTTAAGTAGTACAATTTCAAGATTCACGGCAGCTTATCTTCATATGTAAATTAAACTGATGATCTGTTACAAAAAATAATCTCTAAACTGCAGCCCAGATCTGTTTGTCTACTTTTTGGTGAGGCATCACTCTGGATGTGACACATATTTTGTTGCGCACAATTGATGAACTGATGAACAGAAGAATTTAGCTGAATCTCATCAAAATGACTGTCCTCAACCTGAACCAATAATGACGCACAAACCAAAAAGGTCACCTGACACTAAACATGATTTCTATGTCCTAATACTTCTGTTACATTCTATAATTCGAACTGGAAACAGTCAGCACTGCCACTGCATTGAGCTCATTGTTAATTTTTGCCACCTAATTTAAATGTCATGATAATAGGATATTTCATCACGCTCTTTCACTGCTGTCTGAACTTGCCCTGAGTCAGCACATAAATAAAGGTATTTGTGCAGGAGCTTAAATTCTGCAGCATATAACCAACGCGATGAAAAGTATTTAATGAGTGAAATTCGAAGAGAATTGTTTCTGCTGTGATATAATATAAGAATCCTGTAACATCTGTCAACCACAGAAGTATGAAGCTGCCAGAAATTGCGAACAGTAAAATAATGGACTTCTTTCTACTCTCCATCTCTGAGTCGACGTGATTCTCTCCTTTGTTCTGCCCCCTCAGGCCCTTACGGACCCGACTGGTCACTAAAATGTGTCTGACAGTCAGAGCGTTCAGCAGCAAAATTAATGCAAAAGGAAGCATTGGGGTTAAAATCGTATCAAACCAGTCAAAGGCCACCCATCCGAGCTCAGTAAAATAACTTGGTTTTATATTACAAAACCATGGTACATTTTCGATAATCTCCTGAGGTTCGTATATGAAGTACCAAACAGTGCTTTTCAAACTCAGCAGAATGCATGTTGTTGCTATCACTACAGACGCAGTTTTTTTCGTGCAATATTTTGTTTTCTGTTTTTGGCAACAAATAGCGACAAAGCGATCAAAGGAGAAAGTGATGGTTAACCAGACTGAACTGTCTCTCGATGCACGAGTCAGGACAGCAATGACACTGCACACAGGGGTGATGGACAGTAATGATCCTGGGAAAAATTCATAACTGATCCGAAACAATATGACTTCAGTGATGATAACCAATAGATCCGTCACCACCATGGCCGACAGATAGAGAGTGATACATTTGGATAGACTGCACTTTCCTCGAGACAGGATCACAATGGAAATCAAATTAACTGTAAGAGTGAGGGGAAATGAGTCAGAAATTACTGATCAATTTCGAGAAAGCATTCTACACACTGTGAAAATCGTGGGAATCACTGCATTGGGTTGTCTTGCTAATTGACGAAAACTATCTTAAATAATATGACTGACTAAACAATTAGTTTCATTGTTATTTCGACCCTTGCACGAAACGTTATATTTTATCCTGCTCGTATTCAATCCTTGGTGAAAGAGTCAAAGAAGTGATGTAATGCAGAACTAGTGGTTTGGTCCTTAAATTATCAAGATCTTTTCACACCAAAGGTTTTGAAAGGGACCAAATCATAAAAAGGTAAAACACGAGGACTGCAAAAACAGTCTGTCTACAGCGTGAGAATGAAAAGATAAACTTATTCAGAGAGCCTCAGAGGCCTAGATGTGAGTGGAATAGGGACAAATAGCAAAACTAAGACGATATTCTTTTCCCTGTTTTGACCAAGAACTTTCACTGACATTTTTATGAGCTGATAGGAATCCGAGCGTGAGAAGTGATAGATCTCGCGAGACTAATTTGAGTTCAGTGTGGAAGATGGTTAAATTTCATTTTGTTTTTGTTTTGAAAGTGAACTTTTTAGATAATCGTGAACTATTGATTGTGTTAAATTGGACTCCGGAGGCCATACTGCACAAAAGATAAACAAAGTTTTATGAGAATATTGCACCAGCATAGACATTATAGCTGTAACACATTTTACATTGACTGCCAAGACAGGATCTGGGGCAAGATCAAGGAGTAGTTGTGTGGAGATCACGCTTCTACCCAGGGTGTAATGGAACTGATGTTAAACTGTGATAGTAATGCTCAGCATTAGTATGAGTAAGGCCGAACTTATACCAAATAAAATATAATCCCTTTCACCAATAATGATTATCACGTCCAAAAATGTCACAACTTGAGAATAAAGAGTTCATGGGTTAATTGACTCTGATAACCCCGAATTCCAACGGCACCTGAATCTGGAAAGAACATATTTCTTTGTTGATGTTCCAGAGAGACAATAAACCAGTAAAGTGTGGCACGGTCCTTGCACAGGTCGCAGAGGTAGCATCCTGAGCAGATTTTCCCTCCGATCACAGAACCCTGTCAAATTTCTAATTCCTGAGGTGATTGATAGGAACTAGCCTGAAATTCAAAACTTCCTGCCTGCATCTCAGAAGGATGTTCTGGCAGTGTCTTTTAAATATAATATCATAGAGTCATAGAGGTATACAATACAAAAACAGGCCCTTTGGCCCATCATGGCTGTGTCGGCCATCCAGCACCCAACTATTCTAATCCCATATTACTGCACTTGGCCTCTAGCCTTGTATGCTACGGCGTTTCAAGTGATCATCTAAACACTTTTTTAAATGTTGTGAGGGTTCCTGCCTCCACCTCCTCTTCAGGTAGTGCGTTCCAGGTTCCAACCACCCTCTGGGTGGTTTTTCTTTCCCCTCAAATCCCCTAAAATATTCGAAAACTGATTGGCAACTGGGTGAACAAATTCAATTAAATGAAGTAGAGTAAGGGGAGTGAAGTTTCAGCATGAATGGCTGTAACCAGTAAATGTTATGTGAGTTGCACGGAATATACCAGTTGGGGACAATGGAGGTAAAATTGCCATGACTATGAATTAACGTTGTCTGCCACATGAGACACACCTCTCAATGTCTTTGGACCAGAGCAGGGTGACTGAAATGGAGAGAAGCAGCAAATATGGTAGAGAAAATTCTGGAAATACAAACCACATGAGGCTGCATTTCAACATCTGTGGAGTGAAAGATCGAGTTAGTATTTCAGGTCGATGATATTTTATCAGAACTGAAGGAAAATATCTCCCTACACGGGGGACAGCAAATGCCGATTGGGTCATCGCTTGTCTGAACAACTCGTTCAGTCTGCAAGAGTATGGCATATCCTCCGTTCGCTTACCATTTTAATTCTCCGCCCCACTGCGACTCTCACCTTTCTCTTCACAGACTCTAGCAGTCTTTAGGTGCAAGAGGAGCGGTACTTCAACTTTCTATGATGAACTGTACAACTTACTGCACACAGAAATTTCAGATTCTAGCCACTGTTCACACCTCTTTCAAAGATCAACTGTTGGTCACAGTTCTGCTGATGCCATTTGTACTTCTTCTAAGTGCAGCTTCTGTTTCTTTTCTGTTCTAATTAGCTCACACCTCCACCTTGAACCAGCACTCATTTATAATTTAATTCCTGACTTCCATCCCATCACAGACCTTCCCATCTATAGCTTTTCTTTATTCCCATTCTCTATTGTTCTCCCTCTATACTTGCTTTAAACCTGGTACATTTGTAAAAACTTCCAGGGCTGATGAAACTTCAACCTGAATCATTAACTCGGTTTCCGACTCCTTAGACACATCTTAATCTGATGAGGATTTTCAGCATTTTCTGCTTATATTTCAGATTTTCAGCATCCGCAGTATGTTTATTTAGGGCAGAAATATAAATGGAATCTATGGATTAAGCATCGTCCTCTTCAGAAAGGCAAAGCTCCTCCGGAGATTTGGGGTAGGATTGAGTAGTGGATGGAAATTCAGAGCCAGAAAATGGGATAGAGTTCTGGAACGAGAATAACTGAACATTCGATCAATGATTAGATAAATGCAGAGGACAAAATCTTTATTATTTAATGACAATCATTCGTTCATTGATATAATGCAATGATTTAAATTTCCTCCTGCATTTGAAGAAATCTTGCATGTTTGCAGAAACATTTGCATGTCGAATGTGTGGAACTGAAACCATGTTTCTCTACTCCTGCTGCAAGACCTTTGTGAGGCCTCGATAGCTAAATCTCATGGAAATCCTACCCAAACTGATCATCAACATTGCCGAGAAATAAATGTTCAAGGCAGATCCTAGTGACAGTTGCCTCTATGCACTTCCACCGAGCACCGTGTCTCATTTGAATATGTATGCACTTTCAAACCCTGCCTGTTGACTGACCGTCTTTGCATGCTCCAGTCACAAGCAGAAATCCTGTCAGAGGAATTCACCCGCATCTCTGCCTCCAAAGATACCTACCATACCAGTCAGCTCGCTCTTCAAAGTAAAACCCTCAGGACCACTGCATTCAGCTAGAAGCTGGCTTAATCACCTAACGCCGCAGAGTGTACACTTTAGGTTTCTATGAACTCTAACTCAAGCAATCTAACTGTTCCCATTCTGTAACCTATTTCTTTTTGTGTAATCCTCCAGAGTGTGCGTGTAGGTGAACGTTGGCGTAACGTTTATTGTTTTAGTAGTCCGGTTTAGATGCAATAAAATTAAACTCTTTCTTTGTTAACTGAAAAAAACCTGTCCGATTGCTTCTTGGTATGGTCATAACAAGCACGTAATCAAACACCAACTGAATTTGCCAGCACATCCACTTCAAGAATTAATTAACCCTGTTCTGATCAGACAAGGGGAGGGAAACTAGGGAAGCCCTTCTACCCTTCCCTACCTGACCATAACAGAAATGCGGGAGCTCACGTCTGGGATAAAACCCAAATATAAATGAAAAATAGGAGATGGGAAACTAAACTGAACACAAGAAAAAAATAATTAAAACAAAGCACAATCAATACAGGTTTTCTTATGGTTTTCAGAGCTAGAGTACTAAAATGTCCACATTCGAGACCAGTACCTTCCTAGAACAAAGTGAAGTAACTTGTGCCAGGTTAAGAGCCCTATCTATTGATGAGTTGAGGAATGTAGCTGGACTGTTGGGGACTACTATCCGTCCAAAAGCTTGGAAGCCTAAAATCGTAAAACCTGAGTCAACCCTTTTAATATTGACAATGAAGAACCGGAGGCAGGCATACAATCTGAAACAGAAAAAGTAACATTAGCTAAGGTACAACTCGAACACAGGAGACTATAAATCAGAATGTCATTAAAGAGAGAAGGAACGAGCTTTACAGAGAGGGGAAGAGGAGAGAACGTTCCAGGAAATGGAAAAAAACCTTTCAAAAGGGGAGTGAGGCAGCTGGAACTAAAAAGGGAAAGATCCAATGTACTTAGTGCTCCGCTTGTGTGGGATTTACCCTGAGTTCATAACAGGCTGCTGAACTCTTAAAGTTCTCCCAGTGGATACCAACGTTTAATGAGGGGGATGTAGAAGCGTTTTCTTCATCTCTTTTGAAAAGCTTGCTAAACAGTTGAAGTGGCTGGCAGTGTGCTGAACAATGCTGTGCTCCACCAGCCTGGCCCACAAGTCGTACTCAGTAAGGATACTTTACTTGCATTCACGACCAGCAGCACCACACAAACGCTTTTTCTGGTCTTTTGGCTTATGAGCTTTTCTGTGTCGCCCTTCAAAATTTAAATCGCTTATTTCTAGCTCTTCTTTCTGAATATCCTGTAGAACTGGGGTCAGTTTCCTGGGACATTGGCGATAGAAATTTTGTTTTATGGGAGGGATCTCTCGTACATGGTGTAAGGCGAGGATTGTACAGCCTGTTTTTTCCCAACAGATTCCTTTAAACGCTGTGAACAGCTCTGAAATGTCTTCACTCTGTTCTGCAGAGGATTCGATTTGAGAATCCTCCAGGCCTCACTCTAAATCGTCCTCACTGTCCCTTTCACCTCCTCTTTCCTGACCGCCTGACAGATTTGCACTTGTGTGTCCCTTCCCGACTGTGAAACAGCTTTAACATATTGCCATGACATCGCCGTTGCTTTTTACGATGATCTGGGGTGTCAATGATGTCAAATCTTTATTACTCTGTATGGGTCACTGAACCTGACATTCAAAGGTTCTCCCTGCATTGGTAATACCACTAACACATGGTCTCAGAGCTAAAATGTTCTGTTTATCCACCTGCCATTTCTATTTTGTCTGGGAGGTTTTTTAGGTGTTCCTGACAACACAGAGGCTCTCAAAAACCGTCCTGGTAACATGGAGACCCACAGAGCCAGTCATCTACATCTACAAGCGAAAAGCCTCAGGACCACTGAATTCAGCAAGAAGCCAGCAGAATCACCAAAGTGCATAGACTTTTCTTTTTTATGGAAATTAACTCAAGCAATCTAACTTTTGTTCCATTCTGTAACATATTTCTCTGTGGCTAAATCTCCAGAGTGTGCGTGTAAGTGAAAGTTGGTGTAACGTTTACTGTTTTATCAGTTCGGTTTATGTGCCTTTCAAACTAAATTTCCCTCTGTAAAATATTTGCATGTCTTTAAACTTCCAGAGACTGTGTATGTGTGCATGCGTGTGTGTCTGTGAGTGAAAGTTGGCGTGACGTGTTGCTTAGCTCGATTTAGGTGCTATAAAGTTAACCTCTATCTTTGCTAACTCAAGGAAACCTGCCAGATTGTTTCTTGTTATGATCATAGTAATTAAGTAATCAAATGCTTACTTAATTGGCCAGTTCATCTATTTTAAGAAATAATTAAAACTGTTGTGGTCAAACAAGGAGAGGGAAAAGAGGGAAGCCCTTCGACTTCTCCTCATCTGACCACACAGAAACAATATTCCAGGCGTCTTATAAATGATTAGTATTACTTTCTGGCTACAGAGATATATGCCTTTCTGTTAAAAACCAAGGATACCACGTGTGTTTATGAACTGCTTTGTTAATCTGAACTGCCGCCTTCAACAATTTGTACACAGAGATGCCTAGCTTTCTCTGTTCTTTCACCACGTAAAAAATCGCAGCATTTAACTTGAATTGTCTCCGCTCAATCTTTCCACCAAAATGAATCAATCACGTCACACTTGTCTGACCTAGATTTCATCTTCCATATGACCACCCATTCCATCAGCCTCTCTGTGCCGTATTGAAGTCTATAATTACAAAGGCGGCACAGGAGTAAATGTACATCGATGTATACGTTCACAAATCATTGAATGTGGCAGGGAGAGTTGAGAAATCGGTTACTAAAACATACAGGCTTCTGGGGATTATGAAAAGGGGCATAGTTTAGGAAAAAATAGAAATTATGATGAACATGGAAAGTACTCTGATATGGCCACGACTGGAGTATTGTGTCCAATTCTGGGCGCCACACTTTATATGGAGGATGTTAAGTGATTAGAGAGGGTGTATTGGAATGATTCCAGGGATGAGTAACTTTACTTATTGGATAGGTTCGAGATGCTGCGGGCTATTCTCCTTGAAGAAATGGACATTAAGAGCAGATATGATTGAGGTTTTCGAAATCATGGCTGGTCTTTTCGAACAGATAGGGATAAGGTGCTCCTGTTGGTGGATGGTCCGAGAACCATTGGAAACTGTATTAAGGTGATGGGCAAAACAGTGAAAGGTGACATAAGGAAAAACATTTTTTTTTGGTTGTGTGTTCTTAAATCTGGATTTCTGTGCGGAAGAGTATAGTGCAGCGAAATTCTTTCGAAGATTTTTGAAAAGATTTGGATAATTATATGAAACAAAGAAACCTTGCAGGGGAAAAGACAGCTGTGTGTGCCTAGGTGCATTGATTTTCCAGAGCCCTGGCATTGACTTAATGGACTGAATGACCTTCTTACGTGCTGTAACCATTTTCTGATTCTATCATTATATTACTATCCGCCTCACTGCTTCTATGTTTCGTGTCGTTTACAAATTTCGATTTTGTGCCCTAAACCCATCAAATTCAAAATCTTTGAAGTATAGCAATGACAGCAGAAGGCCAAGTACAGAACGCTGGAGAAACCACGGAATTCCTCCTTTGAGTCCAGAAAACAGTCATTCACCATAACTCTGTTTTCTGTGCCTAAGCTGATTTGTGGTGATGCTGTTGCTTCCCCATTGTATCCCATGGCTTACATTTTGCCAAAAGGCCTATTATGTAGGGCTTTATCAACACATTCTGGAAGCCCATGTACAAATGTGGCGCGCCCTTCCAGCCACAGAATACCTCAGGAAACAACTCAGTGAATTTAGTCCAACATGATTTGCAGTTAATAAATCGGTGCAGGCTTTCATTTATGATTTCAAACCGTATCCATGTGATTTTCTCCTGGATTTATGGATGTAAATACGTTGTAGGCGGTATGGAGACGGTTTACTAGATTAATACCTGGGATGGGCGGGCTGTCTTACGAGGAAACATTGGACAGGCTTGGCTTGTTTCAGCTGGTGTTTAGAAGAGTAAGAGGCGATTTGATTGAAACATATAGGATCCTGAGGGGTCTTAAGAGGGTGGATATGGAAAGGATGTTTCCCCTTATGGGAGAATCTAGAACTAGTGGTCACTGTTTAAAAATAAGGGGCCGCCTACTTAAGAAGGAGGTGATGAGAAATGTTTTCTCTCAGAGGGTCGTGTGTCTTTGGAAATCTCTTCCTCAAGAGGCGGTGGAAGCAGAGTCTTTAAACACTTGTAAGGCACAGTTGGTAGATTCTTGATAAGCAAGGGGGTGAAAGGCTATCAAGGGTAGGTAGAAATGTGGAGTAATCAGTTCAGCCATGAACGTATTGAATGGTGGAGCAGACTCGATGGGCCGAGTGGTCTACTCCTGTTCCTAATTCATATGTCCGTATTTCTGCTTTTGAGTGCATACCCACCACCCAATCTCTGCAATTGCCATGTTTATACTTCTCCAAATTTTTGAACAACATCTCACCCTTCCTTTCCCCAGTATCCTAGAATGCACCCCACTCAGATCATGTAAATTATTCACTTGAATTACTGGAAGTCTTTCTGCTATCTCCTCTTTATCTATTTCTCTGTATTCGAATATCGAGACAGCTTCCTTCCTTACCATATCATTGAAAGTTTTATTCCTTGTGAAACACCGATGCAAACCATTTAGTACCTAAGCTATGTCTTCTGCCTACAGAAATAAATGAACCCTAAACAATTCCATCGCTCCTTTGACAACCTTTTCACTGTGAATATGTCAATAGGATATCTTTAGATTTCCGTTTATGCTAGCCACCAACTTATTCTCAAACTATCTATTTTCCACTGATATTTTCCTCCTCACAAGTCCTCTGCACTTTTTATTTTCAGTGTAATTCTCCATTGCATTAAGAAAAATGACATAAGACATACGAAACCACATATGTATCGAACTATAACATTACGGTCACCCCTTTCTGTTCCAGGACGTTCAGGATAATGGCACCTATTCTAATGTTGGGCTTTTACCCCCAAATACGGTTACTGTATATTTACATTTTACTGGGTATTCCAAATCCAGACTACACAAGCATGGAGATTGCGAATTTATCATTATTGTTACTATTATTACATTGATCACTACAAAAAGTGAGAACGAAACTACTGTCACAGAGAAATGCTAACGAAAAGCAACAACTCATCAGGAGGAATTAGCCTGGACTAAGGTAGCAGATCACGTGCTCTTGAGCTTTCATTTGTTGCACCATTTATTGTGTTATTAACATCTTTCTAGCTTACTGACAACGTGTCAACAGATCCTCCTTAGTTTAATGATTGTGTAGCAATTTACGCATGAAGTCATCTTGACATTTGTAGTGCATATTTATGGCACTGTTGGTTTTTTTTACGCTTGGTACCTTGCAATCTCATTTTTCGCCAACATTTCCCTCTCAGATTATTGCATTCACAAGTCTTGTGAGCATGCCCGGACTGATTCGTTCAAACACACCAAGTCTGCCCTTGCAGATTATTATTCCATTAATGTCTGTTCATATCCTCTAAACTTGTCTTGAAGCTGAACACTTAGAACCAGCTTAGATGCCATATATATATATATATATATATATATAGATATATATATATATCCTACCCATTTGTCTCTGTCCCCTTAATAAATTCGCTATCCAAAAGCAGAAGGCTACTCATCAAGTACCATTTTCGACAGAGCTGCATGAGATGCACCTTCAGGAAGAATTGGGCAGGATTCGACATTCATAACTGTGTGGATTTAGTACGCATCATAAAGGCATCACTGTTAGCACCGTCAAATTTACAATACAGACCAACCACTACATGGCCCATTTGGTTCCACTGCTGCATTTCTGCTGGCCTGCACACAGATTCCAGGCATTGTTTCAAATTAATTCTTAGTGCTTCACATATGTCATTTTCATTCCCATTAGTAAAGCCTTTCTGATTTTGTATAAGACTGCCCATCATTACCTCTGTCTCTCTGAGTCGGTCCCCTATTTTTCAGTCATTCATCTGTATATTTTTCTGTCTTATTAGCTCAAGTTTCTTCCAATGACGCTATACAATGCTGTATTCCATGCTACCCATTGCTTTGCTCTCTCTGCATCTCAATGTGGACCCACATTTTTTTTGCCAACTATCTCTTTGTCTCTCTGATCCTTTACCTTCTGGTTGCAACTCCATTGTTTGAGGCTGTTTCTCCTATCTTTTTTCTCATTTTTCTCTATTACTGTATGCCTTTACCTCTCCCTTTCTGTCTGTATGTTGCTCCCATTCCATCTAGCTCATTTTTCTGTCCATGGTTACCTCCATTTATTGGTCTGTTATTCCTCACTTTATCCATTTTCAAATCTGTCTTCTCTACGACTTCCATTATATAAGATGCTGTTTGCGCGATGTTGATATTTCTAAATTCAAATGTTATCTTTTGTACAAGTTAAACGGATCGTTGAATATTTCAAAATGTAAAAACACGCTCTTCAGTTAAGGACATGCGAGAGCTATGGAAAGAGTATGAGAATCGACTGACTTAAAATAAAAAGAATCACAAGTCGTCTACAGCTATATAAATAATAGAATGGTACTAAAAGGAGGGCAGGTTGAGAAGAAAACGAAGACGTACTCATCAAGGCTGACAGCGTGGTGAGATATTAAATGAGTAACTTGATCTGCATTTATAAAAGCAAGAAGATGCTGACGAAGTCACAATAGAGTCAGAGAGCTATATAGCACAGAAACAGACCCTTCGGCCCACCATGTCTGCGCTGGCCATCAATCCTATCTATTCTAATCCCATTTTCCAGCACTTGGTCTCTGATGCATAAGTGGTGCCAGAGAACTGGAGAACTGCAAATATTACACCCTTGTTCAAATAGAGTGTAAGAGTACATCGAACAGATGCAGAACAGTCAGTTTACCCTCTGTGATTGGAATGCTGAATAGAAACAGTAATCCGGCACAGCATTAAGTCCCTTGGACCAGTGTTGATTGAGTAAGGAACCCAGCACGAATATGTTAATTGCAAATCGTGTTGATCTAACTTGATTGAGTTATCTTGGTGAGATTATAGAGAGGATTAATAAGGGTAAGATGAATAATGTGGTTTGCATGGACTTCGATAAAGTGCCACATAACATGCTTTCCAGCAAAATTGAAGCCTATTGAATATTTGAGACAGTTGCAAAATTGATATGAAGTTGGCTAAACCAGAGCAAACTAGTGAGAGGTTATTTTTCAGACGAAGGAAAGTTAAATAGTGGATTTATATATGTCACAAAAGCTGGAAGTATTGTGAACTGTGAAGAGGATGGTGATAGACTTCAAAAAGGAAGTAGAAAGGCTGGTGGAGTGGGCAGACTCGTGGCAAACAAAATTTAATGCACAGGGGTATGAAATGATACATTTTTGCGAGAAAGAACGAGGAGAGGCAATATAAAATAAGGGACAAAATCTAAACGTGGTGCAGGAGAAGAGGGACCTTTATGTATAGGTACACATACAGTTGAAGGTGGTAGGGCAGATTGAGGAACAGGTTAAAATGGCTTATCCAATCTTGACTTTTATAAAGAAAGCCATTCAGTACAAAACGAATTTCATGAATCTTTATGAAACACTGATTCAGCCTCGTTTTTTCAGTGAGTGGTTAAGATACGGAATACATTGGTTGACAGTGTTGTGGAGGCAGATTAACCATTACTTTCAGATGAAATTGGATAAGCACCAGAAGAGAAAAGATGCATGTCTATGAGAAAGGGGCAGGGGAGTCGATTATATGCTTTCCTCAATCAGGAACAGAAAAAAGACACAACAAGCTACATCATCACCTTCTGAGCTGCAACCATTGTATGATTGTATGATTTCAATGTAAAATTATATAACATAATATCAAAACATTTCATTTTATAATGACATCCAACAACAATCAGTGAATTAACACTCATGGAATCAGAGAACTAAATATGGAAGAGACATCAGCAAACTCATTTCAGTAGCTAGATCTCCATAGCTGCATCAGGCATACACAGAATAGAATAATGTGTCGTAACTGGAATAATCCATAAATACATCAAACTCCCAGTTAAATTGAACCCTGTCATTGGGGAGAGAGGACATTGTACTACCTCCTTATGACACTGAGACCTTGAAATGTCTCCTTATCAATCATTGAAAATGCAATCGTGAATTAATATTTCAGAACGGTTGATTCCTGAACATGAAACTGTTATTATTCTGATGGCACGATACCTACTCGTTGGCCAGTTGACTGGATCCAGGATTTCCAGTACAGAGAATCATCCATTTACGTTTTAGGGTTGGGTACACAAGGATCATATAATATACAATGCAACAATTAGAGGACAGAAAGGACAGAGGCTTAAGTGAGTCCCTCATTCAACCAAATGAACAATGCTGGCAGTCGATTAAAAGAAATGCAGTTACTGAAATATTGTAAAGTGCACAGTTAACACTGATTTACATCATTAATAGGTAAGATAAAGGCTCACCAGGTACTCCAACTACAGCAAGAATTGGATAGTAAAAGTGTTCTAATGGAAGAATGGCAGAAGATCCCATTTTATGAGAAGCCGTAAAATTTGTTTGTTCTGAAAACAGCAGCTCCAGCGTGCACTCTAAGCTAATGCTTTCAAATTAGCCCTGATTTATACAGGCAATAATTCTCCACTGACATGGCTATACCCCTGATCATTGTTATTACTTACAGTCACTTGAACAAAGAGATTACATCATCAGCGTTGACTCCAAAGTAAATACTATGGTGCAATAACAGGGTATGATCAGAATTAGGTCTCTGTCGAGAATAATGTGGAACCTGTAAGCTGTAGAAATGACACAATAATAACAAGTGGCTTCCTTTGCAGTTCTCACATAAGTGGACATGTTCAGTCCTTTCCATTCATTTATAAATATTACCGATTGTATCGCAATATGCATTGAATCCACAGTCACAAGCAGACCCTTTTGGCTTAGTCTACGCAATTTCACAGTCAATGTAAAAAGTTTCACTCTTTGGCAAAGGGCTGTTTAAGTACATGTTCACGATTGCAGTCTGCAAATTATTGTACTTGATATTAGGGGATAGAGACTGACCGTACGCCATTGGCAGCCCCTCCTCCGTTGTTTTACTGCAGATGTTTACCTGTTTATTCCGCAATGGCTAAAGGCTCCAGTAAATTACAACTGTGTCACCTCCTGTCTTGATTCATCCAGTTCACATGGAGCCAGTCACACAACATCCAACTTCTATCAATGAAAACCGATGCAAAACTCTACTGTCCATGCCCAACCCTCACCAAGCACCACTCAGCCAACACACTCACCTTCAACTACATATTTAGCTCTTAACAACTCAATAGCCTTAAATTTCAAATTCTTATCCATGGGTATAAATCCCTCACTGGCCTCACTCATCCCCATATCCACTATCTCCTCCAAACGTAAAGAAAACTAACTAAAAGGTAAGGTGACAGTGACTTACCTTGACATCAAGGCAGCATTTGACCGAGTATGGCATCAAGGAGCCCGAGCAAAACTGAGGTCAATGGGAATTGTTGGGAAACGCTCCGCTGGCTGGAGTCATAAATAGCGCAAAGGAAGATGTTTGTGGTTGTTGGAGGTCAATCATATGAGCTCCAGGACATCACTGCAAGAGTTCCTCAGGGTAGTGTCCAAGGCCCAACCATCTTCAGCTGCTTCATCAATGACCTTCCTTCAATCATAAGGTCAGAAGTGGGTATGTTCGCTGATGATTGCACAATGTTCAGCACCATTCGTGACACCTCAGATACTGAAGCAGTCCGTGTAGAAATGCAGCAAGATCTGGACAATATCCAGCCTTGGGCTGAAAAGTGGCAAGTAACATTCGCGCCACACATGTGCCAGGCAATGACAATCTCCAACAAGAGAGAATCGAACCATATCCCCTTGACATTCAACAGAATTACCATCGCTGAATCCCCCACTATCAACATCCTAGGGGCTACCATTGACCGGAAACTGAACTGGAGTAGCCATATAAATACCGTGGCTATAAGACCAGGTCAGAGGCTAGGAATCCTGAGGCGAGGAACTCAACTCCAGACTCCCCAAAGCCTGTCCACCATCTACAAAGCGCAAATCAGGAGTGTGATCGAAAACTCTCCACTTGCCTGGATGGATGCAGCTCCAACACCACTCAAGAAACTCGACACCATCCAGGACAAAGCAGCCCGCTTGATTGGCACCCCATTCACAAACATTCACTCCCTCCCCCACCGACGCACAGTGGCAGCAGTGTGTACCATCTAGAAGATGCACTGCAGAAATGCACCAAGGCTCCTTATGCAGCACCTTCCAAACCCGCGAAGTCTACCAACTGGAAGGACAAGGGCAGTAAATACATGGGAACACCACCACCTGCAAGTTCCTCTCTAAGTCACACACCATCCTGACTTCGAACTATATCGCCGTTCCTTCACTGTCGCTGGGTCAAAATCCTGGAAATCCCTTCTTAACAGCATTGTGGGTGAACCTATCCCAAATGGACTGCAGCGGTTCAAGAAGGCAGCTCACCACCATCTTCTCAAGGGCAATTAGGGATGGGCAACAAATGCTGGCCGAGCCAGCGTCGTCCACATCCCATGAATTAATAGTAATAATAAAAAAATCTTGAGTTCCGTGAACCTCTGAAAATGGCCTCTATCAGCGGCACCACCCTGTTCTGGTTCCAGTCTCTCCTACCTGATTGTAGGCAAAGCAACTCCAGTAATGGCTTCTCTTCACTCCCTTGCAGATTAACTATGGAGTACTTGAACATTCCATCCTTGCTCCCTATTCTTCCTCAGCTACATGTTTTCCTCTGGTGACATCTACCAAAGGTATAAGGTTAATTTGTACACGTGAGCTGACAAAACCCAGTTTCAGGTTGTCAACATCTCAATCGACCATTCTTTGCCTCTATCATTTAAGACTGCAACAGTCGTATTTTGCATGAGGTTTAATTCGAACAATTGGAAATTGGAAAGGCTGAAACGGAAATCTTGTGATTGACCAGTATAATTTTGCCACCGATCACATCCCTCTTCCTGACTGATGTTTCAGGCAGAAAGTACTTTTTGTAACCACTTAACCATAGTGATCCCGGACCTGAGCTTTTGCGATTATAGCCTCTCCGTCATTTACGTCCACACCCATAATATCTCTGGCCTCTTCCACTGTAGCTCTCAATCAAGTATTTGTAATCTCCAGTCTCCCCTTCCCCGCCACCACCCCACGCAATAACCCCCTCCCCCCACCACCCCGTCCTCGAACCATTCACCTCCTTATTCTGCCATCAGTATCCTCTTGGTGGGAATTGAGCTACTTTTTTCCACGTTTACTCTCAGATCGGAGTCAGAGACTCTCCAGCAATGGCTTTCGCTCACCTTATCGCAGCAGCACCGTTACCTATTAAGACTTAACACACAGATCAGTCCTAGACCTCTGTTCTTCCTCGTGTGCATGCTTTTCATTGGAGCTTCTATCTGCAGATATGATTTGTTATTCTTTCACGGGATGTGAGTATTGCTGCTGTTAGGTTTTTGACGCAGTGATAATGAAGGAACAGCGATCTAGTTCCAAGGCAGGATGATGCGTGACGTGGAAGGGAGCTTGCAAGTGGTGGTGCTGTACGTTTCAGAGAGATGTTACCTGAATAGAGGTGAGAGAGAGAATATCCAACCCGTCTCATCTTGGGATTCTTAACCAAGATAGACCTACAATGTACAGTCCTAAGCTCTGTGATCAAGTCAGATTTTATTAGATTAACTGAAATAAGCAAAGTTATTACTTAACAAAAGTAATATATATGCAGCAACACTCAGCTCCGTTCTTGCTTCTGAGCTTGCTGGTTTACGTACTTCTCTCTTTTGTCTTCTCCTGCTAAGTGTGCCAACAATGTTCTGTTGACTCGCGGTAAGATTACCGAAGCTGTCCCGTAACATCTTTTTCAAAACATTTTGTGGTGCTAGATTCGTACTATATTCGGTACTGAATTGTTCCAAGTATCTTAATTGTTCCAGACAGACATCAATTTTACAATCTAGACTGTCAATGCTTTAATCTACACTCCATACAGGTATTTCCTGTTTCTTTCTATTATAGTTCGGATCCTAATTAATCCTAATTACATTCTTGTTGATACCAACCATTTTAGCAATTTTGCAGTATCACATTTATTTCATCTCGCCCGTGTCAAGTATTGCTGAAGTCTTCATCCCAACTCTCCCATTGTTCTTAAACAGAGGCTGAAACAGAGTATAGCCTTGAAAAAAAGTAAGCATTAGCTCAAACAGACTTCAATATAAGAACGTACATAGCATATAATTAGCCCTATTTGGTTAGCTGTATATAATATATTATAAAGCTATTCATAAAAGTAAGACAGGAATTTCCGTAAGTCTTAAGGTACTTGTGAATAAGGATAAGTGTAGTCCTCGGGTGAACGTGCTAAATTGGGGGAAGGCTAATTATAACAATATTCGGCAGGAACTGAAGAAATTAGACTGGGGGCGGCTGTCTGAAGGTAAATCAACATCTGACATGTTGGAGTCCTTCAAAGTCAGTTAATTAGAACCAACGATCGGCATGTTCCTGTGAGGATGAAGGATAAATTTGGCAAGTTTGAGGAACCTTGAACAGCGAGGGATGTTGTGAGCCTAGTCAAAAAGAAAAATGAAGAATTCTGAAGGGCTCTAATGTCAGAAACAGACGAAGCCTTTGAGGCATATAAAGAAAGTAGGGAGGTACTTAACCGAGGAGTCAGGAGGGCTAAAAGGTGTCATGAAAAGTCATTGGCAACCAGGATTAAGAAGAATCCCAAGGCTTTTTATACGTATATAAAGAGCAAGAGGGTAGCCAGGGAAAGGGTTGGCCCACTCAAGGACAGAGGGGGGAAAATATGAGTAGAGCCAGAGGAAATGGGCGAGGTACTAAATGAATACTTTGCATCAGTATTCACCCAACAGAAGGACTCGGTGAATGATGAGTCTAGGGAAGGGACTGTAGATAGTCAGGGTCATGTCGATATCAAAAAGGAGGAGGTGGTGGGAGTCTTCAAAAACATTAAGGTAGATAAGTCTGCAGGGCCTGATGGGATCTACCCCAGAATACAGAGGGAGACAAGGGAGCAAATTGCTGGGGCCTTGACAGAAATCTTTGTATCCTCATTGTCAACAGCTGAGGTCTCAGAGGACTGGAGAATAGCCAATGTTGTTCCTTTGTATACAAAGGATAGCAAGGATAGTCCAGGAAATTACAGGCCGATGAGCCGCACGTCAGTGGTAGGGAAATTATTGGAGAGGATTCTTTGGGACAGGATTTACTCCCATTTGGAAACAAATGGACTTATTAACGAGAGGCAGCATGGTTTTGTGAAGGGGAGGTCGTGTCTCACTAATTTGATTGAGTTTTTTGAGGAAGTGACAAAGATGATTGATGAAGGAAGGGCAGTGGATGTTATCTATATGGACTTCAGTAAAGCCTTTGACAAGGTCCCTCATGGCAGACTGATACAAAAGATGAAGTCACATGGGATCAGAGGGGAGCTGGCAAGATGGATACAGAACTGGCTTGGTCATAGAAGACAGAGGGTAGCAGTGGAAGGGTGCGTTTCTGAATGGAGGGCTGTATCTAGTGGTGTTTCGTAGGATCAGTGCTGGGACCTTTGCTGTTTGTAGTATATATAAATGATTTGGAGGAAAATGTAGCTGGTCTGATTAGTAAGTTTGCGGATGACACAAAGGTTGGTGGAGTTACGGATGGTGATGAGGATTGTCAGAGGATACAGCAGAATATAGATCGGTTGGAGACTTGGATGGAAAAATGGCAGATGGAATTTAATCCGGACGAATGTGAGGAAATGCATTTTGGCAAGTCGAATACAGGTGGAATTATGTGGTAAATTCCAGAACCGTTAGGAGAATTCATAGCAGAGAGATCTGGGCGTATCGATCCACAGATCACTGAAAGTGGCAACGCAGGTGAATAAAGTAGTCAAGAAGGCATACGGCAAGCTGGCCTTCCTAGGTCGGGGCACACAGTATAAAAATTGGCAAGTCATGCTGCAGCTGCACCGATACTTAGTTAGGTCACACTTGGATTGTTCCGGACAATTCTGGTCGCCATACTACCA
Source organism: Heterodontus francisci (assembly GCF_036365525.1). Taxonomy (NCBI): domain Eukaryota; kingdom Metazoa; phylum Chordata; class Chondrichthyes; order Heterodontiformes; family Heterodontidae; genus Heterodontus; species Heterodontus francisci. The sequence goes on from NC_090415.1 coordinate 21,416,681, forward strand.
AAAGGTTGTGGAGGCTTTGGAGAGGGCACAGATGAAGTTTACCAGGATGTTGCCTAGTCTGGAGGCTATTAGCTATGAGGAGAGGTTGGATAAACTTGAATTGTTTTCTGGAACGACGGAGGTGGAGTGGTGACATGATAGAGGTTTACAAAGTTATGAGCGGCATGGAGAGAGTGTATAGTCAGAAGCTTTTTCCGAGAGTGGAAGAGTCAGTTACTAGGAGACATAGGTTTAAGGTGCGAGGGGAAAAGTTTCGAGGGGATGGTTGAGGCAAGAGTTTTACACAGAAGGTGGTGAGTGCCTGGAACTTGCTGCCTGGGGAGGTGGTGGAAGCAGGTTACGATAGCAACGTTAAAGAGGCATCTTGACAAATATATGACTAGGATGGGAATAGAGAAATATGGACCCCGGCAGTGCAGAAGGTTTTAGTTTCGACAGGCATCAAGATTGGCGCAGGCTTGGAGGGCCAAAAGGCCTGTTCCTGTGCTGTACTGTTCTTTGAAAATGCTCTGAACTTTGGAGCGCTTCCGTGCATCTCAGCCCTTGACCTTCCAAATAGTGGCGGTCGCGGATTTGGAAGGTGCTGTCAAAAAAGGATTGGAGAGTTGCTGCTGTGCATCTTGTAGATGTAACATACTTTTGCCGTTCTGCGCAGTGGTGGTGGAAGTGAATGTTGAAATTGGTGGTTCGGGTGCCAATTAAACGGGATGCTTCGGCTCAGATGGTTTCGTGCTTCCTGACTATTTTTGCAGCTGCTCTTATCCGGGCAAGTGGAGTGTATTCCATCACATTCACGACTGTGCCTTGTAGATGGTGGATAGTCTTTGGAAAGTCAAGAGGTGAGTTATTCGTCGCAAATTCCCAGCTTCTGGCCTGCTCATGTAGCCACAGTTTTTATATGGCTGGACAATGGTGAGCCCAGGATATTGATGCTCGGTGTGCAGCAATGGTAATAGCGTTGAATGTCAAGCAGAGATGATTAGATTCTCTTTTGATGTACATTGTCATTGTCTGGCACCTGTGTGGCGTGAATGTTACTGGTCACTTATCAGCCAGAATCTCAGTGTTTTCTAATTCTTGCTGCCTGTGGGCACAGACTTTCTTAGTATTGAGGAGTCGTGGATGGAACTGAGCACTGTGCGTTAATCAGCAAACATCCCCACTTCTGATATTATGATGGAGAACGATCATTGATGAAGCAGCTGAAGATTGTTAGGCCTAGGACACTACCCTCTAAAACTCAGGAAGTTTAGTTTAGTTTAGAGATACAGCACTGAAACAGGCCCTTCGGCCCACCGAATCTGTGCCGACCATCAACCACCCATTTATACTAATCCTACACTAATTCCATATCCCGACCACATCCCCACCTGTCTCTATATTGCCCTACCACCTTCCTATACTAGGGGCAATTTATAATGGCCAATTAACCTATCAACCAGCAAGTCTTTGGCATGTGCCGGAGCACCTGGAGGAAACCCACACAGACACAGGGAGAACTTGCAAACTCCACACAGGCAGTTCCCAGAATTGAACCCGGGTTGCTGGAGCTGTGAGGCTGCAGTGCTAACCAATGATTCTCATTGACTTCAGTTTTGATCGGGATTCTTGATGACATACTCGGTTAAATGCTTCTTGATTTCAAGGGCAGTCACGTTCCCTTCACCTCTGATGTTCAGTCCCTTTGGGATAAGGCTATAATGAGTTCAGGAACCAGTGCCCATAGCGGGACCCAAATTGAGAATCCGTTTCAGATTACTGCTGAGTAAATGTCACTTGATAGCACTCTCAGTGACATATTTGATCACTTTGTTGATGATTCTGAATGAATCGATTGGGGCTAAATTTCCCTGAATGGATTTGTCCTACTTTTTGTGGAAAGGGCATACTTTCCACATTCTCGGGTAAATGCACTGGCAAGGTTTGACCAGGAACAGGGCTAGCCTGGAGCCAAATCTTCAGTATTACAACCGGGATAAAGTAAGTGCCCATATCCTTTGCCGTATCCAGTTTCTTCAGCCCTTCCGCCCCCCACCAGCACCACCACCTCCCCCCCGAAATGTTTCAGACATTTCTTTTCGCTTAATAAATGCACACTCTCATATGTTTTGCATTGCAATTTAGTGGTACAAGCCTTTTCAGCCATACAATTCCAGCAGCAATACCGAGCTCAGTTCTCATTTGCAGATCTTCAGGAAAGCACATTTCACATCAAGTATTGCAACATGTGTCTATTTTGTTGTAACATGGTGAGTTGCCTCAGGGTTACGAGGCCTGGCCAATGGCAGACCCAGCACATTTTTGGCGATGGTCATGGAAGAGTTCGAACATCGAGTGACAATGGCTGCTTACAAGCTCAGCATACTTCAGGAAGAGGACTTGAGTTTCCTTGAGAACACATGTAGGAAGGTCAACAGGAAACCACCTCAAGTACTTTTTTTTCCTCTGACATATTGCATATTTCTCATGGGATTAAAACAATGAGAGGCTCTTACAAGCAACTGAAGAGGAAAGTGAAGGACCGTAGGTTACAGAGAATAAGCAGGGACCTGCCCTTGTGCAGACCCCCACTATTTCTACTGCTTGTGGGCGACCTCGGTTTCTGTTTATTCCCTGTCTGCAGATAATGTCGTGATGATTGTTTCCAAAACCATGAGCTATTATGGTGTCTCCAGATCGAGCGCTCACTGCCTGGTCGCCATGGCAGCAGAGGCTGTACACGTCGTCATCACTGACATGATACTGAACCGAATTAATGATGATTCTTTCCATCCACTCATTTATTTCACAATCCTATGTACTCTTTTAACCGCATCCTGAATCGTGCATTCACAGGTATATTTCTCTCTGGCTAACAGTCACTTTTACTTTTGATAATTCCATTGACATTTGTTTAAAGACCTGAAGTATTAAATATTCATATAATCATAGAAATTTACAATTCAGAAGGAGGTCATTTGTCCAATTGTGTCTGTGCCTGCCGACAAGTTGCCATTCAGCCTAATCAGTGATTCAGCTCTTTGTCCATAGCATTGTATGTTATGGCACTTTAAGTGACATTCCAAATACATTTTACCTGTTCTGAGGCTTTCTGTCTTGATCAAACTTTCAGGCAGTGACTTCCAGATCCCCACCACCATCTGAGTGCAAACTTCCCCTCGAATCCCCTGTGAACCTCCTACTTCTTACCCTCACTCCATTCCCCCGGTATGGGACACTCAAAGGGCGCAGGGCCTTCCTACTACTCTATCTGAACGCCTTATAATTTGCACCTAGAAAACGATAAGGGTGCTTCTGGAAAATGTGTGTCTGATTCACCCTTTAAAGCGAATGCAAAATTCTGCAGCCTCATGTTTGAAACGTATGTAATGATCAACAAAGCATCGGTGGACTGTCATGCAAATGTATAGTAATACACTGTAGCTGCATGGATAGCATTTGCCTGAATTCACCACTGTTTAACCCACGTCTCCCAGTATTGTTGAGATTGCTGCTGAATGCGCGGTCTGTAGGACATATTTTAGTGGACAAGAGGATCCATATTTGGCTGAGGTACAGCAGGAATTACAATGAACTGGATGCAGAGATGGGCGTATCCATGATCTTACTCTTCAATATATCCAGCCACTTCACACAGATCTTGATGATGCAGATAATTGTGTGTTATTCATCAGAATTCAAGCCATTAGTATTCAATAACTTTCTGTGACGTCCTGCTTATCAGTGACTAAACCAGACATGCACTTCTGAATTTGACCTACTGCATAAAGAAATGTGTTTATGCCATGACCCAGACCATATTTACAGAGTGGAAAGGAAGAACGGGAAGAAGTATGCACTCAGCATAATATCTAAAATAATTAAACGGGGGTGAGGGATGGGGGGCAATTCCCACCATTAGATTAGCAATGCATCTCCTAGCCTATCTAATGCTCCTTTCTTTCTTCATCTAAGCACGACAGTCTCCTTAGAAACTTGTGGATCAGAAGGAGACCATTCAATATGATGTCTCTGAAGGCTGAAAAAGATCTATCCCGCCGAATCCTTCTTTCTACCTCTTGGCCTATAGCCCTCTAGGTTCAGATGCATAAACAACTACTTAAAAAAGCGTTATGAGGATTTTGCCTTCGACCACCCATGTAGAAAGTGTGTTCCAGCCCCACACCAGACCCTGGGCGAAAGTATTTCTCTCAACTCCTCTCTAAACCTGCCACCAATTATTTTAAATCTATGCCTCGAGTAATTGACCTGTACTCTAATGAAATGAACCCTTCCAATTCACTGCATGTACACCCCGCCTCATAATTTTATGCACCTCAATTAAAGGTACCCTCACCCTCCATTGTTTCAAAGAAAATAAACTCAGAAATCGTTCCTCGTAGCTAAACGTCTTCATTCCTGATAACATATGTATGAATCTCCTCTGTATCCATGTCAGTGTGATGACAGGCTTCCTGTCATGCGGTGAACAGAACTGCACCCAGTGATATAGCTGTAGTCTAACTAGTGTTTTATGCAGTTATGGCATAGCATCCCTGTTCTTATATTCTATGTCTCAGCTAATGAATGGAAGTATACGGTCTATCTTCTAAACCATTTGTGATGAAATAACATCCAACTGAAATGCTCACTCTGTTTTACTCTCTCTCCAGATGCAGCTTAACTTGTTGGGTATTTCCAGAATGTGTTGCTTTTCTGTTTTCATTACCTTCTTAACTATCTTACCTACCTGTGCTGCGACATTCAGGAGACGGTAGACATGCACTCCAACTGCTTGTCCAGTTCTAATGCCCTTCCACTGTATTCTATGCCTCGGCTCCATTTTGGCCCTCGGCATCGCCAGACACAGCACTACACAATTTATAATTAAGCCTGTTTGCCTATGTAAGAGTCCATGAGTAAGGTAAAAGAGTGATGTCTATGGTAAAATTATAATAGAGGTCGGAGTTCATCCGTTTTGATTTTTTCAGCCTGCGCCATGGCTTTCAAAATATAGTTCTCCTGGTTTCAGGGAATCTAAGTGTTCCTTAGTGAATTCGAAATTGCACTGGTATTACAGAGGCTGTGAGGGAATATAAGGGGTCAATATTTTAGCAGTGTTCAGAAGGCTTTTGGTGGGTGCGAAAGAGAGCACGGGGCACTCAGAAGATATGATCTAGATAAGAGACAGAGCATAATGGAGACTATATGAGCTGCAGGAGAATCAGAATATGTAAGGAACGCTCAGGCATTATCAGATATTTTCGGGGCAATTAGGGGTTACCAAAGATGGTAAAGGCCGCTTAGGAAGTATCGCATACGGGTCGGGGGTAATGAGGTATCAGGGTGGGTGCCAGCTGCTCAGGTGGCACCAAAGAGAGTCGGGACGCTCCTGGATTTCAGAGATGATAAATGATTCTGAAGATGTATCAGGGAGGTTAAGGAAGCTCAGGAGGTATCAGAGAGGGGAAGTGACGTTCAGGAGTTTTCAAAGAGTTTCAGTGACGTACATGATACATCAGAATGTATATGGAATGTTTGAGAAACATTAGGAAGTGTATGGACTCCCCAGAAGTCTCAGAGATGGAAAGAGACGCTCAGGTTATATCTGAGAGTGGAAAGGCCACACAGGCAGAAACAGTTTAGATAAGTCAAATTGGTGTGGACGCTTCAAGTGTGATATCACTGAGTCATTTAAGATGATTAATGGATTGAATCGATTGACAGACAGTAACTATCTCATTACGGATTTCTGAACAAGGGATCATAATGAAAAATAATAAAACTCTACACACGCATGAAAAGTACTGGGGAAACCATGACAGGGATAAGCAGACTCAGATATTCACAGGATAAACTCCGAAGCACTGTCAGTGACATAGTATTAAATGCAATGACATAGTATTAAATAATTATTTTGCCGCAGTATTTATGATGACTATAAAAGAGTGGCCATGCCATTAGAAGACGAGACCAAAAGTGAAATGAACTCATTAAGGTAAAAAAAAAAATCAGAGATAATGGATACAATAATAGACATGGAGAATATTCTGGATTGCTGTTGTGCATGCTCAAAGAAGCTAGCAGAACCACGATATATAGACATCCCAAAGTGTTTGACAGCCATGATGTATTACTGACTGCAGTCATTCATGTAATGTAGGAAACGCATCAGCCAATATGTGCACAGCAAAATATTAATTTGATAATGACCAAATAGTCGGTGCTTTACTGATGTGGATCGAGGGATGCACATCATGTCCCCTTATAAAACCAGCAGCATGCAACACTTATCAACGTTTATGCTCCAACTGTAAAGGCTAACACAGCTGACAAAGATAGGTTGTACACAGACCTCCGTGATCTCATCCAGAATGCCCTTCCCAAGGACAATATTGCTGTCCTTGTTGATTTCAATGCCAAAGTGGGCCGTAACAGCCTGGCATGGAAGGAAGTGCTCAGAAACCATGGAGTTGGAAACTAATGAAAGCGGACATCTACACTTGGAACTCTGTACAGAAAAGAAGCTGTACATAACCAAGAACTTATTTTAACAAAAGATTGCTTCAAGACCACATGGGTGTGTCCCTGATCTAAACACTGGCACCTGATAGCTTAAATCTTGGTGCACCAGTGTGACCTAAAGGAGCTTCTGCATAGTCAGTGCTGACGGTCAGACAGACCACCGGCTCGTTCGCTCAAAGCTGGACTTCGATATCAAGCCTAAGCCCAAGAAGAATCCCAGAAATAACCAATCAAGGAAAGTTCTAGTCACCAACCTGCACACCTCATCTTGCAAAGGTAGATATCAAGAAACCTTAAGGACCAGACGGAATAAACTGATCTCACTGCTGATTCCACTCCACAATAAATCTGGGACACATCAAAGCTACAGTACTGGATAATTCCAACCAGGTCATCAGACCCAGCACCAAGAAAAACAGGGACTGGTTTGATGAAAATGACAAGGAAATTTAAGATCTGTTAAAAAATGTTTAAAAGTTCAGCTTATCAGGCTCACCTAGGTCAGCAGGCCAGCTAGGAGAAAAAGACAGTCTACTGTCAAGGCTGCAGCACCCTTCAATGTAAACTGAGGAACATCCCAAATGACTGGTGGATCGCACTTGCGGGAGGAAAAAAAAATCAACTGTACGCTGATACTGGTGACGTAAGAATCTTCCATGCAACATTAAAATCTGTTTATGGATCAGCATATCAACCCCACCAACCCCCCAAAAAAGCTGTGGACTACAGATGGCAAGACTCTACACACCGTTAAAGTGTCTGTGCTCGATCACCGACTGCAGCATTTTGAACCTGTCTTCAGCACCTTTTTCACAGTGCATGATACAGCGACCAGTCACATCCAACAACAATTTGTCAAAGAATAACTGGATGAGACCCCACCTCTGGAGGAAACTGTGACAGCCATCAACCAGATGAAAAGCAACAAAGCTACCAGAGTCGATGGAATTCCATCCGATACCTTGAGTCATGGTGGCCCTGCCCTATACATCAGGATCCATGGGTTTTTCACAGCCTGTTGGGAACAAGGCATCATTCTCCAGCATTTTCGTGATGCCGTTGACATCAACATGCACTAAAACAAAGGAGAACACTCAGACTGGTCTAACTACCATGGGATCACCCTCCATTCTATTGCAGGCACGATCCTGGCTAAAATACTTCTGAAGGGTCGTATGCTTACTGCTGCAGAAGAAAACTTCCCAGAGAGCCTGTGCGCATACCAGATATGGCATTTGCGCTCAGACAATCGGAAGGATAGAGTCGTGGGCAAAACAAATGCCTATTGGTCACTTTCATAGACCGTATCAAGGCATTCTACACAGTGAGCAAAGATGTGCAAAGAAGAAAAGATAACACATCCTCATCTGTCGCAATTTCTGCTAGTTACAGACTATTATACTGAGTTTATAAACCCAACTGGACAAACAGCACACACAGATTTTGAGACCTTTAGCTCAGAATCCACCATCTCCTGCTTCTGTTCAGTAAGGAGACTCTGGTCGCGGCCCAAAGGCACAGTTCTGGTTGGGACCGGCACATTTCTGCCAGCAGTTCTCTGCTGGCAGCGCTTGGACGAGGGAGCTGGAATCCAGAGTTTCTGTTGAGACAGCCTGGTTGCTGGTGCTTCCACCTCTCACACTCAGAGTCCGGGCCGTGGTCTGTACCAATCAGGCTCCCAGGTTTGGGTTTGATCTTCTCACTCTTAACCTCGTTGTGCAGCGGCAGTCACGGGCTGGCACCAGACGGCGACTGTGTGTTCAAATTTCGAAAAAGGAGGATAGAGCAGATGAAACAAAAACAAGAAATGCTGGAATCACTCAGCAGGTCTGGCAGCATCTGTGGAAAGAGAAGCAGAGTTAACGTTTCGGGTCAGTGACCCTTCTTCGGAACAGATTTGTTTCAGATTTCCAGCGTCCGCAGTATTTTGATTTTATTATAGAGCAGATGAATGCGTGTTGGAAATATCTTACAGGAGGGAAGGCGTTAGATTCCTGGGAGGCGGGACGAGTTCTTGAGTAGATGGGGCCTGCACCTGAACAGAGCTGTGTTAAGTTTCCGTGTGGAGCGATTTGCTAGTGCTATTGTCAAGGTGTTGAACTAACATGGCAGGCACATGGAAAGCAGGAGGTAATACAAGAGAGGAATACCAAGGTACATAGAGAATTGGGAAAGACAGGTTGTGCGACAGTAAGAAATACGGAATCATTAGGTGAGGTCGGGGAAAGAGAATAAGTAATGACAATCAAAAGTACGGTTACTGTGAATTTGTGTGAATGCACGGCATGTGATAATTAATGTTGGTGAGCTGCAGGCACAGATAGCCATGTGGAAGTATGATATTGTGGCGATAATTGAGACCTGGCTCAAAGAAGGGCAGAACTATGTGCTAAATATTTCTCAATACGGGGTATTTGGGAAAGATAGGAAACTTGTGAAAGTGGGAGGCATTGCAGTTTTGATTAAAGAGAAGGCTGCAGTGCTGGAGAATGGGGATGCCCCAGAGGGGTCACGGACAAGTTCTATTCTGCTAGAGCTGAGGAACAACAAACGAGCAATTACATTGTTCAGTGTACTCCATCGGCCGCCAGCTAGTGGGACAGGTGTCGAGGGACAGTTTAGTAAGAAGATTACAGAGAGGTGCACGACTTATAGCGTGGCTATCATGGGGGCTTCACTTATCCCGATAAAGGTTGTGATGATGGCAGTATAAAAGGCTGGAAAGGGCAAGAGTTTCTATGGTGGGTTTAGGAGAATTTTCTGCAATAGTATTTTTCCAATACAATGGAACATGAGGCATTTCTAGACATGGTTCTTGGGAATGAGGTAGGGGAATAATTAGAGGACAGCAAACAAAGAACAAAGAACAGTACAGCACAGGAACAGGCCATTCAGCCTTCCAAGCCTGTGCCGATCTTGATGCATGCCTAAACTAACACCTTCTGCACTTCCGGGGCCCATATCCCTCTATGCCCATATCCCTCTATTCCCTTCCTATTCATATCTTGGTCAAGATGTCTCTTAAACGTCGCTATCTTATCTGCTTCCACTACCTCCCCAGGCAGTAAGTTGCAAGCACTCACCACCCTCTGTGTAAAAAACTTGCCTCGCCCATCCCCTCTAAACTTTGCCCCTCGTACCTTAAACCGATGTCCCTTAGTTACTGACTCTTCCACCCTGGGAAAAAGCTTCTGACTATCCACTCTGTCCATGCCGCTCATAAATTTGCAAACCTCCATCATGTCGTCCCTCTACCTCCATCGTTCCAGTGAAAACAATCCGAATTCTTCCAACCTCTCCTCATAGCTAATGCCCTGCAGAGCAGGCTACATCCTGGTAAACCTCCTCTGTACCCTCTCCAAAGCCTCCACGTCCTTCTGGTAGTTTGGCGACCAGAATTGCACACAACATTGTATCATAAGGTTTAACTTGGCTATAGAAGAGGACACGGAACAAGCCAGAGTAAGAGCGATTAACTACGGAAACGCCAACTACAATGGAGTAAGAATGGATGTGGCCCAGATAAATAGGAATCAAAAGTGGGCAGGCAAAACAGTAACTGTACAACATGCTGCCTTTAAAGAAGAGATAGTTCCAGCACAATCAAGGTACTTTCACACGAAGTAAAAAGGTAGCGGAAAATATCCGAAGCTCCAGGGATCATGAAAGGGATAAAGAACTGCAGACCTACTTGTTTGACATCAGTAAAATGTTGGAATCTACAATAAAGGATGAGATAACTGGTCACTTGGAAAATAATGATATGATTGGGCAGAGTCAGCATGGATCTATGACAGAGAAATCATGTTTGACGGGCTGTTGGAGTTTTTTTGAGGATATTACTTGCAGAATAGATAACGCTGAACCCGTGGATGTTGTACATTTGAATTTTCAGAAGGTTTCGGATAAGTCCCACACAGGAGGTTAGTGACAATGTTAGAACTCATGGAATTGGGGGTGGGTGGGGGGAGGGGGTAATATACTGCTATGGATTGCGAATTGGTAAACAGACAGAAAGCAGAGAATAGGAATAAACATTAATTCTAAGAATGGCAATCCATTACAAGTGGAATATCACAAGGATCAATGCTTGGGCCATAGCTGTTCTCAATCTTATATAATTGATTTGGATCTGGGGACCAAATCTTATATTTCCAGACTTGCTAATGACACAAAATTAGGTTGTAATGTAATTTGTGAGCAGCATGCAAGGAGGTTTCAAAAGGACTTGAATAGTCTAAGTGAATGGGCGAAAATATGGCACTTGAGATGTAATATGAATATGTGCGAAGTTACACACTTTATTCCGGAAAAATAAAACGGAAAGAGCATTTCTTAAATTGTGAGAGATTGAAGAGTGTTGATGTCCAAAGGTATCCTTGTTCATGAGGTACAAAGCTACCATGAAGGTGCAGCAAGCAATTAGGATGCTAAATTGTATGGTGGCCTTCACCGTAAGGGGTTTTCAGAGCAGAAGTAAAGAAGTCTTGCTTCAATTGTATAGAATATGGCTAGACCGCACCTGCAGTATTGTGCACAGTTTTGGTCTCCTCATTGAAGGATTGATCTACTTGCCACAGAGTGAGTGTAACGGAGGTTGGCCATTTTAATCCCTGGGATGGCAGGATTGACTTTTGAAGATTGATTGACTAAACTGAGCATACATTGTCTACAGTTTCGAAGAATGTGTGGTGATCTTATTGCAAATTACAGTTGTGATTGGGTGGGTGTAGATTGCAGGTTTTTCCTGGCTGGTGAGTATGGAACTAGCGGACATAGTGTCAAAATAATGGGTAGGCAATTTAAAACTGACATGAGGAGGAATTTCGTGACTCAGAGGGTGGAGAGCATTTGAATTCTCTAACCCAGAGGCATGTGAAATCTCATTCATTGAGCATGATCAAGTCAGAAATCGATAGCTATCTAGAAACTAATGGCATCAAGGGATATGGTGATAATGTGGGAAAATGGCGTTGAGGTAAATGATCTTTCATGTTCGAATTGGATGGTGGAGCAGGGTCGCTGTGCTGATGCTCTACTCCAGCTACTATGTTCCTTCTTTCAGGCTATCCTTCACTCACAGTGAAGGTGGTGGCGTAGTGGTATTAGCACTGGGATGGTAACCCAGAGACCCAGGGTATTTCTCTGGGGACATGGGTTTGAATCCCATCACAGCAGAATGTGAAGTTTGGATTTAATTAATAAATCTGGAATTAAAAGCTAGTCTAATGATGGCCATGAAACAATTGTCAATTGTTGTAAAAACCCATCTGGTTCACTAATGCCCTTTAAGGAAGGAAATCTGCTTCCCTTACCTGGTCTGGCTGACATGTGACTCCAGACCCACAGCAATGAGGTTCACTTTGACATGCCCTCTGTGGCATGTGCAGTTGCACCTAACTGCTACGAAGTCAATAAAAAGGAATGAAACCGGACGGACCACCCGGCATCGACCTAGGCACCGGAAATGACAACGGCAAACCCAGCCCTGTCGACCTACAACGTCCTCCTTACTAGCATCTGGCGGCTTGTGCCAACGTTGGGAGAGCTGTCCCACGGACTAGTCAAGCAACGGCCTGACATAGTCATACTCACTGAATCATACATTACAAACAATGTCCCAGACACAGCAATCACTATCCCTGGGTATGTCCTGTCCCACCGGCAGTACAGACCCAGCAGAGGTGGTGGCACAATGGTATACAGTTGAGAGGGAGTTGCCCTGGGAGTCCGCAACATCGACTTCGGACCCCATGACGTCTCATGGCATCAGGTCAAACATGGGCAAGGTAACCTCCTACCGATTACCACCTACTGCCCTCACTCTGCTGATGACTCATACTCCACCATGTTGAACACGACTTGGAGGAAGCACTGAGAGTGGCAAGGGCACAAAATGTAGTCTGGGTGGGGGATTTCAAAGTCCATCACCAAGAGTCGCTCGGTAGCACCACTACTGACTGAGCTGGCCGAGTCCTAAAGGACATAGCTGCTAGACTGGGTCTGTGGCAGGTGGTGGGGGGACCAACAGGAGGGAAAAACATACTTGAACTCGTCCTCACCAATCTGCCTGCTGCAGGTGCTTCTTCCGTTACTGTATTGGTAGGGTTGACCACCGCACAGTCCTTGTGGAGACAAAGTTCCGCCTTTACATTGAGGATACCGTCCATCGTGTTGTGCGGCACTATCACCATGCTAAATGGGATAGATTTCGAACCGATCTAGCAATGCAAAACTGGACATCCAAGAGGCGCTGTGGGCCATCAGCAGCAACAGAATTGTACTCAACCACAATCTGTAACCTCATGGCCTGGCATATCCCCCGCTGTACCATTACCATCAAGCCAGGAGGCCAACCCTGGTTCAATGAAGTGTGCAGGAGGGCATGCCAGAAGCAGCACCAGTCATAACTCAAAATGAGGTGTCAACCTGGTGCAGCTACAACACAGGACTACCTGCGTGCCTAACTGCATAAGCAACATGTGATAGACATAGCTAAGCGATCCCATAACCAGCGGATCATACGCTCTGCAGTCATGTCACATCCAGCCGTGAATGGTGCTGGACAATTAAACAACTAACTGGAGGAGGTGGCTCCACAAGTGTCCCCATCCTCAATGATGGGGGAGCCCAGCACATCAGTTGAAAATATAAGGCTTAAGCATTTGCAACAATCTTCAGCCGGAGGTGCCGAGTTGATGATCCATCTCTGCCTCATCCTGAAGACCCCAGCATCAAAGATTCCAGACTTCAGCCAATTCGATTCACTCCACATGATATCAAGAAACGACCGAAGGCACTGGATACTGCAAAAACTATGGGCCCTGACAATATTCCTGCAATAGTACTGAAGACCTGTGCTCCAGAGCGTGCCGCGCCCCCAGCCAAGCTGTTCCAGTACAGCTACAACACTGGTATCTACACTGCCATGTGGAAAATTGCCCAAGTATGTCCTGTACACAAAAACAGGACAAATCCAACCCAGCCAATTACCGCCCCATCAGCCTACTCTCTCACATCAGTAAAGTGATGGAAGGTGTCATCAACAGTGCCATCAAGCAGCACCTGCTTAACAATAACCTGCCCAGTGACGCTCAGTTTGGGTCCCGCAAGTGTCACTCAGCTCCTGACCTCATTACAGCCTTGGTTTAAACATAGACAAAAAGGCTGAACTCAAGAGGTGAGGTGAGAGTGACTGCCCTTGACATCAAGGCAGCATTTGAATGAGTATGGCATCAAGGAACCCCAGCAAAACTGAGGTGAATGGGAATCAGGAGAAAACCCCTCCACTGGCTGGAGTCATACCTAGCGCAAAGGAAGATGGTTGTAGTTGTTGTAGGTCAATCATCTGAGCTCCAGGACATCACTGCAGGAGTTCCTCAGGGTAGTGTCCTAGGCGCAACCATCTTCAGCAACTTCATCAATGTCCTTCCTTCAATCATTAGGTCAGATGTGGGGAGGTTCAAGGATGATTGTGCAATATTAAGCACCACTCGTGACTCCTCAGATACTGAAGCAGTCCGTGTAGAAATGCAGCAAGACCTGGACAATATCCAGGCTTGGACTGATACGTAGCAAGTAGCATTCGCACCACACAAGTGCCAGGCAATGGACACCTACAACAAGAGAGAATCTAACCATCTCCCCTTGACATTCAACAGCATTACCATGGCTGAATCCCCCACTATCAACATCCTAGGGGTTACCATCGACAAGAAACTGAACTGGAGTAACCGTATAAATACCATGGCTGCAAGAACAGGTCGAGGTGAGGAATCCTGAGGCGAGGAACTCACCTCCTGACTCCCCAAAGCCTGTCCACCATCTACAAGGCACAAGTCAGGAGTGTGATGCAATACTTTACACTTGCCTTGATGGCTGCAGCTCCAACAACACTCAAGAAGCTCGACACCATGCAGGACAAAGCAGCCCACTTGATTGACACCCCATCTACAAACATTCACTCCCTTCACCACTGACGCACAGTGGCAGCAGTGTGTACCATCTACAAGATACACTGCAGCAATGCGCCAAGGCTCCTTAGACAGCACCTTCCAATCCCGTGACCTCTACCAACTAGAAGGACAAGGGCAGCAAACGCATGGGAACACCACCACCTGCAAGTTCCCCTCCAAGTCACACACCATCCTGACTTGGAACCAAATTGCCCTTCTATCACTGTCGCTGGGTCAAACTCCTGGCACTCCTTTCCTAGCAGAACTGTGGGTCTACCTACCCCAAATGGACTGCAGCGGTTCAAGAAGGCAGCTCACCACCACCTTCTCAAGGGAAATTAGGGAGGGGCAATAAGTGCGGCCTGGCCAGCGTCGCCCACATTCCATGAATGAATAAACAAAAACACTCCTTTATGCACCTTTTTCCGCTTTTCTATTCCTATAACGTTGCATCCAATAGAAATCGCGGTTGGATATGGCAGTGTTTCAGAGCCTTCAGCAAAGCCGATGGTTGTTGGAGCAAATTACTCTTTCTACCGCTTCAGCTGTTCAGCATGCATGCAGCCCTGTGTTGCATATTCACCAGATTGGCACCAAATTGTTAGGTATGGGTGGTGCTACTCCTCCTTTGCTCTCCTGTATTCGTGATTGATGCATTGAACAGAGTTTATACTCCGGCTTGATGGTCACAGCAGAGTCAGGTATATTCCAGTCCATGCGATCACAGGTTGTTGTTTGGTCCAATTCCGCTGCTGCCGATGGTGCACAGTGCTTCATGGTTATTCAGATTTAAGCTGGAAGATGTGTTCTGAATCCATTACATTTGGCACATTGGTAGTGCCACACAACTCGATGGAGAGAATCAACAATGTGTATACGGGATTTCGTCTCCACAATGAATGTGTGATGCTCACTCCTACCAATACTCTCATGAACAGATGCATCAGCGACAGGTGGATTTTTGAGCCCGAGGTCAAGTTGTTTTTTTCCCCTCTTGTTGATTCTTTCACTACCTGTCACATGCTCAGCTTCTCAGATAAGTGCTTGATCAGTCAGTCAAGATTGGTGCTTCTGAGCTATTATTGATCCATTCAGAGTACTGAATACCTGCTATCCTATATGGTTATTACAAGTGGTGTTGAACATGGAGGAGTACTGATTAATCAGTTGAATATAATTGTTTGCCATTTCCTGCCCCACTGTCAAGAGCTGAAAAGGAATTTGGATTTGTATTACTCGCTAAGTTTGAATCGAAACATTGCGATGCGTCGAAGCCATGATCATATTTGTTGATCCCAGCGGCATCATCTTAAAACAAACCATCAGTTTTCACCGGCATTCTTATGATAGCTAGCCGAACCATACCATTTATCTTTCACATTTCTCTACATTATGATATAAATCATTCAGCATCTGTAGTTATACTCGTGAGGGATCAAAATTTGCAGGAACTCAGCTTCAAGTTGGACGACTTGCACTCCAAATTGTCGGTACTGCCCATCGAAGTCAGGACCTCATGTTTGCAAAGTATATGTCCCACTGCTGAGCCACATCTCCTACGAGACCGCAGTTTTATTTGCCAGTAAAGAATAATGCATTCCCCCGTGATTCTGTAACTTCAAAATTTGAGCAACAGTCATATGAGTTAAAATTCGCCTCTAAAGTGATACTAATGTCTCATTTTGTACATAACTCGTGCTTAAAACATAATTTATGAACTTGGTTTTTTTATACCTTTCCAAGTACAGACTTGGTAAAATAGCTGCAGTGCCCTGCCCAGACCACCCCGGTTGTAAGCATGTTGATGATTTGTCTTAACTCAAAAAAAATCAAGAATTATATCTACCCAGTTATTGATAAAGGACAAAAAAGTCTACCACGGAATTTCATGATGGGATTGTTAATGTAAAAAGTCATGCTGTAGCTGTTGTGTGACACACATCTGGAAAGCTGCCGCATTATCATTAAAAGCGAGTGCCATTGACCACATCAAC
Organism: Heterodontus francisci; assembly: GCF_036365525.1. Lineage (NCBI taxonomy): Eukaryota > Metazoa > Chordata > Chondrichthyes > Heterodontiformes > Heterodontidae > Heterodontus > Heterodontus francisci. The sequence goes on from NC_090415.1 coordinate 21,433,134, forward strand.
GGATCTTGTGGACAAAATCCACTCGGAATGATGAAATAAGCCAAAACACAGGATACAATTTAGCTAATTCTCATTACTGAATGGGTGAGAAATTAACTTTTACTCAATTTATTTGAGTTTTAATAACCCAGTGTTTGAAATGCAAATATTAAAAATGAAAATGCATAGAACCAATACTTATTGTATCTAATCTGGACGTTAATTTGCATTATGCACACTGTTCACTGTTTTTTTTTTCCATATATATGGAGTGGGTGGGGGGGTGGCGGGGCACAGCGGTGAATAATCACCACTGGCCAACATATTATAAACCATAATGTTCCACAGTAATGAATTAAAACACCCTTGCATATTAATCAGACGTCACAGTCTAAATTAGTGAACCTAATAGTTTCTGTTCCTTGAATGAAGTATTCCTTTGATTCCAAAGGGCTGGTGTTCTGTTTCCTGGGAGTGAATCGAAAGCTGTTATCTCTAGAAACTTCGGTTAATGTCAAAACCATATTGAAGACAATAAACAGTGTAGCGTCATTAATGCAACTTTTTCCCAACAAACGTAGATCATTTCAAACAAGCTATAATTGCTGTAGAAGTAATGTTGATTGATTTTCAAAAGCAAGACTTTGCCCCATTACTTGCCAATGGATTGCTTCACAGTAGCAGACAAGTAACATTGCAGAGAGAAAACCATTTATGAGCTAAAATTTTTTAAAAAGGATACATATCAAACCACATGTGCACAGGAATAGACAGGATGTTCCGTGATTCTTTTCCCAGAGATTGTCGAGCCTCTGGAATACATTGCCAGCTGGTGTGGTGGGTGCTGAATTTCTCTGCGGCTTCAAGAGGGAGCTCGATCACTTCCTGACTGTGAGAAACACTACGTCATATCGAAGGCAAGTTTCCGTATCGGTAAGACTTGGTCCATGTAATCTCCTGGACAGGTTTTCGACTGCCTGCACAGCAGGGCATTGGAGAGGAAATTTACTGAGCTTTTCCCCCACATTGGTCCAGGGTTGTTACGTTTTTGGCCACTCCTAGTAGATGTAGATGCCAGTCAGGGAGAGGGAAGAAGTGTTTAGCCATGATGATCCAGCTATCTCGGTGTGGGACAGCCTTGATGGGCCAGCTAGTCTTCCTGCGTCATTTCCATAAGTTTATAAGGTAGGAATTTCCCTCGATGTCTACTCAAATTGTACAGGAACCTGAATGCAACAAATGCTTCAAGTACCTCCTTCCTCAATGTTGTGACGCAGAAGTCAATAGCAGAGGATATAAAACAGACAAAAGTTGGTTCTGCTCTCTGTTCGCACCATGTCTGGGTTCCTGACCTGTCTGCAAATGTTAGAGTAATGTGGGCGGTTCATTCTCTCGCTTGTTGATTTATCTTGTCTACCTTAGGCACCCTAGCAGAGTTTGGGAATTCTCTGACACAGGACCAGTCATGTAGATTTCCCAATTGCACTACTAATTGCCGTTCCCATTAGCAAGTGGTATTTTCTTTTTAATCTGTTAATTTTTTCTGTTTCAATAATATGTTTGATATTTTCGGGTGGGTCGGGCGTGAAAACAAATCGGGCCCGGGTCGGGCTCGGGTCGGGTTTTAATTTTATACCCGAGCCAGACATCATCCCTCAGTTTCCTTGGATGCATCTCATCCGGCCCTGGTGCTTTATCCACATTAATTACAGGCAGCCTATCTAATACACCGTCTTCATCAACCTTAAACCCCTCTCGTGTCTTACTTACCTCCGCTTTCAACATTGCCTGGATTGCATCTTCTTCCTTGGTAAAGACAGATGCAAAGCATTCACTTAATACCTCAGCTGTTCCCTCTGCCTCCATATGTAAATTCCCTTTCAGGTCCCTAATCAGCCCCTCTCCTCCTTTTACACTATTTTAATATTTATATGCTTGTAGAAAACTTTGGGGCTTCCTTTATTGCTAGCTTCCAGTCTCTGTTTAAGCTCTCTCTTTGCTTCCCTTATTTGCTTTTTTTTTCATTTTTCCTCTGAACCTTCTATAATCAGCATGGTTCTCAGCAGTACTTTCTACCTGGCATCTGTCATAAGCACACTTTTTCTTCCTTATCTTAATTTCTACCTTTTTTGTCATCCCGGGAGCTTTGGGTTTGTTTGCCTTACTTTTCCCTTCCGAGGGAAGGTATCGTGACTGTTCCCGCAATATCTCTTCTTTGAAGGTAGCCCTGTATTCATCTATCAGTTTTTCTGCCAGCTATTGACTCCAATTTATTCGCCCCAGCTCCATTCTTACCCCACTGAAGTTGACCTTCCCCCAGTAAATTATTCTTACCCTTGATTGCTCCTTGTCCTTTTCTTTGGTCAGCCTAAATCTTATGATGCAATTATCACTATCCCCTAAAAGCTCTCCTACTGATACCTGATCCACATGGCCCACTTCATTGTGATATTCAAATCAAATAACTTTGGATACCCAATTGCGTTAAATGTTGACACGTCCACGAATTAATCACAGTCCAGTAACACTTATGGATTTGGAGAGTTGTGGAGTAATGACTGCAAAGATACACGATGGGCCGAATGGACTCCTCCTGCGCTGCAACAATTCTGTGATTCGGTGAATGATGAATACTGTGAACGTCTTTGAACTTCTTACGTAGGAAGGAGGGATTAATCATAAGCCAAATAACGTGGTTTTGAAGTGGGGCATGGGTGTGGGACAGCCATGTGATTGAATGGGGAGCCAGTTTCGGACAGACCTGGTACCGCATCGGATCGATTATATCTGCCACACGATTTTCACAATTCCACACCAACAAAATATAGCAGTGACGCTGCAAATATTATTCAATACCCATCTTTTGCGTCATACAGAAACTACTGTGTTCGTCACAGAAGAGAACCGGTTTTCGAGACCCATTGACTAACACGCTGAGACCTCGGCTGGATAGACAGTCTTTTAGCCATGAAGGAAGGCACTGCTTTCCTTCTGCTCGTACAAATGTTTATTCGCATATAGGCGTCTGACTCAAGGTCCTGATGAATGAGCGGTGAAAGTGCATTGAAAACCTTTAGTAATTCTTCTTGTATATTTCATTTGGGAGCACACTCGCTCCTCTGTTGGACACATTGCAAATATTGTCAGTTTGCCTCCTAATAGAACTGTTCACTTATTTAGCATCAAGTCGCTGGTTAGAACCATAGAACCATAGAAATATTCCAGCACAGAAGGAGGCTATTCAGCCCATTATGTCCCTGCCTCCTGAAAAACTAGCTGTGCAACCAAATTCCACCTTCCAGCACCTGGTCCATAGCTTTGCAGGTTACTTCAGGTGCATGTCCAGGTACGTTTTAGAAGAATTCAGGGATTCTTCCTCCACCACCATTCCTGTAAGTGGCACCTACCACCCTCTGGGTGAAACTATTTTCCTCATCTGGAGTATTGTGTGCCGTTTTGGTCCCGTTATTTGAGGAAGGATGTTCTTGCTATGGAGGGAGTGTCGCGAAGTTTCACCAGACTGATTCCTGGGATGGCAGGACTGACGTATGAAGAGCGATTGGGTCGATTAGGATTGTATTCGCTAGAGTTTAGAAGATTGAGAGGGGATCTCATAGAAACTTACAAAATTCGAACAGGATTGGACAGATTAGATGCTGGAAGGATGTTCCCGATGCTGGGGCAGTCCAGGACTCGGGGTCACAGTCTAAGAATAAGGGGTAAGCCATTTAGGACTGAGATGAGGAGGGATTTCTTCACCCAGAGATTGGTGAACCCGTGGAATTCTCTACCACAGAAAGCAGTTGAGGCCAAACCATTAAATATATTCAAGAAAGAGTTCGATATACTTCTTCGGGCTAAAGGGATCAAGGGATAAAGTGAGAAGGAAAAGAGAGGCTTTTAGCAAATACAAGGAGAGCAAATCAATGTAAGCATTAGTGGAATACAGAATCTGTACGATGGAGCTTAAGAAAGCAATTATGAGAGCAAAGAGGGGATATGAGAAAGCTCTGGCTGGTAAAGGTAGGGAAAATCCCAAGATATTCTGTAAGTATATCAATGGGAAGAGGATAACCAGGGAAAGAGTAGGACCCATTAGGGACCAAGGGTGAAATGTGTGGGTGGAGCCAGAGGGCATTGGTAGGGTGTTGAACGAATACTTCACATCTGTGTTCACCCAAGAGAATGTAGATGCAGGTATGGAAATGAGAGAGATAGACTGTGAGGTTCGTGAGCAAATTGTCATAGGGAGTGACAAGGTATTAGAGGTTTTGGAAGGCTTAAAAGTGGACAAATCTCCAGGTCTGGACGATCTGTGTCCCAGGATGCTGTGGGAGGCGAGGGTGGAGATTGCAGACGCTCTGACCCAAATTTTTAATTCCTCTCCGGCCACGGGGGAGGTGCCAGAGGACTGGAGAACTGCTAATGTGGTCCCACTATTTCAGAAAGATTGTAGAGATAAGCCAGTGAACTGCAGACCAGTGAGTCTCACGTCAGTGGTAGATTAGATTAGATTAGATTAGAGATACAGCACTGAAACAGGCCCTTCGGCCCACCGAGTCTGTGCCGAACATCAACCACCCATTTATACTAATCCTATATTCCTACCAAACATCCCCACCTGTCCCTATATTGCCCTACCACCTACCTATACTAGTGACAATTTATAACGGCCAATTTACCTGTCAACCTGCAAGTCTTTTGGCTTGTGGGAGGAAACCGGAGCACCCGGAGAAAACCCACGCAGACACAGGGAGAACTTGCAAACTCCACACAGGCAGTACCCGGAATCGAACCCGGGTCCCTGGAGCTGTGAGGCTGCAGTGCTAACCACTGCGCCACTGTGCCGCCCAGTAATTTGCAATGTACAGTGAATTAAACTAAAGGCGACACAGCACTGGGTTGGAACAGAAGAAAGGGTTGTGCATCAAGGCTGCGGGGCTAAATTGCAGGCTGCTGGAGAGATTGCAGGAAAGAAGGACAGCTCTGTTTGTAGGATCAGCTTGCTCGAGCACCGGGATGGGGACAGAATGTTGGCAGTGAAAAGGACGAGAGGCGTGGACCTACACAAGAGTTTCCATGTTCCTGAGAGACTGAACGTATGAAGTTGAGGGAATTTTGCATTCATCAGTGAAGGTTTATGGAAGGAGACTCAGGAGAATTCCTGGTAGCCACTTGTGAGGCAAGGAAAAGGACTGGGCTCGTGAAAGTTATGAAGCCCAGGACAGTCTGGTTCGCAGTCCCTGGATGAAATGACGAGTTAGAAGTGCTCTGTGTGTCTCAAAACTCAATCATCAGCCTAAAGACCCACAATAACTATAGGTTCAATCCCAGTATTCATGACCCATCATGGTCTTATAAAACACACGCAGACTAGGCTGAAGTTGATCAATGGATTTCGTCTCAAAGAACAGCTAGTAACTCCTGATAGGGAAGTTTATGATACATATTTCTTTCAGTTGTAGATACGGTGCTTGTCAAATTACACCGAGCCAAATATTGTCAGCAGGTTAATTGATACTGTCAAGCTGAAATGGCTAAATGATGAGAAATGATATTGCTAGTTTTGTTTAATTGTTTGGGGAAAATAGTGTCTCTTGCTCAGGTTCCTTAAGATATCCGACCAGACTGGCACTGTTCGTGCATCCTCCCCGTTGCTTTTATATTTTATTGATTCTCCTGAATGTATGAACTCTTGTATTTTGGAACTGCAGATAACAGTCGACATATTTGATGTGTGATGAGAAGTGGAACAGAATGGATATGGCGATCGGTAGCTGGGTGATGACTGAGTAGAGCGTGAACAGAACCAGGAGAGGAGAGGTAGTGGAGTATGTGGGATTTTAGGTCGAACGATATGCGTGATGACTGGGAGAATGAGAAGTGTGAGAAAACATGAGGAATGGGGCGTGAGAAAGAAAGATAGAAAGGGAGTTTGAAAGGGGAGGGAGAATGGAAACTGGGAGAAGGAGGGGTAGAAATAAATGGAAGAGGAGAGGTAAAAGGGAACAAGAGAAAGGTGAATGAGAAAAGCACCAGTGGGCGAGAGGTGGATTGGAACGTGAGAGTATACAAGTGGAATGGAACTCGATCGATGAAAGTTAGTTAGAGACCAAAAGGAGCTGGAGTTGAAGGAGACATTAGACAAGAGGGAAAGCGGGAGATATGTGAAGAGAGCGATTTTCGCCTTAAGGTTGGCACGTAAATGGCTGGGGAGCAATATTGAATGAATGGTACTTTCGAATAACTAGGATGCTCACAGTGCAGTCAATTTAAAAAAAATCTGCCAATGGAAAGCAAGATAAAGGTGTGCAAAGGAAACCCTTGCGAGCCCGAATATGGGAACCAGAAGTTCGACATGACCCGGCCTGAACACAATACGTGTCGTCGGACAGTGGGCCATTAGCCATGTTCGGATGTAAAGGCCTGCTACCCGACCCGACCCGACACGACACTGACTGGCTCCAACGACACGTGCCGTACTCGGGCCGGGAACATATCGGGCTTCCAGCTCCGGCATTCAAACTGGGCTCGGGTTTCCTTTGCACACCTTTAAAGCTCGATTTCATTTCGAGGAGTTTGCAATATCAATCAATACAAATCCCCTCGAAAACACATTGCATCTTCCTCACAACTCACATTCCCACCCAGTTTTATGTCCTTGCCAAATAGATTTGAAAATACAGAGAAACATTGCTGGAAGAATCAAAAACCAGAAGACACCAATTTCAGGTAATCGGCAAAAGAAACAATGCAGCCACTTGTGGGAACGGTGCACAGGCCCCCAACAACAATCACAAGGTAGGATGAAGTATAAAGGAAGAAATAACGGATGTTTGTCAGAAATGTACGGCGATAAAGATGGGGTCAATTTTCCAAAATTCCTAGATTCGAGGAAGATTCCATTAGATTGGAAAATAGCGAATGTAACTCCTTTATTCAAAAAAAAGGAGGGAGACAGAATGCAGGAAACTACAGGCCAGTTAGATTAACATCTGTCATAGAGAAGATGTTCGAAGCTATTTTTAAAGTCGTTATAGCAGGGTACTTAGAAAAGTTCAAGGTAATCAGGCAAAGTCAACAAGCTTTTGTGAAAGAGAAAACATGCTCAACCAATTTACTAGTGTTCTTTGAGGAAGTAAACTGTGCTGTGGATAAAAGGGAAACTGTGGATGTATTATACTTAAATTTCCAGAAGGCATTTGCCAAGGTGCCACATCCAAGATAAATGCTAATAATAATGGTGTAAGGGGTAAGATATTAACATGGATACAAGACTGGCGAGCTAAGAGGGTCCCACTCGCATCTATTAGAATCTGATGTATGCAGATTAAACAGTGGCTTTCAAAACTGGATTGGATCATTGTCAAAATGCAAAAAAGAATGCAGAGCCACGAGTTAAAAAAAACACGGGAAAGCAGTGGCTAAATTTCTCTGGTAGACATGATTGATTGAATGACCTCATGTGCCAGAAACATTCCAATGTTATTTGATTTTATGAGAGAAGTGTTATTGTAAAGCAGCCAACCCAATTCAGCTTCCAATGTAATCTCTTCCCACTCAGGTATGGCGTCGCTAATGGGGAGGTCTAATTGCATTGGGGTAAATGCAGCCCAAGTCAATGATGTGGTTCCTTTCGTCCTAAACGGCAGAAATATCCACGGTGCATTCAGAGTTACGAATCTCACCGCTAAGTCGTGGACGTTGTATTTGCACACATCATGACTTCCGAGAGAATCCGAGCAGTTAATGCCAGCGAATGTCTCATTTAGTTGTTAGGGGGATTGGAAGGTCTGGATATTGTATAAGTCTGAGCTTTTACATTCCATTATTGTCGGTATTAATTTGAGAGATAATATTTTTTGAGGGACAGTTTTAGTTTAAAACGCTGTTTTAGTTTAGGTTCTATATTATCATGATGAACTGTGTCCTCTGTGAGACTGCTTTAGTTTGATGGGCTGCATTAGTTTGAGCCAATATATTAGATTTCGATAATTAAACAGAAGCAGAATATTGCAGATGCTGTAAATCTGAAATACAAGCAAGAAATTCTGGAAGTACTCAACGGGTCTGGCAGCATCTGTGGAGAGAGAAGCAGAGTTACACTTTCAGGTCAGTGCACCTTCATCAGAACAATGTCCCAGACATTGGCATCACCATTCCCAGGTATGTCCTTTCCCACCGCAAAGACAGGTCCACCAGTGATGGCAGCACAGTGGTACACAATCGGGAGGGAGCTGCCCTGGGAGTCCTGAAAATCGCCTCCGGGCCCCATGAAGTCTCATGGCATCAGGTCAAACATGGGAAAGGAAACCTCCTGCCGATTACCATCCACCGCCCTCCTTCAGCTGATGAATCAGTACTCCTCCAAGTTGAACACCATTTGGAGGAAATACTGAGGGCAGCAAGAACGCAGAATGTACTCTGGGAAAGGAAATTAAATGCCCACCACCAGGAGTGGCTCGGTAGCACCACTACTGACCGAGCTGGCCGAGTCATAAAGGACATAGCTGCCAGACTGGTACTGCGGAAGGTGGTGAGGGAAGCACTAAGAAGGAAAAGCTTTCTTGACCTTGTCCTCACCAATCTTCCTGCCGCAAATTCATCTGTCCATGACAGCATTGGTAGGATTGACCTCCGCACAGTGTTTGTGGAGACGCAGTCCCACCTTTACATTGAGGATACCCTCCATCGTGTTGTGTGGCACTATCACTGTGCTAAATGGGATAGATTTCGAATAGATCTAACAATGCAAACTTGGGCATCCATGAGGCGCTGTGGGCCATCAGCAGCAGCAGAATTGTACACAACCACAATCTGTAACCTCATGGCCCGGCATATTCCCCACACTACCAACACCACCAAACCAGGGGACAAATGTTCAATGAAGAGTGCAGGAGGGCATGCCAGGAGCAGCACCAGGCATACCTCAAAATAAGGTGTCAACCTGGTGAAGCTAAAGCACAGGACTACTTGCGTGTAAAACTGCATAAACAGCATGCGATAGACAGAGCGAAGCGGTCCCATAACCAACGGATCAGATCAAAGCTCTACAACTAACTGGAGGAGGTGGCTCCACAAATATCCCCATCCTCAATGATGGGGCAGCCCAGCACATCAGTGCAAAAGAAACGGCTGAAGCATTTGCAACAATCTTCAGCCAGAAGTGACGAGTTGATGATCCATCTCGGCCTCCTCCTGAAGTCCCCTGCATTACAGATACCAGACTTCAGCCAATTCGATTCACTCCACGTGATATCAAGACAGGGCTGAAGGCATTGGATACTGCAATGACCATGGCCCATGACAATATTCCGGCAATAGTACTGAAGACCTGTGCTCCAGAACTTGCCGCACCCCTAGCCAAGCTGTTCAAGTACAACTACAACACTGGCATCTACCGGGCAATGTGGAAAACTGCCCAGGTATGTACAGCCCACAAAAAAATAGCACATGTCCCATCCAGCCAATTACCACTCCATTAGTCTACTTTCAATCATCAATAAAGTCATGTAATATGTCATCAACAGTTCCATCAAGAGGCACTTGCTTAGCAATAACCTGCTCAGTGATTCCCAGTTTGGGTTTTGTCAGGGCCACTCAGCTCCTGATCTCATTACAGTCTTGGTTCAAACATGGACAAAAGCGCTGGACACAAGAGGTGAAGTGAAAGTAACTTCGCTTGACATCAAGGCAGCATTCGACTGAGTATGGCATCAAGGTGCCCTAGCAAAACTGAAGTCAATGGGAATCGGGGGGGTGTTGGTGGTGGGTGGTGGGGTGGCGGGGAACCCTCTGCTGATTGGAGTCATATCTAACGCAATGGAAGATGGTTGTGGATGTTGGAGGTCAATCATCTCAGCTTCAGGATATCACTGCAGCAGGTCCTCAGGGTAATGTCCTTGGCCCAAGCATCTTCAGCTGCTTCATCATTGACCTTCCTTCAATCATAAGGTCAGAAGTGGGGATGTTGCTGACGATTGCACAGAGTTCTGCACCATTTGCGACTCCTCAGATACTGAAGCTGTCCGTGTAGAAATGCTGCAAAACCTGGACAATAGCCAGGTTTGGGCTGATAATTAGTAAATAACTTTTATGCCACACAAGTGCCAGGCAATGGCCATATCCCACAAGAGAGAATCCAACCATCTCAGCTTGACATTTGATAACCTTGCAATCGCTGATTCCCCATAACATCTTAAGGGATACCATGGACCAGAAACTGAACCGCAGTAGCCATATAAATACCGAGCAGATCAGAGGACAGGGATCCTGCGGCGAGTAACTCACCTCCTGACTCCCCAAAGTCTGTCCACCATCTACAAGGCACAAGTCAGGAAAATGATGGAATACTCTCCAGTTGCCTGGATGGGTGCAGCTCCAACAACACTCAAGACGCTTGATACCATCCAGGATAATGCAGCCCGCTGCATTGGAACCCTATCCACGAACAATCACTCCGTACACCACCGGCACACAGTGGCTGCAGTGTGTACTATCTACAAGATGCACTGCAGCAACGCACCACGGCTCATTAGGCAGCGCTTTCCAAACCTTCGACCTCTATCAACTAGAGGAACTAGGGCAGCAAATGCATGGGAACACCACCACCTGCAAGTACCCCTCCAAGTCACACACCATTCTGACTTGGAACTACATTGCCGTTACTTCACTGTCACTAGGTCAAATTCCTGGAACTCCCTTCCTAGCAGCACTGTGGGTGTAACTACTTCACATGGACTGCAGCGGTTCAAGAAGCAGATCCCCACCACCTTCTCAAGGGTAATTAGGGATGGGCAATAAATTGTGGCCAAACCAGCGACGCCATCATCCCATGAACGAATAAAAATAAAAAAGAACTGAAAAGTGTTAGAAATGTAATAAGTTTGAATCAAATAAAGTGGGGGTGGCGGAAGTCATAACAAAATGCAAGGTGTTGATAGGACAGAGGGTCACAGAGAAGAACTAACCAGAACAAAGAGCAAAAGCAAACGGTATGAGAATGGTGTGCTGAAAGTCAATGCGTTTGTGCAGAGAGGATGTTAATTGGCACAAAAATGATCAGCCTTGGATCCAAGCACAGATACGAATAAAAATGCGTAGTCACTAGGTTAAAAATAGGAATGATGAAACAAACTCAATTAAAATAATCAATTTTTTTACAAAAAATACTACAAATGAAAAGCGGGTCCATCATGCTCTGAAATTATTGAACTGAATGTTCATTCCGCCAGGCTGCAGCATGCCTCATCGGTAAATGAGATGCTGTGCCTCTGGTTTACGTTCATGTTCACTGGAACACTGCAGCAATTCCAGGATAGATTTGTGGGCATGAGAGAAGGTGTATGTGTTGAAATGGCTAGCAACCGGTAGAGCAGAGTCATGCTTTCAGACTGAGTGGAGGTGTTCTGCAAAGTGGTCATCCAATCTGCGTTTTGTCTCCCCAATGTAGAGGACACTACATTGTGTGCAGCGAATACAGTGTACTAAGTTGAAAGAAGTGCAAGTAAATCCCTGCTTCACTTGAACGGAGTGTTTGGGCCTTGGATAGTGAGGAGAGAGGAGGTAAAAGGGCAGGCGTTACACATCCTGCGATTGAATGGGACTGTGCCTTGGGAAGGGCTCGAGGTGTTGGGCGTAAGGGATGGGTGCATCAGGGTGCCATGAAGGGAACGATCCCTTCGGAATGCTGACAGGGGAGGGGAGGGAATGTTACGTTTGGTACTGGCATCATGGGTGGATGTGGAGGATATGGCAGAGGATGATCCTTTGGATGTGGAGTCTGATGGGGTGCAAAGTAAGGACAAGGGGAACCCTGTCGCGGTCCTGAGAGGGAGGGGAAGGGGTGAGGGTGAAGATGTGGGAAATGGACCATCGACGGGAAAGGACTGGAGGGGAATCCTCGGTTGAGGAAATAGGAAGACATATCAGAAGTGCTGTCATGGAAGGTTGCACCATCAGAGCAGAAGTATCGGAGATGGAGAAACTGGGGGAATGGATTGGAGTCCTTACAGGAGGCAAGGTGTGAAGAAGTGTAGTCGAGGTAGCTGTGGGAATCGATGGGCGTATGATGAATATTAGTGGACAGCCTATCCTCAGGTTCCAAACTGTTCTGCTATGGGTTCCTGCATGGGTCCCAGTGATGCCTGTCTTTTTGTTGCTGGTTTCAGTCCGAATCAGGCCCCCTCCCCCAACACTTTTTCCATTACATTGATGAATGTATCGGTGCTGTTTCCTGCTCCTTCCCGAACTGAAAAGCTTTATCAACTTTGCATGCTTCTCTCACATTTACATGGTCCATCTCTCACACTTCCCTTCCCGACCTCGACTTCTCTCCCACCATCTCTGGGGATGGGCTGTCCTCTAAAATTCATTATATTCCCACCGACTCCCACAGCTACCTCAACTACACATCTTCACACCCTGCCTCCTTTAAATTCTCTGTTCCATTCTCCCGGTTTCTCTGTCTCCCACGCATCTGCTCTGATGATGTAACCTAAAATAACAGCACTTCTGATATGTCGTCCTTTTTCCTCAACTGAGGTTTTCCCCCCACTGTGGTTGAGAGGGCCCTCAACCGTGTCCGGCCCATTTCCCACAACTCTACCCTCAACCATTCCCCTTCCTCCCAGACCACGACAGGGTTTCCCTTGCCCTCATTTTCCATCCAACCAGCCTCCACATCCAAAGGATCATCTCCACATCTGGAGTATTGTGTGCAGTTTTGGTCTCCTTATCTGAGGAAGAATATTCTTGCCATGGAGGGAACGCAGAGAAGATTTACTCGGCTGATTCCTGTGATGGCAGGATTGATGTATGAGCAGAGATTGAGTCGACTAGGCCTATAATCACTGGAGTTTCGAAGAATGAGAGGAGATCTCATAGAAACCTATAAAATTCTAACAGGACTAGACAGGCAAGATGCAGAGAGAATGTTCCCGTTGGCTGGGGTGTCCAGAACGAGGGGTCACAGTCTCAGGGTACGGGCTATACCATTTACAAACGAGATGAGGATACATTTCTTCACTCAGAGAGTGGTGAACCTGTTGAATTCTCTACCGCAGAAGGCAGTGGAGACCAAGCCATTAAAAATATTCAACGAGGAGATAGATACATTTCTTAATGCCAAAGGGATCAACGGATATGGGGAGAAAGTGGTAATATGGCACTGAATTAAACGATAAGCCATGATCTTTTTTGAATGGCGGTTCAGGTCCAAAGGGCCGAATGGCCTACTACTGCTCTAATTTTTCTATGTTTCTATCATCCTCCGCCATTTCCGCAACATCCAGCATGATGGCACTACCAAACGCATCTTCCCCTCCCCTGTCAACATTCCGAAAGGACTGTTCCCTCCGCAACACCCTGGTCCACTCCACCATTACACAGACCACCTCGCCCCCTTCCCACGGCACCTACTCATGCAATCGCATGAGGTGTAACACCCGCCCTATTACCTCTGCTCTCCTCATTACTCAAGGCCCCCAAAAAACCTCTTTCAGTTGAAGCAGAGATTTACCTGTATTCTTTCAATTTAGTATACAGTATTTGCTGCTCACAATGTGGTCTCCTCAACTTTGGGGAGACGAAACGCTGATTGGGTGACCGCTTTACGGAACACCTCCACTCAGTCCAAAGACATGACTCTGAATTTCCGGTTGCATGCTATTTCAACATCACCTCGCTCTCATGCACACATATGTCTCCATGGCTTGCCGCAGTGTTCCAGTAAACATCAATGCAAGCTCGAGGAACAGCATCTCATTTACCTATTAGGCACGCTACAGCCATCCGGACTGAACATTGAGTTCAATCATTTCAGAGCATGACGAACCCCCTTTTTATTTTTAGCTATTTTTGCTTTTTTAAATGTGTTTATTTTATTTTAGTTTGCTTTATAATTCTTTTTTTTACTCCGTGCCTACCCTATGTTTTTATGTCATCTTTGTGCTTTGGGCCAGGGATGTTCATTTATCTGTCACCTAACACACTCTCTGCACAAACGCTTTGTCTTTCAACACACCACTGACATACCGTTTGCCTTTGCTCCATGACCTTCTGGTCAGTTATTCTATGTACGCCTCTGTCCTATCAACGTCTTTCATTTTGTTATCTCTTGCCAGACCCCCGCTTTAGTTGCTTAAAACCTGTTACGTTTCTAACACTTGCCATTTCTGATGAAGGGTCACTGACCTGAAGAGTTAACTCTGTTTCTCTCTCCACAGATGCTGCCAGACCTGCTGAGCATTTCCAGTATTTGTTGCATTTATTTTATATTAAATTTTTGGTGCTGCATTAGTTTGATAGATTGTATAGTTTGACGATCACGAGACAATTTATATCTTGAATTGTTTTACTGAATTAACACAATAAAAGTCAAAAAAATCAGAGAGCTGTGGAGCAAGCCGGAGAGTGAAAACTAACATCAGGATTTCAATTTCAGAATGGCCACACCAATATGAAAGCGAACACTGACACAATATGAGATCTAGAGATGGGACCGGTGATATTTGAAGGAATATATCAGTTGTTGAGTGCATACAACATTAAATTATCTTGTGTTAATTCATGCAATGTGACGTGAACTTATTCCAATTCAAAATAAGAGCTAAATATAGTCCAGCACAACAGGGACTTAACTCAGCTGTCATAATCTGTTTGTTCAAAATACAAAAAAAAAAGACAAATTAAACAGGTTTAAATTTGCATACTCCTTGAAGATTCCACAAGATATAAATTAAAGGCTTTGGGAATGCATCGTCTCAACGTTTCATTCATATAGATTTCTGAAGCACCAAGGGATAGATCACTTCACGTAAAGAAATGCATCTTCCAAGACAAATGGTTGACAAAATATTCTATATGGTTCTTGCCATTGTTGCTGTTCCTAGTAAGTCACACAATATTGAAGTGGAATTTGTTTGAAATGCCTCTGGTTTTAATGTGTGATTTATAAAGTGAAGTGCTGAACTCGACCTCGCCGTTTTAAAGATCTGTGCTATTATGTAATTAGCCAAACAGATTGAATTGCCTCTGCGTTTTATTCCATTAGCTACAATGACAACAAATCTGTCTGCGGCATACACTAAGGCAGAGGTAGATAGATTTGTGACTAACAACAGAGTCAATTATTCTTGGGGGTAGGTGGGAATGTGGGGTGTAGGCCACAATCAGATCAGCCACGAGCTTGCTGAATGCCGAAGCAGGCTAGAGGGGACAAATATTCTCCTCATGCTCCTACTTTGTATGTTGGTATGTTCGGATGTACACTTTCATTCATTCTCTAGTAATTGCGTTTAGTTTAATATGGTGTAATGTTGAGTCAGATATTAGTGTAGGTACCTAACTGAGGGAAGGTAGTAGTACGAGGAACTGTAATTACAGAATTTTACTGGGTGCATGTCACTAACCGGATCAGAACTCCTACTCACAGTGACATAGTCTTACTTGGAGTATCTGCTACTGTGAATGATACCATGGATCTCTAACTGAAATGGAACAATCCGGTTTTCCTTTGTAATCATTGTGTCACGAAATTGATCTCTGCAACCCATGGTACTGTTGGTGTGTTTTATGGATGTAATCGTTGACAAGGGGCATGCTATCTCTGTACGTTGAATATGCTTTATAGTACGTGTTTAATGTGAAATGCATTGGTGTTGTTCTGTGATCAATTGCACATCCCCGACTAAATCAATTCACTGAGGTAAATAGCCAGTGAACACCGTTAGTTCTTTCAAATCCTCTGCAAATTTACTTATAGTTACTCTAAGTTTAATTACTGAAAACACTTTATGGTGCTGAGGATTTCCTATACCTCAGTATGGCCCTGAGAATCTGGGAATCCTGGGTGCTGAATTTTATTACCTTGTTGTTACCTGGATGGATATGTGGCTGTCATTATAAACCTTATACACTTCTGTATATGATTAAGGTTTGACGAACCTTTTAATAATAAAGGACCTAGGAATAGGAGAAGGCCATTCGACCCTTCGAGCCTGCTGCACCATTCAATAAGACCATGGTTGGCTGGATGCAGAACAAAATTCCATGACACTCTTTTGAAGAAGAGTCGAAGAATTATCCCCAGTGTGTTCGGCAAGAGTTAAATCTCAATTATAACCACAAATGGAGCAAATGTTTTTGTCAATATCACATTGTGGTTTGTGGAAGCTTGCTTCGAGCAAATTTGCAGATTGCACCTGTGAGGATACTAATGGGGAGAAGGCAAAGTGAGACCTAAGCTTGGGGACTTCGACTGATTTGCAGGGTGTCGGGAGAGGTGGAAACAGCAGTGGTTGTAGCGTTTGGGAAAAAGTCAAACCGTAATATCATCAGAGAGTCGTGAGTTGATTGGCTAGTGTGTATTGCTGCTCGGGGCTGAATCTAAACAACTGGGAGAATAAAATTTTAAAAAAGATTTCATATTATAAACAAGTAAAGCATAGCAGCGGGTAAGTCTTATATTTTATTTTAAGTAAAATGTTTAACTATTAGTAAGTTTCACTATGATTGGAAAAGTGATTAATGATATTCTTAATTGATATTACCTTCGTTAAGTATTATTACTGTTGGTAAGGCATATTACCATCAGGAAGCGTTATTGGTATAGCAAAGTGTATAAACAGTAGTAAGGTTTATTATTTCTGGGATGGTTTATTAACAGCGGCAATTTTTATTCGTAAAAGTAAATTTTATTCATAGTATTGAGCTTTACTATTAACAGTAGTAAGGTTTCTGAGAAAGTTAAAGCTTATTCGCAAGAAGTATTAACTAGAAATAGAGGGATGGTAGAGCTACACCGACCACTAGTGGGCACATCCTGCGCTATGGGGGAACTTCAAGACGCTTCTTGAATTCTGCATAAATATTTGAGCAGTAAGTTTCAGCATCTTCCACCCTGATGGCAAGTTCAAGAATGCCACTGACAGCTGCATAACTCGCTCAGCGGGAGGGAGGGGCTAAACAGGCAGCAGATGCAGTCCACATTGGTGTGAAGGTATAGGTGGAAAGAGTGAATCAGCCATGCCGTCAGAATTTGGTAGTTAGGTAGAGAATTTGAAAGGAGGGCTTCAAATGAAGCAATCTCTAGATTACACCCTGTACCACGTGCAAGGGAGTATAGGAAGAGGAAGGATTTTATAATGTCTAGATATTGAGAAAACTGGGTGTATATTTTCGAAAGCATGGTTGTCACATCTTTTAGGGTGGAGGGTAGCTTTGCGATTTTTGCTTGGTCCCGGGGTCTGATGAGAACATTTCGAAAGTTAAAGGCACTAAAAACGTATCTTACCAATAAAAAACAAAAACAAAATGGGCATTTTTGTGAAGAAACTTTGAAATGAGAATACTAATTTGTTGAATTACTTTCTGGTCATTATATTTCAAACTGATTTAGTGACATACCCGGCATTATTTGTGCTTGCATGCACAGTCTACCTATGCCCACACACTTGATGTAGCGATGCAGAGTATTCTGGATAGATGTCTATCTCTCAGGAGAGACCACGATCCCTCTTGCCCCTCTCCCCGTGCTCTGTGTGAGTGTCTCCTTCTCTCTTTCTCTCTCTCCCACTTACCCCCCACCACTCATCTCTCTGACTAAGGGGCACAGAAGAAACTCTTTGTGCAAAAGATGAAGGAGGAATCTGAGGAAGCACTTTCTTACACAGCGGGTGGTAATGACCTGGAACTCGCTGCCCAGAAGGGAGGTGGAAGTGGAGAGAAGCAATTATTTCAAGAGGAAGTTGGATGGCCAGCTGAGTGAAGTCGAATTGTATGGCTACAGGGATCAGGAGGGGAATGTGGGACAGACTGCATGGCTCCGTGGAGAGCCAGCATGGACTCGATGGGCCGAATAGCCTCCTTCTGTGCTGTAAGTAAATGACTCTATGTCTTCTCTCTCCTCCTCTCTCACACTCACTATCCCTCTCTCAGTCTCTCTGTCTCTCACTCCCTCTTTCCTCCCTCCGGCTCTCTCTCGCCCTCTCTTAGTACCTCTTTCTCCACTCTCTCTTTCCCTCGCTTCTCCCCTCTGTTTCTCTCTGTCTGCACCGACCTCTGTCCCTCTCCCAGTCCCACTCTCCCCCCGCGCCCCGTCTCTCTCCTCCCTTTTTCTATATGTATTTCCCTCTCTCCCCTCCCCATCTCTTTCTTTACTCTGCCCATCTCCACCCACCTTGTCTTCCGTCTTGCTTGCTCCATGTTCCCTACTCTCCGCTCAGTGTTCCTCACTCAGTCTTCCAGTCTCCCGCTCAGTTTTTCCTGCAGCAGCCATTCCCACAACTGGATACCTACCATGCCTGCATTATTTATGTTGGGGAGAGCGGAGGCGTTCACCTGCTCACGATACAAGACATTTACTGAATAGCTCGAAAGCAGCAGGGGCAGCCGATTCCAGGGTCCTGTCTCCGCATTCCACCAATCAGCGCTTACGCTGCCTGGGCAACCGCAGTCAGCAACGGGGAGTGGCAAATGGCAAACAGGGGTAACCCGGCCCGCCAGAAACAGGTCCCGTCTATGCTCTCCGTCTGATGTACATGGGAGTTGTCAATCAGAGCTGAGCCACAGGGTGAATGGAAACCATCGGCGGACCGGATTCAGGCCCAGGGATTATATCTTGAACATCCTTGGTCCATAACCATGTGACATAGCTCCAGAACATGTGGCAGGTCATTTAAGACAGAGATGTGAAGTACTTTCTTCACTCAGGTGGTGGTTTATCTTTGAAATTCCTACCTCAGAAGACTGTGGAAGCTTAATCATTATTCATGTTCAAGAGAGAAATCAATATATTTTCAGATACTAATGACGTCAACATGGGGATAGCGCCGGAAAGTTTTTTTTATTCATTCATCGGATGTGGACGTCACTGGCCAGGCCAGCATTTGTTGCCCATCCCTAACTGCACTAACTAAGTGGCTTGATAGGCCATTTCAGAGGGCATGTAAGAGTCTACCAGATTACTGTGGATAAATAAAAGCAAAATACTGCGGATGCTGGAAATCTGTAATAAAAACAAGAAATGCTGGAACCACTCAGCAGGTCTGGCAGCATCTGTGGAAAGAGAAGCAGAGTTAACGTATCGGGTCAGTGACTCTTCATCGGAATGAAGGGTCAATGACCCGAAACGTTAACTCTGCTTCTCTTTCCACAGATGCTGCCAGACCTGCTGAGTGGTTCCAGCATTTCTTGTTTTTATTTCAGATTACTGTGGATCTGGAGTCACATATAGGCCAGACCAGGTCAGGGCAGTAGATTTCCTTCCCGAAGGGACATTAGTGAACAAGATGGGTTTTAACAACAATCGACAATGGTTTCATGGCCATCATTAGACTAGCATTTTTTTTTAAATTTGAATTCCAGATTTATTATTTGAACTCAAATTCCACTTTTAGCAATGGTGGGATCTCAACCCACGTCCCCAAAGCAGTACTCTGGGTTTATTGGTTTAGTGACGATACCACTACGCCACTGCCTCCCCTAAAGGAGCACTTGGGTAGATAATCAGCCATGATCAAATTAAATGTGAAGGAGTCTCGGCCGGCTGAATTGCCTGCTCCTGTTTCGATGTTCTAATGTTCCAAGTTGATGAGGCATCAAGATGAGATAACATGCGTCCAAGGACATTGAGGGAAGTGAAAGTGGAAATCGAAAAGACGTTGCCCATAATTTCCAAGACTTCCATAGATGCAGGGTCAAGTCAAAGGACTGGAGAATTGCAAAAGAGGGTGTAAAGATAATTACAGCAACTGCAGGTCTGTCAGTTTACCTTCAGTGGTATGGAAATATCGAGAAACAATAATTCAGGACCATATTAATCGCCGCTTGGAAAAAAAGGCAAGTTAATTAAGGCAATCCAGCGCGCATTTCTGAAAGGATAATCGTGTTTATGTAACTTTTTGGAATAGTTTGAAGACATAAAAGAGCGGGTTGATGAGGGTAATGCTGCTGATGTGCTGCACATGTACTTACACTAGGCATTTGATGCAGTACTGCACAACAGAACAAGTTATATCTCATGCAATAAACGGTACAAGATCTTAACGGATATACAGCTGGATGAATGATGGGAAATATAGTTTATTGGTGAACAGATTTTTTTTGGACTAGAGGAAGGTTTCCAGTGGAGTTCCTCAGGGGTCAGTGTTGGTATTGGAAGAATAGATAACATCGGCTTGTTCAGTCATTTCCACGTTCTGTTCACTTCTCTCTCCCTCTCTCGCTGCAGTTAACTTAATGGCGAGCCTGATCCTGTTCCGGGGAAAGTGCGGCCTCTCCACCTGCACCACTCGTTACCTGGTGGCCATGGCGACGGGTGACCTAATGGTTATCATCACTGAGGTCATACTGAGGCGGTTCCGTTATTATTATTACCCACTGTGTTTCCTGGACATGACCCCCGTGTGTACTGTTATCAATGTCCTGCTCCGTGCTGCAATTGACTGTTCTGTCTGGCTCACTGTCATGTTCTCCTTTGATAGATTTGTTGCCATTTGTTGTCAGAAGCTGAAAACAAAATATTGCACAAAGAAAACTGCAGCTGTGGTTCTTGCAACAACCTGCACTGTGCTCTGTTCAAAAAATGTCGCCTGGTACTTCAGATTTAAACCTAAAAGAATAATAAACAATGCACCTTAGTTCTGTTCCCATAAGAATAGCTATTTTACTGACCCTAGGTGGGTGGCATTTACTTGCTTTTCAATGGTATTAACACCATTGATCCCATTTGCTTTAATTCTGATCCTTCACGCTCTGACACTCACACATTTTTTAATGGCCAGCCGAGTCCGTAAGGCATTGAGGGGTCAGAGCAAGGGACAGAATCGCAGTGATACAGAGATGGAGAGCAGAAGGAAGTCCATGATTCTACTTTTCACCATTTCTGGCAGCTTCATACTTCTATGGTTATTGTATATTTTGTATTTATTTGATGTCCTGGATCCCCATTTAGACGGTAATGCTTATGATATCTTTGAATAAGTCGCATATATGCTGCGAAATTTAAGTTGCTGTACAAACACCTTTATTTATGTGGCGACTCAGTCCAAGTTCAGAGAACAGTTCAAGACAGCGATGAAATATCCGGTTGTATCAGTTATTCAGTTCATTAATAAATGCAACAGCTGAGTGCAGCCCTAAAGTCCAGAGTGTATGGGGCGAGAGGTGGCCACTGAAGGACCAGAGCAAAGAGTCTCTGTGAGGAGCTTCATGACCAAGATCCAGCTGACAAGTAGCAAGATGTGACTGCTGGAGGATAGGAAGGTAAGTGTCTTGAGGATCAAACAAACTTAAAGAGCTGGGAGAGGCGGGTAGGAGGTGACAGAGCTGGAAAAATGACAATATACTGGCAGGAAAAGGTCAGGGCAAGTGGGGATCTACATAGAACGAAACATAAATGGATCCGAAACATTGTCACTGTGCCCACGGATAGTCAAAAGGGGAAACAACACACATAATTCTCACCGCTACATCTATTGCTTCGATTCTCAGCACCTCACATCTACACGCAATAAACTTATTCTACAAAAGCAAAATCTTGCTGATGTTGGAAGTCTTCGGTAAATTGATAATGATGCTGATAATAGCGACAATCATATCAAGCCCAACAAGTGGTAGAAGTGTCAGTGGGGGAGCATTTCGGGGATCGTGACCATAAATCTGTAAGATTTAAGGTAGTTATGGAAAATGACAAAGAAGGGCCGGAAATAAAGGTACTGAATTGGGGGAAGGCCGATTTCAATCTGATAAAACAGGATGTGGCCAATGTGGACTGTGAGCAGCGACTTGTAGGAAAGCATACATCAGACCAGTGGGAGTCATTCAAAAAGGAAATAGTGAGAGTTCAGGGCCAACATGTTACCGTAAATGAACTACAGGTCCAGGGAACCCTGGATGTCAAGAGAGATAGAGGATTGGATAAGGAAGATAAAAGAGTCTTTTGGCAGATGCAGAGTGCTGAAAACAGCGGAGGCCCTAGAGGAGTATAGAAAACTGCGGAAGCAGCATGCGATAGATAGAGCTAAGCAATCCCATAAGCAACGGATCAGATCGATGCTCTGCAGTCCTGTCACATCCGTGAATTAGCAGTGAATGGTGGTGGACAATTAAACAACTAACTGGAGGAGGTGGCTCCACAAATATCCCCATCCTCAATAATGGGGGAGCCGAGCACATCAGCGCGAAAGATAAGGCTGAAGCATTTGCAACAATCTTCAGCCAGAAGTGCCGAGTTGATGATCAATCGCGGCCTCCTTCTGAAGTCCCCAGCATCACATTGATATATGATATTGATATATATCGCCGTTCCTTCACTGTCGCTGTGTCAAAATCCTGGAACTCCCTTCCTAACAGCACTGTGGGTATACCTACCCCAAATGGACTGCAGAGGTTCAAGAAGGCAGATCATCAAGGGCAATTAGTGATGGGCAATAAACGCTGGCTTGGCCAGCGTCGTCCACATCCCATGAATGAATTACAAAAAAGAAATTATAGGGGGGCACTTAAAAAAAAGTAATTAAGATAGGAAAGAGGGGCATGAAAAAACACTGGCAGGAAGACAAAGGTAAATCCCACGGCATTTTATAAATATATTAAAAGCAAGAGGATAACCAGGGAAACTCTAGGGTCCAATCTGTGTTTGGAGCCAAGGAAAGTAGCTGAGGTGTGAACTGAACTGTGTTCACTATGCAGAAGGATGATGTGGGTGCACAGATCAGGGACGCGGAGTGTGATATACTCGAACAAATTAGCATTTAAAGGGACGAAGTATTAACTGTTTTAGCGGGTTAAAAGTGGATAAATCCCCAGGCCCAGATGAGATGCACCCCAGGCTTTTGTGTGAGACATCGGAGGAGATAGCAGGGGCTCTGACGCAAATATTCCAATTCTGTCTGGCCACAAGAGAGGTGCTAGGGGACAGGAGGACAGCGAAAGTGGTACCATTACTCATGAAGGGCAGCAGGGATAAACCAGGTAACTACAGGCCAGTGAGTCTAACATCAGCGGGAGGGAAATAATCGGAAAATAATTTTGAGGGACAGGATTAATCTCAAATTGGAGAGACAGGAATTAATCAAGGATACTCAGCCTGGTTTTGTCAGGGGGATATCATAGTTAACAAACTTGAATGAATTATTCGAGGAGGTGACTGGATGAGGGTAAAGCAGTTGATGTAGGCTAAATGGACTTCAGCAAGGCTGTTGATAAGGTCCCACGTGGGAGATTGGTTAAGGCAATTTGGAAAATTGGATCCAAAATTGGCTTAGTGGCAGGAGGTAGAGGGTGATGGTCGAGGGTTGTTTTTGCGATTGGAAGCTTGTGACCAGTGGTATCCCACAGGGATCGGTGCTGGGACCCTTGCCGTTTGTGGTGTACATTAATGATGTAGACGTGAATATAGGATGTATGATCAGTAAGTTCGCAGATGACACGAAAACTGGTGGTGTTGTGAATAGTGATGAGGAAAGCCTTAGATTACAGGACGACATAGATGGGCTGGTAAGATGGGCGGAGTAGTGACAAATGGAATTCAATCCTGAGAAGTGTTAGGTGATGCATTTTGAGAGGACTAACAAGAGGGACAGAGTCTGAGGGACCTTGGTATACTTGTCAATAAATCACTGAAGGCAGCAGCACAGGTAGATAAGTTGGTTAAGAAGACAGATGGGATACTTGCCTTTAATAGCCAAGGCATAGAATAAAAGAGCAGGGAGGTTATGATGAAGCTGTACACAACGCTAGTTAGGCCACAGCTGGAGTACTGTGTACAGTTCTTGTCACCACACTGTCGGAAGGATTTGATTGCATTGGAGAGGGTGCAGAGGAGATTCACCTGGATGTTGTCTGGGCTGGAGCATTTCAGCTGTGAAACGAGACTAGATAGGCTAGGGTTGCTTTCCTCAAAGCAGAGGAGGCTGACGGGGGAACCTTATATAGGTATAAAACACTTGAGGGGCATAGATAGGGTAGATGGAAAGAAACTCCCCCCGCCCCCGTTAGGCAGTAACCAGGGGCATAGATTTAAGGTAAGGGGCAGGATGGTTAGAGGGGATTTGAGGAAATTCTTTTTCACCCAGATTGTTGTTGGAATCTTGAATTCACTACCTGAAGGGATGGCAGAGGCAGGAACCCTCACAACATTTAAGAAGTATTTAGATGAGCATTTGGAACGCCATAGCAAACAAGGCTACGGGCCAAGTGCTGAAGAATGGGATAAGAAAAGATAGGTGCTCGATGGACGGCACCGACACGATGGGCCGAAGGGCCTGTTTCTTTGCTGTATAACTCTATGTCTCTAGGATGAGCAAAGGGATCCGGGTTTAGCACTGGAGCTGACCATCCCAACGCCTCAACTTTGCTGCTGCTTAACAAATTAATTCTTCTTCTGCCAACTGCCTCAGGATGAACCAGACTGTTCTCAACCTCGATGTCATATTTAACCCTGAGAGAGGTTGGGAGAATATCTTCGCACCATCCACTACATTTTCTACCATCAGCTCATCCTAAGCAGTCTCAGCTAATCTGCTGTTCAAACTCTTGCCCTCTCATTCCTTAAATCTGTAGTCCAAAATTCCAACCAACTTTCCGGTGAAGTAGCAATTTACTTGTATTTCTTTCAACTTAGTATACTGTATTCGCAGCTCACAATGCGGTCTCCTCTACATTAGGGAGACAAAACGTAGATTGGGTGACCACTTTGTGGAACACCTCCACTAAGTCCGTAAGCATGACCCCGAGCTTCCAGTTGCTGGCCATTGCACCCCACCCCAGCCCCACCCCCACCATGCTCTCATGCCCACATCTCTGTCCTGCGATTGCTGCAGTGTTCCAGCGAACATCAACGCAAGCTGGAGGAACTGCATCTCATTTATAGAGTAGGCACACTACAGCCTGCTGGACTGAACATTGAATTCAATAATTTCAGAGCATGACGCCCCGCCCGCCCCCCAACTTGTTTTTCTGTTTAGTTATTTTTTTTCCTTTTTTCTTTTATTATTTGGTTATATTATTTTAGATTTTTCAGTGTGTTCAGTTTGTTTCTACTGTGCCTACCCACTGTTTCTGCTTAATATACATTTTTTTAATGTTGGTGCCTGGAGTGATTTGTGCTTTACAGTCAATTCACACCCTTTCTGTACTAATGCTTTGTCTTTCAGCACACCATTAGCAATCCGTTTACATTTGCTCCATGACCTTCTCGTCAGTTATTCCCTGTGAACTTGTCCGAGTAACACATTTTCTTTTGTTATATCTTGCCCCGCAGCCCCCACCACCACTCCCCCCGCCCCTCCTCACTTTACTTGCTTAAAATCATTTACATTTCTAAAATTTGTAAGGTCTGACGAAGGGTTACTGACCTGAAACGTTAACTCTACTTCTCTCTCCACAGATGCTGTCAGACCTGCTGAGTATTTCCAGCATTTCTTGTTTTTATTAATAGTAAATCCAATGTTCACCTAACTGCCGATTGGGTGCTTTGTTGGAGTAGATTGCTTGTTTTCTTTTTAATCTACGGTTTGACGCGATTTGTTTCTGTTTTATCTGGTTATTATCACAGTGCTGTTTGTGGGAGCTTGCTGTGGGTAATTACTGCTCCGTTTCCTACTTTACAACAGTGAAGTACAATTCTCAAAGACCTTCATTGGGTGGAAAGTGGTTTGGGACGTCCTGAGGTTGTGAAAGGTGCGAGAGAAGAGCAAGTCTTTCTTTGTGGAGAGAAAATGGATAATCTCATGAGAAGATTGCTTAAAAGTCATGAGGCTGTCGAGACGTTGATAGAAACTTTTGGAAGAGACAAGCTTATATTTCTGACAGAAAGGAGAAACTCTGTTTGTATTTGAAAGTTATCTACAAAACATAGCTCCGCTAAAGAGTTGTGATCTTTAATTTTATGTACTCAAGGAATTGGAAGAAATATGTTCAATAAATAGCTAACTCTATTTGATCGCTGTTTGATTATTTGTTTTGCATTTTAATACTTCAAATCAGGGCGCTGGGATGTTTTATTTCTTCTAAAACTGAACTGTAATTTTATAGAGGAACAAGACAGTCCAGTGTGTAAAAACAATTAACAAGCAGCCCTTGCTGTTTCTCTACCTGGCAGTGCGACAAAAACTTGCAAAGATCTCAGAGGATAGATGGACACTCTGAAATCTATTGAGATTCACCCAGGACATCAAATATTCTAGAGCAAGAATATTTGTTTCTAAAAAGTGATACGAACCTTTATGTAAAATTGTATCAAATGTCAATGCTAGAAATTGTTCAAAATAATTTGTCAACTTTAACATATCCGTTACTTGTTTGCTTTGTAGGCTATTCGAGGTGCTGGCCATTATGTGTACGCTGAACAACCAGAATTCTTCAATCAAACACTACTGTAGATCTGTATATCGTAGACTAATGATCAGATAGCACCGGGAATCTGCAGTACTGTACATTAACTATCAAAACGCACGGGGAAAGCCTGCTATCTGACCTGCCATTTTTCCAATCAATCAATTTTTCCTTTCACTGAAATTTACCTTCCAGTCCAATCTCTCTGAATTGAATTCACTGAGCTTAGGAAAAGCAGTAAGAAAATGATCATTGGCTTCTGTGTTGCTCATGTTCAAATCTTCATGGCCTTGCACCCACCACAATCCACTCCAAATCTCTACAGCATTACAACCGTCTGCAAACTGTGTCGACTAAAAAAGGGAGAGGGTAATAAATCACTAGGTTTCTACCCCTGATCATGTCCAATGCACTTGACCACAAAGTGCTCATGTGTGAAAGTTGAGCGATGGGAGCGTTGGCTCGTGCTGATGTGATCAGGATCAGATTACCCACAACTCCATCTGCAAGAATAGCCTGCTGCTGGAACGGATGAACCGGATCACAACACTTGGACAAGGTAGAGCGCAATAACCTGTTTGATATCAGGAACTTTATTGCGATAGTCGGATCTGGTTGGGTGGGGTCGGGTCGGGCGCGAAAAAAATGAAAGGACTCTGTCCTGGGTCCGGTTCGGTTTGTATGTAAGGAATAAACTAAATGAGCTGCAGGCGCAAATTCAAATGGAAGATTATGATGTTGTGGCCATTGGGGAGACGTGGCTGCAGGATGGTCTGGACTGGGAACTAAATATACCTGGTTATAAAGTTTACAGGAGGGACAGGGAAATGGCAGAGGATATGGCGTAGCCTTAGTGATTAGAAATAATATCACCACATTAGTGAGGGAGGATATAATGAGGGGAAAGCATCCAGTGGAGACCTAATGGGTGGAATTGAGGAACAAAGAATGATCTAAAACTGTTATGGGTGTTGTGCATCGACCCCCTGGTAGCAGTTCTGAGGTGTTAGATTGTATAAATGCACGAATTAGGCAAGTGTGTAACAAAGGCAGAGTAGTATTAATGGGGGATTTTAACTTACACATAAACTGGGAGAGGCAGACTCGCACCTGTCAGAAAGGTAGTGAATTTCTGGAATATGTTGGCATAGTTTCCTACAGCAATACGTCCTAGATGTAACAAGGAGACATGCAATATTAGATTTAGTTATGAGTAATGAGCCAAATTTAATTAGTAGCCTAACTGTGCGTGAACATTTATCAAATAGTGATCACAACATGATCAAATTCAAGGTAGCGTTTGAAGTGAAAAGCACGAATCAGCGACTAGAATTTTAGACTTGGGTAGGGCTGACTTTACCGTGTTGAGACAGAGGCTGGGTAGATCTGTTAATGGGTGAAACGACTGAAGAACAGTGGAGAATATTTAAAGAAACATTCAACGAAATACAGAGTGACTATATACCCCTGACAGGAAAAGAGCTCCATTTCACAGAAAAAACAGCCATGGACAACTGAAGAGATTAGGGATAGCATAAAACAAAAAGAAAGGGCTTGCAAAAATGCAAATCGCAGCTTAGATCCGGCAGAATGGGATCGATACAAAGACCAGCAAAGGGTCACAAAGCAGCTGATAAGAGCTACTAAAAAGGATTATGAAAGGAAACTTGTAAGGGACATCAAAATCAAAAACAAGAAATTTGATAAGTTACATAAAGGGAAAGCGGGTGTTCAAGAGCAATGTAGGCCCACTAAAAGCTGAAATGGAGATATTGTCATTGAGAAGGGGGAAATGGCAGACATGTTGAGCAATTACTTTGCCTCAGTATTTACTGTTGAAAGGAGGATAACTTGCCAGAAGTCCCGAAAAAAATAATAGCCGACAGGGGACAGGGATTTAATACAATTAATGTAAGTAAAACATCAGTAACAAGGAAATTAATGGAACTAAAGAGTAAGAAATTCCCAGGACATGACGGTTTCCATCCGAGGGTGTTAAAGGAAGTAGGGTAGCACATTGTAGATGCCCTAACTAATGTCTTTCAGAGTTGGCTCGATTCAGGAATGGTCCCTCTCGATTGATAATTTGCACATGTCACTCCACTTTTTAAGAAGGGTGAAAAGGGGGAACCAAGGAAATTACAGACCAGTTAGCCTATCATTTGTGGTGGGCAAGTTGCTGGATTTCCATAATCAAGGATAGGGTGACTGAACACCTAGAAAAAAAATCAGTTAATCAGGGACAGCCAGCATGGATTGATGATGGGAAGGTCATGCCTGACAAATCTCACTGATTGGTTTGAAGAGCTGACAAAGGTAGTGGACAGGGGAATATTTGCTGATGTTATTTATAGAGATTTCCAGAATGTATTTGATAAAGTCCCGCAGAAGAGACTGTTAACTAAGGTAGAAGCCCATGGATTTGAGGGCAAATTATTAACATGGTTAGGAAGCAGGCTGAGTGGTAGGCGATAGATAGTGTGGATAATGAGTAGGTATGCCAAGAAAATCGGAACTCAGTGATGCCATTGATTCTCTAGCCAGTGGAAAAGCCCCTGGGAACGAGGACATTAGCGTCATAGATAGATACAGCACTGAAACAGGCCCTTCAGCCGACCTAGTCTGTGCTGACCAACAACCACCCATTTGCACTAATCCTACATTAATCCCATATTCCTTACCACATCCCCACCACTCTCCCACCACCTACCTGCACTAGGAGGAATTTACAATGGCAAATTTACCTATCAACCTGCAAGTCTTTGGCTGTGGGAGAAAACTGGAGCACGCGGTGGAAACCCACACAATCACATGAAGAGCTTACAAACTCTGCATAGGCAATACCCAGAATCGAAGACAGTTTGCTGCAGCTCTGAGGCTGCAGTGCCAACCACTGCGCCACTGTGCCACCCATCACCACTAGCATAATCAAGAGTGCCAAGCCTGCTATACTCTCAGCACTCCATGAAATGCTTTGCCTGTGCTTGGTTAAGGGAGCAGTACAACAGGACATGCGCGATGCCAATAACATCAAACTCTATAAGAACAAGGGGGACCGTGATGACTGCAACATAGTGGGGAAAATCTTCGGTCGAGTCAGTTTAAACATGCGCCAGAAGCTGACTGAGACTGTCTACCCTGAGACACAGTGTGCTTTCGAGCAGAGAGATCCACCATTGACATGCTGTTCTCCCTTTGCCAGCTACCGGAGAAATGCTGCGAACAAAGACGCCCCTCTATGTTGCTTTCATAGATCTCACCAAAGCCTTTGACCTCGGCAGCAGACGTGGTCTCTTCAGACTACTAGCAAAGATCGAATGTCCACCAAAGCTACTAAGTATCATCAACTCAATCTATGACAATATGAAAGGCACAATTCAGCATAGCGGCACCTCATCAGACCCTTTTCTTATCGTGAGTGGCGTGAAACAGTGCTGTGTTCTCGCACCTACACTGTCCGGGATCTTCTTCACCTTGCTGCTGTCACATGCGTTCAAGTCTTCAGAAGAAGGAATTTTCCTCCACACAAGATCAGATGGCAGGTTGTTCAACCTTGCCCATCTAAGAGCGAAGTCCAAAGTACGGAAAGTCCTCATCAGGGAACTCCTCGTTGCTGACGATGCTGCATTATCATCTCACACTGATGAGTGTCGGCAGGGAGTCATCGACAGGATTGTGGCTGACTAAAACGAATTTGGCCTAATCATCAGCCTCAAGAAAACTAACATCATGGGACAGGACGTCAGAAATGCTCCATCCATCAATGTCGGCGACCACACACTGGAAATGGTTCAAGAGTTCACCTACCTGGGCTCAACTATCACCAGTAACCTGTCCCTCGATGCAGAAATCAATAAGCGCATGGGAAAGGCGTCCGCTGCTATGTCCAGACTGGCCAAGAGAGTGTGGGAAAATGGCGCACCAACACGGAACACAAAAGTCCTAGTGTATCAAGCTTCTGTCCTCAGTAACTTGTTCTGCGGCAGCGAGGCCTGGACAACGTATGTCAGCCAAGAGAGACGTCTCAATTCATTCCATTGTCGCTGCCTCTGGAGAATCCTTGGCATCAGGTGGCAGGACTGTATCTCCAATGCAGAAGTCCGCGAGGCGGGCAGCATGCGCAGCAAATGCACCCTTCTGAGCCAGCGGAGCTTGAGATGGCTTGACCATGTGAGCTGCATGGAATATGGTAGGATCCCCAAGGACACATTATACAGCGAGCTCGCCACTGGTATCAGACCCATCGGCCGTCCATGTCTCCACTTTAAAGACGTCTGCAAACGTGACATGAAGTCATGTGACAGTGATCACAAGTCGTGGAAGTCAGTTGCCAGTGATCGCCAGATTTGGCAGACAGCCATAAATCCGGGGCTAAAGAGTGGCGAGTCAAACTGTCTTAGCTGTTGGCAGGAAAAAAGACCGAAGTGCAAGCGGAGAGCAAACTGTGTAACCGCCCCGACAATTAATTTTATCTGCGGCACCTGTGGAAGAGTCTGTCACTCTAGAATTGGCCTTTTTTGCCACTACAAGCGCTGCTCCACACACCACTGACCACCTCCAGGAGCTTACCCATTGTCTCTCCAGCCAAGGATGCCAAAGGAGGCTCCGATTGGCAAGATGTGACTAGTGGTGTCCCGCAGGGATCAGCGTTGGGGCCTCAATTGTTCACATTATTAATTAACGAATTGAATGATGCCATAGTAAGCCATATATATTAATTTGCTGGTGATACAAAGTCAGGCGGCATTGTAGACAGTCTAGATGATAGCATAAAATTGCAAAGCGATATGGACAGACTAGGTGAGTGGGTAAACTGTGGCAGATGGATTTCAATGCGGGCAAGTGTGAGATTATCCATTTTGGACCAAAAAAGAATAGATCAGGGTATTTTCTAAATGGGAAGTCTTTAAGTACAGTGGATGTCTAAAGAGACTTGGGGATTCAGATGCATAGATCTTTAAAATGCCACGAGCAAGTGTAGAAAATAATCAAAAAGGCTAATGGGGTGCGAACCCTTATATTTCGAAGATTGGAGTAAAGAGACACAGAGGTTATGCTGCAGCTGTACAAAACCCTGGTTAGACCCCACGTGGAGTGCTGTGAGCATTTCTGGGCACCGCAAATTCGGAAGGATATATTGGCCTTGGAGGGAGTGCAACATAGGTTTACAAAAATGATACCTGGACTACAGGGGTTAAGTTGAGGAGAGATTACAGAAATTAGGCATGTTTTCGCTGGAATTTAGAAGGTTAAGGGGTGATCTGATCGTAGTTTTGAAGATATTCACAGGAAAAGACAGGCTAGATAAAGATAAACTATTTCCACTATTTGAAAATTCTAAAACTAGGGGGCATAGTCTAAACTTTAGGAACAGTCCGTTCAGGAGAGATGTCAGAAAGCACTTCTTCACGCAAAGGGTGGTAGAGGTTTGGACCTCTCTCCCACAAACAGCAGTTGAAGCTGCAACAGTTGTTAAGTTTGAATCTGACATAGATTGATTTTTATTAAGCAAAGATATAAAGGGATATAGGCCAAAGGCAGTTATATGGAGTTCGGTCGCGATCAGCCATAATCTCATTGAATGACGGCTCGAAGTGTTGAATGGCCTACTCCTGTTCCTATCAATCCATGTTCCTATGATGTGGTCGGGTCGGGTTTCAGTATTATACCCGAGCAGGCCTTTACTCCAAATCCCACAGGGAGGTCACCCTACTATACTGGCCTTGATTGCAGCAATAATGGGAAGAGGCCCTTAAGTAGGTAATAATAGGCCTCTTTAAGGTCTCCAATGGCCTCTGGGCGGAAAGGCCGTTGCTGGTCATTTCCAGTCCCAACTGATTGCAGTGCAATGAGAAGATGACAGGCCCTCCCTCCCATGCCTGCCATAGCAAATCTATGGGTTACATGCTTCCTAGCCCATCTCTGGGAGTGCGGTGGCATTAAATCCAGGCCAAGGATTCATTACACTTCCTCCCTTGGGAAAAAAAGAATGTCTTGCTGCAGTAAGGATTTCATTCAGACAGTTCGAAAATACATTTAATTCTTAATACCGTAAACATTTTTAGGAAATAACTTATTGTGTCCTGCAGAGGAGACACTTTCCTATGCTACAATAATACGTACCATATTTTATTAATACTATTTACAGTCTAGCTGACAGTGGCTGCTCGCTTCATCAAAGTACAACTGCTCTCTGGTGTGGGTATGAACTTTTACCTGGATGGGAAACTCATTAACCTCATTCACCTCTGTGCCAAAACTAAACTATGCATCATAGACATACATGATCTGTCGTTTTTGGATGACTAAACTGTCATTGCCCACTCTGCGTCAGATTTGCAAACCACTCTCGATCTCTTCAATTCTACATGGATAGGACTTGAATGCCCTCTACGGTTGTCAAAACAAAACTCATATATCAGCCTATACTTGGTCATAGAAGTATTCCATATCCCACATATGTTGAAGGAGAAACTCTAGAATACATTGAAAACTTCCTGAAACTTGGTAGCTGCCTCTCTGAAAAGGCCACCATTGATGGGGAGATCCAACACAGGATCAACTGTGCCAGATCAGCCAGCTACAAACTTACAGAAGTGAGTGTTTGACAATAAAGACTTCTGCAAGTCAGCAAAAGTCTTAGTTTACAAACAATTCTCGTCACCACACTCCAGCACTGCAATGAGGCCTGAACTGTGTATCACAGACAAATAAAACACTAAAAAAATTCCCGCAGCACTCCCTCCAATGCATCATCCAGATTAAAGGGAAGGACCATAGAACAAATGCTAGTTACCTTCTTGAAGCCAACTCTACTAGCATCCAGGCAAATTTCCTGAAAAGCCAACTTCGATGGACTGGACACTGAGTTTGCGTAGCCAAAAACCATCTGCCCCGCCAGGTCCTGTTTTTCCAACTCTGAAATGGCCAGCGTTACAGGGAAGGACAAAGGAAATGCATCAAAGAACACTCTGAAGCTCTCGCTGAAGCTCAGCAACATTGACATTCATGACTGGAAGGAGCTCGTGACTAATTGTTCAAAATGGTGGCAACTTGTCTATCACTTTGAGTCCCAGTGCCTTAATGATAAGGAAGAGTGGCCGCAAAGAAGGAAAGAAACGGAAGCAAACCCCACACTTGGGATCCCACTACCTCTTGTGAAATCCTCTCCCATGTGCTCAAAGATCTGTGGGCCTAGACGCGGCCTATTCATTCACATGAAGACCCATGGCAGAAACTTTTGACCCTGTGTAGACGTCATCCTCTGACAGCTGACGATTTTACAAAATTGCAAAATTTTACCAATAATAAATTAAAGATTAGTAGGATTCGTACATGGCAAAATTCTCACATTTCAGAGCCTCCCTTCAGACTTACGCCTTCTCTTTGAACTCTGGGCCGAGCATCAGCAATGACATTGCTTTCCCTGCAAGATGTACAATGAACAGTGCAACTGGCTGTAACGATATTCTTCACAGAAACAATATGGCTTTCTTTGCTCTGATTTTTTTTTGCAGAAACACGAGTGGGTTGTGATGTGTATAAAACAAAATTTCCCCGTGACATTTGGTGACATCTGCATCAAACTGTTGTAAAGCCAGTACAAGATGGCAACACGGGTTGAAATACCACCAATAAAGTTGTTGAAAATTGATTTAAGTTCAAGTTATTAATAGAATAAATCAATTAGTGCAACACCATTTGGATTTGAAGGCTATTGTCAGTCATGATGCCATAACAACTTAGATCTGGCGTCGCAAACAGCCACCTAGTTGACTAAGGCCCTTTGGGAAAGGAAATAAGCTTCTCTGGCGGACATGTGATTCCAGACCCACAGCAATCTGGTTCACTGTTAACTGCCCTCTGAAATGTCTTCGCAGGCCATTCAATCATCAAGGACAATTGATGATGGGCCGTAAATGCTGGCTGTGCCAGGGACTCCCACTTCCCGTTACTGCAGCATATCTTATTTTACAAACTTACTGTCTTCCAGGTGGCACAAAACCCCTGACGGGACACTATTATGAACTCTTCCATCGAATAACATCCCTAATGTTCTCAAAGTATTTTGCGAACATGATCGATTTCTGCCATCTGCCAAACTTCATTCTCTCAAGCAAATTCCATAGAATGATTGGTCCTGCTTCGTTTTGTAAATTCTTTTTTTCTGTCTTTGGGCCTCTGGTAACAACTCGCAGGGATTTGCAACAGTAGTCTTTACTTTGTCATGGTCACGTGCGTGATCATCTGAAGGAGACTTCCATTCAAAACCAGTCTCCAGGAGCTTGTCTAAGATGATTTGGGCCATTCCATATTGTGGAAGATCTCAAATGGCACAATGTGAACTTCTACTCTCTCTTATATATATACTTTATATATACTTTGCCGAATCAAAGCTACCAGGAATTTCTCCTTATTAAATCTCATCTTACACCTCCAAATCACGTCCTCCAGCTTTGAGCTTTCCATTCTCAATTCACGATTTAATGCAAATTAAACATGAACTAACAGTTAACTCACGTTCGATGTTTGTTTATCTGAAAGATTACATGTTAATTAGCATATACAATAACGACAGTCTGCAGTCATCCACTGAACAGGTTTATCAACAAGATGGTGCCAAACACTTCCACAGTACAAGAAAATCGAGAATTTTCTCAGGTAGTTTTCTAAGTCTTTCCCTCCAAGATGCTAATATGGAAGTAGTGTTTCAGTGCCAGATGGGCTGAGACAGTTCTTGAGGCTGGTGGTGTTCAGGAGCTGGAAATAGGTATATGATTCAGACGCGTTGAGATCTGCGGGTCAGTTCAGGGGAAACCAGTGGGGAAAATTTACAAAGCATCATATTCAGCCTGACACAACTGCTAGGATGGCGAATGGTGTCAGTGAAATGTGTATGGAGTTTGTGGCTGAGCAAAGGATGATTGATTTTTTATTTCATATATTTAATTGGAGAAAATTGCAGCTTCTGCTAAACAGACATTCCACAGAGGCAGTGGAAAGTCAAGGGAGATGGTGGAGAGCTGGACCTTGGTGTTGTCAACACACATGTGGAAGATGGCCCATGCCTGTAGTTGCTGTTGACATTGGGAAACATGTAGATGTCGAAGAGTAGGAGGCAAAATATAAAGGTCAGGCACAGGCGAATTGATAGTGCATGTAGGTGGACGGAATCCGTTGCGAGGGAATCTGTGACTATTATCGTATCGGGAAGACAGGAACCAAGAAAGGGCAGTCTCACCAAAAGTGCCCAATATTAGAGATATGGAGAGATCACGGGCGAGGTCTGATGGATGTTTGGAGGAATGAGTGGAGCCGGTGAATTTTGAGGCATGAATAGAGTTTAAGCTGAGGACGAGAATTTTAAATTTAAGCCATTGAGCGGACTGAAATCTAATGCAGGTCAATGAAAACCATTGTGTTGTGCGAGCTGCCAGATGTTTTGGCAGATAAAGAAGTGTAGCAAAGTTTTGGATGGAAAGAGAGTGGAGGTTTGGTTGTCATTGAGCAGTGAACTGGGGGAATAGTGTCAGGAGATGGCCCAGTTCTTATTTAACTGGAGCCTTTAGCCACTGTAGAATGAACTGATCAACATGTGCTATACAATAATAGAGAGAGGAATGTCAATGGAGTACGCTCAGAGTCTGTCCCCTAATACCACCCACAGTAAGTTCTCAGCTGTAATCTTTAACATGGATTTAATTGTCCTCGTGTCGAAGTTTGCATTTTAATTGCATCTGCCGCTGGGTTCAGTGTATACTGTGGAGAAAGCTGGAGAATTTATGCATGAACCATTATCAGTGAAAATTGTCATTACAATTGCATGAAGCCGCTCATCATTGTGGGATCTGTCCTGTATTAGCACATGTTTCAGACTTATCCCCAAGATGGGTCTGATTAAGTTACTTTGCTGGACTTTGAGATATTCATGTCAAATGCACCATTTTATTTACATGCCAGTCAAAGCTGCTGATGTAATGTGTTTGTTCAAGTGACTGTCACTAATAGCAATGAGCGGGGGTATAACCATTCAGTGGAGACTTATCCCCTGCATAAATCAGGGCCTATTAGTATGTATCAGGTCAGAGTGAGTACCGGAGCTGTCGCTTTCAGAACAACACCAGCTGTTGCTTCTCACAGAAATGAGATATCCAGTCCTATATCAGATTGAAGATATTTACTATCCCATTCTTGCAGCCATTGGAGTTCCTGGTAAGCTGCTGTCTCCAGCTCTTAATGTTGCAAATCAATATTAAATCGACTGCTGTACTTGATAATGTTTTCCTTGCTGAATGTTTTACGCAGTTGTCTATTCGGTTCGGTCAGTATAATGATGGGCTGTCTGGAGGCTCTGCTCATTTGGTGTTGTAGCAGATGCATAATGACTGTGATAATCTTTGTGCATCAAATCCTTGCATTAGTATTGCATTATTCACCGGGCTTAATGTATTTTCCTTTGATAGAATGCCCTTAGATTCTAAATGTACGAGCTCATTTTTCTTTATTTATCTGTAATTGTTTGTGTTGATCCATTCCTGAGAATGTGATCAGATTAATATCTCAACTTAATGTATTGGGATCAGATGCTCGGGCTAAGTACGTAAGAATATATTCAATAGGAACAATTCAACAGGTTAATAGGGCTGTTAAGAAGGCATATGGTATGTTAGCTTTTATTAGTAGGGGGGTCGAGTTTCGGAGCCACGAGGTCATGCTGCAGCTGTACAAAACTCTGGTGAGACCGCACCTGGAGTATTGCATGCAGTTCTGGTCACCGCATTATAGGAAGGATGTGGAAGCTATGGAAAGGGTGCAGACGAGATTTACTAGGATGTTGCCTGGTATGGAGGGAAGGTCTTACGAGGAAAGGCTGAGGGACTTGAGGTTGTTTTCGTTGGAGAGAAGGAGGAGGAGAGGTGACTTAATAGAGACATATAAGATAATCAGAGGGTTAGATAGGGTGGATAGTGACCGTCTTTTTCCTCGGATGGTGATGGCAAACACGAGGGGACATAGCTTCAAGTTGTGGGGTGATAGATATAGGACAGATGTGAGTAGTTTCTTTACTCAGAGAGTAGTAAGGGCGTGGAACGCCCTGCCTGCAGCAGTAGTAGATTCGCCAACTTTAAGGGCATTTAAGTGGACATTGGATAGACACATGGATGAAAATGGAATAGTGTAGGTCAGATGGTTTCACAGGTCGGCGCAACATCGAGGGCCGAAGGGCATGTACTGCGCTGTAATGTTCTAATTCTAATTCTAACATGCATAGGCCATTTGGTCCCTCGATCCTGCTCTGCAACACATTCAGATCATTTGTGATTTGATCTCGACCTCAAAACCATTTTCTTGCTTGTTCTCCATAATTCTTGACCAGCCTATAGTTTAAAAATCTCAATATCTTAGCTTTGAATATCATCAATGACTCAGCCTCCACAGCTCTCTGGGTCGAGAATTCCAAAGATTCATGACTGTCACAGAAAATAAATCCTCCTCAGCTCCGCCTGAAATGTGCACCTTTTGTCCCTTAGTTCCAGATTCCTCCTCGAAGGGGAAACATCTTCTCCCCACCCGACTCTGAAGCTTCCTCAGAATTTCACATTTCAATGTGTCTCTCATACTTCTAAACTCTGAAGTTTATTGGCCGAAACTATTCAACCTCCCCTCGCAAGACAGCCCCTTTTAACACCAGGAGTCATGGGAGTGAAGCTTCTCTGAACCTACCTCAATGCATGTCTATCATCCATAAATAAGGACAACACAACTGTACACAGTAGTCTCGGTGTGTTGCCACCAACGTTCTAAGAGCAGTTATCAGACCATCTGGAGTTGTTAACAGTTTCATGCTGTGGAACTAACCTGCTTGGAATGTTATTTCATCAAAATAATTTCAATGATTTAAAATCAGGCAGATCCATGTCCTGGTTCCCAACATCAAGGGCTGTATTGTTAAGGGAGTCCAACGTTGGTAACGGTGGCGGGGTGGAGCGGGGTTGGGGGTGTGGGGTCGGGTTGTGGAGGTTGGGAGGGGGCATGAAGATCGGAGCGGGTGAGGCCCATCACCAACCCGAAGTCGGCAGGACCCCTCCCTATCTCAGCGGCGACTATCTCTGTTTTATTAAAGACAGAGGGCACAGCAACCCGACGTCCTGTGAGCTCGTAATAATGTCCATCATATCAAGTGCATTATCATATCACCAATCAAAAATCTCAATCAAATCAGTTAAACTCCTTTTTGCATGAAAATATTGGTGCTTCCTTTAGTTAATTAATCGCACTTGCCCCAGTGACTGTTCGTTTCTTGCCAGTTTACCGTTTCTGAACTTTATTTTACTATCACACATGTTAAGCAAACTGGCCTGCAATAGCTCTGTTTATCTTTAAAGCTCTTTTTGAACAAATTCGTACCGTTTTCATTTCTTCAGTTCTCTGGCAGCAAACCTTTATCAACAGGGGATTGCAAGATTATGGGCATTGCCTCTATAATTTCCACTCTTACTTCCCTCAGTATGCTCGAATGTACCTGATCCGTCCCTGGCGACTTATCAATCTCAAGTATAACCAGCATTTCCAATCCCTGCTCCGTATCAATTTGAGCCAATCCAGTCTCTCGATACCTTATTATTCACTCGGTATTTGGGAGCTTATTTTCCTTGTTAAAGTAGTAAAAGGTACTCATTTAGCACCTCAACTATGCCTCTGCTTCCATGCACAAATCATTTCTTTTTGTTTCCTAATCGGCCCTATTCCTTCTTTTATCAATCCCTCACTTTTCATACAGACATATATGAATGTACAGGCTTTTTAAATTCCCTTTACCTTGTCTGCCAGTCTCTGCTCATACTCTCTTTGCTGCTGTTATGATCCCTTTTAAGACCACTAACAAATCAAAAGAACTAAATGCACCCATTGACCCTAAAATCTGAAACAAAAACAAATGGACAAGATTTCACTTTTATCAATTTTACTTTAACTCTCAAACAAAACTAGCATAAATTAAACATGAACAGTTAATTTACGATCAATGTTTGTATATCTCAAAGGTTGCTCATTAATTAGCAGGCGCAGTGAAGGTAGTTCTTATTAATATTCTGAACAGGCTGATCAGTACAATGATGCCAACCATTTCCACAGTACAAGACAATCGGGAACTTCCTCAGGTATTGTTCCAATTCCTGTCCTCCAGGATGCAGATATGGAATTAAAGATGTCCAGTCAATAGCAAACAATGCAATCTTCCAGTTAATGGTTCTGTTTTGTCATCTTTCAAACACCCTCAGCCATTAATCAGCTTTCAGCTGTGTTCAATCCCCCAGACTCTTCTTGTAATACTGAAACCTCAGCTACAATCATATATGCCTTGTAAAAATAAAAACAGCTTGTGTTCTTTTAGTTTAGAGATACAGCATTGAAATAGGCCCTTCGGCCCACCGAGTCTGTGTCGACCATCAACCACCCATTTATAATAACCCTGCACTAATTCCATATTCCTACCTGTCCCCACCTGTCCCTATATTTTCCTCCCAACTACCTATACTACGGGCAATTTAAAACGGCCAATTAACCTATCAACCAGCAAGTCTTTAGCATGTGGGAGGAAACCGGAGCACCCGAAGGAAACCCACGCAGACACAGGGAGAACTTGCAAACTCCACCCATGCAGTACCCAGAATTGAACGCGGATCGCTGGAGCTGTGAGGCTGCGGTGCTAACCACTGCGCCACGGTGCCACCCCAGAACCTTAAAGCTTTCGATCTCTTTTCAAATAAGGGTCTGTCTCAAATAAGCTCGCTTTGAATCCGAATCACAACACCAAACAGGTCAGCTGCCAAGAATGCAGTCCACACATGAGGCGGTGCGAGGTATTGGAGCCGGTGGAACTTCGGGAGCTGGTCCATAAAAAGCAGTGGGAATTCCACCTCTGCCATTCAGAATCACCCATCTCTATTTGATAGCACTTGGGCAATTTACTTCCTGGTGCCAGGGTCCCTGTCGTTTTTAGGACTGGGATTCCGACTCCAAGAGCCAATCATAGGGCAGGTGGCTCAGTTCTACTGGTAGCGCCACCTGGGGTGTACTACTAAGGGCCTTGGACCGAGGCCAACCACTGGAGACGCGAACCTCAATTAAGTGAGGCGAGATTACCGAGGGCAGGCTGACAGGCAGCGATGATGGGGCAGGAGGGTGGGAGATGAGGGGAGATGAATAGGCTTTCCAAAGGAGTGGGTTGCTTTCTGCTGGGGACCACTGTGGGCCACAGATTGCCCAGGGAGGAAGAGCCCTAAGCCCACAGGGAGGTCACTTCATTTTTCTGGGCTTATTGCCAGCAACGGCAGGAAGAGGCCGTTAAGTAGTTAATAATAGACCTATTCAGCGCCTCAGCTGTTCTCTGGCTGGGAAGGCCGTTGCTGGCCTTTTCCTCTCCTAACGTATTAACTGCAATGGAAAGATGATGGGCCCTTCCTTCCCTGCCTGCCATCACACATCAATGGTGCACACACCTCCTAGCCTACCTCGGGGAGAGGGGCGGCATTAAATCCATGCCTAGGATTCAGCACACTTGCCTCCTTGGGAAAAAAGAATACCTTCCTGCAGTAAGGAATTCGTTCAAACAGTTAGAAAATACAACAAGTACTTAATAGCGTAAACATTTTTTAACAAATCGCTCATTGTGTACTGCAGAGGTGACACTTTCCTATGCTACAATAACACATTCCATGCTTTACAAATACTGTTCACTATCTAGATGACAGTCTCAACTCGCCTCATGAAAGTTCAACTGCCCTCTGCTGTTGGTATCAAATTTTGCCTGGCTGGAAAAATCTTTAACCTCTGTAGCCTCTCTGCTGGCACTAAACTAGACGCCATAGACATTCATGATTTGCAGTTTGCAGATGACTGCAGTGTCGTTGACCGTTCTGCTCCAGATCTGCAAGCCACTCGTGATCTCTTCAGTTCTGCATCAAGGGGACTTGAATGCTTCCAGAACAAATCTAATATATCAAGCTACACCTGGTCAGCCAAATAGTCCATCTCCTATATATGTTGAAGGAGTAATCTTCTACTCACTCTTCACTAAATATAGGTACCAGATATATATATATATATATACTTTGCCTAATCAAATCTGTGAGGAATGTCCGCTTGGTCAACCTTATCTTTCACCTCAAATCACGTCATTCAGCTTTGAGCCCTTCCATTTTCAATTGAATCTTAAAAGTAAATTAAACATGAAC
Source organism: Heterodontus francisci (assembly GCF_036365525.1). Taxonomy (NCBI): domain Eukaryota; kingdom Metazoa; phylum Chordata; class Chondrichthyes; order Heterodontiformes; family Heterodontidae; genus Heterodontus; species Heterodontus francisci. The sequence continues at coordinate 21,474,686 of NC_090415.1, forward strand.
AGCAGTTAAATCACGTTCAATGTTTGTATCTCTAAAAGGTTGCACATTCATTAGCATATGCAAAAATGCTAGTCCGTACCAATTCTTTGAACAGAATCATCAACAAGATGATGCCAAACAGTTCCAGAGAACAAGAAAACCACCAATTTCCTCAGATAGTTTTCCATGCCTTGTCCTCCAAGATGCAGATGTGGAAATAGTGATTGAGTGTTTCAGTGACAGATGGACTGAGGTGGTCCTTGAGGTTGGCGATGCTAGGGAGGGGGAAATATGTATCTTTTCTGATCAAGGGGCAATGAGATCTGAGATTCAGGTCAGGGAACAATAGGGTAAGGTTCACAAAGCACCATATTCAGCCTGACACAACAGCTAGGATGGCGAATGATGTCACTGAAATGGGTATGGAGTTAGTGGTAGTGCAAAAGATGATTGCTTTGAGAAAATTGCAGCTTCTGCTAAACAGACATTTGTATTATGGTCACAAAGAGGCAGTGGACGGTCGAGAGAGATGATGGACAGCTGGACCATGGTGTTGTCAGCACACATGTGGAAGCTGACTTCATGTCTGTAGTTGCTATTGACATTGGGAAACATGTAGATGTGGACGAGGAGGCGGAAAATCGAAAGTTCAGGCACAAGTGAATCAATAGTGCTGGGAGGTGGAATGAATTCATTGCAGGTTTTCGTATTGGTAAGAGGGAACCAAGAAAGTGCAGTCCCACCAAAAGTGGCCAATATCAGAGGTATGGAGAGATCATGGGCGAGTTTGATGGAGGTTTGGAGGAATGGGTAGAGACGGTGAATTTTGAGACCACAAAGAGATTTGAAGCGGAGGAAGAGAATTTTAAATTTAAGCCATTGAGTGGATTGAAATCAAATGCGGGTCTGTGAAAACCATTGCATTGTCCAATCAGCCGGACGTTTTGGGGGATGGAGATGTACGGAAGAGTTTTGGATAGAAGGAAGATGGATGTTGGATTGTCAATGAGTAGTGAACAGGAGGAATAGTGTCAGGCTCTGGCCCACTTCTAGTTTTACTAAAACGTTTAGCCACTGTAGAATGAACTGATAAATATTTGCAATAAAATAAGAGAGAGAGGAATGTCAATGGAGAACGCTGACAGTCTGTCCCTAATATCATCCATAGTAAGTTCTCAGCTGCAATCCTGAACATGGATTTAACTGTCCTCGTGTCAAAATTTACATTTTAACTCCTTGTGTCCCTGGAGTCAGTGTATAATGTGGAGAATTCCGTTTCATTTTTAAATGAATCGTAAGGAGTGAACTTCATGACTACAATGACATGAAACCTCATGAGAAGCGCTCATCATTGTGGTATCTGTCTTGTATGATTACATGTTTCAGCCTTATCCCCAAGAGAGGTCTGATTAAGATATTTTGCTGGACTTTGAGATATTTATGTTGTATGCACCATTTTATTAACATCGCAGATAAAGCTGCTGTATTGTGTTTGTTCAAATAACTGTCTCCAATCGCAATGTTCAGGGGTATAACCATGTTAGTGGAGACTTATCCCTTTATAAATCAGGGCCTATTAATATGTATCAACTCAGAGTGACGACCGGAGCTGTGGGTTTCAGAAGAACACAGTTGGTGCTTCACACATAAGTGGTATATCCGGTAATATTTCAAATTGAAGATATTTACTATCCATTCTAGCAGCCATTGGAGTTCCCGGTAAGCTGCGATCTCCAGCTGTTAATGTTGCAAATCAATATTAAATCGACTGTTGTACTTGATAATGTTTTACTTGCTGAATGTTTAACACAGTTGTCTGTTCAGTTCGGTCAGTTGAATGATGGGATGTCTGAAGGTTCCGCTCATTTGGTGTTGTAGCAGAAGCATAATGACTGTGATTATATTTGTACATCAAATGCTTGCATTAGTATTGGATGATGCACTGTACTGAATGCATTGTCTGATGATAGAATGCCCTCAGATTCCAAATGATCGAGATTTCTCTCATGCTTCGAAACTCTGATGTATATAGGTCCAAACTGCTCAAAGTTTCCTGATAAGACAGCCCCTTTAACACCAGGCGTTAACCTAGTGAAACGTCCCTGAAGTTCGCTCAATGCATGCATATTCGTCCTTAAATATGGGGAACAATGCTGTACAGAGTCGTCTGTGTTTCCCACCAACGTTTTAAGACCAGTTATCGCACCATCAGGGGTTGTCAACAGTTTCAAGTTGTGGATTTCGTTGATTTATAACGACACAGCTCACAGTATCAGTCTTACAAGGAGGCAGCACATTGTCCTCCTTCCCCAGCATCATGTGTCGGTCTCACTGGGATTTCAATATTTTGTTGGAAATGACTGTTATAAAATATGTCCTTTTGGGAATCTAACGCTGCTTCAGAGGTCTGGCAACTGAAGTGAGTTTGTTGCTCACACTTTAACATCTCCTTCACTGATTCACTGCGGTTGAATTCATTTACAGCTTCTTGAATTTACTGTAATAATAAATGTACTGGTTTTATGTTACATCAGTTTGGACTGGATTTGTTGGAATCACGAGCCCTTCTAGTTAATTACAGATTATAAAACCTAGTGTTGATCTATATTTGTTTGTTGAACAAACCCACAGTTTTACTCTGAACTTACAAATTATGAGAGATTAAATTTCAATTTTGTGTGTTCCGTCTGGAAGAGGCACTCGGTTTTACGTATTCTTTGTATTGCAGATAGAGTTAACAGTGCAAGTTGTGGGAATGACGGTCCATCCTAACTCGTAAATGAATGTCCTGGGTTATTTGAGTGATGTGTACACGATGAGGTCAAACAATTTTCAGTATGTGTGCATACAGTAGTTTATTCGGAACTCTTAAACTAATTATACCTTTGCTCGCTGCATTCTATGCAAACTAACACTAAATAATAGTACATCAAAGATGCACACACTGCAATCGTTTTCTGTGATGTGCCATTAATGACCAGATGGAGAGGGAGAGACAGAGAGAGAGAGAGAGAGAGAGAGAGAGAGAGAGAGAGAGAGAGAGAGAGAGAGAGAGATAGAGAGAGAGAGAGAGAGAGACATCCTCGTCATTATTTCTCAACTGACTAAATAACTAAATGGAACCGGTTATTTACCAACTGAAATGTTTACTTCACTTTGTTCGCTTTCCAAACCCTTCAGGATCTGCCTTCCCTCCAGTTCTCAAATGTCCTTTTCGTTGTCTCCCACCAATCCACTCACTGGTTCAGCCTCCATCGGTATCTTCCTCCTGATCTAAATTCTGAAACGCAGCGCAGCGGCTCTCGACCTTTTCAGATTTTGAGACAGCCTCTGTTGGCTCTCTTAACAAATAAAACAAAAACAGCTCCCCTGTCCCCTCTCGGCCATTGGTCTGGAGGCTAAACTGGATTTAAACAATTAGATTCTTTCCTAAGCCCTTCCACTGCGTCCAATGCTCATTTTCATTCGCCTGTATTTCTGTTTGAAAAATCAATATTCCAATCAATAGTTGATAATTGCTCTCAGAAGAATTCCCTGCCCGAAAGTGCTGGATGCTGTAACAAGGCTGCAAATTTCACACAGGATCCTGTCGAACTGCTGCTTTAGTTTGATCTCTGATCAATAATTTCTCTGCTTCCCTTTCTATCTCTTTCAGTTAACCTGTTGGCGATTCTGATCCTGTCCCGAGGAAAGCGTGGTCTCTCCAAAAGTATCACTCGCTACCTGGTGGGAATGGCAGTGGCTGATCTCCTGGTCATTATCACAGATCCCATATTGAGGAGGCTTCCAGTGAATTATTTCCCAGATTCATTCCTGTCCCTTACTCCCATCTGCAGTTCAATTGTTTTCCTGATCTTTGCAATCACAATGGTTTCGGTATGGCTGACAGACGCTTTCACCTTTGATCGATTTGTGACCATTAGTTGTGAGAAGTTGAAGACAAGATTTTGCACTGAGAGAACAGCGGCCATGGTTATCGGAACAGTGACTGTGCTGTGCTCTTTAGAAAGTGTTCCCTGGTACTTTATATATGAACCTAAATATATAATTAATAATGTTCCTTGGGGCTGTATCACGGAACAGAGCTTCAGTACTTCCCCTGCATGGACCACTTTTGTGCTGTTTCACCGCATTTTAACACCTTGTGTCCCGTTCTTTCTGATTCTGCTAATCAATGTTCTGACAGTCAGACTTATTTTAACGGCCAGTGAAGGCCGCAGGGGACTCCGGGGCCTCAGCACTGGAGAGAAGCCAAATGACCCTGAGATGGCGAATCGAAGGAAATCCATCATTTTGCTATTTAGTATATCTGGACGTTTCATACTTTTATGGATGACGCAGGTTGTATTTAACATTTATAAGCGAATTACAAAACAATATAATTTCTCTATCAATGACCCTCATTTTATCACACAAAAAGCAGGTGGTATGCTGCAGCTTCTGAGTTCCTGCACCAACACGTGTATTTACACTGTGACCCAGACTAAATTCAGAGAGGAGCTGAAGAAGGCCCTGCTATACCCAGTAAATCTAATTGTGAAATTCGTTAAATCATAGATAACGCAAGGGTTTGCAAGTTCCAGCACTAAAATCCATTCCAGTCAGCATAGCCTAACTCATTGCAGGGCGGACCATTTTCTATTCACGGAATAGATCCCTGAGATGATTGTAAAGCTCATTTTGTAATATTTTATTAAACATCCGACCTAATGAGACTGGTTATCTTTGCAGAAGACACAGGCATTGTTTCTCAAAAATGACGGTGCTAAAGAGCACAGCTGAACATCATCTGAAGCAGCTCTGAATCAAAGAAGCTTCTGTTGGCTTGATGGCAAAGTTTCAGGGTGGTGTACTGGTTAAGTCACTGCGTTAATAATCCAGAGGTCCATGCTAATGTCTTGGGAACACGGGTTCAAATCACCCCATAGCTGCTGGTGGAATTCAAATTCAATTGATTCAGAAAAATGTGGAATCAAAGGCTTGTCTCAGTAATAGTGCCATGAAACTACCATCAACTGTCGTTAGAATCCATTTGGTTTTCTAATTCCCTTTGGGAAATGAAATCTCCCTTCCTTATCCGATCATTCCTGCATATGAATCCAAATCTTCGGCAATCTGGTTGACTTAACAGTTCTCTGAAATGCCTGAGCAAGCCATTCAGTTGTCAAGGACAATTGTGGATTGTCAAAAAAGGCTGGAGCTGCAAGCGAAACCCACGTCCCGTGAAGTACTAAATAATATAAGATGGAGGATGAGTAAGTCACCCAGGAAAGTAAAGGCATGAATGAGGAAAGAGTGAAAATCAAACAATAAAAACAATAAGTGAGCATGACTAGCAGAACGAATTAAATATTAAATACAAAGAGAGAGAACAGAGTAGATAAATGTGGAAAAAAGAAGTCAAACAAAGAGAAGTGGAGTTCGGCAGAGCAGGAGCATGAAGGACAGAAATATTAACACCTCAAAACTCAGGAAGAGGCGAACATTGTTTGCTGCATAAAGCAATTATTTCTCTCTTTAAGTTGCATGCATACAACCTCTTTTAACATGGAAATATCTCCGAATATTTCATACACAGAATGGCGTCTGAAGGGTTGGAATCTGTTGGCTCCAATGCGATTGCTGGTGCCAGGAGGAAAAGGCAGGGTGAACACAGCTATGGCCTTTTCGAGTCCTCCCCCGTTCAAATCCCGACCACCAACGATCGTCCCCACAGCCTCCCGGACCCCAGGCGCGAGCTTACATTGTTGAACCACTTAAGTGCCCGGCGCAGGATCTCCATCCATTTGAAGACGGAGGTACCCACCTCAAAGAATTGGGGGCCAATCATACGGCCAGCGTCCCAACTTTATTGACAGCCCCAGTGGCGGTCAATGCAGGTACTGAAGAGGCCTTGGGACAGGTCCAGCATTGGAGCCTCGAACCTCTGGTAAGTGAGGCCGGGTCTCTGGGGCATCCGTCTGGCCCCGACAAGGGTGGGGGATTGGGGAGGGGGTGTAGTGGAGTGAGAATAAAGGATAAGGGAGGAGTTAAGGGCGGCACACTGGCACAGTGGTTAGCACTGCAGCCTCACAGCTCCAGCGAACCGGGTTCAATTCTGGGTACTGCCTGTGTGGAGTTTGCAAGTTCTCCGTGTGTCTGCATCGGTTTCCTCCAGGTGCTCCAGTTTCCTCCCACATGCCAAAGACTTGCAGGTTAATTAGCCATTATAAATTGCCCCTAGTATAGGTAGGTGGTAGGGAAATATAGAGACAGGTGGCGATGTGGTAGGAATATGGGATTAGTGTAGGATTAGTATAAATGGGTGGTTGATGGTCGGCACAGACTCGGTGGGCCGAAGGGCCTGTTTCAGTGCTGTATCTCTAAACTAAACTAAACTAAATATTGAGCTTTTGCCCATGGGTTTCCTCTGTTGGCCACAGATATTCTCCAGAGGAGTGTCCCCGATGCCTGCAGGGAGGGTGCCCCGTATAATTAGGCGATGTCACGGCTGATGGAGGCAACCTAAGGTTCTTAATTGTCCTCTGCTTGGGAGGACCAGTATCCACCTGTCCCAACCCAAGCAAAATGGCGTGGCGAGAACCCATCTGCCTTCTGAATGCGACCCAATATGTTGGGGGATACATAAACTCTAACCGGAATTGTGGAGGCTGTTATGGCATTTGGCATGGAAACCACACCATCTTCCTCCAACGGCTCTTCACTGTCATCAAGCTGGCTGATGCTTCTCTCGCCTGGTTCCATTCTTATCTAGCTAATCATAGCCATTGTATCACTTGCAAAGGTTTATTTTCCTGTTCCCGCAATGTTAGCCCTGGTGTCCCCCAAGGAACTATCTATGGCCCTCTCCTGTTTGTCATCTACATACTATCTCTGGGTATAACAGACAGAAGAAAAAGACGTGCAGAAAAAGGACAGAGCAAACAACATACACTCAGAGAAACAGAGACAATGAGAGACAGACATAGATAATTAGAGATGATAAAGGCAGTGTCAGAAAGTCAGTTTAACCCACAGAGTGCAAAGACTATATGTGTTGGCTGGCTGAGAATCAGCAGATGAAACAAGCAGTCAGTTTAATGTCTTCCCTGGTTAATACACTTTAGGCTTTTATGTCAATTCTAAACTTTATGCGTGTCGGATGAGCAAAAATCCCACCCAGTCTTGTGTAACTGATCGTGTTCTCATTTACTGCAGGAGTTTAAACTGCTGTTATGAACAATGTGTAACTTTACTAGTGAACTTCAGTCTTGTGAAATCAATCAGAATGTATTCTTAACCCTTCTTCTCTGTTACACAGTAGATCCCAATGCACTGTCCCTTTCTCTGTTTTCGCGCTATGTTTCATTTTTGATTCACATTGAATATTAAATATGGTGATTGGCGAGATAGAAAGTAAACACTGGATCTGAAACACTTTCAGACTCAGCCGAGTTTTATCTCTGACGTTTGACATAACTGGACAATATGTGCATTCCTACTGTGTATTATCTCACAATAATAAACTTCCGTCCATTTACTTTAAACAGATGTCATTATTTCATTTTCTGTGTGCAATATCATAGAATTACAAAATCAACACAATATTCTCTCGACAGTAGCTCGCATTTCAAGGTTTAATTCACTCAAACCATTACATTCTCTGTGTTAATTCCCATCATGTGTTTTAAGCACAGTTTGCAGGACTGATTACATTAAACCTGTTCAGATATTGTAAACATTGATTTAAAATTATAAACAAATTAAGTTTTTCAATGTATATCGCCTGTGAGCTCTGACACGTCTGAATGCTTCAAGGACACTGAACAGCCTATTCCACCTTTCATTACATCGTACAACGGATTGCAGCAGACAGCGACAAACTCAAAGAGACTTTGATGGTCAATAGCTCATTTCTGCCATTCTTGGCAGCATTTTCGGTAAATAAAGTGGGATAGGAGAAATTAATTGTTGATGCTCAAATGTGTTGCAATGGGAGAAATCCGTTATGATTCCAGAAATTTATGAGGACAGGAATAGACCCATCGGGATTCTAAATATCGACTGGAATGGGAGAAACTATTTGTTGTTTTCCAGAAATCAAATCAATCAGGACCAAAAAAAATGAGGTTCCGGATATCTACTGCGAAAATAGCATCAGGCTTCTTTATGTCTATTGGTACGTAAGAAATCGATTGGGAAACAAAAATATTGGAGAAAGAATGGGTTTCTGTAGATCACTTGGACGTGCAAAATCAATTATGTTTACAGAAAGCAATTGGAACGGGAGAAATCCGCTGTTTTGAAGAAACCAATTGTGTTCGAGAAATCAATTGAGGCAGAAAATTCTGCTGGTGTTCCAGAAATCCAGTAGGGTGCTGGAAATACAGAATAGGTCGAGAAATGTAAATATAATTGTTACACTATTGTACAGATTCGTTCCACACATCTCTTACCTGGACAGCCGCACAAAATGAGTCAGATAAGGTGATCAAGATAGAGCGAATATGATCCCACCACACATTGAGACACTACATTCAGGTAAATAGGAACTCAAGTTCAAGACAGAAATCAGCTATTTCAAAATCGATTGCAGGTGCTGATAATTTCTCTAAAGACAGTTGATTTTTGCAGTGAATCGAGGTCAGTTTCCTGAAAGAACATGGTTCAGAAACGACAAGAGAACAGGCTAAACTAAAATTTGTAATGAGTAACGAGACAGAATTAATTAATATTCTGACATCAAATAAGAAGCAAGCAATGAGTGGATTTAATATGTTCTGTTTGAGAAGAAATGTAATGGAAATGCTCTGCTATTCACCTTAAGTAAGGCTGACGTGAAGTAAGATGCAGACTGAGCACGTTAACCTCGGATGTGTTAATGACAGCCAAAACTAGACATTAACAATCTGAGGCACTGAAAGAAGCATTTAGTAAAGTAGCTTTTTAACATAGAGCCTGTGCTAGCTCTTTGGAAGAGCTACTCAATTAATCCCTGCACTCTTTCCCATTAGCCTTAATTTGTGTTTGCCTTGCAGTATTTAAACAATTCTATTTTGAATATTGATATTCAATTTAAAACCATCAACCTTGCAGACAGCACGTTCAAGAGCCTAATAGCCCACTGTCTAAAAACAAATTAAAATCCCTATGTAGCTCCTGGTTCGGTTGCCAGTCATCATACATATCTCCCCTCTGGTTACCTTCCCTTCTGCCAGGAAAGGGTTTACACTGGGAAAATGGGCGGCACAGTGGTATAATGGTTAGCACTGCAACCTCACAGATCCAGCGACCTGGGTACTGCCTGTGCGGGGTTTGCAAGTTCTCCCTGTGTCTGCGTGGGTTTCCACCGGGTGCTCCGGTTTCCTCCCACATCCAAAGACCTGCAGGTTGGTAAATTCCCCCTGGAGTAGGTAGGTGGTAGGAGAATTGTGGGGATGTGGTAGAGAATATGGGATTAATGTAGGATTAGTATGAATGGGTGGCTGTTGGTCGGCACAGCCTCGGTGGGCTGAAGAGTCTGTTTCAGAGCTGCATCTCTAAATAAAATATATAAATAAATTCCCGATTTGGAAAACGCCTGCCAAATTTCCTCATGGATTTGCTGATTTAAGAACACATGGCTAAACCATTAATGCACTGCTCCAGGTTGATATGTCGCGCACCCCTTCCCTCACTCACATCGACTGCTCAAAGAAAAGCGCCAACTCCGTATAGATAAAAATCTGCATCGTTGTGAGCATCCCCTGGATCCGAAGATTCTCCAAGAACATTTTGTGAACAAATCGGCCACTGACACTCAGAATAATGACTGAGTTCAAGGCACAAAGAAACATTGATGTAAATAGAACATCTCTCTCCAGGAGCAGCTGTAGCAGCAGAGCAAGGTAAGTGGTGTAACATAATGACAATGAAAGTTAGAGTCAGCTCGGTCGCAGTAAAATGTCAATGAAATGTAAGCAGATCAGTATTAAAACTGGACAGGAGAATAAGCTGGGGGAAGAGGTAGGTTTGCATGATGGACAGGGAACTACAGATATGTGTAAGTGCGAGGATGTAAAAGGAGAACAATGGGTTTTGAACATCGAGAACAAATGCATTTACATGGAGTGATGTTTGTTTTTTGTTACAGTTCTATTAGCAGGTGTGGCAGCTGTTTAATACAGAAAGCAAGATAAGCCTTGTTACAGATTTGAATTGACACTGTTGTGCAGAGTATTAACCATTGTACGGTCACAGCCTGCGAAAATCCGCTGTGGTCGTCTTAAACAGGCCATTGCAATGCTGGTGAAAGGAAGATATATTTGATAAAGAGCATTACTCCAAAAAAGCTGCCTGCAATGCTGAAAGTTTCGCAGTCAAATGCTTTCATTTCAAGTTTCTCTTCTCAGCAGTTTTTCTGGCAATACAACGCCAATAACAGCAGTGATGGTTTTGAGCTTGGAAGAAATTCGAGCCCAAATCCAGCGCCTTTGGCCGCTCAGTTCCGCCACCACGCTGGGCACAACTCAGTGTTGATGCTGTTGCCCGGTGGGTGAAATCTGTCATTCTTGCTGTTTATCATCTGAGTGGAGTGATTTGCAGTGAGAAAGCAGGAATTAAGAGAACATTGTGAGCTCTGTTCACGGGATGAAGTAACCGAGAGGTTAAAGCAGCGGACAACTAATCCATTACTCTCTGCATGCATGGCTCAGAATTCCACAAGCATTGTAATTGTATTTCAGACTAGATGTGTTATTCCCCTATCTTTTACAAATCCAAGAGTCCAACATCTGAGTCCCAGTCTTCCACAATCCGCAGTGTGGGTGCATTGCAGAGCGGTCTCAATCATTTTGCTCAAATCAGCACAGTCATAATTTCCACCCAAACTGTTTCTTGACAGAGGTATTGATAGTGGAAGGTCTGAGCTGCCTGAATTCTCATTCCAAGTGGCCAATGGCATCATGGTAAAAGAAGTATCTCTGCACAGATGCTGCCTGATTTCACCAAAGTTTGCATCATTTCTCTGTTTTACAATTTCGGCTTTCGCAGCAGTATCACTGAACACACAAAAGCTGCCTCATCTTCGCAGCTCCAGACATCCCTTTGCTCAGCTTTTCTCAGACACATGTTCACTCTTCACTTTCTTACAGGCACTGTTAATTGCGGCGTTTCCACACACAGTAGCCTGAAGGATGGCTTCCCAAATGCACATTGCTCATGTTATCAGTGTTTCTCAGTGAATTCGCAAGGGAAGCATTCCACAGTGGCTGTGAGGGAATATAATGGATTATTCAGTTGGCAAGCGGATTTGAAGGCTTTAAGTGGGGTACCGAAAAAGTAAGGGACTTTCACAAAATATGGGAGAGGTACGAGAAGATAATGAGCTCCAGGAGAATGAGCGCATGTCAGGCACGCTCAGGAGATATCAGATAGAGTCGAGATGCTTTAGGGACAGCGGAGATGGTAAGGAACACTCAAAGGCATTACATGGGCTAATGGAGGCTCTAGATGTCTCAGAGACCAGAAGGGACGTTTAGGAGTTATTGGGGAAGGTAAAGCATGCTCAGTTTTTACCAAAGAGCGTAATGAACCGCTCAGGTGGTTTCAGTAAAGGTAAATTAGGCGTAGACGATTTCAGAGAATATAAAGGACACTTATGCACCTCAAGTGCTTAGTTCAGGCATTTTGGCATGGAAGCTTCAAGTGTGATATCGTTGAGGCATTTAAAATATTTAATGGATTGAGTGGATTGATCGAGTGAAACTACCTGAACAAGGGATCGTAACGAGAAGTAATAATAGACTATAAAGAAACATGAATAATGCAGGAAATGAGGGCAGGAATATGAACACTCAGGCACACGCACTATAAACTAACAGGTAATGACAGGGACATAGCGATAATATTCAAACACACGCCTGGCTAGTCTGCCACATTCTATTTTCCATAAACTAGAAATGATCCAAAGCTCTGCTGCCCATATTTTAACTTGCACCAAGTCCATTTTGCATTATCACCCCTGTGCTCGCTGGCCTACAGTGGCTCCCGGTCAAGCATGGTCTTCATTTTAAAATTTTCCTTGTTTTCTGTAATCTCCTCCAGCCCCACAACCCACAGAGATATCTGCACTTCTCCAATTCTGGTATTTTGTGCATCCCTGATTCTATCGCTCCACTATTGGTGGCCACACCTTCAGCTGCCCAGGCTTCAATCTCTGGAATACCCTCCCTACACCTCTCTGCTTCTCTACCTTGATCTCTACCTCAAAGACACTCCTTACAACCTACCTCTTTGACTCTTTTGGTCATCTGTCCTACTATTTCTTTATGTGGCTAGCTGTCATACTTTGCTCGATAATTCTCCAGTGAAGCACCTTGAGACGTTTTATTACGTTCAAGGCATTATATGCAAATAGGTTCCTGCTATTAGTTAGATGACCCCTCACTTTAAACTCCATCTGCCCGAAGTATGACTCACATAATTAATCTATCAGGAATGTTTGACAATACACTAATTCCCAAAGGTTAGGCTATTGCATTGCAAAAGGCTACTGCATTTCATGAGGTGCATGCATTTCAAGCTGCTATTCCACTGAAAGTGGCTATTGCAAGCGTCTGTTGCATAACAAGTAGATTTTGTATTACAAGTGGATACTCAATTAAGAGAGTATTGCTATGCAAGATGTTGTTGCATTGCATGTGTATACACTACTGCAAGAGCCTAATGCACTGCAAGGAGCTGCTGTATGCATCAGGCCAGCACATTGCAAGGCCTATTGCAATCTGAGGAGCTGTTACTCTGAAAGGGCCGAGACTATTGCAAAAGTCTTTTGCATTGCCACGTTCTGTTTTCCTCAATAGGCTATTGCATTCCTCAGGGCTATTGAATTGCAATTGGATGTTTCACGACAAAACAAAAACAACATTGCACAACAAGAAGGTGTTTCACCTTTGCATTGTAATGGACCATTAGCATGTCAGAGGCATCTGCATTGTAGGTACCATTGCAATGTAAGAGTCTATTACATTTCAAAGGGGTATAGCATTACATTTCAAGTTGCCGTTTTATTGCAGATGGTGCCTATACTTTAACAGGCACTGCACTACATGAAAATGTTGCACTGCATCAGGGTGTCGCAGTGCCAGCAACTATTGCACTCTAAGTAGCTATTATCCTGAAAGGGGCTATTGTACTTCAAGACACTCTTGCCATGCCAGGGACTGTTCATTTCAACAGATTTCTTAAGGCTTTTGCATTCAAAGTGGATATTGCATTGGAAGAGGTTGTTGCATTGCAAAGGGCTATTGTGTTGTAACATGCTTTTACTTTTTAAGGGGCGTTAACATGGCAAGTGTTATTTGCATTGAGAGAGATGATATTGTACTCAAGGGGCATTTGCATTGCAGTAGAAAGTCGCACCGCAAAGGGGGATTGCACTGCAAAAGTCTTTTGCATTGCAAGCAGCTTTAACATTGCAATATGATCCTGTCTTGCAAGCAGCTATTGCATCACAACAGGATTTTGCCTTGAAAATGTGAATTGCACTCAGTGGACTGTTGTGTTGTAAGGGAAAGTGGCATTGCAGAGAGCCTATTGCACTGCAACAGGCAGCTCCAGTTCAAAAGGCTATTGAATTGCAAGAGCCAGTGAACTACAAAGTGGGATGGCACTGCAAGGGGCTATTGCATTGCAAGTGAGTGCTCTGCAATGTAGTGTTTGTACTACAGGGGAATATTGCATTGAAAGGGGCTATTGCATTGCAACAAGATTTTTAAAATGCAACTATCTATCGCACTCAAGGGGACTGTTACATTGTAAGTGAAGGTAGTTTTCCAAAGGTAGCAATGACCTGTAAGAGGTTACAGCATTGCTCGGGGTCATTGCACCGCAAGCAGTTATTCCATTGCAAGCGATTCCTTTCCCTGTTCGAGGCATTTGCATTGCAGGTGACTCTAGCTTTGTAAGGTTGACGACTTTTGCATTGAAATGTTCGATTATACTCAAGGATCTATCGGATTGCAATAGAACGTTTCATTGCAAATGGTTATTGCACTGTAAAAGGCTGTTATACTGCAATTGAGTCATAGAGTCAGAGAGTCGCACAGCATAGAAACAGGCCCTTCGGCCCACCGTGTCCATGCCGACCATAATGCCTATCTATACTAATCCCACCTGCCTGCATTAATTCCATATCCCTCTATGCCTTGCTCATTCAAATACCTTTCCAAATGCCTCTTAAATTTCGCTACTGTTCCTGCCTCCACCACATCCTCAGGCAGCTCATTCCAGATACCCACTCTTCTTTGTTTGAAAAATTTACCCGTTGGATCCCATTTAAACCTTCTTCCTCTCACCTTAAATCTATGTCCTCTAGTTTTATTCACCGCTACCATCGAAAACAGACTCTGGCTATCTACCCTACTTATGCCTCTCATAATTTTATATACCGCTATCATCTCCCCTCTCAGCCTCCTTCGCTGCAGGGAAAACAGACCCAGCCTATTCAATCTCTCTCTATGACTCAAGCTCTCCAAACCAGGCAACATTATTGTGAATCTTTTCTGCACCCTCTCTAGCTTAATCACATCTTTCCTGTCGTATGGTGACCAGAACTGCACACAGTAATCCAAATGCGGCCTAAACAACTTTATGTACAACTGTAACATGACATCCCAACTCTTGTACTCAATGCCTCGGTCGATGAAGGCAAGAATGCCACATGTTTTCTTCACCACCCTGTCTACCTGTGTTGCCACTTACAGGGAACTATGTACTTGCACCCAAGTTCTCTCTGCTCAAGAACACTCTCCAGGGCACTGCCATTCACTGTAAATGTCCTGCTCTGGTTTAACTTCCCAAAATGCATCACTTAGCACTTGTCTGTATTAAATTCCATTTGCCACTCCCTTGCCCACTTTCCCAGTTGAGCTCTCTCCTGTTGTAAACTTGGACAACCGTCTTCACTGTCCACTGTACCAACAAATGTTGGTGTCATCTGCAAACTTACTCATCGTGCTCCTGACATTCACAACCAAGTCATTAATATATATGACAAACAACAGTGGGTCCAGCACCGATCCCTACCACACACCACTGGTCACCGGCCTCCAATCAGAAAAACAACCCTCCACTAGCCCTCTCTGCCTCCTGTAACCAAGCCAATTTTGTATCCAATTTGCTAGCTCACCCTGGATCCCATGTGTTTGTACCTTCTGGACCAGCCTACCATACGGGACCTTGTCAAAGGCCTTGCTAAAGACAATGTACATCGCCCTGTCCACGTCAATCCTCTTGGTCACCTCCTCGAAAAACTCAATCAAAATCGTGAGACTTGCTTCCCACGCACAAAGCCATGCTGACTACCCCTAATCAGACCATGCCTTTCCAGATGTATATAAATCCTGTCTCTCAGAATCCCTTCCAATAACCTTCCCACCACTGATGAAAGGCTCACTGGCCTGTCGTTCCCTGGCTTATCCCTGCTGCCCTTCTTAAATAAAAGCACAACTTTAGCTATCCTCCAGTCTTTGGTACCTCAACCATGGCTAACAACGATACAGAAACCTCTGCCAGGGCCCCAGGAATCTCCTCCCTTGCTTTCCATAGCATCCTAGGATACACCTGGTCAGGTCCTGGGATTTTATCCACCTTAATGTACTTCAATACCTCCTCCAATATAGCAATGTGCTATTGGACTGCAGAGAAAGATGCTTTTGTATTTCAAGAGGCTATTGCAATGGAAAGAGGCATTAAAGAGCAAGAGGCTATTGCTTTGCAACAGGAATTTGCATTGCAAGGGTTTATTTCACTGAAGTGATTTTCCATTCCAAGTAATATTTTTATTACAAAAGGTCTATTTCGTTATAAGAAGCTATTGCATTCACAGGAGATGTTGCATTGCAAAAGGCTATTGCTTTACAGGAATCTTTTGCATGTCATGACCTTTTGTATTGCAAGCAGATGTTGCAAGCGACTTTTGCATTTCAAGAGGACGTTCTACTGACAAAGTGCCTTCACATTGCAAGGGATTACCTCAGTGCTGGAGGTTCCTGCAATGTAATGAGCCATGACATGACAAGAGGATTTTGCATCACATTGCAGAATTATCTTATGAGGACATATTGCAGAAACTGAGCAGGCATTCTCCACTGTCTCGAAAAATGGGAGGTGACGTCATTGAAACTTACAACATTTTTAAAGGGTGTGGCAGGGTAGAGGTGTCCATAATGTTTCCTCATGCCGGTGAGTTCGGAACCAGGGGACACAGTTCCAGAATAAGGGACTGGACATTTAAGTGTGAGATGAGGAGGAAATGATTTACTTAGAGGCTGGTGAATCTGTGGAATTCTCTGCCCCAGAGGGCTGTGGAAGCTCAGTCATTGAGCATGTTCAAACCAGAAATTGAGAGATTTCTGGATACTCATGACTTCAAGGGATATGGGAATATTGGGGGAAATGGTGTAGAGGGAGATGATCAGCCATGATCTGTTTGAATGACAGAGGCGGCTTGATGGGCTAAATGACCTACTCATGCTCCTATTTCCTATAACACTATGTTCCCTGACAGTTATAGTGTAATAGCACCTTACAATACAGCATCCTCTTGCAATGAAATAACCTGAAACAATGCAATAGCTTTTTGAGCACAAAAGACAATGGCAATGCAAAAGTGACTTTGTAATGCAATAGCTCCACACGCCAGGAGACCAACCCTGGTTCAATGAAGAGTGCAGGAGGGCATGCCAGCAGCAGCACCAGGCATACCTCAAAATGACGTGTCAACCTGGTGAAGCTACAACCCAGGACTACTTGCATGCCAAACTGTGTAAGTAGCATGCGATAGACAGAGCTAAGCAATCCCCTAACCAACGGATCAGATCCAAGCTCTGTAGTCCTGCCACATCCAGCCATGAATCGTGGTGGACAAGTAAACAACTAACTGGAGGAGGTGGCTCCACAAACATCCCCATCCTCAATGATGGGGGAGCCCAGCACATCAGTGGGAAAGATATGGCTGATGCATTTGGTCCAATCTTCAGCCAGAAGTGCCTAGTTGATGATCCATCTCGGCCTCCTCCTGAAGTCCCCAACAGCACAGATGCCAGACTTCAGCCAATTCGATTCATTCCACGTGATCTTAAGAAACGACTGAAGGCACTGGATACTGCAAAAGCTATGGGCCCTGACAATATTCCTGCAATAGCACTGAAAACCTGTGCTCCAGAACTTGCCGCGCCCCTAGCCAAGCTGTTCCCGCACAGCTACAACACTGGCATCTACCCTGCAATGTGGAAAATTGACCAAGTATGTCCTGTACACAAAAAGCAGGACAAATCCAACCCGGCCAACTACCGCCCCATTAGCCTCCTCTCAATCATCAGTAAAGTGACGGAAGGTGTCATCAACAGTGCCATCAAAAGGCACTTGCTTAGCAACAACCTGCTCAGTTTGGGTTCCGCCAGGGCCACTCAGCTCCGGACCTCATTACAACTTTGGTTGAAACGTGGACAAAAGAGCTGAACTCAAGAGTTGAGGTGAGAGTGACTGCGCTTGACATCATTGCAGCATTCGACCGAGTGTGGCATCAAGGAGCCCAAGCAAAACTGAGGTCAATGGGAATCAGGGGGAAAACCCTCCGCTGGCTGGAGTCATACCTTGCACAAAGGAAGATGGTTGTGGATGTTGGAGGCCAATCATCTGAGCTCCAGGACATAACTGCAGGAGTTCCTCAGGGTAGTGTCCTGGGCCCAACCATCTTCAGCTGCTTCATCAATGACCTTCCTTCAATCATAAGGTCAGAAGTGGGGATGTTCACTGATGATTGCACAATGTTCAGCGCCATTCGTGACTCCTCAGATACTGAAGCAGTGTGTGTAGAAATGTCGCAAGACCTGGACAATATCCAAGCTTGGGCTGATAAGTGGAAAGTAACATTCGCGCCACACAAGTGCCAGGCAATGACCATCTCCAACAAGAGAGAATCTAACCATCTCCCCTTGACATATAACGGCACGACCATCGCTGAAACCCCCACTATCAACATCCTAGGGGCTACCATTGACCGGAAACTGAACTGCAGTAGCCATATAAATACTGTGGCTACAAAAGCAGGTCAGAGACTAGGAATCCTGAGACGAGTAACTCACCTCCTGACTCCCCAAAGCCTGTCCAACATCTACAAGGCACAGGTCAGGAGTGTGATGGAATACTCTCCACTTTCCTGGATGGGTGCATCTCCAACAACACTCAAGAAGCTCGACACCATCCAGGACAAAGCAGCCTGCTTGATTGGCACCCCATCTTCAAACATTCACTCCCTCCATCACCGACGCATAGTGGTAGCAGTTTGTACCATCTACAAGATGCACTGCAGCAATGCACCAAGGCTCCTTCGACAGCACCTTCCAAACCCGCGACCTCTACCAACTAGAAGGACAAGGGCAGCACATACATGGAAACACCACCACCTACAGGCTCCCCTCCAAGTCACACACCATCCTGACTTGGAACGATATCGGCGTTCCTTCACTGTCGCTGGGTCAAAATCCTGGAACTCACTTCCTAACAGCACTGTGGGTGTACCTACCCCACATGGACTTCAGCGGTTCAAGAAGTCAGCTCACCACCACATTCTCAAGGGCAATTAGGGATGGGCAAAAAATGCTGGCCTGGCCAGCGAAGCCCACATCCCATGAAAGAATTTTTTAAAAAACACGCAGTGCGCTAACTCTACAGAGTGCAATGATCCCTTGCAGCACAATTTCCTCTTGAAGTGTAAAAGCACTATGCAGTGTTTTAGTTCCTAATAGCACAATTGCCACGAGTAATGCAACAACAAATTGCATTGCACTGTAATATCACCTTACACTGACAAACCTCTTGCACTGAAGTAGCCCCTTGCTGTGCCATAGACATTTGTAGAACAATGTAACAGAGACCTTCAATGCAGCATTCACTTGCAATGCCATGGACTGTTTAAGCATGCTTTACCATTGGAATGCAAAGGCTTGTTGCACTGCAATATCATATTGCAGCGCAGGATCCATTGGCAGTGCAATAGCACCTTACAATGCAAAGGCCTTTCCTGTGCATTAGCCTTTAGTAATGCAATAGGACTTGCTACACTGTGCTGAGGCCACTTGTAGTGCAAAAAGCACCTTGCGATGCCTTGGACATTTGCAGTGCAACACACATTTGCAATCCCATTGACCATATTGTGCACTGGACCTTTACAATGCAAACTACTTTTGTCGTGCAATAGCCTTTGCCGTGCAAAATCCACTAGCAAAGAAGTAGGCCCATGCATTGCAATACCTGGCATTTTTATTTCTGCATCCACAAGTCGTCAATGTCTGCGTGCACACCTGTTGTAGTGATGTAGAATATTCTGGATAGGTGTGCAAAGGTCAGGAGTGATCTTGATTTCTCTCTGTTCTCCACTCTCTCTTTGTGTCTGTTTCTCTTTGACTCCTCCTCTGTGTCCTTCTTCTTTCTCCCCACTATGTTGTTGCCCGTGTCACCCCCTCCTTTGTATTGTTTCCTCCCCTCTCTATCATTCCCCTCTCTCTGTGTTGTCCCCAATTCTGTGTGTCATATCCCCTCTATGTGCTCACGCTCTCTGTCTGTCCTCCACTGTCTCTGACATCCCCTTCTATCTCTCTCTCTTAGCCCTCCACTGTCTCTGACATCCCCTTCTCTCTCTCTCTGTCTTCCACTGTCTCGGGTCTCCCCTTATCACTCTCTCTCTCTCTCTCTCGCTCTCTGTCATCCACTGTCTCTGACCACCCCTTTTCTCTCTCTCTCGAAATGCTCTCCACTGCCTCTGGCCTCACCTTCCCTCTCTCTCACTGTCCTCTATTTTCTCTGGCCTCCACTTCTCTCTCTCTCTCTCTCTATACCCCTCTCTCTTCTCCCTCACGAGGCCGCAAAACAGTGTAACAGCCTCCTGCAATGCAGTAGCAAATCATATTGAAAAGCCCATAACCACTTGGAGTGCCATAGCCACTAACAATTCCACATTCTTTTTCAGTGCCATAGTCCCTTGCAATGCAATAGACCTTGCCGTGCAAGACCCCCTTGTAGATCGACAACCGTTGCAGTGTAGTGTCTGCTTGAAGTGCAAGAGCCACTTGTGGTGTAATGGTCCCTTCTCGTGAAATGGCCCCTTGCAAGCCATATTCCTTTACAATGCAAACGACACTTGACGTAAATGGACATTTGAAAAGAAAATCCGTTGAAATGGAATAGTCCCAGACAATGAAATCACCTCTTCCAGTGCAATACCCTCTTGCAATGCAAATTCCTGCTGCAATGCAACAGCTCCTTAGGAACACTAAAATCTTTCAATGCAAGAGCCTCTTGTAATGCCTGTTGCAATGCTACAGCCCCTTGCAATGGAAGCATCATTACAAAGAATAAAGACAATTACAGTGGAATAGTCTTTTTGATTGGAACGTGCAATGTCCCCATGCAATGCCAATGCATGTTGCTGTGCACAAGTCCGTGCAGAGAAAATTGCCTGGAAGTTTAGCAGACACTTACAATGCAATAGCCCATGGGATGGTATATTCACTCTCAGTGCAATAGACACAGGCGATTCAAAATCCTGTGACAATGCAGCAGCCTCTTGAGTACAGTAGAATATTTCTAGTCAAAAGCAAATAATTGGCCTTGTAATTGTACAGCTCCATGCAGTACATTAGTCAGTGCAGCATAAAAGTGACGAGGCAGTGTCATAGTGATGTGATCACTACACGAGCAAACCAGAAACCCAGAGCATTGCTCCAGCGAGAAAAGTTCGAATTCCACCACAGCAAAAAATGGAATTTGAATTCGAAGTTAATCAATAAATCTGGAATAGCAATGATCAGGGGTATAACCAGATCAGGGAGGACTTATCTCCTGTATAAATCAGGGCTTATTAATATGGGTCAACTAAGAGCGACTAGCTGAGCTGTGGATTTCAGAATGACATCAGTTGGTGCTTCTCACAGAATTGAGATATCCAGTAATATTTCAGGTTGAAGATGTTTACTATTCAGTTCTCGCAGCCATTGGAGTTCCTTGTAATCTGCTATCTCCAGCTCGTAATGGTGCAAATCAATAGTAATTGGAAAATTGTACTTGGTAGTGTTCTGCTTTCTGAATGTTTCACACAGTCGTCTGTTCAGTTCGATCAGTTGAATGATGGGATGTCCAAAAACTCAATTAATTCCATGTTGTACAGCTGCATAATGACTATGATGATTTTTGGCCATCAAATCCTTATGTTAGTATTGGATCATGTGTTGAACTGAATGCATTGTCTATTGATAGAAGACCCTCAGATACTAAATGTTCGGGCTTGTATCGATTTCTTTATCTGTAATGATTTTTGTTTTTTTGCAACCTGAGAATGTGATCAGATTAATATCTCAAATGTATGCCTTGGGACCAGGAGCTCAGGGGAAATACGTGAGAACATAAGCAATATGAAGAGGCATAGACCTTTTTCCCCTCGAGCATGCCTCAAAACCACCTTCTCGCTGGTTCTCGGTAACCCTTGACTGGCCTTCAGTTCAAAAAGCTCTCTATCTAAGCCTTGAATATAATCAATGATGCAGCGTCCACAACTCGCTGAGGTCGAGAATTCCAAAGATTCATGACCCTCACAGAAAATGAATTCCTCCTCATTTCGCCTGAAATGTGCCCCTTTTGCCCCCTAGTTCTAGATTCCCCTTGAGGAGAAATATCCTCTCACCATCCGCCTGTGGAGCTTCCTCTGAATATTATGCTTCACTATGTCTCTCATACTTCTAAACTGTGAAGCATATAGGTCCAACCTATTAAACCTATCCAGACAAGACAGCCCTTTTAACACCAGCGGTCAGGTAGTGAAGCTTCTCTGAACCGCCCCCAATCCATGTTTATTCGTACTTAAATAAGGAGAGAAAAATGTACACAGTTGCTTTGGTGTGTTCCCACCAACGTTCTCAGAGCAGGTATCAGATCATCAGGAGTTGTGGTACTAACCTGGCCCGGTTATTCGCTGTATTGTAGACAGATTTAACAGTGCAAATTATGGGAATGAGTGTCCACCCTACCTGAGTTTATCTATGTCCTGTATACTTGTGGGATGTGCACACGACGAGGTCAAACAAATTTCATTATGTTTCCATACGGTATTTTATTCACAATGCTTACACTAATTCTTCCTTTCATCTTTGCATTCCATGCAGACAACCACTGAATAATAATTCATGAAAGGTACACATATTGGAATCACTTTATGCGATGTGTTATTAAACAACGAAATTTATATCGTTATATAAGATACTTGTGTACTCTGGTGTTTAAAGTAACAATTTGAATTAAATCAAGGAAGCATTCCAATACAGGATGCAATTATCGGTGTCTCCCAGTGATTTGGACTGGGGGCGGAGCATTTTACTGTATTTCCAGATAAATTGAATTAAGGTTTCGAGGGCCGTACAACTAAGATTGCAGAAGACCATAGGTTTAGTGACTAAGTACATAGTGCAGATGAAAATAAAAATGTGCAAATGTCTGTCGATAGTTTAAATGATTTTTTAAGTTAATGGAGTCATCCACCTTGTATCAAAGAGAGATAAAACAGAATACATTCTTAAATGTGAGAAGCTTGGAGCGGGGGACAAGCTGAGAAGTTCACTGTGGCGTCATGGTATTGTCACAAGACTAGTAACCCAGAGACCCAGGCTGTTGCTCGGGGGACATGTGTTCAAATCCCACTGTAACAAGAGGAGAATTTGAATTCAATTAATGAATATGGAATTAAAAGCAAGTCTAATGATGCCCATGAAACCATTGTCGATTATTGTAAAAACCCATCTGTTTCTCCAATGTCCTTTAGGCAGGACAGTGGTATAAAATCGGGAGGGTGTTGCCCTGGGAGTCCTTAACATCAACTCTGGACGCCATGAAGTCTCATGGCCTCAGATCAATCATGGGCCAGGAAGCCTCCTGCTGATTACCACCCACTGCTCCCACCCGCCCTCAGCTGCTGTAGCAGTACTGCTCCATGTTGGAGGAAGCACTGAGGATGGCAAGTGTGCGGAATGTACTCGGAGTGGAGGATTGCAAAGTCCATCACCAAGAGTGACTCGGTAGCACCACAACTGACCGAATACTTAAGGACATAGCTGCTAGATTGGGTATGCAGCAGATGGTGAGGGAACCAACACGAGGAAAAAAGAGGACAGACTAGACATCGTCCTCACCAATCTGCCTGCTGCAGTTGCATCTGCCCACGAAAGTATTGGGGGGAGTGGCCACCGCACAGTCCTTGTGGAGCCGATGTCTCGCCTTCACAATGAGGATACCTTCCTTGGTGTTGTGTGGCACGACCACCGTGCTAAATGGGATAGTATTCGAAAAGTTCTAGCAATGTTAAACTGTGCATTGTGGGCCAGCATCAGCAGCAGAATTGCACTCTACCACAAACTGGAACCTCATGTTCCCCATATTCCCCACTCTACCATTACCATCAAGTCGGGGGACGAACCCTGGTTCAATGAAGAGTGCAGGAGGTCATGCCAAGAACAGCACCAGGCGTACCTCAAAATGAGGTGTCAACCTGGTGAAGCCACGACCAAGGACTACTTGCGTGCCAAACTGTGTAAGCAGCATGTGACAGGCCGAGCTATGAGACCCCATAACCAATGGATCAGATCTAAGCTCTGCAATCCAGCCACATCCAGCCGTGAATGGTAATGGACAAGTAAAAACTAACTGGAGGAGGTGGCGTCACAAATATCCCCACCCTCAATGATGGGGGAGTCCCGCACATCTGTACGAAAGATAAGGCTGAAGCATTTGCAACAATCTTCGGCCAGAAGTGCCGAGTTGATGATCCATCTCGGCCTCCTTTTGAAGTCCCCAGCATCACAAATGCCAGACTTCAGCCAATTCGATTCACTCTGTGGGATATCAAGAAACGACTGAAGGCACCGGCTACTACAAAGGCTGTGGGCCCTGACAATATTCCGACAATAGTACTGAAGACCTGTGCTCCAGAACATTCTGCAACCCTAGCCAAGCTGTTCCACTTCAGCTACAACACTGGCATCTACCCGGCAATGGGAAAAATATTCCTGGTATGTCCTGTGCACATAAAGCAGGGCAAGTCTAACCCGGACAATTACCGACCCATCAGTCTACTCTCAATCATCAGTAAAGTGATGGCACTTGCTTTGCAATAACCTGTTCAGTGACGTTCAGTTTGGGTTCCACCAGGGCCACTCAACTCCTGACCTCATTGCAGCCTTGGTTCAAGCATGGGCAAAAGAGTTGAACTCAAGAGGTGAGGTGAAAGTGACTGCTCTTGACATCAAGGCAAGTTGACCGGGTATGGCAATAAGAATCCCCAGCAAAACAGATGTCAACGGGAATTTAGGGGGAAAACTGTTCGCTGGTTGCAGTCATAGCTAATGCAATGGAAGATGGATGCGATTGTTGGAGGTTAATCATCTGAGCTCCTGAACAGCCTTGCAAGTTTTGCTCAGGGTAGTGTCCCAGGCCCAATCATCTTCAGCTGCTTCATCAATGGCCTTTCTTCAATCATAAGGTGAGAAGTGGGGATGTTCGCTGATGAATGCACAATGTTCAGCACCATTCGCGACTCCTCAGATACTGAAGCAGTCCGTGTAGAAACGCAACAAGTCCTGGACAATATCCAGGTTTCGGCTGATAAGTGAAAAGTGACATTTGCGCCACACAAGCGCCAGGCAATGACCATCTCCAAGAAGAGAGAATCCAATTATCGCCCCTTGACATTCAATGGAATTACCAACGCTGAATCCCCCACTTCCAACATCCGAGGGGCTACCATTCACCAGAAACTGAACTGGAGTAGCCACGTAAATACGGTGGCTGCAAGAGCAGGTCAGAGGCTAGGAATCCTGCTGGGAGTAACTCACCTCCTGACTCCCGAAAGCCTTATCACCATCTACAAGGCACAAGTCAGGGCTGTGATTGAATGCTCTCCACTTTCCTGGATGGTTGCATCTCTAACAACACTCAAAGAGTTCTATACCATCCAGGACAAAGCAGCCCGCTTGATTGGCACCCCATCTACAAACATTGACTCCCTCTATCACCGACACACAGTGGCAGCAGTGTGCACCATCTACAGGATGCACTGCAGCAATGCACCAAGGCTCCTTAGACAGCACCTTCCAAATCCGCGACCTCTGCCAGTAAGCAGGATAAGGTCATCAAATGCATAGTAACACCGCCACCTGCAAGTTCCCCTCCAAGTCAGATACCATCCTAACTTGGAACTATATCACCATTCCTTCACTGTCGCTGGGTCATAATTCTAGAACTCCCTTCCAAACAGCACTGTGGGTGTACCTACCTCACATGGACTGTAGCGGTCCAAGAAGGTAGCTCACCACCACCTTCTCAAGGGCAATTACGGATGGATAATAAATGCTGGCCTGGCCAGCGACGCTGACATACCATGAATGGAATTACATTTAAAAAAAAGATAAATAGTGTACAAATTAAAATTACAAAACTGAGGTTGATGGATTTTTTAGAGGTAACCAGATTAAGAATTGAGGGTATAATGTACAGCATGGCTATCAGACCCGAACCCGACGCAACCCGACTCTGTCACCACCTCAGGTAAGTGGCTCCAATGTTAATGCACTTTCTGGACCTGAAAGTTGGTTTTCTTACAGTTTTCTTAAGCTTGTGCAGATAAGTGACCAAGGGAAAACGGAAAATAGATTAACTGATGGTCATGTCAGGCGCGGGAAAAAATGGAAGGATCCGGGCCAGGTCGGGCTCTTTCGAGGTTATGTTGGACTCGGGTAGGGTTTCGTTTCGACCCGGCCTTAAGTGCAATGCAGTGGACGGAATGAATAGGGATAGATTAGGTTTTTACGGTTTGAAATGCAAGGAAGGATAAAGTAAATAAACTGGAGGTGTTGGGGTTCCCCATGCAATGCTGGTCAGCAAATAGAGCACTGATTTTGAGAAGAACCTGGTCTGGCATAGGATAAAAGCAGCAGAGTGTTGGATCCACAAGTAAATGGGCGTTGGGGATGGGCCATCAGCCAGGTGACAATTGGTACATTCGAGTCTGGATGAGACATGGCATGGTTGTACGTTTCAATGTCTGATGGACTGAGACAAGAGTGGAAGAAAGAGTAGTGATACTATGATGTGGAAGGAGGGGATAACTGTTACGGCATGACACATGGTGTTATGAACGTGACTCTATTTGTCAAAAATATATTTTTACAAAATTATAGTCAAGCTAAAAAATACTGTCAGATTGTTTTTTATCAAGAGGACTGAGGATGCTGGATTGGCAACAGTGTTACTGTTTGTCACATGGCTTGGGTTAAAGACGAGCAGAAGCCCTGGTAATAGGGGCAGAAAAGTGATAAGTACTCCTCTGATTGGACAAGCCCAGTAGTAACAGAGAGCATGCCTTCTGGTTGTCAGTCACTGCATGTATGTGTGTGTGATACCTTCTAGAAGGAGACTAAACTCAAGTTTCTGCAGAAGAAGGGGAAAATTTTAAGGGCGAACAGAAGACCACAACCCAGCTCGTTTTCTCGCAATTCCCAAAATAACTCCATGAAGTTCAATGTATCAATTCTTTTTGTTTCCTGTATTGCAAGAAGGCCTCCTAAAATCCTTTTCAATGCCACCTGAAGACAACTAATTGCGCAAGATTCTGAAGATCTTGCCTGCGTGTGCTCGGAGGTTGGTCTTTGAGCCAATGTGTCGCATTGTTTCTCATCTGCTATTTATATATTTTTTTCTGGGCAAGTTATCTGCCCGAGTGTGATTTTTGTCTCTAATAGAGATGTGATCTTAATATCGTATGTATATGTTTGTGTGTGTGTGTCGCGCTCTGTGTGTGTTTTTATGTGCCTGTGTGAAGAGTTAATTTAGAAATGGTGACCTTTAAAAATCTTAATGTTGGATTTTTAAAAATATGATATATGCGATACTTTTTTACTTCACTACTAGTTAAGACTTGTTCCATAATAAACTGTTAACTTTGCTGTTCAGTAAAGAAGCATGGTCAATGCGTTCTATTCTGGGGAATATAGTTGACTGTCAGTAATTGGGAAAAAATAAAGAATATGCTGTGACCTATGCAGTAGTGGACTAAATTAACAGTGCACACCTCCAGCCTCGGTCGCAACAATGAGTCTCAAGCATAACCTGGGGTCAGATAGTGTGCTGAGGGTCACTCAGAGACAGCAGTTATCATGTGGATTGGAATGGATTCCTGGGATACAGTTTCTGGATTGGAATAAAGGTGATGGATTCAGTCCTGACAATGTTAGATAAACGACAATTATGACCCATTCATAGAGATTGCGTTGGATATGTAAATAAAAGTAAAATACTGCAGATGCTGGAAATCTGAAATAAAAACAGAAAGTGCTGTAAATACACAACAGATCTGTCAGCATATGTGTAGGGATAAACAGAAGTTAACGTTCCAGGTCCGTACCCTTTTATCAGAACATTCTGAGTTATACTCAGGCTGGATTGTGGAGGGTGGGTAACCTCACCGATCATGTTGAGTGAACATGTGGACGCTTGGATAATCTGGAGAAGCGATTGGAAAGAGTACGAGCTGAGGATAGATAGAGAAGTTGTCTGAGAGAGACAGCAAACAAGTAGAAATGGAGAGGAAGAAACGGAACGACTACAGTGAAAACGGGAGTTGAAGATATGATGAGACAAGGAGTCGTACAGCATAGAAACAGGCCCTTTGGCCCACCGCGTCCATGCCGACCATAATGCCTATCTATACTTATCACACCTGCCTGCATTACTTCCATATCCCTCTATGCCTTGCTCATTCAAGTCCCTGTCCAGATGCCTCTTAAATGTCGCTGCTGTTCCTGCTTCCACCACCTCCTGTGGCAGCTCATTCCAGATACCCACTATTCTTTGTGTGAAACATTTACCCCTTTGATCCCCTTTAAACGTCCTTCCTTTCACCTTAAATCTATGCCCTCTAGTTTTAGTCACCCCCTACCATGGGAAACAGCCTCTGGCTATTTACCCTATCTATGCCTCTCATAATTTTATATACCAATATCATGTCTCCTCTCAGCCTCCTTCGCTCCAGGGAAAACAGACCCAACCTATCCAAACTCTCTTCATAACTCAAGCCCTCCAAACCAGGCAACATCCTTGTGAATCGTTTCTGCAAACTCACTAGCTTAATAACATCTTTCCTGCAGTGTGGTGACCAGAACTACACACAGTACTCCAAATGCAGCCTAACCAACGTTATGTACAACTGTAACATGACGTCCCAACTCTTGCACTTAGTGCCTCGGTCGATGAAGGCAAGCATGCTATACGCCTTCTTCACCACCCTGTCTACCTGTGTTGCCACTTTCAGGGAACTATGCACTTGCACCCCAAGATCGCGCTGCTCAAGAACACTCCCCAGGGCCCTGCCTTTCACTGCATACGACCTGCCCTGGTTTAACGTCCCATAATGCATCACTTCACACTTGTCTGCATTAAGCACCATTGCCACTCCCTTGCCCACTTTCACAGTTGATCTATATCCTGTTGTGACCTTAAACAACCTTCTTCACTGTCCACTGTACCACCAATTTCGGTGTAATCTGCAAACATACTCATCATGCCCCTTACATTTACATTCAAGTCATTAATAAATATGACAAACAATAGAGGGACCAGCACCAATCCCTGCGATACACCACTGGTCACCGGCCTCCAATCTGAAAAACAACCCTCCACTATCACCCTCTGCCTCCTATCACCAAGCCAATGTTGTATCCAATTTGATAACTCACTCTGGAACCCATGTTTTCGAACCTTCTGGACAAGCAATCCATGCGGGACCTTGTCAAAGGCCTTGCTAAAGTCCATGTAGACGATGTCTACCTCCCTGCCCTCGTCAATGCTCTTGGTCACCTCCTCGAAAAACTCAATCAATTTCGTGAGACATGATTTCCCACGCACCAGGCCATGCTGACTATTCCTAATCAGACCATGCCTTTCCAGATGCATATAAATCCTGACTCTCAGAATCCCTTCCAATAACTTTACCACCACTGATGAAAGGCTCACCGGCCTGCAATTCCCTGGAATATCCCTGCTGTCCTTCTTAGATAAAGGCACAACATTAGCTATCCTCCTGTCTTCCAGTACCTCACGCGTGGCTAACGATGATACAAAAATCTCTTTCAGGGCCCCAGCAATCTCCTCCCTTGCTTCCCATACCATTCTAGGAAACTCCTGGTCAGGCCCTGGTGATTTATCCACCTTAATGCGCTTCAATACCTCCAACGCCTCCTCATTTGTAATGTTGATGTGCTCCAGGATGTTGGTGTTCCCTCCCTTGAACTCATCAGCTTCAATGACCTTTCCCACGGTAAATACGGCCGAGAAATATTCATTTAAGACCACACTCATTTCCCGTGGCTCCACAAATAGATTGCCACACTGATCCTGAAGGGTACCTACTCTCTCCTTAGCTATCCTTTTACTCTTAATATACTTAAAGAATCTTTTAGGATTATCCTTTATCTTATCTGCCAGGGGAATCTCATCGCCCCTTTTCGCCCTCCTAATTTCCTTCATAAGTGTATTCCTACATCCCCTCTACTCCTCGAGGACTCGCTCGATCCCAGCTGCCTATACCTGACATATGCCTCCTTCTTTGTCCTGACCAGACCCTCAATATCCCTCGTCAACCAAGGTTCCCTAAACTTGCCAGCCTTGCCGTTCCATATAACAGGAACATACCGGCCCTGAACTCTTCCTATCTCACTTTTAAAAACATCCCACTTGCCAGACGTCCCTTTACCTGGAAACAGCCATTCCCATTCAACTTTTGAGAGTTCCTGTCTGATGCCATCGAAATTATCCTTCCTGCAATTTAGGACTTGAACCTGAGGACCAGTCCTATCCTTTTCCATAACTACCTTGAATCTAATAGAGTAATGGTCATTGGTCCCAAAGTGCTCACCCACAGACACATCAACCACCTGCCTATCCTCATTTCCGAAGAGGAGGTCGAGTGTAGCACCTTCTCTGGTAGGGCCATCCACATACTGCTTCAGAAAACTATCTTGCATACATTTCACAAATTCTTCCCCATCTGATCCCTTATCACTAAGGCAGTCCCAGTCAATATTAGGGAAGTTAAAATTACCTACCATTACAACCCTGTAATACCGACACCTATCTGTGATTTCCTTACATATATGCTCCTCCACTTCCCTCTGACTATTGGGGGCCTTTTGTATAATCTGATCAAAATGATCACCCTTTTCTTATTGTGTTCAGTTCTGGTCGCCTCATTATAGGAAGGATGTGGAAGCTTTAGAGAGGGTGCAGAGGAGATTTACCAGGATGCTGCCTGGACTGGAGGGCATGTCCTACGAAGAAAGATTGAGGGAGCTAGGGCTTTTCTCATTGGAGCAAAGAAGGATGAGAGGTGACTTGATAGAGGGGTACAAGATGATGAGAGGTATAGATAGAGTGGATAGTCAGAGACTTTTTCCCAGGGTGGAAAGGGCTATCACCAGGGGGCATAATTGTAAGGTGATTGGAGGAAGGTTTCGGGGAGATGTCAGAGGTAGGCTCTTTACACAGAGAGTGGTGGGTGCGTGGCGTGCACTGCCACTGGTGGTAGTAGAAGCAGATACATTAGGGGCATTTAAGCGACTCTTGGATAGGTACATGGATGATAGTAGAATGAAGGGTAGGTAGTTAGTTTGATTTTAGAGTAGGTTAAATGTCCGGCACAACATCGTGGGCCGAAGGGCCTGTACTGTGCTGCACTGTTCTATGTTCTATGTTCTATGTTCTCTTACCTCCACCTCTGTCACGCCGGAAGGATCAGTACCCCGGAACATTGAGCTGCTAGTCCTGCCTATTCCTCAACCACGTTTCTGTAATAGCTATAATATCACAATCCCATGTACTGATCCATGCTCTGAGTTCATATGTCTTACCTGTAAGGCTTCTTGCATTAAAGTAATTGCAGTTTAGCCTACCAGACCTTCCACGCTCCCTGTCCTGCCACTGTCTGGCCTTCCTACTGGACTTGCTTGCTTTGACCTCTAAATCTGCCACAACTATCTCATCTGAGAGACTACTACTTTGGTCCCAACCATCTGCAAGACTGGTTTAAACCCTCCAGAGTAGTACCAGCAAACCTCCCTGCAAGGATATTGGTCCCCGTCCAGTTTAGATGCAACCCATCCTTCTTGTACAGGTCACCTCGGCACCAGAAGAGATCCCAATGATCCAAGTAACTGAAGCCTTCCAGCCTACACCAGCTCTTTAGCCAGGCATTCATTTGCCTAATCCTCCTAGTCCTACCCTCCCTATCACGGGGCACCGGGAGTAATCCTGAGATTACAACACTGGACATCCTGCTTTTTAACATTCTGTCTACCTCCCTATATTCACTTTGCAGGACCTCATCTCTCTTCCTGCATATGTCGTTAGTACCAATATGGACCATGACCTCTGGCTGCTCACCCACCCCTTACAGAATGTTCTGCAGCTGCTCCGAGACATCCATGATCCTAGCACCAGGGAGGCAACATACCATCGTGGAGTCGCATTTGTGGCCACAGAAACGCCTTTCTGCACCGCTAACGTTAGAATCCCCTACAACTGTAGCGCTTCCAACACTTTTCCTCCCCTGCTGTGCAGCAGACCCCTCAGTGGTGCCACGAACTTGGCTGTTGCTGCTTTCCCCTGGGAGGTCATACACGCAAAATTATCCAAAGCGGTATATCTGTTTGAGAGGGGGATGGCCACAGAGGACCCCTGTACTACCTGCCTGCGCCTACTACTCCATCTCGTGGTCACCCATCTCTTTTCTGCCTGCGCAGCCATTACCTGCAGTATGACCACCTCACTAAACGTGCTATCCACGAATTTCTCAGCAAGGAGGAGGTGTTTGGTGTCTTGCAAAGCATTAAGGTAGATAAGTACCCAGGGCCCGATGGGGCCTACGCTAGAATACTGAGGGAAGCAAGGGAAGAAATTGCTGGGGCCTTGACAGAAATCTTTGCATCCTCATTGGCTACAGGTGAGGTCCCAGAGGAATGAAGAATAGCCAATGTTGTTTCTTTGTTTTAAAATGGTGGCAAGGAAAATCCATGAAATTATAGTCCGGTGAGCCTTACGTCAGTGGGAGGGAAACAATTAGAGAGGATTGTTCGGGACAGGATTTACTGCCAATTGGAAAGAAACGAACTTATTAGCGAGAGACAGCATGGTTTTGTGAAGGGGAGGTCGTGTGTTACTAATTTGATTGAGTTTTTTGAGGAAGTGACGAAAACGATTGATGAGGGAAGGGCAGTGGATGTTGTCTATATGGACTTTAGTAAAGCCTTTGGCAAGGTCCCGCATGGCAGACTGGTGCAAAAGGTGAAGTCACACGGAATCGGAGGTGAGCTGTCAAGATGGATACAGAACTGGCTCAGTCACAGAAGACAGAGGGTAACAGTGGATGCGAGTTTTTCTGAATGGAGGGATGTGACTAGTGGTGTTCGGCAGGGATCAGTGCTGGGACCTTTGCTGTTTGTAGTATACATAAATGATTTGGAGGAAAATGTAGCTGGCCTGATTAGTAAGTTTGCAGACGTCACAAATGTTGGTGGAGTTGCGGACAATGATGAGTATTGTCAAAGGATACAGCAGGATATAGATCGGTTGGAGACTTGGGCAGAGAAATGGCAGATGGAGTTTAATCAGGAAAAATGTGAGGTAATGCATTTTGAAGATCTATTGCAGGCGGGAGGTATACAGTAAATGGCAGAACCCTTAGGAGTATTGACAGGCAGAGAGATCTGGGCGTACAGGTCCACAGGTCACTGAATGTGGCAACGCAGGTGGATAAGGTAGTCAAGAAGGCATACGGCATGGTTGCCTTCATCGGTCGGGGCATAGAGTATAAAAATTGGCAAGTCATGTTGCAGCTGTACAGAACCTTAGTTAGGCCACACTTAGAATATTGCTTGCAATTCTGGTCGCCACACGACCAGAAGGATGTGGAGGCTTTGGAGAGGGTACAGAGTAGGTTTTCCAGGATGTTGCCTGGTCTGGAGGGTATTAGCTATGAGGAGAGGTTGGAAAAACTAGGATTGTTTTCACTAGAACGACGGATTTGGAGGGGCGACATGATAGAGGTTTGCAAAGTTATGAGCGGCATGGACAGAGTGGATAGTCAGAATCTTTTTCCCAGGGTGGAAGAGTCAGTTACTAGGAGACATAGGTTTAAGGTGCGAGGGGCAAAGTTTAGAGGGGATGTGCGAGGCAAGCTTTTTACACAGAGGGTGGTGAGTGCCTGGAACTTGCTGCCAGGGGAGGTGTTGGATTCAGAAACGATCGCGACGTTTAAGAGACATCTTGACAAATCAATGAATAGGAAGGGAATAGAGGGATATGGGCCCCAGAAGTGCAGAAGGTGTTAGTTTCGGCAGGCATCAAGATCGGCGCAGGCTTGGAGGGCCGAATGGCCTGTTCCTGTGCTGTACCGTTCTTTGTTCTTTGTTCTTTGTTCATTGTGGATGCTGCACAGTGAATCCACCCGCAGCTCCAGCTCCGTAATGCGTGTAATCAGTCGCGACAGATGGGTACACTTCCTGCACACATGGTCATCAGATACACTGGAAGTGTCCCTGATTTCCCATATAGAGCAGGAGGAGCAAATCACGGCGCTGAGCTCTCCTGCTATGTCTTACCCTTAGGTTACTTAGTTACTCCCTTAATTAAAAAAAATACTAATTCTACTAGGGGCCTTGTTCTACCCACTTCAATCTAAAGTCCTTTAAAAAAAACATTTTAGTAGTACTCACCTTATCACCAGAGATTTTTTTTCCAGCAAAAAAAACAGACCGCTTTTTAAAAAGATATTCTAACAGCTGCTACTCACCAACCAATCACCCTGCAGCTCTCCTCTGACGTCACTGGTTGCCTTTTTTTTCAAAACTCTGGCACGCTGGAAGAGCTCCTCTCCGCTCCCGGAAGATAAGAAGATTTTGCCAGACTAGGTGAGGTTTACTGCTGGACTCACTTCCTGTGTGTTTAACCCAGTCATATCCTCAACCTGCTTTCGTGAATGTTCCTCTTCATTATTTATGAACTGAATAAATAACTGAATGGAATCAATTATTTACCGAATAAATTGGTTGCTTCACTTTGTTCACTTTCCAAACCCTTCAGGACCAGCCTCCCCTCCAGTTCCCAAATATACTTTACTTTGTCTCCCTTCAATCCACTTACTGGCTCTGCCTCCAACAGGCTCTTCCTCCTGATCTGAAGTCTCAAACTCACCACAGCGGCTTTCGAAATTTTCACGTTTTGAGACAGCCCCTGTTGCTCTCTTAAACATTAAAAGATAAAATCTCCCCTGTCCCCTCAGTTTCTCGGCCATTAGTCTGAAGTCTAAACCGGGTTTAAACCATCGGATTCCTTCTTTGAAAACCTCCTTCTCCTTCCACAACGGCACTGCGCCCTCAAGCAATGCTTCCACTGTATCGAGAGATCATTTAATTTCACGTTTATTTAAAATCAATTTCCCAATCAATTATTGATAACTGTGTTCAAAACCATTCTCTGCCCGAAAGTGCTGGATGCTGCAACAAGGCTGCAAATTTCACACTAGATCCTGTCAAACTGCTGTTTCAGTTTGAGGTCTGATCATTAATTTCATTGCTTCCCTTTCTATCTCTTTCAGTTAACCTGGTGGCGATTCTGATCCTGTCCCGAGGAAAGTGTGGTCTCTCCAATGTATCACTCGCTACCTGGTGGGAATGGCACTGGATGATCTCCTCGTCGTTATCTCAGATCCCATACTGACGAAACATCAGGTGATTTATTTCCCAGATTCTCTCCTGTCGATTATTTCCTTCTGCAGATCAGTTAATTTCCTGTTTGTTGCAAGCACAATGGGTTCTATCTGGCTGACAGTCACATTCACCTCTGATCGATTTGTGACCATTTGTTGTGAGAAGCTGAACTCAAAATATTGCACCGAGAGAACAACGGCTGTGGTTATTGTAACATTGAGTATGCTGTGCTCTTTAGACAGTGTTCCCTGGTACTTTAAAAACAATGCTGAATATAGAATTGAAAATGTTCCCTGGGGTTGTATCATGAAACAGAGCTGCTATACTTACCACGCGTGGAGTGTGTTTGAATTGTTTCACCGCATTTTAACTCCATGTGTCCCGTTCTTTCTGATTTTTCTGCTCAATGTTCTGACAGTCAGACACATTTTAGTGGCCAGCTGAGGCCGCAGGGGACTGCGAGGCATCAGCAATGGAGAGAATCACAATGACCCAGAGATGCAGAATCGAAAGAAGTCCATCATTTCAGTTTTTATTATATCAGGCAGTTTTATACTGTTATGGGTGACGCAGGTTGTATTTTACCTTTATCAGCGAATTACAAAACAATATCCTTCCTCCGGCAATGACCCTCTTTATATCACAGAGCAGACAGCAGCAATGCTGCAGCTTCTCATTTGCTGCACCAACACGTGTATTTATGCTGTGACCCAGACTAAATTCAGGGAGGAGCTGAAGGACGTCGTGAAATACCCAGTGAATCTAATTGTTAAATTAGTTAAATCATAGAAAAGTCAAGGTTTCCACGTTCCAGCACTAAAGTCCAATCCAGGCTCCACAGTCTGAACTCACAACATGGTAATAAATTTTCTATTCACAGTCCAGAGCGCTGATATGATTGCAAACTTGATTTTGTAATATTTGATTAAACTTCGGACCTAATGAGGCTGGTTATCTTTGCAGAAGACATATGAATTGTTTTTCAGAAATGACGGTGCTAAAGAGCACAGCTGAGCATCAACTGAAGCATCTCTAAATCAAAGGAGCTTCTGTTGGCTTGATGACAGAGTGACAGGGTGGTGAACTGGTAATGTCACTGAGCTAATGATCCAGAGGCCCATGTTAATTCCTTGGGAACACGGGTTTCAATCACCCCGTGGCCACTGATGAAAATCAAATTCAATTAATTGATAAAAAAACACATCTGGAATTGAAAGCTGGTTTTAATAACAGTGCCATGAAACTACCATCGAATCTCGCAAAAACAAGAAACATTTTGTTTTCAAATTCCCTTTGGGGAAGGAAATATCCCGTCCTTACCCGATCTGTACTACATATGAATCCAGACCTGCAGTAATCTGGATGACTTAACTGTTCTCTGAAATAGCCTAGCAAGCCATTCAGTTGTCGAGGACAATTAGGGATGGGCAACAAATGCTGGCCTTGCCAGCGAAGCCCATGTCCCCTGACATAGTAAATAATATAGGATGGAGGAAGATGTAAGATCTGAGCTGCCTGAATTCTCATTCCAAGTGACCAATGACATCCTGGTAAAAAAAAAAAGTATCTCTGCACAGATGCTGCCTGATTTCACCAAAGTTTTCAAGATTTTTCTGTTTTTGAAATTTCTGCTTTCCCAACAACAGTATTGCTGAAAACACAAAACCTGCCTCAGATTCGCAGCTCCAGACATACCTTTTCTCAGCTCTTCTCAGACGCATGTTCGCTCTTCACTTTCTTACAGGCACTGTTAATTCCGGCGTTTCCATGCACAGTAGCCTGAAGCAAGGCTTTCCAAAGACACTTTCATCATGTTATCCGGGTTTCAAAGTGAATTCGCAAGGGAGGGGTCCCACAGTGGCTGTGAGAGAAAATAATAGGTTCATGAGTTTTCAAGTGGATTTGGAGGTTTTAAGGCTGATGGACGGGGGGAGTACCAAAAGAGTAAAGGAGTTTCACAAGTAATCGAAGAGGTAAGAGACAAAGTGTGGTTGAGATGATCATGAGCTCCAGGAGAATGAATGTATGTAAGGCATGCTCACAGGTTATTGGATGGGATAAGGGATGCACAGAAGATATCAGAGAGTGTCGATACGCTGTAGGGGTAGCTGAGATGGTGAGGAACACTCAAAGGCATCACATCGGCTCATGGACGCTCAGGATAGCTCAGAGACCAGAAGGAACGTTCAGGAGTTATTGGGGAAGGTGAAGCGAGCTCCGCTTTTATCAAAGAGCGTAACGAACCGCTCACGAAGTTTCAGAAAGGGAAATTTAGGCTCAGACTATTTCAAAGAATGCAAAGGGCACTTATGCAGCTCAATTGCTTCGTTCAGTCCCTTTGGCATGGAAGCTTCAATTGTGATATCGTTGAGGCATTTAAGATGTTGAATGGATTGATTGGATTGATCGAGTGAAACTATCTGAACAAGGGATCATAACGAGAAATAATAAAAGACCCCAAAGACACAAGAATAATGCAGGCAATGCGGGCAGGAATATGAACACTCAGGCACGCTCACTGTAAGCTAATAGATAATGGCAGGGACATGGCCATAATGTTCAAACACACTCCTGGCTGGTCTGTCACATTCTATTCTCCATAAACTGGAAATGATGCAAAACTCTGCTGCTCATATCTTAACCTGGCACCAAGTCCCTTATTCCCCTATCACCCCTGTGCTTGCTGGCCTACAGTGGCTCCCGGTCAAGCATGGTCTTGCATTTAAAATTCTCCTTATTTTCAAACTCGACCATCGCCTCACCCCTCTTTTTCTCTGTCATCTCCTCCAGCCCCAACAGCCCTCAGAGATATTTGCACTTCGCTAATTCTGGTATTTTGTGCATCCCTGATTTTAATCGCTCCACCATTGGAGGCCACACCTTCAGTTGCCTAGGCTTCAATCACTGGAATACCCGCCCTACACCTCTCTGCTTCTCTACCTTGATTTCTACCTCAAAGACACTCCTTGCAACCTACCTCTTTGACGAAGCTTTTGGTCATCTGATCTACTATTTCCTTATGTGCCTCGGTATCATACTTTGTTTCATAAGTCTCCGGTGAAGCACCTTGAGACGTTTTTATTACGTTGAATATAAGAAACTTATATGAATATACGTTGTTGTTGTTACTTAGATGACCCCACACTTGAAACTCTATCTGCCCGAAGTATGTCTCATGTATTTAATCTATCAAGAAGGTTTGACAATACATTCATTCGCAAAGGTTAACGTTCTGCCCCTTCACCTAGTTTTCTCATTACTCTTTCATTTCATGTGAATCCAGGAGAAATAACGTGGCATGGAAGGAATGGAGGGACAAGTCTGGATTTCGTTTGAGATCTCTGTTTGATATTCATTCCAGTATAACTTGGGTGAAGATTTCCATTTGGGAATGTTAATTTCAAAATGCTGTCGGCAGTTTGGGAAACTGCAGTGAGATATTGCAATATGTATTCAAATACAACTATTAATACATGCATGTGACATAAATAAACAAACAGAAGGGGATTCAAGCCCATGCATTGCAGAGCACAATAGATTAGCAGTCCATTGATTTAACCGCTCGGGCACCTCGGCTTGTGCACGAGCGCTGTCACATGTCTTTTTTGAATCCCTGCAATGTTGGACAAGGAAACTAACATTTGCACATGCCACGATTGTGCAGTCACATGCTCAATTTGTACAGACTCAGAGAATTGTTAGAGTATGGAAGGGACCATTTCGCCCATCGTGTCTGTGCAGCATCTCCGAATGAACAATTCACCTAGATCCACAACACCCGCCTTATTTCCGTAGCCCTGCACATTCTCCCATTTCAAATATTCCTGATATGTATTAATGACATAGAGCTTGGTACACAGGGCACAGTTTCAAAGTTTGTGGATAATATGGAACTTGGAAGCATTGTGAACTGTGAGGAGGAGAGTGTGGAACTGCAAAAGGACATAGACAAGTTGGTGGAATAGGGGATAGGTGGCAGATGACGTTCAATGTGGAGAAATGTGAAGTAATGCATTTTCGTAGGAATACCATTGAGAAAGAATACACAATAAAGGGTTCAATTCTCACCGGGGTGCAGGAGCAGAAGGCCCTGGGTGCATATGTACATAAGTCATTGAAGTTTGTGGGACAGGTTGAGAGTGTGGTTATTAAAGCAAACAGGAACCCGGGCTTTATTAATAGGGGCATAAAGTACAACAGCAAGGAAGTTATGTTGAACTTTTATAAGACATTCGTTCAGCCTCAGCTGGAGTATTGCTTCCAGTTCTGGGCGCCACACTTTTGGAAGAATATGAAGGTGGTCTGAAGGGAAATTGCAGGGGGGATTTGTGGGGCAGAGGGGATTTGTGGGGAGGGACATTTGTGGAGGGGAGAATTTTGCGGGGGAAGAAATTTGTGGGGGGTGAAGTTTGCGGGGGGATTGGAATTTGTGCTGGGGGATTTTGCGAAGGAGGATGACTTGTCGGGAGGTGGGGGGGTTGGTTGTTGGGAGGAACTTGCCGTTGGGAGGGGGGATATTTGCAGAGGTGAAATTTGGAGGGGGGTGGAATTTGTGGTGGCCGCTCAAAATTTGCACGGGGCGGGAAGTAATCCAGAAAGAGAGAAAAAGAAACGAGAACGAGAGAGAGAGAGAGAGAAGAAGCCACAGAGAGAAAGCCAGAAAGAGCCAAAGAAAGAGCCAGAAAAATGTCAGAGAAAGAGAGATAAGACAGCAAGAGACAGAAAAGACAGCAAGAAGTAGAGAAGACAGGAAAGAAAGAAAGAAAGAAAGAAAGAAAGAGAAAAAGTGAAAAAATGGAGAGACAAAAAGCAGTGGGAAAGCTACGGAGACGCAGAGAAATTGCAGGCACCAGAGAGACAGATAGAAAGCCAGTGAGAGAGAAAGACAGGGAGTGAAACACAGAAAGAGAAACACAAAGTGAGAGAGATTGAGAGAGACAGAGATTGCGAGAGAAACAGAAAGGGAGAGAGAAACAAACAGAGAAAGCCAACGGGAAAGACACGCTGGGAATCACACAGAGAAAACCACAGAGAGATAAAAACAGAAAAGGAAGGTAGTGAGAGTGTGAAAGTGAGAGAGTGAGGCAGAAGGACGGAGAAAGGCAGGGAGAGAGAATCAAGATGTGATACTCACCAAACCACACGGTCTGCGGTCCATAATTGAACTCTACCACCTTCCCTCCATCAGCTCACCCATGGCAAAAAAAACCCTGGACATGCGCATTGAGGTGGGAATTGGAGAAAAGGCTCGGAACTGGATCAGAGAGGGAGGGATTCAGACTGGACTCTATCAAACACATACGCACACACTGAAATCAGCTCCAATTCAACTGTGCCCAGAGATACAGAGACTGAGACACAGAAACTCACCTTCACACACCAGCCGCATGCAAAGAATGAATGGTGGCGGATGTTGAAGTAATATATCCCAAAATCTGTCAGTCAAACAGCCAGTCCACCCAAAGTACAGCTCATCCAACCAGCTCTCACTTCCTCTATCTGAACACTCCCTCCCAGGTATGGGACTGTCAAATGTGAGTCTTTGTGTAAACAGGGAATGGGGGAGTGAGGGATATTCGAGCCATATCCCAAATGGACCATTCCAGACAGAAACCTGTCTGTCTGTCTCTCTCTCCTTCCTCCAAAATCTCATTAACAGTGCAGAAAAGCTGCTGTTAGTTTAAATCATGGAGGGGCTGGTTTGGATAATGGCCATTGAACACAACTTGCATTAAATGGCTTTCACTTTTCACCTCCAGTTTACAGATAGTTCAGAAAATGACTCAAAATGTCTCACTGCATTTACCTTGAAATTCTGGCAAAGAGATTTTGCTTGAGAGGGCTGTTTGACTGTAGTGTAAACAGGCAATTTTTATTCGGATTTTTAATTCCATTGTGTGACAAAGCCTGAAACTAATGTCAGGTTAATAATTCAGCCAAGAGAAGTTTACAACTGGTGACATTTCACACAATAATTCTGCCCCATATTTACAGTTATATTTGTCAATGATTGTTTGTACTTTATTTGATGCTTCTGTATTCATGCATTACCCTGTAATCGTTGTGGAAAAAAACTTTCTTAACATACATTACTTTAATGTTACAAAGGTTTACAAAGCTGGAAAATGGCTGTTGAACAAAAATTATGTTAAAGATCTTTCATTTTAACCTCCAGTGCATGTAAAGCTCAGCGAAAAAGACCTCCACATTCTGACAAAGAGTTTTTGCTGCTGCAATAAAGTGTCACTTGTTTCCCTTTGCTTCCTGACCGTTTCTTTCCTCTGCTCTCCAAAGGAATTAAGAGGGATTTTGTTCATTGCTTGCACAAATTCAGGAGGTTCCTGCTCCTCTGCAGCTGCCGTCCTGGAGAAATTAGTTGTATTACAAATCTTTCCCTCAGTTTGGAGACACCGGGAGAGACTGTTTACACTAACAGAGGGGAGAACAAATAGGCAGGGAGTTGATATGGTCTGAAATTCACTGTCTAACAGTTTTCTGAAAGCAGATTCAATATTAACTTTCAAAAGACAATTGGATCAAAACTTCAATTATTCTTGGCAATAGTCGAAAATGTACGATCATAGAAAGAGATGAGAGAAAAAGAGATGTTATAACTTTGGTGATGAAAAACTCAACACAACTTATTTAAAAGAGCTTTTATTTGTAAATGATTGAGTTTTATTTGATGCTGTTGTTTTATTTATGCATTACCTTTAATCACTCAAAATAATTTTCCAAACATGAATTAGTTTAATGCTACAAGTGGTTAGCACCGCAGCCTCACAGCTCCAGAGACCCGGGTTCGATTCTGGGTACTGCCTGTGCAGAGTTTGCAAGTTCTCCCTGTGTCTGCGTGGGTTTCCTCCGGGTGCTCCGGTTTCCTCCCACATGCCAAAGACTTGCAGGTTGATAGGTTAATTGGCCATTATAAATTGCCCCTAGTATAGGTAGGTGGTAGGGAAATATATAGGGACAGGTGGGGATGTGATAGGAATATGGGATTAGTGCAGGATTAGTATAAATGGGTGGTTGATGGTCGGCACAGACTCGGTGGGCCGAAGGGCCTGTTTCAGTGCTGTATCTCTAAACTAAAGTGATCACATAGTTGGAAAACAGCCATTTAACACACATTGTATTGAAATTCTTTAATTAAGCTTCTCAAGATTACCGAAAGTAAATTCCTCAAACTTGTCGAAACTTTTCAACTCTCTGTAACAGAGTATCTCCCAAACAGCAATAGCTCAGTATCTCCAGCTGCTGATGTCCCTGTCTCACTGCAGTTACTGCCCCCTCTCGCGATTTCCGTCTGCTGGTGTACCTGTCTCACTGCAGTTACTGTCCCCCCACCGCCACCCAACATCTCACCATCTCCAACGGCTGGTGTCGCTGCCTCACTGCAGTTACAGTCCCTGTCACCCTTTCGATCTGCTGGTGTCCCTGTCTCACTGCAGTTTCTTCCCCTCTCACCATCTGCCAATCACTGTGATTTGCAGCTTTGTCCATTTTGTTCTGGGTCCAGGGTAGGTTTAGTTGAAACAATCTGAGCTTTGCAATGACGCCCTTTTTGAGAAACAATTCCTATATCTTCTGCAGAGCAAGTCCCGCCACAATAGGCAGAATATCAGTAAAATATAATCTCAGAATCAGATTTAAAATCATTTCAGTGCTCTGTGCTGTGAATATAAATAACACTTTCTGTCCTGTGGGGAGTGTAGGGAATGGAATATGAAATGGAATTTAGTTCCCGTGTTTGAAACCCGTCAGCTCTTTCTATGATTTCACTAATTTAACAATAAGATTGAGAGGGTATTTCACCGCATTCCTCAGCTCCTGTCTGAACTTAATCTGGGTCACAGCGTAAATACATGTGTTGGTGCTGCAACTGAGAATCTGCAGCATCCTTGATGTGCGATCTATGATAAAGGGAGGGTCAGTGAAGGAGGAATAATATTCAATATTTGCAATTCGCCTATAAATACTATACACTACGAGTATCATCCATAACAGTATAAAACTTCCGGATACACTGAACAGCAAAATAATTGATTTTCTGCGATTCTCTATCTCTGCGTCCTTGTGATTCTCTCCATTGCTGTGGCCCCGGATTCCCCTGCGGACTTTACTGGAGAATAAAATCCGTTTGACAGTCAGAACATTGAGTAGCAAAATCAGAAAGAAAGGGAGACCAGGGGTTAAAATGCGGTTAAACAATTCAAATGCCCCCCATATGGGGGAAATATAGAAGCTCAGCTTATAATCACAGCCCATGGGAACATTATCAATAATATAATCTTGTTCCACTGTAAAGTACCACGGGACAGACTCTAAGCAGCCCAGCACACTCACTGTTCCTACAACCGCAGATGCCGTTTTCTCGCAGCAATATTTTATTTTCAGCTTCTCACAACAAATAACCACACATCGATCAAAGGTGAAAGTGACTGTGAGCCAGACAGAAACAACTGTGGCTGCAGAAAGCAGAACGAAAATGAGAGAACACGCATGAGTAGTTCTCAGGAATGAATATGGAAAATACATTGAAACAATTCCACCCAATATGGGATCAGTAACAACGACCAGGAAATCAGCCACTGCCATTCCCACCAGGTAGACAGTGATACATTTCGAGAGACCGCACTTTCCTCGGGACAGGATCACAATCGCCACCAAGTTAACTGGAAGAGAGAGAGAGAGAGAAGGAAGCAGAGAAATTATTGATCAGACCCAGAGACAAAGCAGTAGTTTGACATGATCTGGGCTGCAATTTCCAGCTTTGTTGCTGCATCGAACAGTGAAAACTGATTCATTGACCTGGGCAGTGCTTTGCCACAGTGAAATGTTTCAGAACACAATTATTAATAATGAATTGGGAAATTGATACAGAAAGTGAATAAAGTCAGCACCAGATCGATTGGAAGTACTGAGTGAGGAAGCAGTGCCAATGGGGAAATGAGAAGGGGTTTTACAGAGATGAAATCCAATGGGTTAATTGGGAATCTGTCTCCAGACTGTTGGTTGGGAAGTTTTGGG
Organism: Heterodontus francisci; assembly: GCF_036365525.1. NCBI lineage: Eukaryota > Metazoa > Chordata > Chondrichthyes > Heterodontiformes > Heterodontidae > Heterodontus > Heterodontus francisci. Next base: position 21,518,512 of record NC_090415.1, read on the forward strand.
TCAGCGGGATGTGTCGCTGGTTTGTTGCCCTGGTTGAGGGAACCGACGAGGGACTATTACCAAATAGGAAAAATGATGAAAACTGCAGCACTGAGTTTGAGTATCAGCCACGATCTAGAATTGTGGAGCAGGCTCGAAGGGCTGCAAGTGGAGCCAGTGAGTGAAATTGGGAGGGAGAGAAGGAATATAACATGTTGGAGCTGGAGGGAAGACTGGAGCAGATGGTTTGGGAAAGTAGATAAATTGGAGCAATAGATGAGGAGACTGAGGATTCAATACAGTGAGAGGAGAGGCTGAGATTCACAGGGAGAGACTGTAGCAGAGTGGTGGAGGAAATCTAATCGAGAGATCCCAATAATACATTCAATTAATACATTCAAACAATGATCCCTGTGGTTACTGGTGTTGGAGAACAGCTCATTGTTTATAAAATATAGTCAAAATATTTAGTTTGTAGAGGCAATTAAATATAAATTTAATTATATTTCTGATATCAGCCTCAGTCTTTATTGAATTAGCAGTCACAGAGATTTTAAAGTGCTGTATTTAAATAATGAATTACCATAAGTGAAGAACTGATTCTATTCCGTTTATTCAGTCACTAAGTAAGGAATAGGAACATCCTACAAAACAGAATGAGGACCTGACAGAAATCAACACAGAGGGTCAATTCCAACAGTAAAACGGATGCAATCAAACAACAGACAACTTCAGCTCACAGTTTCTTTCACTAATAGTTCTGGGCATTCCAGCACTTTATGATAGTGAATTATTTACACTGCTTCATCTTTCTCTTCCTCTTTCCTTCTGCTTATCTCTTTCACTCGGTTTCGTTCTCCCTGCTGCTTTTCACCTTCCCTATCTCTCTGGAGTACTCACACCCTGCAAACTTCTGCTTAATGATACTTTTCACATATGATTTATTCCTAGCATTCTGCACCTGCGTTCGGTTCACCAGCCCCAGGTTCAATGATTCTATTCTCAGAGTCAGTTTGTTCAATGGTGAAACCTCTGTGAATAATTTAATGTATCTGCCGAACACCCAAGTCTCCACCTGTTCACCGACACGCTTCACTTCATCTACAATGCATGGAATAAACAGGATCGAAAGCTTCTTCCAGACAAACCTCACAATCATTGAAATTCCTTCTTCTGGAATTGTAAATAATCCGTTAAATGTGGGATTGTTTAATTAATAAAGCAGCAACATCAGCGCTGCAGCTGGTAATCTACAGATAAATGGAAAGACTCTTGTTTCCAACGTGTAGAGAGGAAACCAGTAAAACATCACATCAGTACATTCTATTTTACAATGTACTCCTGTCAATTCATTCCATCTTCGCTGCATCCAGAGAATCCTTGGGATCAGCTGGCAGGACCGTATCTCCAACACAGAAGTCCTCGAGGCGGCCAACATCCCCAGCATATACACCCTACTAAGCCAGCGGCTCCTGAGATGGCTTGGCCATGTGAGCCGCATGGAAGATGGCAGGATCCCCAAGGACACATTGTACACCGAGCTCGTCACTGTTACCAGACCCACCGGCCGTCCATGTCTCCGCTTTAAAGACGTCTGCAAACGCGACATGAAGTCCTGTGACATTGATCACAAGTCTTGGGAAGCAGTTGCCAGTGATTGCCAGAGCTGGCGGGCAACCATAAAGGCGGGGCTAAAGCATGGCGAGTAGAAGAGATTTAGCATTTGGCAGGAAAAAACACAGAAGCGCAAGGAGAGAGCCAACTGTGGAACAGCCCCAGCAACCAATTTTATCTGCAGCAACTGTGGAACAGTCTATCGCTCTAGAATTGGCCTTTTTAGCCACTCCATGCGCTGCTTCACACACCACTGACAACATCCAGGCGCTTACCCATTGTCTCCAGAGACAAGGAGGCCAAAGAAAGAAGTCCAGTGACAGTAAAGGCTCCACAGTGAGGCAGAGAAGGAGATGTGAAAGTATCAGCAGCAAACTCAGTTCAGTAGCCAGACCATTGAAGCTGCGTCAGACACACATAGAATGAAATAATATTTCGTAACAGTGATAACTAATAAATGCACTGAAATCCCAGCTAAACTGAGCCAGGCTATTCGGGCAGGAGGACATTGTGCTGTCCCCTCGGAACATTGAGACCGTGAGATGTCTCATTATCAATCACTGAAAAAAATATCACAGGAATATTCCAGGACCAGTTAGATCCACATCATGAAACTGTTGAAAACTCCTGATGGTCTCATTCTTGATCATAATCGAAACATCTGATTCAGATACATTCAATACAGATAATAAGCCAGTAACAATGCCACAGTTACTGAAACCAATACCATTCAAGACATAAAACATCTCCTGCAATACTGAACGAGTCGTCAATGAGGAGATTCCATCAGTAAATTGTTGGAAAAGTACAGGCGGCTGTGTAACACACACAGTGAGAAATAATACCGACTGCAGCAGCACAGTTTATACCAATATACCATTAACAGCTGAGATACTGGCTTACCAGTAACTCCAATTGTTACAAGTACGGGATAATAAATGCGTTCTATCTGAAAGATTACTGGATATCCCATGTCTGTGAGAAGCAGAGACCTCTGTAAGCCTGGAATCTACAACTCCAGCAGGCACTCGCATCTGATCTATTCAATCGGTCCTGATTTTACAGGGGATAAGTCTTCACTGACACGGTTATACCCCTGATCATTGCTATTAGTAACACTCACCTGAACAAATACATTTCGTCAGCAGCTTTGACTCTAATGTAAATAATGTGTTGCAAGAAACACAATAATTTCAATGTCAATGACATTTTCTTCGTAATACCTCTCTCGGGACTAAACCTGAAATCTGTACTCATACTGGACGGATACTGCAATTATGAGTGGCTTCATTTACATTTTTTCATATTATTGTATTGACCTTGTACACTCCTGGCGTTTCTATTGTAAATGTAACTGATCTATCTGCAGTAGACACTGAATCCAGTGACAAAAGCAATCCTGTTTCATTCTGTTTCTGCCTTTTCCCAAATAAAATGTGAACTTTGTGACTTCGATTCAGGAACAGGTTCAGGGTTACAGCCTAGAAAGTACTGTGGGTGATATTCGGGGTGAAAAACTGTCCACGTCCATTGGGGAGGCAGTCGCAAAGTAAGAATATTACTGGCCTAGTAAAGCAGACGCCCAACCTAATGGCCTGGGAAAGCCGTTCAAATCCCACCATGACAGCTGTACAAAATAAAGGGAGCTCCTTTTCTCCTACGTATTAATTGGAGGGGGTTCCCCCTCTCCATATGAAGTGGAGGGAGCTCCGTCTCTATGTATAAAGTGTAGGGAGCACCCTCTCGATGTATGAAATGGAGGGAGCTGAAGGACAGACGGGAGAGGCAAATGAAATCAAATGGCGAAATGAAGAGAGGGACGTAGTGAAAGACTTTGAGAGACAGAAGCGTTGGTGAAATAAGAACTTGACAGAACCCCAGTAACAATCCCCGTTCTCTACAAAGTCCTGTATTGGGGGTTAGTGTGAGTGTTTTAGGGGTAAGTGTTCCATCAGTGTTTGATCATTTCAAACTGCAGTGACATTCCAAACAAGGGCAAGAGTTACGGGTTCAAAATTCACCAAGAAATGGATAAAAACATTTCTGTCCAAGGTGAGAGAGAGAGCAAGAGATGGTGTGAGAGAGACACCGACAGAGTGGGACAGAGTCTAAGGGAGAGAGAGACAGACAGACAGACAGACAGAACTAGAGGGAGAGAGGCAAGGTATAAATAAAAAGAGAGGGAGAGACAGAGAGAGGCGAAACGAGACAGAGGGAGGGACAGAGAGAGAGAGAGATTCTAGGACAAACTTTACATCTAGTAACGTTGAAAAAGGAAAACATTAAAAATAAAAACAGACGGTACATAAGAACTAAATTTGAAAAGAAACATTGGGGGTTTGGTGTGAGTGTTTTGAGGGCAAGTGTTGGATCAGCGTTCGATATTTTCAAACTGCAGTGACGTGTCCAACAAGGCAGGCTTAGAATACAAGAGCAAGGTGGTTATGCTGGAAGTGTATAACTCATTGGTTAGGCCACAACCTGAGTACTGTGTACAGTTCTGCTCACCTCATTAGGGAAAGGATGTAATTGCATTAGAGAGGGGTAAAAAGGAGATTTACGAGGATGTTGCCAGGACTGGAAACATGCAGCTGTGAAGAAAGATTTGATAGGCTGGGGTCGTTTTCCTTGGAACAGAGAAGGCTGAGGGGAAATCTGATTGAAATGTGCAACATTGTGAGGGGCCTGGATAGGTTGGAGGGGCTATTCACTTTAGCTGAGAGTCATAGAGCTGTACAGCACAGAAACAAGGCCTTCTGACCATCGTGTCCATGGCGGCCATTAAGAACCTACCCATTTGAATCCCATTATCCAGCACTTGGCCCATAGCCTTGTGTGCAATGACGTTTCAAATGCTCATCTAAATACTTCTTCATTGTTGTGAGGGTTCCTGCCTCTACCACCTCTTCAGGCAGTTCTACACAGATTCCAACCACCCTCTGGTTGATTTTTTTCCCCCATCAAATCCCCTCTTACCCCTCTGGACCTTACCTTAGATCTATGCCCCCTGTTTATTGACCCCTCCATTAAGGGAAAAGGTTTCTTCCTATCTAACCTATCAATGCCCCGCATAATTTAGCATACCTCAATCATGTCCCCCTTCAGCCTTCTCTGCTCGAAGGAAAACAACCCTCGCCTGTTCAGTCTCTCTTTATAGCTGAACGTCTCCAGCGCCAGGCACAATCCTGGTGAATCTCCTCTGCACCCTCTCCAGTGTAATCACAACCTTCCTATAGTGTGGTGCCCAGAACTGTACACAGTACTCCAGCTGTGGCCTGACTAGCGTTTTATACAGCTGAGGGTGGGGAGCGGGGGTGGGGGTGGTGGGAGAGATAGATAGAGTGAGAGAGACACACAGAGACAGAGAGGCAGAGAGAGAGAACAAGGATTACAGTTATAGCAAGAGAGATAGAAGCATGGAGTGAGGGAGTGACAGAAACAGAGAGGGAGGGAGAGAGAGAGACAGACAGTGGGATGGAAAGAGTGAGACAGAGAGGGAGGGAGAGGGAGATGAAGTGCAGGAGGCACAGAGACAGAAACAGGGAGGGCGAGGGAGAGAAGAAAGAGTGAAGCATAGAGAGACAGACAGAGGATGGTAGAGAGACAGAGTGATAGAGGGAGAAGAGAGGGAAGGAGAGAGCAAGGGAAGCAGAAACAGTAAGACAGAAAGAGAGAGTGAAGCCTGCAGTGAGAAAGGAACAGAAACAGAGAGGGAGGGAGAGAGAGACAGAGAGAGGGCGGGTAAGAGAGAGAGAGAGAGACAGAGTGGAAGGGAGAGGCAGACGAAGTGAGGGAGGCATACAGAGATGAGAGGATGAAAGAGGGAGAGAGAGCGAGGGAGGAATTGAAGTTAGGGGGAATAGAGAGACAGAGAGAGGGAGAGACGGAGAGAAGGAGTGAGAGAGAGATGCAGTGAGAGGGTAGGGGGAGAGAGGTCAGAATGAGAAAAGAGATGGAGACAGAGAGAGAGGAAGAGACAGCGACAGGACAAGGGAGACAGAGAGAGTAAGAGTGGGAGAGACAGAAAATGGCATGGAATGAGAGAGTGACAGAAAAAGAGAGAGGGAAGTAGAGAGACAGAGACATAGAGGAAGGGAGAGGAAGACGAACTGAGGGAGGCATAGAGACAGAGAGAGAGGGAGTCAGAGATTGATACAGAGAAAGAGAGAGTGTGAGCGATTGGGAGAGAGGGGACGGAGACAAAGGCATACAGAGAGAGAGAGAGACAGACAGAGTGGAAGGGAGAGGCAGACGAAGTGAGGGAGGCATACAGAGATGAGAGGATGAAAGAGGGAGAGAGAGCGAGGGAGGAATTGAAGTTAGGGGGAATAGAGAGACAGAGAGAGGGAGAGACGGCACAGTGGCGCAGTGGTTAGCACCGCAGCCTCACAGCTCCAGCGACCTGGGTTCAATTCTGGAGACTGCCTGTGTGGAGTTTGCAAGTTCTCCCTGTGCCTGCGTGGGTTTTCTCCAGGTGGTCCGGTTTCCTCCCACAGCCAAAAGACTTGCAGGTTGGTAGGTAAATTGACCATTATAAATTGCCCCTAGTGTAGGTAGCTGGTAGGGAAATATAGGGACGGGGGGATGTGGTAAGAATATGGGATTAGTATAAATGGGTGGTTGATGGTCGGCACAGACTCGGTGGGCCGAAGGGCCTGTTTCAGTGCTGTATCTCTAAACTAAAAAAAAAGAGACAGATAGAGGGGGAGAGAGAGAGAAAGTGAGGGAGAATGCTAGACTGACGGAGAGAGAAAAAGAGTGACATAGAGAGAGAGAGGGAGAAACACTGAGAGATGGGAGAGAGATATAGAGAGAGAGAGAGCAAGGGAGACAGAGAGAGTAAAAGAGGGAGAGATAAATTCATGGAGTGAGAGAGTGACAGAAACAGAGACGGGGATGGAGACAACGAGCGAGGGAGAGTGAGATGAAGTGAGGGAGGTATAGAGAGACAGAGAGAGGGTGAGAAAGAGTGACAGAAAGAGCGAGGGTGCTGGAAAAAGACGGAGGCATCGAGAGACAGAGAGAGGGTGGGACAGAGAGAGACTCGGAGAGAGAGACAGACAGAGAGGGTGGGATAGAGAGAGGGAGACAGAGAGAGAAACAGATACTGAACAAGGGAGACAGGGTGAGTAAGAGAGTGACAGACAGAGAGAGGGTGGGAGAGTGAGAACCAAAGAGGGAGGGAGAAGATGATGATTTAAGGGAGGTGTAGAGAGGCATAGGGAGGGAGACAGAGCGAGGGAGGGAGAGAAAAAGGCAGAGAGAGAGAGGGTGCCATAGAGAGAAAGAGAGAGGGTCGGAGAGGGAGACAAAGTGAGGGTGGCAGAGAGATACACACAGAGACCGAGGGTGAGAGAGATACAGCGAGAGGGAAGGAGAGAGAGATAGGTCAAACAGGGAGAAGAGAGGGAGATAGAGAGAGAGGCTGAACATGGAAGGCAGAGACAAAAAGAAAGGTAGAGAGACGTGGTGTGAGATATTGACAGAAGCAGAGAGAGGGAGGAACATTGTAAGATAGGAACAGGAGTAGGCCATTCAACCCCTCGAGCCGGTCCCACCATTCAATGAGATCATGGCTAATTTGCGGCCTAACTCCATATATCTGCCTTTGGCCCAGATCCCTTATTATCTTTGCTTAAGGAAATATATCTATCCCAGATTTAAAATTAACAACTGTTCCAGCTTCAACTGCTGTTTGTGGGAGAGTTCCAAACCTCCACCAACCTTGGCGTGAAGAATTGCTTCCCAACATCTCTCCTGAACGGTTTAGACTATGCCCCCTATTTTTCGAATCTACAACCAGTGGAAACAGTTTATATTATGCCACCCTGGCTTTTCCTGTTACTATCTTGAAGACATCGATCAGATCACCCCAGAAACTTTTACCTCCTCGCGAAAACGGTCCTAATTTGTGTAATCACTCCTCGTAACTTAACCCCTGTAGTCCAGGTCTCATTCTTCGAAACCTATGTTACACTCCCTCCAAGGCCAATATATCCATCCTAAGGTGTAGTGCCCAGAACGGTTCACAGACTTCCAAGTGGGATCAAACCAGGGTTATGTACAGCTGTAGCACAACCTCTGTGTCTTTGTACTCCAATCCTCTAGATATAAAGGCGAGCATTCCATTAGCCTTTTTGATATTTTCTGCAGTTGCTCGTGGCATCTTAAAGAGCTATACACCTGAACCCCCAAGTCTCTTTTGACATCCACTGTACTTAACCTCATCCCATTTAAAAAGAACCCTGCTCTATCCATTTGTGTTCCAAAATGGATAACCTCACACTTGCCCACATTGAAATCCATCTGCCACAGTTTTTCTCATTCACCTAGTCTGTCAATATCTCCTTGCAATTATATGCTATCATCTAGACTGTCTACAATGCCGCCTAACTTTGTATCATCAGCAAATGTGGATATATGACTTAATATGCCATCATCCAAGCCGTTCATGAATAATGTCAATAACTGAGGCCCCAACACAGATCTCTGTTTGACACCTCTAGTTACATCCTGCCAATCAGCGTACTTACCCATTATCCCCACACTCTGTCGCCTGCCACTCAATCAACTTCCTAACCATGTCAATAATTTTCCCTCAACTCCATGGGCTTCTCTCTTAGTCAACAGTCTCTTATGTGGGACTTCATCAAATGCCTTCTGGATGTCCACATAAATAACAACCATAGACGTTCCCCTGTCCACTACCTCAGTCACCTCTTCAAAAAGATTCAATGAAATTTGCCAGGCATGACCTTCCCGTTATGAATTCATGCTGTCCTTGATTAATAGGTTTTTTGAGGTGTTCAGTTACCCTATCCTTAATTATAGACTCCAGCAATATCCCCACCACAGATGCTCGGTTAACTGGTCTATAATTAGGTCCTTTACACAGAGAGTGGTGGATGCGTGGAATGCACTGCCAGCGGTGTTAGTAGAAGCAGATACATTAGGGGCATTTAAGCGACTCTTGGATAGGTACATGGATGATAGTAGAATGAAGGGTAGATAGTTAGTTTGATCTTAGAGTAGGTTAAAGGTTTGGCACAACATCGTGGGCCGAAGGGCCTGTACTGTGCTGTACTGTTCTATGTTCTATGTTCTATAATTCCATGGTTTTCCCCTTTCACCCTTCTTAAAAAGTAGTGACATATGCAAATTTTCAACTCAGAGGGGACACTCCTGAATCGAGGGAACTCTGGAAGATTATAGTTAGGGCATCTACAATGTGCTCCCCTACTTCCTTTAACACCCTCGGATGGAAACCGTTAGGTCTTGGGGATTTCTCACACTTTAGTTCCATTTATTCCCTCGTTACTGATGTTTTACTTACGTTAATTGCATTAAGTCCCTGTCCCCTATCGGCTATTATTTTTTTTCGGGTCTTCCGGCAAATTATCCTCCTTTTCAACTGTAAATACTGAGGCAAATTAATTGTTCAACATGTCTGCCATGTCCTCATTATCAATGACAATATCTCAATTTTCAGCTTTTAGTTGGCCTACATTGCTCTTGACACCCCTTTCCCTTTATATAACGATAACATTTCTTCTTATTGATTTTGTTGTCCCTTGTAAGTTTCCTTTAATAATCCCTTTTAGTAGCTCTTATAAGTTGCTTTGGGACCCTTTTCTGGTCTTTGTATCTCCCCTATTCGGCCCGTTCTGTGCTGCGTTTTGCATTTTTGTAAGCCCTTTCTTTTAATTTTATGCGGTCCCTAATCTCTTCAGCTGTCCATTGCTAATTTTCTTTTCTCTGTGAAGTGGAGATTTTTCCTGTCAGGGGTATATATCGCTCTGTATTTAGTTTAAAGTTTCTTTAAATATTCTCCACTGTTCTTCAGTCGTTTTACCCATTAACAGATCGACCCAGTTTACTGTGGACAGTCTCTGTCCATACCTTACCCAAGTCTACAATTCTAGTAGCTGATTCGTGCTTTTCACTTTCAAACGCTGCCTTGAATTCGATCATGTTGTGATCACAATTTTATAAATGTTCACGCACAGTTAGGCTACTAATTAAATTTGGCTCATTACTCATAACTAAATCAAATATTGCCTGTCTCCTTGTTACATCTAGGACATATTGCGGTAGAAAACAATCCCGGACAAATTCCAGAAATTCACTAACTTTCTGACAGGTGCTAGTCTGCCTCTCCCAGTCTATGTGGAAGTTAAAATCCCCCATTACTACTACTCTACCTTTCTGACACAGTTGCCTAATTTCTGCATGTATGCAATCTAATACCTCAGTGGTTAGCACCGCAGCCTCACAGCTCCAGCGACCCGGGTTCAATTCTGGGTACTGCCTGTGTGGAGTTTGCAAGTTCTCTCTGTGTCTGCGTGGGTTTCCTCCAGGTGCTCCGGTTTCCTCCCACAGCCAAAAGACTTGCAGGTTGATAGGTAAATTGGCCATTATAAATTGCCCCTAGTTTCGGTCGGTGGTAGGGGAATACAGGGACAGGTGAAGGTGTGGTTGCATATGGGATTAGTGTAGGATTTGTATAAATGGGTGGTTAATGGTCAGCACAGACTCGGAGGGCCGAAGGGCCTGTTTCAGTGCTGTATCTCCAAATAAAAAAAAATAAGAAAATAAATAAAACTGCAACCGGGGTCTATACACAACACCGATGACAATTTTACATCCCTTTCTTTTTCTCAGTTCCACCCATAAGGTGGATGCATCCTCCTCATTATATCTTTCCTCACCAATGGGGTGATATTATTTCCAATCAGTAAGGCTACTACACCCCTTCTGCCATTTTCCCAGTCTGTCCTATAAAGTTTAGTTGCGACCATCTTGCAGCCATGTCTCCACAATGGCCACCATATCATAATCTTCCATTTGTATTTGCACCTGCAGCTCATCTAGTTTATTCCTTACACTCCGTGCATTAGTATATAGAACTCTTATTTGGGCTCTACGCCGTAACCTATTCCTCAGCACTGATGCGTTATTCGGCTGTTTATTATCTGTCCCTTCTGGTTCAACCAGCATACTTCTAGCAGTTTTGCCATCACCTGCTGTTCCTGAAGTAGGCTTTCTGACTGTTTCTTTATTCTCTGCCCTGTTACTTGTTTTTGAAACTGTATTGACTTCCCCTGAGGCATCCACCACCTCCCCCCCCCAACCCCACCCCCTAACCCGTCCCCATTTACCAGTTTAAACTCCTTGTGACCACACTATTTATCCTTTCCGCTAGGGCACTGGTACCAGATCGGTTCAGGTGGCGCCCGTCCCAACGGTACAGTTCTCTCCTGTCCCAATACTGATGCCACTGGCCCATAAAATGGACCCCTCTTTCGCACACCACTGCTTTAGCCATGTGTTTACTTCCCTATTTTACTTATCCCTATGCCAATTTGCACGTGGTTCGGGTAATAATCCAAAGATTATAACCCTTGAGGACCTGTGTTTAAATTTTTAGTTTTTAATTTTGTTCCTAGCTCCTGATAATCCACAAACAGTTTCTCTTGATTAGTCTTGCCAATTTTGTTTGTCCCAACGTGGACCACAACAACTGGATCCTCCCGCTCACTCTCCAATATCCTTTCAATCCGGGTAGAGATGCCCCTCAACCTGGCACCGGGTAGGCAACATACCATGTGGGACTGTCAGTCCTGCTTACAAAGGACGCTATCAGTACCTCTAATTGTGGAATCCCCTACCAGTACCACTTTTCTGTTTGCTGCCCCCGCTTGAATGGCCTCCTGTATCACGGTAGAGTGGTCAGTTTACTCATCCTCCCTGCAGTCCTTTTCTTCATCCACACAGGGATAAAGTACCTCGTACCTGTTGGACAAGGTCAAGAGCTGAGGCTGCTCCATTGCTGAGCTCAGGATTGCTCGACCTACCTCACTTGCAGCCACACCCTCCTGTCGCTGACCACTGGCCAATTTGAGATACTTAATCTACGGGGTGTGAATGTCTTAAACACAATGTCCAGGAACCTCTCCCCCTCCCTGATGTGCTGCAGTGTCTGAAGGTCGGACTCCAACCCATCAACTCTGAGCCGAAGTTCTTCGAGCTGCAAGCACTTGCTGCAGATTGGTCACTGTGGCTCGCAATTGTTTGCCTTGCCATCTCTACTTTACTTTAGTTAATTAGTGTTCAATTTTTTCAAATTAGTTTTTCAAATTTAGTGCAGATTCCCTACCAGTTCTCCTGTGACTTCACTTTTTTCAGATTTTTTGTCTCGGTTTCAGTTGGAACACTGAAAGCAGCTCCACCACTCCTGGTCCAGTCGACCTCCATTCTCCGGTGACTAGACCGCGAAATCCCCGGGGTATGTTATTTATACTCACAGCTCCATTGCTCCGCCCCTCCGGTCCGCTCTACCTCCAGTCCCCGGAGTTGGGCTGGGACTGTTTAAGCTTGCGTTGGGTAGGAGGGTCGTTGGGCTTGGGAAGTTGATGGGTGGTTTGGCTAAGTTAGATTTTAGACTGGGCTATCTATGTGCGAAATAGACACTTGGCTGGTACAGTTGGAAATATGGCAGGCAGGCTTCAATGCTGGACTTCATAAATTGGCTGTTGGGCTGCATGAGTTGGAGTATGAGCTGATTTCACGTTATTTTAATATTGTCGGGTGCACCACAAATAAGGAGAGATGGGAAGTCATTCGTGAAAGGGTCGAAAATATTCACACCAACAGTTCCAGTGAGGAGGGTCTTCAGTTACATGGTTAGATTTGAGGAGAATTGCTGTTCTCGTTCGAAAAGAAAAGGTTGACAGAAGAGTTCATAGCGATGTTCAAAATCATGACAGTTCTAGACAGATTAAATAGAGAAAAATAGTTCATGTTGGCGAAATGGTGGAGAACCAAATGACAGAAATTTAAGGCAAATGGCAAAAAATACAAAGGAAACATGAGTAAAAACTATTTTTGTGCAGCGAGGTGTTAGAATCTGGAATGCATTGCCTGAGACTATGGTGGAAGCAGAGAGAATCGTGGCTTTCAACATTGCATTGGCTTTAATTTGAAGAGAAGAAATACTGGACTATGTGCCAGAGAGTATGACTAGCTGAGTTGCACTTTCAGAAATTTGGAGTGGAAAAGAAGGGTCGAATGGTTCATTTATGCTGCAACTATTCTATGATTCTATCACTATGTATTGTGATTGACGAGATTCTGAGACAGCTCCCCCGAACGTAGAGTACGGTATATAGCAAATGAAACTGCAGGCAAAAATGTTGGTGCGCAGTGTTGTTGAGGAGGAAGTGAGTTGCTGTTTGGTGTCCTAATTTGATGCCTACATCACAGCAGCGTTGTCCAAACAATTGTATTCTTGCTACCTTTGCAGTGGTATGACAACATTTGGCTTCGAAGGCCACATTAGAATGCAGTTAAGAATGATTCACTTTGCAATGGGACTGGAATAACATACAGGAAAGCCTGGTTAACGAGGGGAGTTTTCCTTTACCGATGGACCTCAGTGAAATATTTTTGATCAACGAAAAATCCTGGAGCTCCATATTCACTTTAGGGTTGATCTTGAAATTGTTTTACAGTTTACGACGAGGATGGTGGAAGGGACAGAAAGGCTGTGAGGTCTGATATCTCCAACCGGTCGTTCCAGCACCTTAAGACAGCGATTTTAAAGTTCGAACTTCCTGTTGCCTTCCAGCTGTGGGAGAAATGTTACTGGTACTCTCTTCTTGCGATGTTACACTCAGTTTTACAGTTGGGTTTTCTTCAGAAGGGCAGCACCAGTTTTCCCGAGGCAGGCAGTTAGGGTGGGGAAGTCGATCCCTTTGTGCAACCTGGGGAAAAAACACACTGATACACGCGATAGATTTTCACAGCCCCACACTTGGGTTTTCCATCCTCTGCTCACACTCCCAACAGTCCAAACAAAAGTGTATTTCCGGAGCTCCAAACCCACCTCTCCAAACAAAATTGCTGCCTCCATGCCTTCCCAGCAGGTCCAATCTCCTTCATACTTGCAACTCTCCCTATTTTCTCTCATTTCTGCTCTCCACTCTGCAGTTGCTACTCCCGCAGACGGCTGCAAGGGCAGCTGCTTTGCCTGATTAACAGGCAGTAAGTGCTCCAAAATCCCCAGCAATAATCGTCCTGGGAGTGCTTGATGGCAGAAGTGTAGAGGGAGCTTCACTCTTTATCGAACCCTTTGCAGTACTTGCCATTGGACTGTTTGATTGTACTGTGCAGAGGGAGCTATACACTCTATCTAAACCGTGTTGAATGGGCGTGTATGTTGAGACACTGTTGCAGGACCATTTCCCTGCACCCAACCGTGCTGGACATGCTCTGTGATTGACAAATGCGACTGTGTGGAGTGAGTTTTTTACTCTTTCTCCAACTCCGTGATTATTCCTGCCCTGGGAGTGATGGACGGGAATGTGTAATGGGCAGATTTGGTCTGTGTCTAACCCCTTGCTGTATCTGCCCTGGGAGTCTTTGATGGGACAATGTAATAGTAGCTTTGTCTTGCATCTAACCAATGCTCTCCCTGCCCTCAGAGTCTCTGATGGAACAATGTAGATGGAGGTTTACTCTGTAGCCTGTCCACCATCTACAAGGCACAAGTTAGGAGTCTGATGTACTCTCCACTTGCCTGGATGGGTGTTGCTCCAACAACACTCAAGAAGTTTGACACCATCCAAGACAAAGCAGCCCGCTATATTGACAACCCATCCACAAACAATCACGCCATCCACCGCCTACAAGATGCACTGCAGCAACTCAGCATGCTCCTTAGACAGCACCTTCCAAACCCGCGACCTCTGCCAACTAGAAGTGCAAGGGCAACAGATGCATCGGAACACCACCATCTGCACGTTCCCTTCCAAGTCACACACCATCCTGACTTTGAACTATATCGCAGTTCCTTCACTGTAGCTGGTTCAAAATCCTGTAACTCCCTTCCTAACAGCACTGTGGGTGCTCCTACCTCACGTGGACTGCAGCCTTTCAAGAAGGCAGCTCACCACAACTTTTTCAAGAGCAGTTAGTGATAGGCAATAAGTGCTGGCCTAGTCAGCGAAGCCCACATCCCTTGAATTAATAGTAATAATGATAATAATAATAAATTATCGGTGCTGTACATGTTCTGGTCCTGTGTGATGGGACAGTGCAGTTCAAGCTTCACTCTTTACCTAACTTGAGCTCTCCTTTTTTTTCCAAATTGTTTAATAGGCAGTGCAGAGGTAGATTTGCTCTGTATTTAACACTAGTCTTTACCTGTTTCGTATATTTGGCGCAACAGTGGTGAGGCTGCTGGAGAGAGGTCAGGTGACGAATTGATGTGACAACAGCACGGAGAGAATTATTATATATTTCGTGTCCTCACTTTGACAAACAGTGGCGCAGTGGTTAGCACCGCAGCCTCACAGCTCCAGCGACCTGGGTTCATTTCTGGGTACTGCCTGTGTGGAGTTTGCAAGTTCTCCCTGTATCTGCGTGGGTTTCCTCCGGGCGCTCCGGTTTCCTCCCACATGCCAAAGACTTGCAGGTTGATAGGTAAATTGGCCATTATAAATTGCCCCTAATATAGGTAGGTGGTAGGGAAATATAGGGACGGGAGGGATGTGGTAGGAACATGGAATTAGTATAGGATTAGTATAAATGGGTGGTTGATGGTCGGCACAGACTCGGTGGGCTGAAGGGCCTGTTTCAGTGCTGTATCTCTAAACTAAACTAAACTAATACACAGGAATCTCAATACAAAATTAAATGCCGGTACATGTCTGCAATTTATGTTTAAATACTGTCGTGTTTAAAAGCATATATCACCGCAACCCCCACCCCCCACCTCCCGCACCCCGCCATGCGCCCCCTCCCCCGATTTCAACCTTAATGTACACATCTTACCTTGTCCTGATTTCTCAATCTCGATCCCTCTATCCATGTTTACCTCCCTCTCTTCCTCTCCATTTCCTTCTCCCCTCTCTCTTTCCCTCTCCCTATCCCTTACACTCTCTCTCTAGTCCCCAGTTTCTATCTTTCCCTTTCATTAAATCCGTCTCTCTCACTGTCTGTCGCTCTCCCTCACTGCTAGGTTTTATATATGTCATATGCATATCAGTGTTCCACCTGTTTATCAAATTGATATTGATAGACAATACACAGGCTTATTAACACAGTTAATTGTTAAATTTGACAGTATACCTCATACATGGAATGAGAATTATACCGTTAAATATTAACATTAATTCACCAACCCATTCACAGCGAGTTAAATATATTATTAACTGTTAGTTTGGACTTGACAATAATTCCACAGGGTATAATACTTTAAAATTGGTCCTGATAACCAATGCTCTCTGTTATTAAGCTTACATTCATTGTTCATTTGAATATCATAACCACTACGCAGGGGACTGATGTTGCACTTAATTGATATATTGGGTTTTATAACAAGTAAAAAGGGGACTCATGTCCCAGTAAACTGATATATAAGTCTTGATAACCAGTAAGCAGGAAAGTGATATTATCCTTGATTCTAACACTGGAATTGATAACCAGTACATAGGAGAATAACGTTACAGTTAATTGTAACATGGGGCTTGATGACAAGTACACAGCGGAATGATGTCACAATAAATTATCATCTTGGCTTCGATATTCAATATGCAGCGGAATGATGTCATGGTGAATTGTTATACTTAGCTTGTTAACAAGTACCAAGGGAAATACGGTTTTTATAATCAATTGTTACAAATAATTGTTATATTGAGATTATTTACAGTACAGAAGGGAATGCTGTCACTGTTAATTGTAATATTGATCTTCCTAAGCAGTACACAAGGTGTTGTTACTGTTTATTTCGAAGCTGGGCTTGATATACAGTACACAGTGGAATGATGTTGCAGATAATTGTTGCATTGTGTTTCAAACCAGTGCACGGGGATATGATGTTGCAATTCACTGTTTTATTGGGTTTGATAACCAATACATAGCTGAACGATTTTACATTGAATTATCAGATTTAGTTTGATAATCAGTCCACAAGAGAATGATGATACATTGAATTGTTATGTTGCACTTGATAACCAGTAAACAGGGGAATCATGGAATTGTTACAGCAGAGAAAAAATTGTATTGTGACAGCTCTCCAAAAGAAGAAACAATTTACCTTGGTCCACTTCCCCGGCTTCTCTGTATATCCCTGAACATTCTTTCTTTGCAGATAACAATCCGATTCACCCTTGAATGCCTCTATTGAACCTGCCTGCGCCATAGTCTGAGTTAGTGCATTCCAGATCCTAAACACTTACTGCATGGAAAATGTTTCTTGTCATGTCGTCATTGCTTCTTTTTGTCAATTGCCTTAAAACGTGCCTTCATGTTCTCGATCCATCCACCAATGGGGACATCTTTTTCCGTTCCTACTCATCTCCAGGGAAAACAACCTCAAGTTCTCCAATCTATCCACGTAACTGAAATTCTTAATAACTGGAACAATTCCAGTCAGTCTTTACTGCACTCTATCTAATGCCTTCACAATTTCAGTTGTGGCTGTAACCGTGTTCTGTACAGGTTTAACATAACTTCCTTGCTTTCGTACTTTATGCCCCTGGTAATGAAGCCGGAGATAAGGTATGCTCTATTATCCACTCTCTCAACCTAACATGCCAATTTCCATGATTTATACACATAAACAACTAGATCTCTTTGTTCCTGCACCCCCCTGAGAACTGCACCCTTTATTTTATATTGCCAATATTGAAATTGTGCGCTGTATACTCAGATATAGGTGATTAATACATTCCAGAAACAGCCGGGCTCCAGACGCCGACCTTTATAGAACTCCAATACAAACCTTACCCCAGTACAAAAAAAATAACCTTTACTCTCTGTTTCCAGTCACTCAGCCAATTTTGTGTCAAATATCATTACTGTCCATTTTATTCCATGAGTTACAACTTTGCTCACAAGTCTGTTGTGCGGCATTGTATCAAATGTGTTTTTTTTTGGAACTGCAGGTGCACCACATCAACAGCATTAACCTTATAATCCTTCTCCGTTACGGCAATCAAAAGAAAAACACAGCTGAATTTTACAAAACGAATTTCCTTCACAAATCCGTGCTGGCTTCACCACATTTGCACACGTCACCGTTCATTTTGTCCCGAATACTGTTTCTAGAAGCTTCTGCACCATCGAAGTTAAACTGACTGGTTGCTGTTGTTGGGATTATCTTAACACACTTTTCTGAACATGTGTGTAACATTGATAATTCTCCAGTCCTCTGGCACCACTCCTGATGCTACGGAAGACTGGAAAATTATGGTCAGTGCCTCCTGAATTGCCACTCTACTTCCCTTAGTATCCTTGGATGCATCTCATCATGCCCTGGTGTCTTCTTAACCTTTAGTACAGCTAGCCGATCTAATTCATCTTCCTTATCAATTTGAATCCCTTCAAATGTCTGAATTACGTCCTCCCTCATCATGAACTGCGCAACATCTTCTTCGTTTGTAAGGACAGATGCAAATTTTTCATTTAATACGTCAACCTTGCACCTTGCATGCGTAAATCCCCTTTTTGGTCCATAATCGGTCCTACTCCAACTTTTACCACCATGATTTTATGATCTAAGGAAAACTTTTGAATTGCCTTTTATATTTGCTGTCACTCTCTTTAAAAACTTTTGCTTCTCTTACTTGTTTTATTTTTCACTTTCACTCTAAACCTTCAGTATTCCTCCTGGTTCTCAGTTGTATTATCCACCTGAAATTACCCCTGGGGATACACTTCAAAAAGTATTGCATTGGCTGTAAAGCCCTTTGAGATGACCACTGTGATGTGGAAGGCACTACAGAATGGCAAGGTTTTCTTTTTTTTTATCTCACTGCTTGTGCCTTAAGGCCAGTACATAAGATTCAGGGGAACGAAGAAAATGACGACACATTATTTTTTAAACCAGTTATTTCATCTAGTTTAATTCATAGGTAGATTACATTAAATCTTTATCTGCAACACGAACCACTACAAAGTTGAAGGCAGCAAAGATTTCCCACAGCAACGACTTTCCATGCAACAAATTCCCAATCTTTGCACTCTGTTTGTGATGCACTCCATTTATGACCAATCTGTGCTGTACACTATCGACCAGAACCAGAGAACTATGTGCAGTTCTGAGCACGACATTACATGACGCATGTGGTCGAACGAGAGAGGGTACAAATTTATACAGGATGTTGCAGGGACTGGAGAATTTTAGCAATGAGCAAAGACAGGATATACAGGAATGTTCTCTTTGTAACAAAGGAGGAAGAGGGGAGATTTAATCCAGCTGCAGACAATTACGACGCCATTAAATGGAATAGAGAGTACACGCCTATTACCCATAACAAAGAGGCCAGTAATGTTGGGGATTGTTTTAAAGTAATTGTCAGTAGGATTGGAGGGAAGATGACGGTGGAGAGGTTATGGAACTCATTGGCTGAGATGCGAGTCGCTGTAGGCACAATCATTGCATTTGAAAATAAGGTGGTGATGCACTTGAAGGGCTGAAACCTGCAGGACTGCAATCAAGGAGCTGGAAAAATATATGAGATTAAATAGTTCTTTTTTTGGTTGGCACATGCATGGTGAGCCGAATAGCCTCTTTCTGCACCATACATTTAAATGATTCTGCAATTCTATCCTATCTAATGTTTTGTGTATTGTATTAGTTTGAGGACCTGCATTACTTTGAGTTATTGTGCTAGTTTGAACAGTATCTTTGAGATACATTATTAATTGAAAGTAATCCATTAGTTTCACGTGCTATATAAGTTTGAATTGCTTTTTATGTGAGATGCTGACTCATTCAAGGTGAAGTATTCGTTTGAGGACAGCTTTTGTTCCAGGCTACTGATTATTTCAGTTATTATATTATTAAGACATGCTGCATTAGTTTGAATATCTCTATCGGTTGGAGGGCTGTTTTGAATAGAGGGCAGTTTTGGAAGTGATGCATCGCTTGAGGTGCACAATTTATGTAAAGGATTTTATTAGTTTCATGTGTTTTATTAGATTTAGATGTTGTATCGCTGGTGCTGGTGATTTGGTTGCAGATTCTGCATTAGTTGAATTCACCAATGCATAGTCACAAAAACACTATTAATCTCTTAACTGAATGTTCACAGTTAAAGGGGATAGCCACATCCCATAGTGCAGTGGAACAGCCCTGAGCAAGGCACTCAACACTTGGCATTTCATAACGGAATGCTCACAGATGAGTGAAGGACACCACTGAAACAACATGAGATCTAATGATAGGACTGATGGTATTTGAACGATCAACCTCATTACTGGGAGAACACTGATTCTACGTTTTATTAGTTAATTCATGTGAAATGCGTTGTCCAATGTTTGGAGGTTTTAAATTCAGTCTCAGAACAAAATATACTGTAGCAAAACGCGGACTGAACTCGATGTGTTAACTTGTGCCATTAAGAAACAGTTTGAATGATGTGGCAACCTCAGTATCCCAGTGGAGATCCCGCAGGATATAAATTACAGGCTCTGAGAATATATCACCATAGAGTTTAACGCAGAGAGACTGTCAGCAGCACAGAAGAACAGATCACTTCACAAAGAAAATGGAGGAAACATTAAACAGTATCGAGAAAATATTTTACTTGATTCTTGCCATCATTGGTGTTCCTGGTAAGTTATTCTAGCCATTCAAATTATGTAAATATTTGGTGAACTGGTTTCTGGTTTTAATCTGTGACTGATAATAACACATGCTGACCTAGTAGTCAACATTACAAAGACATACGATATATGGTATCATTTCATTCAGTCAAATGTACTGGATTATCTCTGTGATTTTATTTCATTACCGAATCAGAACAAAAAACATGTGTTTGTAACTAACAGGCTCTCTGAATTAACAAGTTTAGTGGAATATCATGAACGAGACCTCAGTAAAGGCAACACTCTGTGTGAAAGTATTAGTAGGAATATCAATCAGTGTAAAATTATAGCAACCATGGGTCACTAACCGAAGTGAAACAACTGATCCCAGTCACCAGGTACGACTGGCAGTAGTCACTGCAGACTTGTACTGACTGTGGGTTAATAACCAGAGTGAAACACCTGTTCCCAGTGGTGACATATTGCTTGGAGTATCTGTCAGTGTAGAAATGTACTGACTGTGGGTTAATAACCGGGGAGGAACACCTAATCCCAGTAACCATGTATTACTAGGAGTGTTGATCACTGTCGAACAGTACTTTCTTTGGGAGAATAACCTGAGTGGACCAAGCCGGTTCCACTGGAAATCTTTGTTTTCGGTGACTGTTGTCTCTACCCCAAGGAGCTCCCTTCATGATTTACGAGTGCAGTCGATTGCAAAGGTGAAGATTTTTGCTGTTGCTTGAAGTTGTTTGGTTATAATTTGATAAAAGGAAATGCATTGAAATTGCTCTTTTCCCGATTGAACTGCACTAACTGAAACGGATATCCACTGCTTACTAACAGGAAGAAGCATGGTACCACTGTTACCGTATTTAGATCCTCTGTATAATGACTTATTCTTGTTCTGAGTATAGTTACTGGAATAACTTTAGTTATTTTATTGTTAATTAATCTCCTTCACCCATCATGGTCCTGAGAATTTGTGGGTCATAAATGCTGAGTTTTATTCCCTTGCTGTTATGCAGGTTGAATGGTGGGCTGCGGTTAATGAGTATTCCACTTCCGGAACTGATTAATGTTTGGTGATCGATTTCTTATCTGTACCTCAGAGACTCGACACATGTCACCTGCAGCAATCTCTGCCCTCAGCTTTGGGAGGTGTTCCACTGTGAGGAGTGACACGTATACAACTGAGGAAAGCACATAGTGGCTTTTCATAATGCAGAGATCAGTCCAGGGCATTAAATAATATTATTACACAGATAATACTAAAATACATAGTTCACTGCTTCAGTAGATAAAACACATCAACATCTGTGATGTTATGAAATAACTGCTGACTCGGATTAATAATCATATTCCAGAGAATTTCATAGATGTTACAGCACAGCAACTTTGCTTCACACCTGTCGCTATTCTTTGCATGAACCCCTACGCATGCTTGACCATCTCGGCCTATTGGTATGACCAAGGCAGCGGAGTGCTCTGTTAATCCAGTCCCACTTCTCCACAGGTCACAGCATATTTCATTAAAAAATTGTCTCCCGCTTACTGAAACAAGCAATGAGATGCATTATGTTTCTGCAGAATAGGACACACTAACCAAATTTATTTACTGAACAGCAAAATATACAGTTTATTATAAAACAAGACTGAAATAGTAATGAGGTAAAACAATATAATTCAGATTTATTTTTCAATCCAACATTACATTTTTAAAAGACCCATTTCTACCGTAAACAATTATTAATGTCCGTTTTTACCATAGCCTCTTCATATTCGCACATGCACATATACACGGGTTAACCGAGAAAAAAAACACATTTTTCGATCAGAGCTCTATTATAGAAGAAACAAATCACACCCGGGCCAGTCACTTGCACGCCCTTGATGAAAAACAGATGAGACACGCTGCACAATATTGTCACACTGTCCAACCACCGAGCACGCACACGCAGGTCACTGAGATCCCCCTATTACAGTTCTCTTCAAGGGGCATTGATAATTATTTTTTACCAGACCTCTTTAAATAATAGAAATAATATGAATCGACAGCGTGGACTTCACAGGGTATTAATGCAATTTCGAGGGAGCGAGCTGGGTTGATGTCTTCTGTCAATTTTTGCCATTACATCAGTTCTTGACTTTATCTCCTGCCAGAAGGTAACACACAGTCACTGACACCCAAACAGAAAGCTTCTCATTTATTCTGTCCATCACAGGGGGTTCTCTATTGCTATCTGTGTTTGTCCAATCAGGAGAGAAATGTTCCTGTAAAAAATGAGGGGTCGAAATGGCAAGATTAGGGAACCATGGATGACAGGTGAAATTGTGAGACTAGCTAAGAGGAAAAAGGAAGCATACATAAGGTTTGGCGGCTGAAGAAAGACGAAGCTTTGGAAGAAAATCGGGAATGTAGGATCAATCTGAAACGAGGAATTAAGAGGGCTAAAAGGGGTCATGAAATATCTTTAGCAAACAGGGTTAAGGAAAATCCCAAAGCCTTTTATTCACATATAAGGAGCAAGAGGGCAACTAGAGAAAGGATTGGCCCACTCAAGGACAAAGGAGGAAAGTTAGGCGTGGAGTCAGAGAAAATGGGTCAGTTTCGAAACGAGTACTTTGCATCGGTATTAACCGAGGAGAGGGACATGACAGATGTTGAGGTTAGGGACAGATGTTTGATTACTCTTGGTCAAGTCGGCATAATGAGGGAGGAAGTGCTGGGTATTCTAAAAGGCATTAAGGTGGACAAGTCCCAAGGTCCGGATGGGATCTATCCCAGGTTACTGAAGGAAGCGAGAGAGGAAATAGCTGGGGCCTTAACTTCTCAGTGTCGCTCAGTTTGGGTTCCGCCAGGGCCACTCAGCTCCTGACCTCATTACAGCCTTGGTTCAAACATGGACAAAACAGCTGAACTCAAGAGGTGAGGTGAGAGTAACTGCGCTTGACATCAAGGCAGCATTCGACCGAGTATGGCATCAAGGAGCCCGAGCAAAACTGAGGTCAATGGGAATCAGGGGGAAAACCCTCCGCTGGCTGGAGTCATACCTAGCACAAAGGAAGATGGTTGTGGTTGTTGGAGGTCAATCATCTGAGCTCCAGGACATCATTGCAGGAATTCCTCAGGGTAGTGTCCTGGGCCCAACCATGCTTCATCAATGACCTTCCTTCAATCATCAGGTCAGAAGTGGGGATGTTCGCTGATGATTGCACAATGTTTAGCACCATTCGTGACTCCTCAGATACTGAAGCAGTCTGTGTAGAAATGCAGCAAGACCTGGACAATATCCAGGTTGGGCTGATAGCTGGCAAGTAACATTCGCGCCACACAAGTGCCAGGCAATGACCATCTCAAACAAGAGAGAATCTAACCATCTCCCCTTGACATTCAACGGCATTACCATCGCAAAAAAACCCCACTATCAACATCCTAGGGGCTACCATTGACCAGAAACTGAACTGGAGTAGCCATATAAATGCACTGGCTAGCTGGTCAGAGACTAGGAATCCTGAGACGAGTAACTCACCTCCTGACTCCCCAAAGCCTGTCCACCATCTACAAGGCACAGGTCAGCAGTGTGATGGAATACTCTCCACTTGCCTGGACGGGGGCAGCTCCAACAACACTCAAGAAGCTCGAAGCCATCCAGGACAAAGCAGCAGGCTTGATTGGCACCCCATCTTCAAACATTCACTCCCTCCACCACCGACGCACAGTGGCAGCAGTGTGTACCATCTACAAGATGCACCGCTGCAATGCACGAAGGCTCCTTGGACAGCAACTTCGAAACCCGCGATCTCGACCAACTAGAAGGACAAGGGCAGCACAGACATAGGAACACCAACACCTACAAGCTCCCCTCCAAGTCACACACCATCCTGACTTTGAACTATATCGGCGTTCCTTCACTGTCGCTGGGTCAAAATCCTGGAAATCCCTTCCTGACAGCACTGTGGGTGTACCTACCCCACATGGACCGCAGCGGTTCAAGAAGGCAGCTCACTACCACCTTCTCAAGGGCAATTAGGGATGGGCAGTAAATGCTTGCCTGGCCAGCGAAGCCCACATCCCACGAAAGAATAAAAAAAATATATCTTTGCAGCATCCTTAAACACGGCTGAGGTCCCGGAGGACTGGAGAATTGCTAATGTTGCCCCCTTGTTTAAGAAGGGTAGCAGGGATAATCCAGGTAATTATAGACCAGTGAGCCTGACGTCAGTGGTAGGGAAGCTGCTGGGGAAGATACTGAGGGATAGGATCTATTCCCATTTGGAAGAAAATGGGCTTATCAGTGATAGGCAACATGGTTTTGTGCAGGGAATGTCATGTCTTACCAACTTAATAGAATTCTTTGAGGAAGTCACAAAGTTGATTGCTGAGGGAAGGGCTGCAGATGTCATATACATGGACTTCAGTAAGGCGTTTGATAAGGTTCCCCATGGCAGGCTGATGGAGAAAGTGAAGTCGCATGGGGTCCAGGGTGTACTACCTAGATGGATAAAGAACTGGCTGCGCAACAGGAGACAGAGAGTAGCAGTGGAAGGGAGTTTCGCAAAATGGAGACGTGTGACCAGTGGTGTTCCACAGGGATCCGTGCTGGGACCACTGTTGTTTGTGATATACATAAATGATTTAGAGGAAAGTACAGGTGGTCTGTTTAGCAAGTTTGCAGACGACACTAAGATTGGTGGAGTAGCAGATAGTGAAGGGGACTGTCAGAGAATGCAGCAGAATATAGATAAATTGGAGAGTTGGGCAGAGAAATGGCAGATGGAGTTCAATCAGGGCAAATGCGAGGTGTTGCATTTTGGAAGATCCAATTCAAGAGTGAACTATACAGTAAATGGAAAGGTCCTGGGGGAAATGGATGTTCAGAGAGATTTGGATGTTGAGCTCCATTGTTCCCTGAAGGTGGCAACGCAGGTCAATAGAGTGGCATACGGCATGCTTTCCTTCATCGGACGGTGTAGTGAGTACAAGAGTTGGCAGGTCATGTTACAGTTGTGTAAGACTTCGGTTCGGCCACATTTGGAATACTGCGTGCAGTTCTGGTCGCCTCATTACCAAAAGGATGTAAATGCTTTGGAGAGGGTGCAGAGGAGGTTCACCAGGATGTTGCCTGGTCTGGAGGGAGCTAGCTATGAAGAGAGGTTGAGTAGATTAGGATTATTTTCATTAGAAAGACGGAGGTTGAGGGGGGACCTGATTGAGCTGTATAAAATCATGAGAGGTATAGACAGGGTGGATTGCAAGAAGCATTTCCCCAGAGTGGGGGATTCAATTACGAGGGGTCACGAGTTCAAAGTGAGAGGGGAAAAGTTTAGGGGGGATGTGCGTGGAAAGTTCTTTACACAGAGGGTGGTGGGTGCCTGGAATGCATTGCCAGCGGTGGTGGTAGACGCAGGCACGATGGCGTCTTTTAAGATGTATCTAGACAGATACATGAATGGGCAGGAAGCAAAGAGGTAAGGACCGTTAGAAAATAGGCGACAGGTTTAGATAGAGGATCTGGATCGTCGCAGGCTTGGAGGACCGAAGGGCCTGTTCCTGTGGTGTAATTTTCTTTGTTCTTTGTTCAATCAAATGAACACGTGTCACATTTCTGCCCCGTTACGAGGGTTTCTGCTGTCTGCCTAACCCGAGCCATGTGAAAACCAGAAACTTTGTTGCCTATCCGGCTCCCTCAATCCCCTAAATGGCTTGCCTGAAAAAAATGTGTTCAATCATTTATTCAGCTTAACCATAAATAGCTTTTAAAAATATTTTAACAATAAAGAATCACTTTCATAATGCCTCCACTCTCGGAGGACGAAGCATCATTTTCAATGTGTTTCATTGCACAGTTTGGGAAACATAGAAAACGCATTTTCATACTCATTCTCATACACTCATTTTATTCGAATAACTTAAACAAAGTTAGATTATAGATACAGCATCAGCAATGACATTATTTTTGTCCACAATGTGGATAATCCTAAAGGGATAAGGTTTTCACAGTAAACACCACTGGAATAGTCTGACATTCTGATGCTAAATGTTTTCCATAAAGGTTCGCATTTTATAAACAGTTTATTCCAGTGTCTCTCTATAATTGTGGCGGACATAGAGTTCAAAACATTCAACAGCCAATAATAGGCCGAAGGTTTCCTTGTCAACGACGGAATGTCTATTTGACGTCGATTTAGCTTTTTGAAAATGTATCCCACTGACCTTTCTGTGCCCGTTTCAACATTTTGTCGCAGGACTGCACAGACTCCCATGTCACTAGCATCACTTGCTCCCTTGAATGGCTTAGTGAAATTTGAAGGAGCCAACACTGGTTCATTAATCAAATGGCTCTCAACTTTTCAAAGAATGCTTTGCACTCCCCCTGACCACACTAACATAATTTTCTTTTTCTGTCATAAATCTGTCGGTGGAGCAGCTGCGGTGCTGAAATTTGCTGCAAAGTTTTGTCAGAAACCACTTATCCCCAAGAACCTCAGGATTTCTTGCTGAGACTGAGAGTTAGGGAACTCCACCAATGCGTGTACTTTCGCAGTTATAAGTAACAATTGTCCTTGCCCGACTACATTCCCGAGGTAGGTCACTCTCGCTTTTGTGAATTCGCTTTTGACAAGGTTTGTTACGAAATTCGCCGATTGTAAATTTTTTGAACAGTTTCCTGTTGTTCAAAGTGGTCCTTCCATGTGTCACTGTAGACCATCACATCATCAACATTGCCAGGATCACTGACTACTACTTGGTTCATTACTCTCTGCAAGGCTGCTGGGGCATTTTCTTTTAGCCCAAATAGCTTCACTGGGAAATGGCAAAAACTGCCCTGTGTTGCAAATTCTGATATTTCCTTAGTTAAGAGTGTTAAAAGAAATTTCCAGTATTCCTTTAACAAATTTATTGTTGTACGAAACATGGCACTGCCCATTCTGTTATTACAATCTCCCAAGTGAGGAATTGAGTTGGAGATTGCCTTTGTTTCTGTTGTCTATGCAAAGTCGGATAGAACCTTCACGTTTAGGCACTAACACTGCTGGTGAACTACAGCTGCTTTGACCAGGTTCTGTTAGGTGGTTCGCCAGCATGTTTTGGATTTTTGTTTTCAGCTGGGCCTATTTCTCTAGACATAAGTGGTAAGGAGTTTGTTTTATAGGAACGGATTTCCCTATATCCACATTATATACGTCTAACACGTAGATCCTGGCATAACCCTGCAGAGTATTTAAATGCTGTGCGTGGCTTGGTTTGGTCTATCCTTCAGTGTGCATATAAATATGAAAGCATAGTGTCCAACCTCGCTAGAAATTCACTATTAGCTAACCGAACAGTGGGACGTTAAATTTGTGAATTGTCTCGGCCTCCTTCTGCCTCATCTTCAATATCCCTTTCATCCTTCAGAGTTCCTATTACCTGTGATATCTGTGTTTGTTTATCCTCCTGCCAGCGATAATATTGTTTTAGCATATTGATATTACACTGCCGATTATTTTTCCGGCAAACTGGGGTGTCAGTCAAATAATTTACTTCACCAATTCTTTTGACCACTTTGTATGGACCACTGAACGTGCTTTTAATGGTTCACCCTGGAAAGGCATCAATACCAACACTTCACCTCCTGGCCGAAATATTCGGGTCTCAGCATGCTTGTCTGCCCATTGCTTCGTCGTTATTCAGGAAGCATTAATGTGCTGTGAAACTCTTTGCTGGCTCTTGTGAAATGTTCTTGGAACACAGAGGCATAATTTAGCACAGAGGATTCATCCCAATGATCCAAACATCTTTCTACAAGTCGTTTTAGAGGATTTTTTCATCTCATGTCCATAAACTAATTAATTAGGTTACCGCTAGTGGCAAGCAAAAGAAATGCTAGCCCTTTCTCCCAATCATGGGGATATTTATGACAGTATGCCCTAAGCCTTGTTTCCAGGGTCTGATGTTAACTTTCTAAAACACCTTGAATCTGTGGGTGATAACTGTTGAAGATGTATAACTCTGTTATACCCGAGATACCCATAACTTCCTGAGACAAAATAGACATGAAATTCGAACCTTGATCCAACTGAACCCCAATCGGTTATCTATATCTAGTGAAGAACTGGGATAACTTCTGCACCATCCAAGCACAACTTGTCCTCAAAGGAATGGCCACTAGAATCGCGTAGCTATATCCATGTTTTCAGTAAGGCTCTTACACAGACTCCCAATTCCTGACTAAATGGTTCCACAATAACTAACATGGTATTAGCAGTGTCTGTTTTATGGCAGGTTGCATTGCGGTTTTCCCGCAATCTGACATGTATGGCACGTTTTACAAAATTGCACCCCGTCCTTGGAAAGACCTGGTCAGTAAAAATTGTGGACTTATACGTGATTTGGTCTTCGAGATCCCGATATTACCCAAGAGAGGAATCGCATGCGTGAACATTAATAATTCCCGGTCAAACTTTGGCGGTATCTAACCAACAACAATCCAATCCAAAGCCACATGTCTGTGAGGAGGTCTCCACTTCCTCATCCGAACCCCATTTTCAATCCAATCGCCTCTGGACCTCCTTTTGCCTCAGCTTCTGTTCGAGCTGATTGTGCTACCTTCTACAACTCTGGATCAGCTTGCTGAGCTATGATCAGAGAAGGCTTCCAAATCAATTCCTTTGGATTATCCAAATGCCCAAAGAAATTTTCATACATTCGGCTATCTGACTATGGCACCAGTTTCACCTTCGACAATGGAAATTGTTTAGCCATTGCTAAACATGAAGGAAAACATCCTGGAACTTTTTCCTGCAGCTGTTCTTTCTCGTTAACTTCACTTGTTTAATTCTATGACTACTGGCGAAGCTACTACTTTCGCTCCGGCAACATTATTCCCCCAGAGTAAGTCAACTGTGTCTACTGGCAAGCTATGGACAGCTCCTACAGATACCGTTCGAGATGTTGGGTCACACTCTTCGTGCGCCCGATACAAAGGATGTGAGTGTACTCCCGACTAATAAATTTCCCTAAAACTTTAACGTTCAGTGTTCTCTCTGGTGGGAATTTTATGCCTTTTCCCAGCAAAAGAGTTTGGGTGGATCCTGTATCCCCACGTATGCGTTGCCTTACTCATTTGAGGGATAAGGAGTTACTTTTCCTTCGGACAAGAATTATTTATAACTCTCATGTATCTTATTCACAGCCCCAACACTCACTGTGTTTTTGTACTTGGCCTTACAGATGCAATCAGAGATACATCCTGACATCCACTGCTCTCAGTCATAGCCCCTTTCATTGCATTGGCTTTGTGCAGCCCAATAAACACTATAGGTTTACCCTGCAAAATCAAGCTTTGTGCAGCCCAATAAACCCTATAGGTTGACCCTGCAACTTCAAGCTTTGTGCATGAAGATGTCACAAATTGTGGCGTTGGTCGCATTTCGGCGTGTGGACCTCACTTGCATCCTCAGCACTTTTCTTTATGTGGCATTCCCAGCTATTCCTTCTTGTCACTGGCTATTTGTCTCCTTTCAATCTCCCACCTCTATCCTTCTCGGGCTTATGGGGATGATGAACAAAGGCTTTGGGCGTATGCATAAATTTATAATCATCAGCAGTTTCCACTACCTGCCTGGCCTTTGATACTTTCTGATTCACCAAATGAGTTTTCACTACTGGTTGAAGTAGAATTTTAAATTCTTCCAGGAGAAGTAATTCTGTAAGCTTCTCATTTGTGACTTCCATCTTTATGTCCGTATCCAACGATAAAAATTAATTTGGTTTGCTTTCTCAAATACTATATTATTGGCTTCCATCGTTCGTGTCCCTGTCCAATGTTCAAAATTAATCAGTTTTATCCTCTCAAATTCTATATAAGTCTGCCCAGTAAATCTCCCGAGGTTCTTAATTTTCTGCCAGTAAACTTCAGGGACTAACTCATACGCAGCGAGAATAGTCTTTTTCCCATTTCATAATCTGCAGAAGTCTCCTCAGAAAGAATGGCACCAGTTCCTGAGCTGTGCCCATCAACCTGCTTTGCATAAGCAGTGTCCAACGTTCCTTTGACCATTTAATTTATTTCGGTATCTTTTCAAATGAAATGAAAATAAGTCTCTCCATTGCTCTCCTAAACTTCGGGAGAGCTTGTATAAATGTAACCAGCTTTTCAATCGGTCCAGGGCTAGACTCAAATTATTCCTCACCAGAATCTACACTGGCATTGGCATCATGACCGCTCTTTTGTCTTCCAGCTTTCTAATCTCAACTTCCCTTTCTTCCCTCTCCTTTGAAATTCTAGTACAAATTTATTTTTATTATCAAATTTTCCACAAGCACAAGTTTACTTATTTCTATTTTTTTTCGATTGAAGTTTAGTTTTTTCCAATTCTATTTATTTTTCGTTTTCCTTGTGAAGATCAAGCTGCCTCATCTGTAACCGATTTTTTGCTAATTCAACTCCACTATCCTCTAATTTGCCTCTTCCTTCTTCCAATGCCAAATTGTGTCCTATTGCTTCAACTATGTCTCCTTTCTTAGCCCCTGATGGTAACTCTAACACCAACGGGTCTGCCAAATCCTTTAGTTTAACTTTGGTTAATTTTATCAAATCACTGAGGAATACATCCTCCTTCCCCAGAAAGGTCACAACAACTGTTAACGCCATTCCAGTGGAGTAAACATCACTCTATTGCACATGAATCTGGTTCTTTCTTTTTCTCCCTTCTCCAATTATTATTATCCAACTTACAATTGTCTGTCGTTGGCGTTTTTTACCCCAGAAAGAGAGACCCCAATTAAATATGTCACGACCAAGGAGGGAGGAGTGCACTGTTAGTTCAGTTACACTTCTCTCCGGTTCAGAATATATTTTAAAAATTCTCCTACTTCCTGAACCAGTCAATCAGACACACTATTTCCCCCCAAAATAAAATGCACGAGCATTTTTATTTACTGAACAACAAAATTAAAAGATTATTATAAAACAGGTTTTTACTAGTAATGAATTAAAGCAATATCATGACGATTTTTATTTAAATCCAACATTAAGTTTTTAAAAAGTCCCCTTTCTTCCTTACCCAAATCTTAAAGTCCCCTTTTGCGTTATTCCCTTCACACTCACACATGCACATTGGATCAGTTGAAAAAAATAAAGAAGGATTTTTAGATCAAAGCTTTATTACAGACACAAAACACACCCGGGCCGATCACTTGCCCACCCCGAAAAAAAAGATGTGAAATGCTGCACAAAACTGGCACACAGTGCAACTTCCAAGCACACACAGAGAAGCCAGCGAGATCCCTCTGAGACAACTGTCTTTAGGCAGCATTGAGAATTATTTTTGCAGGTGTTCTTCAAATACAGCAAACGAGATGAATCGACACAACAGAGTTCATATGGTCCTTTCTGGAATTTCTGGCAAGCGAGCCTGGTTTCAGTAATCTGTCCTTTTGTGACACTTCAGCAGCGCTTGACTCTCTCTCCTTCAAAAGGTAAAATCATACACACAGGCACACAACCAGAAAGCTTGTCAATTTTCTGTTAATGTTGCCTTTGTCCTGTCAAAGGAGCGCTTTTCACTTTTCAGCCCATATTTGCTGGGTTTCTGCTCTCAGCCTCTCCCAAGCCATGTGACGACAAACAACGTTGCTGCTAATCCGGCTCCTTCAGTCCTCTTGTTGGCTTCCGAAAAAAAAAACTGGTTCAAAATTTATTCAGCTTAATCATAAATTCCTTTAAAATATTTTTAACAAAAGTAATCGCTTTCAAATCACTATCAATATACTCTACTATTCATTTCTCCATGCACTTATCCGGCTTTCCCGCAAATGGTATTCACATCAACTCCACATGGTAACAGCTACAGATTTTCAACAACCCCTGAGCATAGTAGTCCCTCTTAAATTCCTTCTTTGATTTATTAGTGAAATCCTATATTCGTGCCTCCCTCGGAAGTGGAAACATCTTTTCCATGTTTCTTCAATCATACTCCTTAATGGTTCTAAAAGCCTCTGTCAGGTCAACACTCAGCCTTTCCCTGTCTCGAGAAAAGAGCACAGCCCGCCAATCTTTCATGATATTTATAATCTAATAACTCTGGTATCATTCTTGCAAAAATTGTCAGCATATTCTCCAGTGCCTTGAGAAACAAATTGATTTTCTCAGAGGTCATGTTCTGATTATGGAGGATGACGACACCAGAGTCATTGAACGTGCAGGAAGTGCAGGCTGCTGCTTGGGGTGAGAATGTCCTGTTGGTGCACGGCCGATGGACTGGTCAACAGTACTGCGGTCTACACACCTTTCTCCATCACATTCGCGAACCACTGAGGCCAGTTCCTGATGGAAACATTTTACCAGGGTCCCTCTGCCTCTGTCATTCGCCTGTATCCATTTGCACGCCCTATGGACCCATCCTCTTTTGTTTACTTAGCCTATTCCCCTTGCAAAACCACCCATTTTGCCAATGAATCACTCCTGCTCTCCATCCGGTCATAGACCTTCTGATTTGTTCTTTCATCCCACTATAACCCACTTGTCTGTCGCTCTATCATCGTTCAACAAAACACAAACTGCTGAACATATTCCAGTTCTGATGAGAGCCGATTGGTCTGAAATATTAACTCTGTTTATCTCTGCACAGATGCTGAGTGTTTGCAACATTCTCCTTGTTCTATGAATTCACTCAATTTTTCTCTCTCTCATTATTTTGCTTTTGTTCACGTACTTAGGCCTGGATGCTAAAAGGAGTGGGTTAGAGTTGAGACCGGAATTGCTGTCAGCAAACGCGGAAGTCCTACTTTCCTGACATGCTGTGGACATTTAACGGCACTGAGTGCGTATTTTAACCTTGACAGGCCCGGAAGTCAACCTTATAGACAGGCTTTCCTTTCGGTTGGGTGAGAAGGAGTACGGAGCAGTACAGCATCATGTTGGTTTGAACGAGGAACCATCAAGAAGGAGCGGCTGCCTGTCTGATGCCATTGGTTTGGGAACCACATACCAGGAGGGGTATCCAAAACACAGGGATGACAATTTCCAAATCGAGCAGGAGTGCCCTATCTTGAGGACTGCTCCAAATGTTGGGGTGGTGCGGTGTCCGAGCGCCAGCTTTGTGGCGTGGGATTCTTCACTCCTTTCATAGAATGTGGGCATCTCCGGAAACATTTGCTGCCCATCCTTAATTGCACTTGAGAAGGTGATGGTGAGCTGCCTTCTTGAATTGCTGCAGTCATCTGGTCCGAATACACTCTCTGTGCTGTCAGGAAGGGAGCTCCAGGACTTTGATCCAGCAACGGGGAAGGAATAGTGATATATTTCCATGTCAGGATGTGTGTGACTTAGAGGGGAACTTGCAGGTGGTGGGTTTCCCCAGTTTATGTTACATTTGGTCGTCTAGGTGGTAAAAGTTCCAGTTTGGAAGATGCGATCCAAGGAGGGTTGGTGAGCTGTTGCAGTGCATCGTGCATATGGTACATACTGCTGACACGGTGCATCAGTGGTGGAGGTAGTAAATGTTTAAGGCATTAGATGGGGTGCCGATCAAAAGGGCTGCTTTGTCCTGGATTGTGTCGTGTTTCCTGGGAGTTATTTGCAGCTCCACCCATCAAGGCAAGTAAGAGACCTATATCACACTACTGACTTGTACCTTGTAGATGGTGGGGCACAATTCTGAGAGTCAGGAGGTGGGTGAGTCGGCCAGGAATTCGCAATCTCTGATTTGCTCTTTAAACTGCAACATTTATATGGCTACTCCAGTTCAGTTTGTGGTCAATGGTAACACTCAGCATATTGATAAAAAGGGATTCATCGAACGTAATGCTACGAAGGTCAAGAGTTGATGGTTAGATCCTCTCACCTTGGAGTCTGCCATTGTCTGGTACCTGTGTGGCGTCAATACTACAAGCCATTTGTCAGTCAAGGCTTCGCGGTCGTCCAGGTTTTACTGCACATAGCGTTCTTCATCATCTGAGGAGTTGCGAGATAGTGTGGAGGGAGTTCAGTCCCCGCCACTTCCACAGTTCAGATTGTGCAAGGGTGTCCAATGCCGGACAGGATGGAAGGTGTCAATTACCAACACTGCAGTGGGTCAGATTTTGGGAAGGATCCAATCTCAGACTGCGTGTAGGGACTCCAATCTCCAACACTGTGGTTGTTCAGATTGTGTGCTGTGACCCATCCTGGGCAGGGTGGATGGTGTCCATTCCATGACACTGCAGTGGTTCTGATTGTGGGTGGTGTCCACTCCCGGGAAGGGGGGAGGGAGTCCAATCCCTGACTGTGCGTCCATTCTGATTGTGCGAGGTGTCTAATACTGGACAGGGTGGAGGTGTCCAATCCTAAACACTGCAGTGGGTGTGATAGTGAGGAATGTCCAATCCCAGGCAGGGTGGACGGAGTCCAAACCCCAACACTACAGTAGATCAAATTGTAGGGAATGGCCAATTCCACACAGTGTTGAGGGAGTCCAATCTCCGATACTGTGGTGGATCAGACTGTGGGAAACGCCGAACCCTGTACAGAGTGGAAGGAGTCCAATCCTCGAGACTGCGATTGTTTAGATTATGGGGAATGCCCAATCACAGACCAGCTGTAGGGAGACCAATCCCCGATACTGTAGTGGTTTAGATTGCGGGGTATCTCCAATCACAGACCGGCTGTAGGGAGACCAACGCCTCCAAGATGGATTTGTGTCGGGGTTCTGATCTAGTGGGGAAAGTTGTACATCCAGAATAACCTGCGAATCAATTTTAAATTTGAGGTTGGTGTCTTCTATTATATATTTAATATGTTGACCTGCCTCCTGAAAGCAATCGGTTCATTGCTCCTTGTCCTCCCTCGGTTCAAGCTAGAATTAGGGCTCTTAGAGGCGGGGTGAGATCCCTGGTTGATATTCTTTAACCTATGACCCGTACCCAATGCACTTGCTTTTTTTTCGAAAATCCTGCCCCTGTTGTATGGGTCAGACTCGGAGCTGGTTTGATCAGTAATTTCAAGAAACATTTTTCTTTCTTTCTCTTACAGCTAATTTACTGGCGATTGTGATCCTGTCCTGGAGAAAGTGCGGCCTCTCCACCTGCACCACTCGCTACCTGGTGACCATGGCAACAGCGGATCTATTCTTCATTATCTCTGAGGTGATACTTTGGACTGTCGGTTATTATTATTTCCCGCCACCTTACCTAAACATTCCTTCTGTGTGTAGTGTTGTCGCTGCCCTGAGTCGCGCTGCCACAGACTGTTGTGTCTGGTTCACAGTTGCCTTCACTTTTGATCGATTTGTGCTCATCTGTTCTCAGAAGCTGAAAGCAAAATATTGCACTGAGAAAACTGCAGCTGTGGTTTTAGCAACAACCTGCATTCTACTCTGTTTCAAAATCATCCCCTTCTATTTTGCATATGAATCTGGAGAGTTAATAGACAATGTACCATGGGGCTGTTATACAAAGCCAAGCTATTTCAGTGAGCCCGGATGGGTGGGATTTGACTGGTTTGATAAGGTTTTAACCCCATTGATTCCATTTGCTTTAATTCTGTTACTCAATGCTCTGACGGTCAGGCACATTTTAGTGGCCAGTCGAGTCCGTAAGGGACTCAGGTGTCAGAACAAGGGAGCGAATCGCAGTGACCCAGAAATGGAGAGCAGAAGGAAGTCTGTGATATTACTCTTCACCATATCTGGCAACTTCATACTTCTGTGGTTGGTACATCTCATAGATTTCTTATATTATAACATTACAGGAAGAGATCCTGGGGTTTACAACGATTCTGAATATATATTTCTACAAGTTGGATATATGCTGCTGAATTTAAGTTGCTGCACAAACACATTTATTTATGGGGCTACTCAGTCCAAGTTCAGAGAGCAGGTCAATAGTGTGCTTAAATATCCGGTTGCATTAGTTAGTCAGTTAGTGAAAGATCAAAACAACTGACAGGAATCCAGAGGAGGATCCCAGTGATTTCATCAATGAATGTCATATTTAACCCGAGAGAGAAAGAGATGACCGACAGCTGGATGACACGAAATACACGAATGACACGGGGAGTTGGCGTGTTTGGCGAGGGGCGTTGCAATTTGTGGTCATACATGCCAAAGAGCAGTGTGATGGCACACAAGAAGTGACTTTTGTAGAACAGGATGGGAGTGGAGGGCGGGTGCATGTGGAGAGTCAGAGCGCCAATGCAGGACAGCAGAGGGAACAGCAGCCAAAGAATTTTCGCCAGAGGTTCGATTCTTAGCGGCTGCTCAGAAAGCAAAGCTTGGACCAACAAATGCTAAATGCTGCAGAGCCTGGAAATCTTCCCTTGTTAGTTGATTATTATTGTTTGTTTTACGTTTGGAAACGTAATTGATTCCATCTCCCTTCCATATCCCCACTGGTCATTTCCATCTCTCTCTCCATGGAATATCCCTCCTCGCCCTTCTTGGCCTTTGGCGTATTTGACCACAACATCTTCTTCGAATGCATCTCCACTATCATTCAGCTGTGTGGCACTGATCGTGCCTTGTTTTATTCCTATCTATCTGATCTTAGCCAGGGAACCACCTGAAATGGCTTTGCTTCCCATTTGTGCATTTGTCCTTTGTCCCTCCTGTTTATCATCAACATGCTGCTTCTCGGCGACATCATCCAAAAACAAATCAGTGTACATATGCATATTGAGGACACCCAACTCGACCTCACCATCACTGCTGTCGAGGCCTCGATCTAATTATCGGTAATATAGAAACCATTGACTTCCGCCACTGCGACAAGCTATGTTTCCTAGCCACAGACTCCTCCTTCTTCCTGGCAACTGCCTGTGGCTGAACCACACTGTGGGCAGCCATGATATCATACTTGAACCCAGGATGAGCCTCTGGCCAGATATCAGCGCCGTCCCTGAGACAGTCTATTTCCAGCTCCATAACATTTCTCACCATCTCCATGCCACAATCCATTTGCTGCAGAAATCCTCACCACTGCCTTTGATTTATCTGGAATTGACTATTCCACCTCATATTTGACTGGTCTCCCACAGACCACCGTCCATATTCTTCAGCTCATCCAAAACCCTGCAGCTCCTATGCTTACTCACACCAGGTCCCGTTCACCCATGATCCCTGTGCCTGTTGATCTACGATGGCTCCCAGGGAAGCAACGGCTAAATGTTAGGAACATAGGATCAGGAGTAGGCAATTCAGCACGTCAATACTACTCCGATTATCAATAAGATCATGGCGGATTGCCTACCTCAATGCCACTTTCCGTCGATATCCCCATATCCCTTGATGCCATTATTAACCAGATAGCTTTTGCTTTCTGTCTTGAACAGGCCCAATGATAGATCTTCCACAGCCCTCTGGTGTAGAGACTTCAAAATTTTCACCACCCTCTGAGTGAAGACATTCCTCCTCATCTCCGTCCTAAATGGCCAACAACTTATTTTTTGACTATGTCTACTGGATTTAGACTCAGCGCCCAGGACAGACATCCTATCTGCATCTACCCTGTCACGTCATTCTGGGGCTCAGAAAGCATGCATAGTTGAAGTGATAGGACACAATTTTACATTGGAAGAAGGAAGAGGCAAATCAAAGGATAGTGCTGTCGAATTAGAAAAAATTGGGAAACAGATGAGGCAGCTTGAACTTGACAAGGAAAAGGAAAAATAAATAGAATTGGAAAAGCTTAAGCTTAAACAGAAAAATAAAATAGAAGTAAGAAAACTTGAGTTTGAGGAAAACAATGACAATAAAAATAAACTTTAATTAGAATTGCAAAGCGAAAGAGAGAGAGAGAGAGAGAGGGAGAGAGAGAAGAAAGGGAAGTTGAAATTAGAAAGATGGAACTAAGACAAAAGTGCGGTCTTGATGTCAATGCCAGTGTAGATTCTGGTGAGGAAGAATTTGAGTCTAGCCCAGGACCAAG
This sequence comes from Heterodontus francisci, assembly GCF_036365525.1. NCBI lineage: Eukaryota > Metazoa > Chordata > Chondrichthyes > Heterodontiformes > Heterodontidae > Heterodontus > Heterodontus francisci. Next base: position 21,556,589 of record NC_090415.1, read on the forward strand.
TGAAAAGCTGGTTAAATTTATACAAGCTCTCCCCAGGTTTAGGAAAGGGATGGAGAGACTTCTTTTCGTTTCATTCGAAAAGATACCCAAATAAATTAAATGGCCAAAGGAATGCTGGACACAGCTTATACAAAGCAGGTTGATGAGCACAGCTCATGAAGTTTATGCCATTCTTTCTGAAGCGGCTTCTGCAGATTATGAGATGCCAAAAAATAGCTATTCTCGCTGCGTAGGAGTTAGTCCCTGAAGCTTACTGACAGAAATTTAAGAACTTCAGGAGATTGACTGGGCAGACTTATATAGAAGTTGAGATTGTAAAATAGATTCATTTTGATCATTGGATACGGGCACTAACGATGGAAGCCAATATTATTGTACTTGAGGAAGCAAACCAATTTACTCCATCCAGTAGTGAAAACTCATTTGGCGGATCAGAAATTCACGAAGGCCAGACAGACAGCGGAAATTGCTGATGGTTATGAACTTGTGCATACACTCAAAACTTTGTTCGTCATCCCCACAAGCCCGAGAAAAAGAGGTTGGAAATTGAAAGAAGACAAGTTACCAATGACAAGAAGGGATAGCTGGGATTGCCACATGATCTCCTCCTGAGTCCATAAAGGAAAGTACTGATGGTGGAAGTGAGGTCCACCAGCCTAAATGATACCATTGTCATAAGGTGGGACATCTTCATGTACAATGCTGGAAGTTGCAGGGTAAACCGATAGGGTTTATTGGGCTGCACAAAGCCAACGCAGTGAAAGGGACCGTGACTGAGAGCAGAGGATATCAGGATGTGTCTCTTATTGCAGATGTAAGGCCAAGTACAAAAACACAGTGAGTGTAGGGTCTGTGAAAAAGATACCTGAGAGTTATAAATAATTCTTGGCAAAAGTAGAAGTAACTCCTTATCCCTCAAAGGAAGAAGGCAAATCTATCGTTATACATGCGGATACAGGCTCGAACCAACCTCTTTTTCTGGGGAAAGACATAACATTTCCACCAGAGAGATCACTGAACATTTAAGTTTTAGGGAATGGTATTGGCGGGGCGTATACACATCCTTTGTATTGGGCGCAACTGGAGTGTGACCTAATGTCTCTAATGGTATCTGTAGGAGCTGTCCATAGATTGCCAGTGGACACAGTTGACTTACTCTTGGGGAATAATGTCGCCGGAGTGAAAGGAGTAGCTTAACGCAGTAGTAACAGAAATAAACAAGTGAAGTTAAGGAAACAGAACAGTTGCAGGATAATGTTCCAGGATTTTTTTCTTTCATGTGTAATAACCCATGCAATGGCTAAACAAGTTCCATTGTCCGAGGTGAAACTGGTGCCATGCCAGATGGCCGAATATCTGAAACTTTCTTTGGGCATTTGGATAATCCAAAGGAATTAATTAGTAAGTTTTCTCTGATCATAGCTCAGCAAGCTGATCCAGAGTTGCAGAAGGTGGCACAATCAGCTCGAACAGAAGCTGAGGCAAAAGGAGTTCCAGAAGGCGATTGGATTGAAAATGGTGTTCTGATGACGAAGTGGAGACCTCCACACAAATCTGTGGCCTATGACTGGATGGTTGTTCGTCGGATAGTGGTACCGCCAAAGTTTCACCAGGAAATATTAATGTTCACACATGGGATTCATCCATTGGGTAATAACGGGATCTAAAAGACCAAAACACGTATATTTCGACAGTTTTTACTGACCAGGTCATTCGAAGGACATGGTGCGATTTTGTAAAACATGCCATACATGCCAGATTGCGGCAAAACAGCAATGCAACCTGCATAAACCTGGCACCTCTGCTACCATGCCAGTTATTGGGGAACCATTTAGGAAGGAATTGGGAGACTGTGTAAGAGCCTTACCGAAAACAAAGGTGGACACTAATATATAATAACTATCATGCACAGGGCTATGCGATTCCACAGGCCATTCCTCAGAGAACAATTTGTCCTCGGATGGTATGAGGTTATCTCAGTTCTTCACTGGATATGGATAAACGATTGAGGTTCGGTTGGATCAAGGTTCGAATTTCATGTCCATTTTTTCTCAGGAAGTTATGGGTATCTTAGGTATAACATAGTTAACATCTTCAGCATATCACCCACAGATTCAGGGTGTTTTAGAAAGTTACCATCAGACCCTGGAAACAATGGTTAGCTCATCTTCTTCTTTGGCCTCCTTATCTCGAGGGACAATGTGTAAGCGCCTGGAGGTGGTCAGTGGTTCGTGGAGCAGCGCCTGGGGTGGTTTTAAAGGCCAATCCTAGAGTGACAGGCTCTTTCAGAGTTGCTGCAGATAAAATTGGTTGTCGGGGCTGTTACACAGTTGTCTCTCCCCTTGCGCTTCTGTCTTTTTTCCTGCCAACTGCTCAGTATGTTAGATTCGGCACACTTTAGCCCCACATTTATGGCTGCCGGCCAGCTCTGGCGAACGCTGGCAACTGACTCCCACGACTTGTGATCAATGTCACAGGACTTCATGTCGCATTTGCAGACGTCTTTACAGCGGAGACATGGACGGCGGGTGGGTCTGATACCAGTGGCGAGCTCACTGTCCAATGTGTCTTTGGGACTCCTGCCATCTTCCATGCGGCTCACATGGCCCCAAGCCATCTCAAGTGCTGCTGATTCAGTAGTGTGCATAAGCTGGGGATGTTGGCCGCCTCGAGGACTTCTGTGTTGGAGATACGCTACTGCCACCTGATACCAAGTATTCTCCGGAGGCAGCGAAGATGGAATGATTTGAAACGTCGCTCTTGGCTGACATACGTTGTCCAGGCCTCGCGACCATAGATCAAGGTACTGAGGACACAGGCTTGATACTTTTGTGTTCCGTGTCAGTGCACCATTTTCCCACACTCTCTTGGCCAGTCTGGACATAGCAGTGGAAGCATTTACCATGCGCTTGTTGACTTCTGCATCTAGAGACAGGTTACTGGTGATAGTTGAGCCTAGGTAGGTGAACTCTTGAACCACTTACAGCGCGTGGTCGCCAATATTGATGGATGGAGCATTTCTGACGTCCTGTCCCATGATGTTCGTTTTCTTGAGGCTGATGGTTAGGCCAAATTCATTGCAGGCAGCCGCAAACCTGTCGATGAGACTCTGCAGGCACTGTTCAGTGTGAGATGTTAAAGCAGCATCGTCAACAAAGAGGAGTTCCCTGATGAGGATTTTCCGTACTTTGGACTTCGCTCTCAGACGGGCAAGGTTGAACAACCTGCCCCCTGATCTTGTGTGGAGGAAATATCCTTCTTCTGAAGACTTGAACGCATGTGAGAGCAGCAAAGAGAAGGAAATCCCAAAAAGTGTGGGTGCGAGAACAATGAAGATCCCCATGATTGCTATAAAGGGCTAGCATTTCTTTTGTTTGCCACTCGGGGCTAACCTAATGAATCCACAGGTTTTCGTCCTTTTGAATTAGTTTTTGGACATGAGATTTTAAAAATCCTCTGAAACTAATTGAAGAAAGATTTTTTGGAGCATTGGGATGAATCCTCTGTGCTAAATCATGTATCAGTGTTCCAGGAACATTTCACAAGAGCCAGAAAAGTGGTTCACAATACCTTAATGCTTCCTGAGTAACTACAAAACAATGGGCAGAGAAACATGCTGAGACTCGACCATTTCGGCCAGGAGGTCAAGTGTTGGTATTGATGCCTTTACAGGGTGAACCATTAAAAGCACGTTCACTGGTCCATACAAAGTGGTCAAGAGAATTGATGAAGTAAATTATTTGACTGACACCGCAGATTGCTGGAAAAATAATCGGCAGTGTAATATCAATATGTTAAGACAATATTATCGCTGGTAGGAACAAGCAAGCACAGGTATCACAGGTAATAGGGGCTGTGAAGGATGAAAGGGATATTGAAGATGAGGCAGAAGGAGGCTTCGGCAATTCGCAAATTGAACCTCCCACTATTTCATCAGCTAATAGTGAATTTCAAGGGAGATTGGGCACCATGCTTTCATATTTAGATAGACACCAACGGATAGACCGAAAAAAGGCTACTCATGGCATTTAAAGAGTCTGTAGTGTTAAGCCAGGATCTACATCGTTAGCTACACATTTATTTTAGAGATACAGCACTGAAACAAGCCCTTCGGCCCACCAAGTCTGTGCCGACAATCAACCACCCATTTATACTAATCCTACACGAATCCCATATTCCTACCATATCCCCTCCTGTCCCTATATTTCCCGACCACCGACCTATACTCGGGGCAATTTATAATGGCCAATTTACCGACCAACCTGCAAGTCTTTTGGCTTGTGGGAGGAAACCGGAGCACCCGGAGAAAACCCACGCAGACTCAGGGAGAACTTACAAACTCCACACAGGCAGTACCCAGAACTGAACCCGGGTCGCTGGAGCTGTGAGGCTGGGGTGCTAACCACTGCGCCACTGTGCCGCCCCAAATACATGATATGTATCTGGAAAATCCGTTCCTAGAAAACAAAATCCTTACCACTTATGTCCAGAGAAATAGGCCCAACTGAAAGCAGTAATCCAAAACATGCTGGAGAACCACCTAATAGAACCCAGTCAAAGCAGCTGGAGTTCACCAGTAGTGTTAGTGCCTAAACTTGAAGGTTCAATCCGACTTTGCATAGGCTACAGAAACAAAGGGAGGCTCCAACTCAATTCCTCACTTGGACGACTGTAATGGCAGAGTGGGCAGTCCAAGTTTCTTACAAAAATCGATTTGTTAAAGGAATACTGGCAATTTCGTTTAACACTCCAAACTAAGGAAATATCAGCATTTGTAACACCAGGCCATCATTTCCAGTTCCCGGTGATGCTATTTGGGCTAAAAGAAAATGCCCCAGCAGCCTTTCAGAGAGTAATGAGCTGAGTGGTAGCCAGTGTTCCTACCAATATTGTTTATCTTGATAATGTGATGGTCTATAGCGACACAGGGATGGACTACTTAGAACAATTAGAAACTGTTCAAAAGATTTACAATTGGCGAATTGCGTATCAAACCTTGCAAAAAGCGAATTTACAAAAGCGAGAGTGACCTACCTCAGGAATATAGTCGGACAAGGACAAGTGTTATCTAGAACCGCGAACGTACAAGCATTGGTGGAGTTCCCTATCCCTCAGACTCAGTGAGAAATCCTGAGGTTCTTGGGGATATGTGGTTTCTGCCAAAACTTTGCAACAAATTTCAGCAGCGTAGCTGCTCCACTGACAGATTTATGACAGAAAAAGCAAATTAAGTTAGTGTGATCAGGGGGAGTGCCAAGGATTCTTTGAAACGTTGAGAGCCATTTGATTAATGAACCAGTGTTGGCTGGTTCAAATTTCACAAAGCCGTTCAAGGTAGTAATTCATGCCAGTGACCTGGGAGTCCGTGTCGTCCTGATACATAATGTTAAAACGGGCACAGAAAAGTCAGTGGGATACTTTTGCAAAAAGCTGAATCGACGTCAAAAAGACATTCCGTCATTGAAAAGGAAACCTTCGGTCTATTATTGGCTGTTAAACATTTTGTACTCTATGTCCACCACAATTACAGAGAGACGCTGGTAAAAATAGATTATAGCCTGTGAACCTTTATGGAAAACATTAAACATCAGAATGCCAGGCTGTTCCAGTGCAGTTTACTGTTAAAACCTTATACCTTAAGGATTATCCACGTTGTGGACACAAATAATGCTATTTCTGATGCTGTATCTAGAATATAACTTTGTTCAAGTTATTTGAATAAAAGGTGTGAATGATAATGAGTATGAAAATGTATTTTTTTCTATTTTTCCCACACTTTGCAAAGAAACACATTTTAAATGTTGTTTCGTTCTCCGAGGGTGGAGGCGTTATGAAAGTGATTCTTATTTGTTAAAATATTTTCAAAGCTATTTATGGTTAAGGTGAATAAATGTTTGAACACATTTTTGTGAAGGAAGCCATCAAGGGTATTGAGGGAGCCGGATTGGCAACAAAGTTTCTGGTTTTCACATGGCTCGGGTGAGGCATACAGCAGAAACCCTGGTAATGGAGCAGAAATGTGACAAGCGCTCCTTTGATTGGACAAGCATAGTTAGCAACAGAGCACCCCTGGGATGGACAGAATAAACGAGAAGCTTTCTGTCTGTGTTTCAGTGCGTGTGTGTGTTATGTTCTGGAAACAGATAAAGTCAAGTGCTGCTGAAGTGTCAAAAACTGACAGAGCACATCAACCCAGCTCGCTTCCCAGAAATTCCATGAAATACCCTGTGAAGTCTGTTGTGTCGATTCATCTCATTACTACTATTTAAAGACGTCTGGTAAAATACCCCTAAAATAGAACTGTCCTAAGGGGATCTCAGTGATCGGTCTGCTTGTGCTCGTTGGTTGGACAGTGTGGCAATTTCAGAAGCGTGTGTCATCTGTTTTTCTTCAAGGGTGATCAAGTGACTGGCCCGGTTGTGCTTTGTTTTGTCTGTAATAGAACTTTGATCAATATGTTTTCGGTTAACTGGTGGATATGTGCATGTACGAATGTGAAGAGACTATGTTAAAAAGAACATTAATGATTGGTTACCATAGAAAGGGGGCTTTAAAAAATTTAATGTTGGATTACTAAAAAAGACCTGAATGACATTGTTTTACTTCATTACTATATAAGTCTTATTTTTTAATAAACTGCACATTTTGTCGTTCAGTAAAGAAATCTGGTTAGTGTGTCCTATTCTGCAGAAACATAATGTATCTCGTTGCTCGTTTTAGGAAGCAGGAGACAATTATGTTTTAAATATGCTGTGACCTGTGGAGAAGTGGGACTTGATTAACAGTGCGCTCCTCTGCCTTGGTCGTAACAATAGGTCTAGATGGTCAAGCATGCGGAGAGGTTCATGCAGAGCATAGAGACAGATGTAAAAAAAAACGTTGCTGTGCTGTAACTTCTATAACATTCTCTGGAATGTGATTATTAATCAGAGTCAGCAGTTATTTCATAACATTGCAGATGCTGATGTGTTTTATCTACTGAAGCAGTGAACTATGTATTTTAGTATTAACTGTGTACTAATATTATTTAATGCCCTGGAATGATCTCTGCATTATGAAAAGCCGCTATGTTCCTCAGTTGTATACGTGTCGCTCCTCACAGTGGTACACCTCCCTAAGCTAAGGGCACAGACTGCTGCAGGTGACATGTGTAGAGTCTCTGAGGTACAGATAAGAAATCGGTCACCAAACATTAATCAGTTACAGATGTGGAATACTCAATAACCGCAGCCCACCATTCAACCTGTATAATAGCAAGAGAATACAACTCAGCATTTATGACCCAGCAATTCTCAGGACCGTGATGGGTGAAGGAGATTAATTAAAACTAAAATGACTAAAGTTATTCCAGTAACTATTCTCAGAGCAAGACTAAGTCGTTATACAGAGGATCTGAATACAGTAACAATGGTATCCTGCTGCTTACTTGTCAGTAAGCAGTGGATATCCGTTTCAGTTAGTGCAATTCAATAGGAAACAGAGCAATGTCAATGCAGTTCCCTTTATCAACTTATAACCAAACAACTTCAAACAACAGCTAAAATCATCACCTTTCCAATCGATTGCATTCGTAAAGAATTAAGGCATCTTCATGGAGTGAAGGCATCAGTCACCTAAAGCAAGGATTTAAAGTAGAACCGGCTTGTTGTACTCTCGTCATTCTCCCATAGTCAGTAAAGTTCTACAGTGACCAACGCTCCTAGTAATGCATGGTCACTGGGATTAGGTGTTCCTCTCCGGTTAGTAACCCACAGTCAGTACAATTCTACACTGACAAATACTCCAAGTAATGCATCACCACTGGGAACAGGTTTTCCACTCTGGTTAATGATCCACGCTCAGTACCAATCTACAATGACAGATACTCCCAGTAAAACAAGGCCACTGGGATCAGCTGATGCTCTCTGGTTAGTAACCCATAGTCAGCACAAGTCTGCAGTGGCAGATGTTCCCAGTTGTACATGGTCACTGGGAGCAGGTGTTTCTCCTCGGTTAGTGACTCATGGTTGCTATGATTTTACACTGATTGATATTCCTACTAATACTTTCACACAGACTGTTGCCTTCACTGAGGTTTCGTTCATGATATTGCACTTAACTCGTGAATTCTGAGAGCCTGTGAGTTACAAATACATTTTTTAGTTATAATTCGGTAATGAAATAAAATCTGAGATAATGCAGTACATTTGACTGAACGAAATTATACCATATATCACTTGTCTTTAAAATGTTGAATACGAGGTCAACATGTGTTATTATCATCACGGATTAAAACCAGAAACCTGCTCTCCAAATATTTACATAATTTGAATGGCTAAAATAACTTAAGAGGAACAGCAATGATGGCAAGAATCAGGAAATATATTTTCTCGATACTGTTTAATGTTTCATTCATTTACTTTGTGATGTGATCTGTTATCCTGTGCTGCTGACAGTCTCTCTGCATTAAACTCGAAGGCTATACATTCTCAGAGCCTGTAATTTATACCCTGTGGGATCTCCACTGGGATATTGAGGTTGCCACATCATTCAAACTGCTTCTTCATGGCAAAGATTGTGACATTGAGAACAGTCCATGTTTCGCTATAGTATATTTGGTTCTAAAACTGAATTGAAAACCTCCATACATTGGACAACTCATTTCACATGAATTAACGAATGAAAGCGAGAATCTGTATTTTCCCAGCCAAGCGGTTGTTCCTTCAAATACCATCAGTCCGATCATTGGATCTCATGTTGTTTCACTGGTGTCCTTCACTCGGCTGTGAGCATTCGGTAATGAAATGCCAAATGTTGAGTGCATTGCTCAGGGCTGCTCCACTGCACTATGGTATGTGGCTGTCCCCTTTAACTTTGAACATTCAGTTAAGAGATTAAAGTGTTTTTATGAAAATGCATTGGTGAATGCAACAAATACAGAATCTGCAACCATATCAACACCACAAGCGATGCAACATTTCAATCTAACAAAACACATAAAACTAATAAAGTCCTTTAAACAAATTGTGCACCTCAAGTGATGCATTACTTCCAACTCATACCTGCCCTCTACACAAAACAACCCTCCAACTGATACAGATATTCAAACTGATGCAGCATCTCTTAATAATGCAATAACTGAAATAATGATTCACCTGGAACAAAAGCGGTCCTCAAACTAATAATTCATCTTGAATTAGTCAGCATCTCACATAATAAAGCAACTCAAATTTATATAGCACGTGAAATTAATGCATTACTATCAATGAATAATGTATTTCAAATATATTGCTCAAACTCGCACAATAACTCAAAGTAATACATGTACTCAGACTAATACAGTACACAAAATATTCAGTAGGATAGAACTACAGAATCATTGAACTGTATGGTGCAGAAAGAGGCTATTCGGCCCATCGTGCCTGTGCCAACAAAAATAAGAACCATTTACTCTCATACATTTTTCCCAGCTCTTGGATTGTAGTCCTGCAAGTGAAAGCCCTTCAAGTGCATCACAAACTTAATTTTCAAATGCAATGCAGGTGTCTGTAGCTACTAGCATCTCAGCCAATGAGTTCTGTAATCCCTCCACCGTCATATTCACTCTAACCCGATTGCCAATTTATTTTCATAAAAACATAGAAAATAAGAGCAGAAGTAGGCCATTTGGCTCTTTGAGCCTGCTCCGCAATTCATTATGATCATGGCTGATCATCTAAATGAGTAACCTGTTCCGGCTTTCGCCCCATACCCTTTGATCCCTTTAGAACCAAGAACTATATCTAACTCCTTCTTGAAAACCAACAATGTTTTGGACTCAACTGATTTCTGTGGCAGCGAATTCCATAGGCTCACCACTCTCTGGGTGAAGAAATTTCTCTTTCTCTCAGTCCAGAAAAGTTTACCCTGTATCCTTCGACTATGACCCATGGTTCTGGACTCCCCCACCATCGGGAACATCCTTCCTTCATCTGACCTGTCAAGTCCTGTTCAATTTTATAGGAATTTTAAATCAATCTCCCAGATTCCCCATATTTCCAAAATCTATCGACATATCTGCTCCTCTATCTCCCGCTGGCTGTTGGGGGTTTACAGGCCTCCCAGCAACCAGTGGGAGATATAGGACCAGATATGTCGACAGATTTTGGAAAGATGTAAGAGCAACAGGGTTGTTGTGGTGGGTGATTTTAACTTCCCCGATATTGACTGGGACTCACTTAGTGCTAGGGGCTTGGATGGGGTGGAATTTGTAAGTAGCATCCAGGAGGGCTTCTTGAAACAATATGTCGATAGTCCAACTAGGGAATGGGCCGTACTGGACCTTGTGTTGGGGAATGAGCCCAGCCAGGTGGTTGAAGATTCAGTAGGGAAGCATTTCGGGAACAGTGACTGTAATTCCGTAAGTTTTATGGTACTTGTGGATAAGGATAAGAGTAATCATTGGGTGAAGGTGCTAAATTGGGAGACGGCTAATTATAACAATATTAGGCAGGAACTGAAGAAATTAGATTGGGGGTGGCTGTTTGAGGGTAAATCAACATCTGACATATGGGAGTCTTTCAAACTTCAGTTGATTAGAATCCAGGAACGGCATCTTCCTGTGAGGATGAAGCATAAGTTTGGCAAGTTTCGGGAACCTTTGATAACGAGGAATATTGTGAGCCTCGTCAAAAAGAAAAAGGAAGCATTCGTAAGGGCGAGAAGGCTAGGAACAGACGAAGCCCTTGAGGAATATAAAGAAAGTAGGAAAGAATTTAAGCAAGAAGTCAGGAGGGCTAAAAATGGTAATGAAAAGTCATTGTCAAAGAAGATTAGGGAGAATCCCAAGGCTTTTTATACGTATACAAAGAGCAAGAGGGTAGCTAGGAAAAGGGTTGGACCAATCAAGGACAGAGGAGGGAATCTATGCGTGGAGCCAGAGGAAATGGGCGAGGTACGAAATGAGTACTTTGCATCAGTATTCACCAAAGAGAAGGATTTGGCAGATGATGAATCTAGGGAAGGGGATGTAGATAGTCTGGGTCATGTCGATATCAAAAAGGAGGATGTGTTGGGCGTCATGAAAAACATTAAGGTAGCTAAGTCCCCAGGACCTGATGGGATCTACCCCAGAATACTGAGGGAGTCAAGGTGGACATTGCTGGAGCCTTGACAGAAATCATTGTTTCCTCATTTACTACAAGTGAGGTCCCAGAGGACTAGACAGTAGCCAATGTTGTTCCTTTGTTTAAGAAGGGTAGCAAGAATAATCCAGGAATTTACAGGCCGCTCAGCCTTACGTCATTGGTAGCGAAATTATTGGAGAGGGTTCTTCGGGACAGGATTTACTCACATTTGGAAACAAATGGACGTATTAGCGGAAGGCATTTTGGTTTTGTGAAGCAGAGGTCGTGTCTCACTAAATTGATCGAATTTTTGAAGAAGTGACGAAGATGATTGACGAAGGAAGGGCAGTGGAATTTGTCCACATGGACTTCAGTAAAGCCTTTGACAAGATTCCTCATGGCAGACTGGTACAAAAGGTGAAGTCACAGGGGATCGGAGGTGAGTTGGCAAGATAGATACAGAACTGGCTCGGTCGTAGAAGACAGGGGGCAGCAGTGAAAGGGTGCTTTTCTGAATGGAGGGCAGTGACTAGTGGTGCTCCACAGTGATCAGTGCTGGGACCTTTGCTGTTATTAATTTATAATAATATAAATTATTTGGAGCAAAATGTAGCTGGTCTGATCAGTAAGTTTGCGGTGACACAAAGGTTAGTGGAGTTGCGGATAGTGATGAGGATTGTCAGAGGATATAGCAGGATATAGATCAGTTGGAGACTTGGGCAGAGAAATGACAGATGGAGTTTAATCCAGACAAATGTGAGGTAATGCATTTTGGAAGGTCTAATGCAGGTGGGAAATATACAGTAAATGGCAGAACCCTTCGGAGAATTGATAGCCTAGATCTGAGCGGACAGATCCACAAATCACTGAACGTGGCAACGCAGGTGGATAAGGTAGTCAAGAAGGCATACGGCATGCTTGCCTTCATCGGTCGGGGCATAGAGTATAAAAATTAACAAGTCATGCTGCAGCTGTACAGAAACTTCGTTAGGCCAACTTGAAATATTGTGTACAATTCTGGTCGCCACACAACCAGAAGGATGTGGAGGCTTTGGAGAGGGCACAGAAGAGGTTTACCAGGATGTTGCCTGGTCTGGAGGGTATTAGTCATCAGGAGAGGTTGGATAAACTCGGATTGTTTACACTGGAACGACAGAGGTGGAGGGGCGACCAGACAGAACTTTACAACGTTATGAGTGGCATGGACAGAGTGGATATCCAGAAGCTTTTTCCCAGAGTGGAAGGGTCAGTTACTAGGGGACATAGATTTAAGGTGCGAGGGGTAAAGTTCAGAGGGGATGTGCGAGACAAGTTTTTTACACAGATGGTGGTGAGTGCATGGGCCATGCTTCCGGGGGAGGTGGTGGAAGCAGGTCCGACAGCAACGTTTAAGAGGCATCTTGACAAATACATGAATAGGATGGGAATAGAGGGATACGGACCCCGGAAGTGCAGAAGGTTTTAGTTTAGACAGGCATCATGATCGTAGCAGGCTCTGAGGGCCGTGTGGCCTGTTCCTGTGCTGTATTGTTCCTTGTTCTTTGTTCTTCATTAGTGGCCTGTTTGTTATGGGTAATAGGCGTGTACTCTCTATTCTATTTAATGGCCTCATAATTGTAAGCTGATTGATTAAATATCCCCTCATCCTCCTTTGTTCCAAAGAGAACAGTCCTGGCGACCTTTCTTTCCTCATCGCTAACAACCTCCAGTCCCTGCAACATCCTCTGCCAATCTCATCTGCACCCTCTCGAATTCTACCACATGCTTCGTGCAACGGGGTGACCAGAACTGCACACAGTTCTCTGGTTCTGGTCTATATTCTACAGCACAGTTTGGTCATTTATGTAGTGCATCATGAACAGAGTGTAAAGATTGAGAACCTGTTGCGTGGAAATTCGGTGCTGTGGAAAATCTTTTTTTTTTGTCTTTAACATTGTATTGGTTCTTGTTGCAGGTAAAGGTTTATTTTAATGTACAGAAAACATTAAACTAGATGAAATAATTACTTTAAAATAATGTGTCGTCATTTTCTTTGTTCCCCTTAACATTACATACTGGCCTTAAGGCAAAAGTAGTGAGAAAAGAACAAAAATCATTGCAATTCTGTAGCGCCTTGCAAATCACAGTGGTCATCCCAAAGGGCTTTACAGCCAATACAATAATTATTGAAGTGTAGCCAGATGTATAATTTCAGGTGGATAATACAACTGGGAACCAGGTGGAAATCAGAAAGTTTCGAGTGAAATTGAAACAAAAAACAAGTAAGAGAAGGAAAAGTGTTTAAACAGAGTGAAAGCAAATATGAAAGGTAATCAAAATTATTCTTGAGGTCATAAAATATTAATATGGTGGTAGAAGTTGCAGTAGGACCGAGGATAGATAAACAAGGGGATTTACGCATTGATGCAGGGTGCATGGCTGAAGTATTAAATGAAAAATTTACATCTGTCCTCACCAACGATGAAGATGCTGCATAGGTCTTGGTGAGATAGTATGTAATTCAGGTATCTGAATGGATTAAAATTGATAAGGATGATGCATTAGATATGTGAGCTGTACTTAAAGTTTAGAAGACACCAGGACCTGATGAGATGCATCCAAGGATACGAAGGGAAGTATAGTGGACATTCAGGGGGCACTGATCATAATTTTACAGTCTTCCGTAGCCTCACAGGTGGTGCCAGAGGACTGGACAATTGTTAATGTTACACCCATGTTCAAAAAAATTGTGTAAAGATAATCCCAACAACTGCAAGCCAGTCAGTTTAACTTCGGTGGTGCAGAAGCTTCTAGAAAAAATATTCAGGACAAAATTAACGGTCACCTGTGTACATGCGGGAAAGCCAGCACGGAAATTGTGAAAGAAACTCGTTTTGTAACAGTCAGCTGTGCTTTTTCTTTTGCGTGCGTTAACGGAGAAAGATTATAAGGTTGATGCTGTTGATGTGCTGTTCCTACAGTTACAAAAAAATAGACATTGATACATCTGACTTGTCAGCAAATTTGTAACTCGTGTAACAAAATGGACAGTAATGATATTTGATATAAAACTGGCTGAGTGACAGAAAACAGACAGTAAAGGTTAATGGATTTTTTTATTGTACTGGGGTAAGATTTGTAGTGGAGTTCCACAAAGGTCGGTGTCTGGAGCTTTGCTGTTCCTGAAATGTATTAATCACCTAGACCGGAGCATACAGGGCACAATTTCAATATTGGCAATATAAAATAAAGGGTGCAATTCTCAAGGGGGTGCAGGAACATAGAGATCCAGTTGTTTATGTGTATAAATCATGGGAAGTGGCATGTTAGGTTGAGAGAGTGGGTAATAGAGCATACCTTATCTCATGCTTCATTACCGGGGCATAAAGTACGAAAGCAAGGAAGTTATGTTAAACTTGCACAGAACGTGGTTACAGCCACAACTGGAATTGTGAAGGCATTAGATAGAGTGCAGTAAAGACCATTCCAGTCATTAAGAATTTCAATTACCTGGATAGATTGGAGAACTTGAGGTTGTTTTCCCTGGAGATGAGTTGGAACGGAAAAAGATGTCCACATTGGTGGACGGATCGAGAACATGAAGACAGAGGGTGGTGGTTGATGGTAAATGTTCATCCTGGAGTATAGTTTCTAGTGGTGTACCGCAAGGATCTGTTTTGGGGCCACTGCTGTTTGTCATTTTTATAAATGACCTGGATGAGGGTGTGGAAGGGTGGGTTAGTAAATTTGCGGATGACACGAAGGTCGGTGGAGTTGTGGATAGTGCCGAAGGATGTTGTAGGTTACAGAGGGACATAGATAGGCTGCAGAGCTGGGCTGAGAGATGGCAAATGGAGTTTAATGCGGAAAAGTGTGAGGTGATTCACTTCGGAAGGAGTAACAGGATTGCAGAATACTGGGCTAATGGGAAGATTCTTGGTAGTGTAGATGAGCAGAGAGATCTTGGTGTCCAGGTACATAAATCCCTGAAAGTTGCCACCCAGGTTAATAGGGCTGTTAAGAAGGCATATGGTGTGTTAGCTTTTATTAGTAGGGGGATCGAGTTTAGGAGCCACGAGGTCATGCTGCAGCTGTACAGAACCCTGGTGCGGCCGCACCTGGAGTATTGCATGCAGTTCTGGTCACCGCATTATAGGAAGAATGTGGAAGCTTTGGAAAAGGTGCAGAGGAGATTTACTAGGATGTTGCCTGGTATGGAGGGAAGGTCTTACGAGGAAAGGCTGAGGGACTTGAGGTTGTTTTCGTTAGAGAGAAGGAGGAGAAGAGGTGACTTAATAGAGACATATAAGATAATCAGAGGGTTAGACAGGGTGGATAGTGAGAGCCTTTTTCCTCGGATGGTGATGGCAAACACGAGGGGACATAGCTTTAAGTTGAGGGGTGATTGATATCGGACAGATGTCAGAGGTAGTTTATTTACACAGAGAGTAGTAGGGGCGTGGAACGCCCTGACTGCAACAGTAGTCGACTCGCCAACTTTAAGGGCATTTAAATGGTCATTGGATAGACATATGGATGAAAATGGAATAGTGTAGGTCAGATGGTTTCACAGGTCGGCGCAACATCGAGGGCTGAAGGGCCTGTACTGCGCTGTAATGTTCTATGAAGGCACGTTTCATGGGAGGTGGCATGATAGGTTGAGAGTGGGTAATAGAGCACAGCGTATCCTCGGCTTCATTAACAGGGGCATCCAATACAAAAGCAAGAAAGTTATTTTAAATTTGTAAAGAACACGTTTCCAGCCACAACTGGAGTTGTGAATGTGTGAAAGCATTAGACAGAGTGCAGTCAAGACTGACTGGAATGGATCTAGTTATTAGGAATTTCAGTTACGTGGATAGATTGGAGAACTTGACGTTGTTTTCCATGTAGATGAACAGTTTGAGAGGAGATTTGACAGACGTGTTAATTATCATGTGGGGTCTGGGCAGAGTCGGTGCGAAAAATAAAATGTACCCATTGGTGGACGGATTGAGAACAAGAAGGCACAGTTTAAAGGCAATTGACAAAAAGAAGCAATGACGACATGACAAGAAACATTTTCCATGCAGTATCTGTTTAGGATCTGGAAAGCACAACCTCAGACTATGGTGAAGGCAGGTTTAATAGAGGCAGTCAACGGTGAATTGGATTGTTATCGACAAAGAAATAATATTCAGGGATATAGGGAGAGGACGGGGAAGTGGACCAAGGTAAATAGTTTTTTTGGAGAGCTGGCACAATACAGTTATTGCTCTGCTGTAACAATTCTATAATTCCCCCTGTTTACTGGTTATCAAGTGCAACAGAACAATTCAGTGTAACATCATTCTCTTGTCGACAGATTAACAAACGAAATACAATAATTAACTGTAAAATCGTTCTGCTATGTATTGGTAATCAAACCCAATAAAACAATGATCTGCAACATCATATCCCCGTGCACTGGTTTGAAACACAATACAACAAATATCTGTAATATCATTCCACTGTTCACTGTATATCAAGCCCAGTTTAGCAATAAACTGTTATATCATTACCCCGTGTACTGCTTAGGAAGACCAATATTCCAATTAACGGTGACCGTATTCATTTCTTTCCTGTAAATAAGCTCAATATAACGATTACTTGGAACAACTGATCATTAAAAACAGTGTTGCCCTTGGTACTTGCTAACAGGATATGTGTTACAATTCACCATGACATCATTCCGCTGCATATTGGTTATCGAAGCCAATATATTGATAAATGTGTTTTAACAGGACAGTATTCAACCATAAATATGAGACAAGTACCGGTATTTCGTTTTGTATTGCATTTTCTGTGTATTCTGAGTTTGACAAAGTGAGGACACGAAAAATGTAATAAATCTCTCTGTGCTGTTTTCACATTAATTGTCACCTGGACCCTCTCCAGCAGCCGCACTACTGTTGCGTCAAATATGACAGGTACAGGCTCGCGTTAAATACAGAGCAAACGCACCTCAGCACTGTCCTATTAAAGAATTCGAAAAAAAAAGTAGAGCTCAAGTTAGGTAAAGAATGAAGCTTAAACTCCACTGTCCCATCAAACAGGACTAGAACATGTACGACACCGGCAATTTATTATTATTATTATTAGTTTTTTTAATCATTCATGGGATGTGGGCTTCGCTGACCAGGCCAGCATTTATTGCCGTCCCTAATTGTCCTTGAGAAGGTGGGAATGCGCTGACTTCTTGAACCGCTGCAGTCCATATGCGTTAGGGGTACCTACTGTGCTGTTAGGAAGGGAGTTCCAGGATTTTGACCCAGCTACAGTGAAGGAACAGCGATATAGTTCAAAGTCAGGACAGTGTGTGACTTGGAGGTGAGCTTGCAGATGTCCATGTTCCCATGCATTTGCTGCCCTTGTCCTTTTAGTTGGTAGAGGTCACGGGTTTAGAAGGTGCTGTCTAAGGAGCCTTGGTGCGTTGCTGTAGTGCATCTTCTAGATTGTACACAGTGCTTCCTCTGTGCGTCTGTGGTGGAGAGAGTGAATGTTCGTGGATGGGGTGCCAATCAAGTGGGCTGCTTTGTCCTGGATGGCATCGAGCTTCCTGACTGTTATTGGAGCTGCAGTCATCCAGCCAAGTGGGGAGTATTCCATCAACACTCATGACTTGTGCCTATAGATGGTGGACAGGCTACAGAGGAAACCTCCATCTACATTGTCCCATCAAAGTCTCTGAGGGCACGTAGAGCATGTGTTAGATACAGAGCAAAGCTACTACCACACTGTCCCATCAAAGACTCCCAGGGAAGGTACAGCAAGGGATTATACACAGAACAAAGCTGCCCTTTACACATTGCCATCCATCACTCCCATGGCAGGGATAATCACGGAGTTAGGTATAAAGCAAACCTCTCTCCACACAGTCGCACCAATCAATCACAGGGCATGTACAGTACTGATAAATGCAGATAAAAGTTCCTACAGCACTGTCGCAATATCCACGCCCATGGCCGATTGAACACGGTTTAGTTCGAATGCAAAGCTCCCTCTGCACAGGAGAATCAAACAGTCCCAGGACAGGTACTATACAGGGTTCGATACGGAGTAAAGCTCCCTCTCCACTGTCGCCATCAAGCACTCTCAGGACTACAATTGCTGGGGTATTTGGAGCATTTGCTGCCTGAAATCAGGGAAAGCATCTGCCCCGTAGCAGTTTATGGAGCAGCAACTGCAGAGGAGATAGGGAGAGTTGCAAGTATGAAGGAGATTTCACCTTCTGGGGAGGCAAGGAAGCAGCAATTCTGTTTGGAGAGGTGGGTTTGTAGCTCTGGAATGACAAGTTTGTTTGGGCGATTGTGAGTGTGAGCAGAAAATGGAAAATCCAAGTGTGGGGCTGTGAAAATCTGTAGCGTGTATCAGCGTGTATTTTTTCCCATGTTGCACAAAGGGATAGACTTTCCCACCCCAACTGCCTGCCTCGGGAAAGTACCGGGCAGCTCCAGCTGATCCTGGCAAAGATTCCTCCCACAGCTGGAAGAAAACAGGAAATTTGAACTTTGGAATAACTGGGAAATGTTTAGGGGGGATATGCGTGGAAAGTTCTTTACGCAGAGGGTGGTGGGCACCTGGAACGCGTTGCCAGCGGAGGTGGTAGACGCGGGCACGATGGAGTCTTTTAAGATGTATCTAGACAGATACATGAATGGGCAGGAAGAAAAGAGATACAGAACCTTAGAAAATAGGCGACATGTTTAGAGAGAGGATCTGGATCGGCGCAGGCTTGGAGGGCCGAAGGGCCTGTTCCTGTGCTGTAATTATCTTTGTTCTTTGTTCTTGTTCTTAAGGTACTCGAACGACCTGTTGGAGAGATGATGCCTCACAACCGATCTGTCCCTTCCACCATCCACGTGTTAAACTATAAAATAACGTCAAGGCCGATCCTAAAGTGAATACGCAGCTCTAGGATTTTTCGTTGATCAAAAATATTTCACTAAGGACCATTAGGAAAGGAAAACTCCCCTCGTTAACCAGGCTTTCCTGTATGTTATTCCATTCCCACTGCCAAGTGATTCATTATTAACTGCATTATAATGTGGCCTTCGAAGCCAAATCTTGTCATGTCACTCAAAGGTAGCAAGAATACAATTGTACGGACAACGCTTCTGTGATGTAGGCATCAAATTAGGGCAGTAAAATGCAACCACCTGACTTCCCCAACAACACTGCTTACCAACATTTCTAGCTGCAGTTTCAATGGCTATATACCGCAGTTTACATTTGGGGGAGCTGTCTCAGATTCTCATCAAACAACAGTCATACATAGTGATAGAATCATAGAATAGTTGCACCATAAAGGAGTCTTTCGCCCCTTCGTGTCCTGGCCAAATTTCTGCAAGTGCAGCCCAGCTAGTCACACTCTCTGGCACATAATCCAGTATTTCTTCTCTTCAAATTATAGCTAATTCCATGTTGAAAGCCACGATTCTCGCTGCTTCCACCACAATCTCAAGAAGTGCATTTCAGATTCTAACATCTTGCTGCAGAGAAAAGTTTTTACTCATGTTTTCTTTGTGTTTTGTGCCATTTGCCTTTAATTGGTGACATTTGGTTCTCCACCATTCCACCAACGTGAACTATTTTCCTCTATTTAATCTGTCTACACCTGTCATGATTTTGAACATCGCTATGAACTCTTCTCTCAACCTTGTCTTTTCTAAGGAGAACAACAATGCTCCTCCAATCTAACCACGTAACTGAAGACCCTCCTCACTGGAACTGTTGGTGTGAATACTTTCTACCCTCTCGCTAATGTCTTCCCATCTCTCCTTATTTGTGGTGCACCCGACAATATTAAACTAAAGTGAAATCAGCTCATACTCCAACTCATGCAGCCCAACACCCAACTTATGAAGTACAGCATTGAACCCTGCATGCCTTATTTACAACTCAACCAGCCAAGAGTCTATCTCATACAAAGATACATATTGAAAACGCAGTCTAAGATCCAACTTAGCCAAACTTCCCAAGCCCAAGAGCCCTCCTTCCCAACACAACCTCAAACAGACCCTGCCCGACATCCAACCCGCCAACCATAACATACAGCTTCTCCAACAATATAACCATTCATTTAGCCGAGCATCCCATTCATGCAGTACAACATCCAATTGAACCAGCCCTACCTGCCACTCACGCAGCCCAAACTGTAACTCATCCAGCCAAAACTCCCACGCATACAGGGCAGCATACAACGCTCCCAGCCCACAATCCAACACGCTCAGTAACTGTAAAAATACTAAAAATCCAAACTTTCAACTCATACAGAAAATAATGCACTCATCGAACCGAGCAACCACCTCATCGAGGCCAAAATTCGACTTAATTAGCATAACCGCCTACCCACACAGCCCATGCCCCACTCAGCCAGCTGAACTTCAAACTCACCCAGCACATCCGCCACCCACAAAACCAATCTTCCACTTAACTAGCGCAAACTCTAACTTAAATAATGCAAGATGCTTGAAATACGCAACATGTTTGGCAGCGATTGTAAAGCGAGAAACCAAGTTTTTGTTTCATGTCGACGACCTTTCATCAAAATTGACTAAACTGAGACACGTCACAGGTTTTTATTTGGTGAAAGAGGGTGGGCTGCAAGGCAAACACGAGGGGAAATCTCAGTTAGGGCAGAGGGCTGGAGACGAAATGGCAAAGCTGTCTTGGAATAAAAGGGACTGATAATAGCTGTCGTAAAAGCCAAAGCATTAGTCCAGGGGGAGCGCTAATAGTAAAATAATGAGCGGCTCTCTACAGATGCAAAAAACGTGAGAAAATGATAACAAGTTAAGACCGGAACCTGGTTAAAAAAAAATGAAGTTGGTTTACTGTCTGAAATTTTTGGACCCAATGCTGAGTCCAGAAGGCTGTAGAGCGCCGAATCAGAAGGTGATGTGCTAATCCGCGAGCTTGCATTGAGCTTCACTGGAACACTGCAGCAGGCTGAGGACTGAAATGTGGGCGGGAGAGCAAGGTTGAGAATTAAAATGACAAGCAACTGGAATCTAGGGGTTATGCTTGCAGACTAAGAATTGTTATTCAAAATAGTCATTAATCTGCCTTTGGTCTGGCCAATGTAGTTGAGACTGCATTTTGATCAGTGAATATAGCGTACTAAATTAAAAGGCGTCCACGTACATCTTTGCTTCGCCTGGAAAGAGTGATTGGGTCCTTGGATTGTGAGAAAAGAGGCGAATAAAAGGCATATGTCGCATTTCAAGTGTTGCATGGGAAGTTGCTGTGGAAGACGAGGATTCGGGTGTGATGGAAGAGTTGAACAGGGTCTACTGGAGGGAACGACCCCTTCTGAAAACGGAGAGGAGAGGGGAGGTGAAGATTTGCTTGCTTCTGGAAATATGCTGCAGGTGGTGGAAATGGCTGAACATGCTCCTTTGGATGTGAAGGCTGGTTGGTTAGGAATTTCGGAAAAGGAGAATCCTGTCGCTGTTCTGGGAGAGAGCAGATGTTTTGAGAACAGAAGTATGTGAAGTCTAGTTTTGCGAACTGTGGGGGTCGGTGAGCTTACAATGAATATTAGTAGACTAACTTCTACAGCACAACCTCATACTCACCCTGCACAACGGCCACCGAAACAGCTCATCCCCCACTTATGCATCCCAGCATCCCAGTTACCTAGTCCAACCTCCAACTCACACAGCCCCTGCACCCACAAAGGAAGCCCAACCTCCAACTACACAGACCTAGCTTCAACTCGCACAGCTAAATAACCGACTCACCCAGTAAAGCCATCAATTCATACAAGTAAACCAAATCACACAGCACAACATTTAATTCACCTAGCTGACCTCAACCTCATGCAATGCAAAATCCAAATCACTCAACTTAACTTCGAACTGACTTAAGCAATCCTCTAATTCGTACAGCTCAAATTCCCTCTCACCCAACACAACATGCAACACACCCAGCCCAATATTCAACTCACCAAGCCCAATATGGGAACATAGGAAGATACGAGCAGGAGTAGGCCATTCGGCCCATCGGACCTACCTCTCCATTCAATATGATCATGGCTGATCATCCACGTCAGTGACTGTTATCCCCACAGTATCTTTATATCCCCTTATGTTATTTGTATTGAGAAATCTGTCAATATTTGCTTTAAACATACTCAATAACTGAGCTTCAACAGCCTTCTGAGGGAGTGACTTACAAAGATTTACAACCCTCTGAGTAAAGAGGTTTCTCCTCATTTCTGTTCTCAGCGGCTTCCTCCTTACTTTGAAATTTTATGCCGTGGTTCTAAATTTCACAACAAGGGGAAACATCTTAGCTACATCTACCCTCTCTAACCCTTTAAAAATTTAGTACGTTTCAATGAGATCACGTCTCATTCTTCGAAGCTGCAGAGAATACAGACCCCGATTCCTCAATCTCTCTTCATAACACAGTCCCGCCAACCCGCGAACAACCCGAGAATCTGGGTAACTGTTAGGTTCTGTTCAGGTAGTAGGCCTTTAGCAGGAACTTGTCCTGGATCATGGAGTGAGTAGGGGGGAACAGAGAGGTCTTTCTCGGGTAGTGTCTGGAAAGGGTGAGAGAGAGAGAGGGTGTGTAGAACTCACTCTTGAAAATGATTGCTGCCTTCTCTCTCCAATCCGTAATGAATGTCCCTGGTTCAGATCCAGAGTCTCACTGTTCATTGTTATTGGACAGGGAACAGCAGATAAACATAACTGAATAACAACGATGCCGCAGTTTTTTTCAAGACTCGGTGAGAAGAGTCATAGATTCATAGAGCACAGAAACTGGACGTTCGGCCCATCGTGTCTGTGCCGGCCATCAAGCACCGAACTACTAGAGTCCCATTTTCAAGCACTTGGCCCGTAGCCTTCTATGCTATGGTGTTTCGAGTGCTCATCTAAATACTTCTTAAATGTTATGAAGATTCCTACCTCTACCACCCCTTCAAGCAGTGTATTCCAGATTCTAACAACCCTCTGGGTGAAAATAAAATCCTCAAATCTCCGCTAAACGTCCTGCCTCTTACCTTGAATCTATGTCCGCTGATTATTGACCCCTCTGCTAAGGGAATATGTCTATTCCTAACTAACCTATCAATGTCCCTCATAATTTTGTATACCTCAATCATGTCCCCCTCGTCATTCTCTGTTCGAAGGAAAACAACCCGAACCTTTTCAGTCTCTCTTCATAGCTGAAATGTTCCAGCCCAGGCAACATCGTGGTGAATCTCCTCTGTACCCTCTCCAGTGCAATCACACCCTTCCTATAGAGTGGTGCCCAGAACTGGACACAGTACTCCAGCTGTGGCCTAACGAGCGTTTTCTACAGCTCCATCATAACCTCCCTGCTCTGATATTCTATGCCTCAGCTAATAACGGCAAGTATCCCATATGCCTTCCTAGCGCCCATATATATCTGTGCTGCTGCCTTAAGTGAACTGTGGACAAGTACACCAAGGTCCCTCTGACACTCTGTACTTCTTAGGGTCCTACCATCCATTGTATATTCCCTTGTCTTGTTACTCCTGCCGAAATGCATCACCTCACACTTCTCAGGATGAACTTCCATTTTCTACTGCTTTCCCATCTTACCAGCCCATCTATATCGTCCTTTAATCTAAGGATTTCCTCCTCACTATTTAGGACACCACCAATTTTCGTGTCATCTGCGAAAATACTTTTCATACATCCTATATTCATGTTTAAATCATTATGGTACACTACAAACAGCAAGGGTCCCAGCACTGATACCTGTGGTACACCACTAGTCACAGGCTTCCACTTGCAAAAACAAGCCTCGACCATTACCCTATGTCTCCTACCACCAAGCCAATTTTGGATCCACTTTGCCAAATTGCCCTGGATCCCATGGGTTATTAACTTCTTAACCAAACTCCCATGCGGGACCTTTTCAAAAGCCTTACTGAAGTCCTTGTAGACTACATCAACTGCTTTACCCTCATCTACACATCCAGTCACAACCGCGAAAAATGCAAAGAAGTTTAAGGACATGTTTTAACAGTGCCTGCTTGTTTTCCCTTCAGCAATAGAACTTGGAAGTAGAAATCTGGCTTAAAGCCTGGCGACCTGACCCAAACACAGCTAGACCCGACTACATGTGTCCAAAGGTGATTTTGCACTACAGTACACAATGGATGTAAAACAAAAGCTGTTTACTGGAGAATGTTTAGCAGTGGAGCCGGAAAACATAAACCTTCCATGTGGGAACATTTCAATGTTGCTCTTTTCTGCAATAGTAAAATTTCAAGTGGATTTGTACAATGGAAATCTTGCAAACTTCTACTGAAATATCGTAGCAAAAAGGCAGAAAATTCATCTTTGCAGCAGCGCACTTTAAATGGTTGTACTCAACCCAAGGCAGGGCCAAGTCAGTTGGACCTAACCTCAGTTGTACGGACAAACAACAAAACATGCCGGCTCACAAGAAATCAAAAATTGCAGACAAATGCGTGAGTCTCTGTGGCAAAGATATTCCACCTTTCAAAACTGTCACTGGTGAAGGGTTTGTTGAGCTAGCACAAGAGCTTATCAATGTGAATACCACATCCGGTCGAGTATCAGCATCAAGTGTGTTACCAAATCCAAGTACAGTTTCAAGAATGTGTCGTGATGTGGCTGAAGAAAAGAGAAAACAACTAATTTCTCAGATTATTGACATACTGAAGGATGTGAATGCGGGAATGACAACTGACATGTGGACCGACGACTACAATAAAATCCATTATATGTCATTATAAAATCCATTCCAACATGTTTCTACCTGTCAACAGTACTGGATTTGGTTGAACGGGATACAATGTCTGTTTCTCCTGCTCTGTTTGCCTTGTTGGGATTGAAGATATGTTTCTGGATCTTGGGATCAGTGTGAGACTCATTCCTTCTGGTGTTCCTGACAGTGGAACTGCTGAGCTGCCTGTGCCTTTACATTCTGAGAATGATCACGTACCGACTGTAAGTTAGAAGGAGCTGGGCTGCACTGTTCCTTGGTGCTGGAAAACATCATATCTATTCTGGTTCCTGCACAAAGGAAAAGTATTCCTTGTAAGACAAAAGCAGGTGAGGGTTAGAACTTTACAGTTTCATCATTGTCATTTCCACAGTGGGAACCAAGTGATACAAAGTGTCAGTGTTGGACAGCACTGCAATACAGCAGCACAGTTTTGTTCCCCCTTACTCTGACCACAGCACAAGAGCATAAGAACTAGGAGCAGGAGTAGGCCATTCAGCCCTTTGAGCCCTCTCCGCCATTCACTGAGATCTTGGCTGATTTTCCTGCATCATCTCTGTAACCCTTGACATTTTATTATGTAGAAATCTATCAGTCTCCGACTTGTACATGCTCAATGAATGAGTCTCCACAGCCCTCTGGGGCAGAGAATTCCAAAGATTCACCAGCCTCTGAGTGACTAAATTCCTCCTCATCTCAGTACTAAATTGCCAGCTCCTTTTTCTGACACTGTGCCCCCTGGTTCTAGATCCCTGCTTCAACCTGTCGAGCCCTGTAAGAATTGTATATGTTTGAATGAGATCACCTCTTATTCTTCTAAACCCAAGTGAATACAGGCAGTCTCTTTGATCTTTCCTCATAGGGCAATCCCTCTATCCCAGGTTTTAGCTTGGTGAACCTTCATTGCACTACCTCTATGATAAGTATATCTTTTTATACTTAAGGAGGCCAAAACTGCACACAATACTGCAGGTGCGGTTTCACCAAGGCTCTATGTAACTGCAATAAGATATGTTTACTCTTGTACGCAAATCCTCTTTCAATAAACGCTAATATACCATGTACCTTAATTGCTTGTAAGACCTGCCTCCCAGCTGTCAATGATTCAAAAGCAAGGACACCCAAATCCCTTTGTAATTCAACACTTCCCAGCATCTGTCCATTTAAAACATATTCTGTATTTCTGCTTTTGCACCCACAGTGGGTAACCTCACATTTCTCCACATAATATTCCATCTCAAATTTTATGCTTACTCGTTTAGCCTCTTTCCACACGTGCACACAGACACACAACCCGAGTATTGACTTCCCTCAGCCCCGCTTCCTCTGCACTGGGACCTTTCTTGCTTCATTCTGCCTCTTACAATTCAGCCCCACCTCCCCTCCAGAACTTGCCCCGGTCTCAATGCTGACCTGAACCACTGTGCTGACGCTCTCCCAGCGCCATGTGCTGCTGGAAGGAGGCTCCATTCCCCCCGGGGAGTAGGTTCTCTCCATTCGCCACTATTTCAAACACTCTGCTGCTGCTGATTCTGTGAATGCCTGCAGTGGAGGACAATACTCATTCATCAGCTGAGATAGGGGCGGAGCTGCATCATGCACTTAACAGGTTTAACAACAATAAGAAATTGCTTTCACCTGGCGCCTCCAACGTAGGAAGACGTCCCCAGGCGCTGCATGGTGGTCAGTATAACACAAAATATAGCACTCAGTAACATAAGGAGATATTAGGGACAGGTGACCAACATCTTATAGGGTTTATATAGGTTTGAAGGAGTGTGTGAAAGGTGGAGAGATTAAAACTGGGGGCTGCTCAAGAGGTCAGAATTAGAGGAGTGCAGATACGTCGGAGGGTTGTGAGGCTGGAGGAGGTTACCGAGATAGGGAGAGGGCGAGGGGACATGAAGGGATTTGAAAACAAAGATGAGAATTTTACCATAGAGCTTTGCTTAACCGGGAGCCAGTGTAGGTCAGAGAGCACAGTGGGTGAGAGCTGACTAGGGGGCGAGGGATTAACTGGACTCGGTGTGAGTTGGGACATGGTCAGAAGACTTTGGGATGACCTAAAAGTTACGGAGAGTAGAATGTGGGAGAGCATCCAGGAGTGTGTTGAATGGGAAAGTCTCGAGATAGCGAAGGCAAGAATGAGGGTTTCAGCAGGAGATGAGCTGAGACAGGGACAATTTCAGGTGACGTTATGGAGGTGGAAGTGGGCAGTCTTAGTGATGTGTGATCAGAAGCTCATCTCGGGGTCAAATATGACACCAAGGTTTCACACAACAGAGGGAGGGGGATGTTGTTGGTTGGTGGGGAATGGATTTTGGAGCGAGTATCAAAAACAATAGTTTCAGTCTTTCCAATAAACCTGGGTGCAAGGGAACACATGGATAAACTTTGAAACCTAAGACACACTGGCGTTTATGCAGTATCTTTCAAGACTTTAGGACGTTCCAAAATGCTTTACAGCCAATGAAGGACCTTTGAAATGTCATCACTGTTGTAATGTAGGAAACACAGCCGCCCATTAGTGCACAGCAATATCCCAGCGACAACAGCGTGATAATGACCCAGATCCTCTGTTTTTAATTATGTTGATTCAGAGGCAAATATTGGGAGTGCACAGGGTTAACTCCCCCTGCCCTTTATTGAAATATTGCCATGGGATCATTTTACCTCCATCAGAGAGGGCATATGAGGCCCTTTGTTGGACGTCTCATTGGAAAGACAGCACAGCCTACAGTGCAGCACACACTCAGTACTGCACTGGTGTGTCAGCATGATTTTTTTGTGCTCAAGTCCTAGTGTGGAACTTGAACACACAATCTTTTGATTCACACAGAGTGCTACACACTGAGCTATGGTTATAAAACAACTGGTTAACAATGATGTGAAGGGAGAGATATAGTAATAAGATTCATGCAGAGTTTAGCTTTGTTAGCAAGCCAGTTGTTACCACCTGTGCTGTTTGAGCCAGGTCGTTTTGATGGTAAAGTGTATATCATAAATTAATTAACTCCAATACTGGATGGAAAGATGAACAGAAACATCCTATCATTGTCTGGGTCTGTACTGTGTGGGAGTGCGAGAGACAACATAAACTAAAGGGCATAATTATAAAAGGAAGTGAAGGAACGGAGGGGTATATGTGCACAATTCGTTGAAGGTGTCAGGACAGATTGAGAAAGAAGTTACTAAGGCGTATGGATCTTGGGCTTCATCAATAGGGCAGAGGGTGGAAAAGCAGGGAAGTTATAGTGAACCTTTGAAAAACACTGGTTCTTCCTCACTTGGAATATTTTGTCCAAGACTGGACACCACATTTTAGGTATGAAGTGAAGGCCTCAGAGAGAATGCAGAAAAGATTTACAAGAATTGTTCTTGGGATGGGGGACTTCAGTTAATGTGGAGAGACTGGAAAAAATGTGATTCTTTTCCTTAGAGCAGACATGGTTAAGAGCGAGATTGATAAGAATGGCACCAGGGATGAGGGCCTATCTACGTGGATAGATTGGAGAAGTGAGGTTTGTTCTGCTTCGAGAAGAGAAGGCTGGGAGGAGAGTCAATAGAGGTGTTCAAAATCATGAGGTATCTGGACAGAGTAGATAGGGAGAAACTGTTCCCATTAGGAGAAGCATCAAGAACCAGAGGACACCGATGTAAGGTGATTGGCAAAACTGCCAGAGGCGACGTAAGGGAAAAGGGGAAACCTTTCTTGTACAGTGAGTGGTTTGGTTTTGGAATGCATTGTCTGAGAGTGTGGTGGAGGCAAATTCAATCGTGATTTTCAAAGTGAAATTGGATAATTATCTGAAGAGAAAAAAATGCAGGGTTATAAGGAAAAGGCAAGGGGAGTGGGATTAGCTAAGTTGCTCTTGTAGAGACCGGACACGGGCTAGACGGGCTGCATGGCCTCCTTCTATGCTATAACCGTGTTTTAATACCATAATGTTGCTGTCATCCACCCACCTGCATGGGGTAAATTTTTCTCCTTATAGAATGCATGCATGTATAAGACTTTGGTTCGGCCACATTTAGAATACTGCGTGCAGTTCTGGTCGCCACATTACCAAAAGGATGTAGATGCTTTGGAGAGGGTGCAGAGGAGGTTCACCAGGATGTTGCCTGGTATGGAGGGCGCTAGCTATGAATAGAGGTTGAATAGATTAGGATTATTTTCATTAGAAAGACGGAGGTTGATGGGGGACCTGATTGAGGTGTACGAAATCATGAGAGGTACAGACAGGGTGGATAGCAAGAAGCTTTTTCCCAGAGAGGGGGATTCAATTACATGAGGTCACGAGTTCAAAGTGAGAGGGGAAAAGTTCAGGGGGGATATGTGTGGAAAGCTCTTTACGCAGAGGGTGGTGGGTGCCTGGAACGCATTGCCAGCGGAGGTGGTAGACGCGGGCACGATAGCGTCTTTTAAGATGTATCAAGACAGATACATGAATGGGCAGGAAGCAAAGAGATACAGACCCTTAGAAAATAGGTGACAGGTTTCGATGGAGGATCTGGATCGGCGCAGTCTTAGAGGGTCGAGGGTCTGTTCCTGTGCTGTAATTTTCCTTGTTCTTTGTTCATTCAAACGCTTCCTGAATTTCAACTCCTCCATTTAACCTCCCATCAAATGTTTGCTGTTGGAGGGGAGCAGCCGAAGCTTCAGGACCGCCGGCCTCAGGGTGTATAACATTTATTGAGCTGAGAAAATACAAATACTCCCGAGAATCCGCAGTATTTACCACCTGCCGTGGTGTGATTTTATTCGATGCCTGCAAACACGAGTCTGGGTATCTGCATATTACCAAACCACTGTCATTACCACCACGCCTCTGCCTCCCCGGCTGGCTCCTGTAACTCTAATGCCCTGTGTATGTGAGTCCACAATCAGCGCCGGATTTTCGAGTTCCTCTTAAGTAAAACAACTAGATTTTCCCAGTCAAAGAAGCGCATTGCTCCCCTGCTCATCCCCAAAGTAGGAATTCAAGGTAAAATTCATGCTGATCTCAGATTTCAGTCTAAAAAAGTAGAGAACATGGCAGTGAGCGAATGAGAGAGGGCAAACAGTGCAGAAATAACTGTGTTTAATTCGAAAACGGAGCCTTTAATTAGCGCGAAACCTTTTCGACAAGAGATGTCAGAGACAGGACGGATCTAGTCTGTGACTCTGCAGTACCCGAATTTCAGTGGAATTGGAGAGTTGAGGACCAGAGAGAAACACAGAGAGGCATCAGGAGCCGGGAGCTGACAGCAGGTTTGTCTCCGCCCCGTCCACTCTCTGCCTTTAAGATGCTCAGTGCCGCCACAACCGGCTTCATTTCAAACCGAGTTCTGACAGACAGAGAGAACTTGTGCACAGTCCCGGACAGGACCAATACAGCAGCCGCGAAAACGGCTCCTCCAGCCGCTGTCACGGCTCCAATCAGATACAGTACCAGCGACTGACAAGATACAGAATGATTAAATAAGCAAATTTCTCGAATGAATTCCACACACTCATTCTGTAGCAGAGATTTACAGATAAAGAGTGTTTCCATCCGTCTAACACAATGTCAGGAAGATTCAGATTGAAAATTAATCCCTCACTCGGACACAGTACCAGAGAGTGACAGATTCATAGTTAATCCCACATGCACTGGCAGTACCAGAATGTAACAGAGACAGAATGTAGGCACTCTACTGCTTTCTGCACACAACATTAAGTTCAAAAACTTCATAGCATGACCACATTTTTATATATTTTTTTAACCATGGACCAGCATCAGACTTGTTTTTTAGGTGTTTGCTTTTGTACAGAGCTGATCATTATTCTGCAATCACCATTCTCTCCGCACTAATGCTTTGTCTTCTAAAATACCTATGAGCACTCCCTTTGCCTTTGTTCCATGATGTCTTTAACATTTATTCTCTCCTGCCCTCAGCCCTCCCACACACCTTCCCTTTTGCTCTTCTTCTCCTCCACCCGGCACCCTTTTCACTTGTTCATCGACTGTTGCATTTCTAACCTTTAACAGTTCTGATGAAAGGTCACAGACCTGAAACGTAAACTCTGTGTCTTTCTCTACAGATGTTGCCAGACCTGCTGAGTATTTCCAGAAATTTATGTTTTTTATCTGAGTCAGAATGAATGCCACATTCACACATAATCCCAGATAGTCTCAGATAGAAAATTCATAGCACATTCACACACAGCACCAGATGCTGACGGATACAGAATTAATATTACATTTATACACAGTACAGTTTGTCACAAATACAGAATTAATAATCTATTTGACAATCTCTGCATGGTGTATTTATCTCCTGTTCAAATAAATCAGTTAACAAGTTTGTACTGAACAGAATACCGGCAGAATACTGTCTGTGTGATGTGCTGCAAATGTTAAAGCAAAGAATTCAACATTAAACAAGAAGTGGGGGTTGCTTTTCAAACTGTGTTTGTGCTGCTTTAACACAGCTCTTGAAAGAGCAGCACCGCTGCTGTCAGAGCCAGGGAGCATTTTGAATGCGGGCGGATATCGGATGGGAATGTTGAAAGCTACTTTCATTGGCAGGAATCAATTTGACTGGAGGCCTGTCTTTGTATGGGATTGGAGGAATGAACCAGCGTGCGGTGCAGTGACGGACTGCTCGCCCAGCTGGAAGGTTGGGAATTTCCGGCAGCTGGCATTTCCGGCGGGCCAGGCGCTCTTTAAACCTCTCACTCCTCCTTCACTTTGGCTGCAGTCGCTGCTTCTTCGCTACCTCCGTCCCTGAAACATGTCGGAATCGGAAACTCCGATATTCAGCGATGCAGAAGTGGAGATTCCGGTGGAACAGGTGAAGTTGCGCATGAAAATCTTCTTCCCCTCGGACAGAGGAAGATGCCCAAACAGAAAGTACGCCAGTCCAGGGACGAGTTTGCACTCAATGTGAATGCTAGGACTGATATCATCCGGACAGGGGGGCAGTGCCGCAAGAAGTTCAACGACATCACCCGCACTGCAAGAGTACGTCTCCCGGTGCACTGCTCAGGGAGTGTGACATTGTCAGAAGTGAGTCCTTCCCATGATTGAATAAAGCAAGTCACGTGTGACATTGAAGATCACCCTGCTAGATTTGAACAGGAGCAGGGAAATCATTTCTCCTTATTTACTGTATGAATGCCAGCCCAATTTGAACACCTCGATTAAATCTCCCATTATATTCTGAAATAAAAGCAAAATATTGCAGATGCTTGAACTCTGAAATAAAAACAAGAAATGCTGGAAGTGCTCAGCAGTTCTGGCAGCATCTGTGGAGAGAAGCAGAGTTCATGTTTCAGGTCAGTGACCCTTCTTCAGAATCAGCAAATATTCGAAATGTAAAAGGTGAGAAGCTCGTGAAGCGGGGGGTGGGGCAAGAGATAACAAAGGAGAAGGTGTAAATGGGACAAGGTCCCGGAATAGCTGGCCAGAAGTTCATGGAGCAAAAGCAAACAATATGTTAATGGTATGTTGAAAAACAAAGCATTAGTACAGATAGGGTGATAACGGACTAAATATTGAACAGCCGGAAGTACAAACATGAAAAAAAACAGTGGGTAAGCAAACTGAACAAACGAAGATGCAATAAAACAAGATAGCAGCAAAAGGGCGGCACAGTGGCGCAGTGGTTAGTACCGCAGCCTCACAGCTCCAGCGACACGGGTTCAATTCTGGGAACTGCCTGTGTGGAGTTTGCAAGTTCTCCCTGTGTCTGCGTGGGTTTCCTCCGGGTGCTCCGGTTTCCTCCCACATGCCAAAGACTTGCAGGTTGATAGGTAAATTGGCCATTATAAATTGCCCCTAGTATAGGTAGGTGGTAGGGGAATATAGGAACAGGTGGGATCTGAAATGCAAGATTTCACAACCGATCAGAGAGCCACGTTTAACATGATGAATTAAGACATTGGTTTCGATTTACGAATCGTGGAATAAAAGCCCGCCAATTCCGATGTGGGACAGAAGTGAATTAATATAAAGTCTTACTTTTGAGACAATTTGATAAACATCTTAATTTTTTTGAGTATTGCTGAAAATAAAGACATTTGTCGAACATTTTCATCTTTCACTCATCAGGACAAATCTGTAGAATACCAATGGAAAGATAAACAATACATTTACACTATGTGAGAGAGTGCTGATTGGTTAGCAAGTGGATTCTGATTGGTAGAGACGTTGCCATGGAGAATGCGGCAGTTTATGGTGACTCACAGTTAACTGCCAATCAGAGTCAAGATGCCTGGTTTTATTTCAAACAAAGCTTGGCAGTTATCTTATCTATTCTCACTCCTCTGTCTTTTCCCCATCGCCATCTATTTTTCTTCCCTTCAGATAATTATTCAATTCTCTTTTGAATACCTCGATTGAATCTGCCTCCACTACACTCTCAGGCAGTGAATTCCAGATCCTAACCACTCGCTACGTGAAAACATTTTTCTCCGGTTTGCTATTGTGAAGGGTAGGTCGTGCATCACAAACCTGATTGAGTTTTTTGAGAAGGTGACCAAACAGGTGGATGAGGGTAAAGCAGTGGATGTGGTGTATATGGATTTCAGTAAGGCGTTTGATAAGGTTCCCCACGGTAGGCTATTGCAGAAAATACGGAAGTATGGGGTTGAAGGTGATTTAGAGCTTTGGATCAGAAATTGGCTAGCTGAAAGAAGACAGAGGGTGGTGGTCGATGGCAAATGTTCATCCTGGAGTTTAGTTACTAGTGGTGTACCGCAAGGATCTGTTTTGGGGCCACTGCTGTTTGTCATTTTTATAAATGACCTGGAAGAGGATGTAGAAGGGTGTGTTAGTAAATTTGCGGATGACACTAAGGTCGGTGGAGTTGTGGATAGAGCCGAAGGATGTTGTAGGGTACAGAGGGACATAGATAGGCTGCAGAGCTGGGCTGAGAGATGGCAAATGGAGTTTAATGCGGAAAAGTGTGAGGTGATTCACTTTGGAAGGAGTAACAGGAATGCAGTGTACTGGGCTAATGGGAAGATTCTTGGTAGTGTAGACGAACAGAGAGATCTTGGTGTCCAGGTGCATAAATCCCTGAAGGTTGCTACCCAGATTAATAGGGCTGTTAAGAAGGCATATGGTGTGTTAGCTGTTATTAGTAGGGGGATCGAGTTTCGGAGCCACGAGGTCATGCTGCAGCTGTACAAAACTCTGGTGAGACCGCACCTGGAGTATTGTGTGCAGTTCTGGTCACCGCATTATAGGAAGGATGTGGAAGCTTTGGAAAGGGTGCAGAGGAGATTTACTAGGATGTTGCCTGGTATGGAGGGAAGGTCTTACAAGGAAAGGCTGAGGGACTTGAGGTTGTTTTCGTTGGTGAGAAGGAGGAGGAGAGGTGACTTAATAGAGACCTATAAGATAATCAGAGGGTTAGATAGGGTGGATAGTGAGAGTCTTTTTCCTCGGATGGTGATGGCAAACACGAGGGGATATAGCTTTAAGTTGAGGGGTGATAGATATAGGACAAATGTCAGAGGTAGTTTCTTTACTCAGAGAGTAGTAGGGGCGTGGAACGCCCTGCCTGCAGCAGTAGTAGACTCGCCAACTTTAAGGGCATTTAAGTGGTCATTGGATAGACATATGGATGAAAGTGGAATAGTGTAGGTCAGATGGTTTCACAGGTCGGCGCAACATCGAGGGCCGAAGGGCCTGTTCTGCGCTGTAATATTTTAATTCTAATTCTATTGCTGCTTTGCAATCACCTGAACTCAGTTTCCACTCATTCTCGACCCTTCCACAAATGTAAACAGTTTCACTCGATCTACTCTGTCCTGACAGCTCATGATTTTGAATAACTCGATCAAATCTCCTCTCAAACTTCCCTTCTCCGAGGAAAAGAGACCCAGCTTCACCATTCTATTCAGGTAGCTTAAGTTCCTCATCCCTGGATCTATTCTCACGAACGTTTTCTGCAACCTCTCTAATGGGTTAACATTCTTCCGGAAGTATGGTGTCTGGAACTGGATCTAATACTCCAATTGAGACCGAAACAGTGTTTTATACAAGTTTATCGTAACCTCCTTGATTTTGTACTCGATTTATAAAGCCAAGAATCCTGTATACTTCATTAACTACTTTCTCAACCTGCTGTGCCACTTTCAATGATACGTATCCTTAAAGCCTCAGGTCCTTCTCAGCCCCTCACCTTAAGCTTGTGACCCCTCGTAACTGACCCTTCAACTGCTCCCTGTCCATGCCCCTCATAATCTTGTATACCTCGATCAGGTCACCCTTCAGTCTTCTCTGCTCCAGTGAAAACAACCTAAGCCTATCTAACCTGTCTTCATAGCTTAAATGTTCCATCCCAGGCAACATCCTGGTGAATCACCTCTGCACCCCCTCCAATGCAATCACATCCTTCCTATAATAATAAAGGAAAGCAGAGAGGCTGGAGGGGCAGAGAGAGAGAGTAATTGTATCGTTATATCGATCAAATACCATTTCATGTGCAAATCATATTACAATTTAAAGGAAAATATTCCTTTCAGGAATGAAACGGCAGCTTGTAATGGGCGATGGTGGTATAGTGGTGAGCACAGCTGCCTTCCAAGCAGTTGACCCGGGTTTGATTCCCCGCCATCGCAATGTGATCATGTTTTCATGAACTTACATCAGAAACGCCAAGATTTGAATAAAATCCGATCCGATCTGGCACGAGTGTGTCTTCAGCACAGAATGGTGTTTGACGCAGTGGAAATATACGTTCCCATAATGATGTGTTCATTTTCATATCACATTAAGTTTATCCCTGGAATTTCTGCATTTTTATTGGTCCTTATAATCTGGCCTGAACTGTACATTGGAACCGTGATAAAATTGCATGGATACAGTAAAATTCATTCATTTCCTGGATTCCCCGCGACTCCTCCCCCCAAAACTCCCCCCTGCACCGCCATTCCACAGCCACAGCAATATGCTTAACTCTTAAATGACCTGCGACATGGACTCGCAAGCCACTCAGTTCCCAATGGCAATTAGGGTTGGGCAGCAAATGCTGGGTTTGCCAGTGATGCTCACATCCCATGAAAGAATCTTAAAAATCTACAATGTGAAGCCATCATTTAAATATGTAACTGGAGACTGACATTCACAGAATGATCCCACATTCAGATACAGTACCAGAGACTGATAAATACAAAGTGAAGACATCACTCACATATAGAACTGGCGACTAAAGATAACTAGCTGAGTCCCAAATTCGCATAAAGTATCAGAGAGTGAGATACAAAGTGAAGACATCACTCACATACAGAACTGGAGACTGACAGGCATAGAATGAGACTCACATTAACAGACAGTACCAGAAAGTGATAGATACAAAGTGAGGACATCAGTCACATATAGAACTGGTGTTCAAATTTACTAAGTGCCGAGATAGAGTGGACACGAAGGATCTAATTCACTTGGCAGAAAGGTCAATATTAGCGGAGCATAGAGTTAAAGTAATTGGCAGTAGGATTGGAGGAGCGTTCTGGAGTATTTTCTTTTCACCCAGAAGGTGGTGCGTAGCCTGGAACTCACTTGCATCAGAAACTTCAAGATTTAAATGGAATCCGATCCTACCTGGAACCAATGTGTCTTCAGAATAGGAAACTGTTTGACACGAATGAAATAAACGTTCCCATAACAATGCTTTCGTTTTCATATCACATTACGTTTATCTCTGGAATTTCTGCATTTTTATTGTTCCTTATTATCTGACCTGAACTGTACATTGGAATCGCGATGAAATTGCATGGATTCTGTAATATTCAGTCATTTCCTGGATTCCCCCGCAACTCCCCCACACTCCACCACCCCACCCCCGCCCACTGCACTCCACAGCCACGGCAATATGTTTAACTCTGAAATGTCACTCAGTTCTCAAGGGCAATTAGGGATGGACAATAAATGCTGGCTTTGCCAGTGACGCTCACATCCCATGAAATAATTTAAAAAAACATAGTCTGAAATCTACAGAATGAAGCCATCACTCGCAAATAGAAGTGGAGACTGAAAGACACTAAATGAGTCCCTAATTCACACAGTACCAGAGAGTGAGAAAAACAAAGTGAAACCATCACTCACATATAGAACTGGAGACTGAAGGTAACTAGATGAGTCCCAAATTCACATAAAGTATCAGAGAGTGATAGATACAAAGTGAAGATATATCTCACACATAGAACTGGAGGCTGACAGGCACAGATTATGTCCCACATTCATGCATAGTGCCACAGTCTGTCAGATACAGAATTAATCACACACTCACACACCACCACCGGAGAATAACAGAAAAATGATTAATCTCACACTCACATACATTCCCAGAGACTGACTGATACAGAATGAACGCTTCAGTTTCATGCAGTACCAGACACTGACATATACAGAATATGTCCCGCATTCACACACGGCATCAGAGACTGTTAGTTCCAGAATTAATCATATAACCATCCAGGAAGGATGTGAGCCTGCTAGAGGCGGTGCAAAGGCGATTTGTGAAGATATTGCAGCATTGGAGAATTTTCGCCGTGAGAAAATAGAAACATAGAATCACAGAAAGGTTATGGCAGAGAAAGAGGCCACTTGGCCCATTTTGTCTGCGCTGGTCAAAACACCAGCCACCTAGTCTAATCCCACCTTCCAGCATTTGGTTCATAGACCTGGACGTTAGAGCATTTGAGGTGCAGGTCCATGCGCCTTTTAAATGGATTGAGGGTTTGTACATTTAATACCCTATCAGACAGCGAGTTTCAGACCCCCACCACGATCTGGGAGAAAAACAAAATCCACATCTTCCCTTTCATCTTTCCACTAATCACTTTAAATCTATGTCCCCTAGTCACTGACCTCTCTGATAAAGTAAGTAGATCTAGGCACCTCACAATTATTTACATTTCAAATATCCACTCAGCCTTTTCTGTTCCATGGAGAACAGCCCCAGCCTATCCAGTCTTATGCTGGGTATTCTGGGGATATTATCTTTGGAAGATAAGGGGGGCGGAGGTGGGGATTATTGAAGGTG
Source organism: Heterodontus francisci (assembly GCF_036365525.1). NCBI lineage: Eukaryota > Metazoa > Chordata > Chondrichthyes > Heterodontiformes > Heterodontidae > Heterodontus > Heterodontus francisci. The sequence goes on from NC_090415.1 coordinate 21,594,424, forward strand.
TTCAAATTTACGAAGTGCTGAGATAGAGCGGACAGGAAGGATCTATTTCACTGAGCACACAGGTCAATATCAATGGAGCATAGAGTTAAACTAATTGGCAGTAAGATTGGAGGAGAGCTCAAGAGTATTTCTTTTCACCCAGAGGGTGGTGAGTGGCCTGGAACTCACTGCCTGTAAGGGTGGTAGAGGCAGAAGCCTTTATCACACGGAAAACAATCTTAGACATGCACTTGAAGTGTTGTAACATGTCCGGCATGAATACAATGGGCCGAATGGCCTCTTTTTGTGCGTGGAATTTCTAAGGACCTATGTTTTTAATTGATACTGTGTCATTCAATCTGAATGTGAATGAGATCTTCAATGTTATGTCGAGCCCAGCCTGCTCTCATGGAATTAAGACAGTATCTTTCACATATTCTGGAAAGACTCAGCAGACCAGGCAGCATCTGAAGAGAGGAAGGTGGGATTAACGTTTCGGGTCCAGAGAAGGGTCACAGATCTGAACCCTTAACCCGAGCTTCCCTCCCACACAGAAACTATGGGAGCTGATGGGTCTTTCCAGTATTTTGAGCTTTGATTTTTTAGCTTATTTCTGTCAATATTTCATCCCTTATCCCTTGGAATGGTTTCTGTGAAACGTCAGATCATTGTGTATTTATGTTTTGTTTATTTGAACTGATGTAAACAATGTAGAGTAAAATATAACAGGGCACATTTACAAAAAGACAAACAATATAGACAACCTTTTTATCAAGACTCGATTGATTTGTTTTTCAGTGGGTGATTTATTCTGTATCTGACAGACTGTGATCCTGTATATGAATCTGGGACACATTCTGTGTCTGTCTGTCTCCGCAACTATATTTCAGTAATGGCTTCACTTTGTATCTGCCAGTCTATGATACTGTATATGAGTGTGGAAATCACTCTATGTCTTCAATCTTCAATAATGTACTTGTGTGTCGGCTTCAGTTTGGACTAATGGTATTGAAATTTCATCGTTCAATCAGACTCGAAGTGAGATTTTTAGACTGATATGTGTGCAATATATTATTTGGATGAATTATGTTCCATTGCAGCATGGATAGTGTGTCAAATCTGATTGATATTTAATGAGTTGTTAAGTCTATTATGGGAGTGGCACAATGTCTTTCAATGTGACCGTTCTTGTGATTGTGGGCTGAGATTTATACATTTACCTGTCAGCAGGTATTTTATGGGATTTGGCATTTGTGGTCCATCCCTACGTGCCCTGTAACTGAGTAATGCATTTCAGAGTCAACCACACTGTTGTGGATCTGGAGTCACATGTAGGTGAGACAAGATAACGACAGAGACCACATGGCAACGTTAGTGAAATTCTCTTTCAATGCTAGGTTTTGTGTGATTTAATTGAATTTATTGATTAATTGAACATTCATTCCACTAGCTGCTGTGTGGGATTTGAACCAATGTCGCAACGACATGAGCTTGGATAGTTGGACTACTAGTTTAACGATATGACCACAACTCAATGGCTCTTCCACCACCACGGCAACCCCCTCCCCCCCACCACCCCACCACCACCCACCCCGAAACACGCAACAACTTCTGCACTTCTGTTGGATTGAAAATATATCTGTGAGGCTTGGGATCTTGGTAACATATGAACTAGGAGCAGGTGTAGGACACGCGGCCTCTTGGGTTTGGGAGAGAAAACATAATCCTCATCTCTGCCTTAAATGGGTGACACTTATTTTAGATAGTAACCCCTAGTTCTAGATTCTCCCACAAGAGGAAACATCCTTTCAACATCCACCCTGTTAAGACCCCCCAGAATCGTATGCGCTTCAATCAAGACAGCTATTACTTTTCTAAACTCCACTGGATACAAGAGTAGCTTGTCCGACCTTTCTTCCCAAGACAACCCGCCCAATCTATGTATTAGTCTCGTAAACCTTCCATGAACCACTTCCTTAAATAAGGAGACCAATACTGTACACAGTCCTCCGGATGCAATTTCACTGATTCCCTGTATAACTGAAGCATAACCTCCATACTTCTGTATCCAATTCCCCTCGCAATAGTAAGAGCAGTAAGAGCCTGCCGACCCCTGCTCTCTGTGACTGTGGACCTGATGGTCCTTCAGTGTCTCTGCACTCTGGCAGTGATGATGTACCTACTGTGTGTGGGAAGGATGTTGTTGATAGCTTGGGTGGAGGAATCATCACATTCATGCTGCTTAATTGATTTATTATTTTCATGAGGCAACACAGGAGATTGATAAGGATAATGTAGTTGTTGTTGTGTTCATAGGCACCCAAAACGCGTTTTATTAAGTGCCATATAACAGGATTGTCTGCACTGTTAGAGCCCATGGAATAAAAGGAACAGTAGTCGTGTGGATACGAAGTTGGCTGAGTGACAGGAAACAGAGGGTAGTGGTGAACAGTTGTTATTTTGGACTGGAGAATGGCATATCTTGGCGTTCCCCAGGAGTCAGTGTTAGGAACCCTGTCTTTCTTGATCTATATTAATGACCTAGATTTGGGTGGACAAGGTACACTTAGGATATTTGCACATTGCACAATACTTGAATGCATTGAGAGATGTGAGGAGGATAGTGCTAAACTTCAAGAGCACACAGGTAGGCTGGTGGAATTGACAGGCAAGTGGCAGATGGAATTTGCTGCAGAGAAGTGTGAAGTGATACATTTCATTCTGAAAAACGAGGAGAGGCAAGATAAAATATAACACAAAATTCGGAAGTGGGTTTTGGAGCAGAATGCCCTGTGGGTATATGTGCACAAATTGGTGAATGTGGCAGGGATGGGTGAGAAAGTGCTTCACGAGGGAAACTGAATTCTGGGCTTTGGGGCTTTATAGATTTAGGCATAGAGTACAGAAGCAAGGAAGTTATGAAAAAACTTAAGAAACACTGACTCAGCCTCAACTAGAGTATTGTGTCCAATTCTGAGCAACAGGAGCAGCAGGATGGATGTTAAAGCATTAGAGAGGGTGCAGAGAAGATTTACAAGACTGGTTCCAGTGTTGGGGAACTTACGTCACGTGGATAGATTGGAGAAGCTGGGGTGTTGTTCTCAGAGAAGAGAAGGTTGAGATGAGATTTGATAGAGGTGTTCAATGTCATGATGGTCTGGACAGAGCAGATTGGGAGAAATGTTCCCATTGGTGGAAAGAGCCAGAACTCGAGGGCACCGATTTAAGGTGATTGTAAAAAAGTCACAACAGTGACATGCGGAATAAAATAACTTTTTTTTATTACCCCGCCAGTGGTTCGGTGGAGTACGTGCGTCACATGTGCGAGGCACTGGTTCAAGCCCCACTATCTCCAAATAATTCTTACAACGTTTTAGCACAATAAGGAGAAAGAGGATGGTCAGATTTTATATTAAAGTCCACATCCTGCACCAATACAGCTGTTAAATCAGTCAATGACAACGTATCAGGACTTCATCTCACACTCCCCAGTCAGCAAACCTCAGCCTCTCGCAGCCCAATGTCAACACTACTCACAAACTGTAATCTGCTCGGGTGCAAATATCTTGCTCGAGTCCGCTCTTGTTTCATGTTGGATGCCCCGTCACTCTTCCTCTTACTTTCCTAATCTAACTTCAGATACCAGGCTGCAGTCTGCTGGGGCACATGTCATATTGATTTTCATTTAGATCAACATTCCTACATCGTTACCAGGTTCAACTCCTGGAATTCCCTCCATCGAATTCAGCAAAAGACGCAGCAAAGATTGGGATCTATTCCTCCCATGTACAGAGGGACCTGGGTGTCCTTGTCAATAAGTCACTGAAAGCGAACATACAGGTGCAGCAAGCAATTAGGAAGGCTAACGGTATGTTGGCCTTTATCGCAAGAGGATTTGGGTACAGGAGTGGTGAAGTCTTGCTTCAATTGTATAGAACGTTGGTGAGACCGCACTTGGAGTACTGTGTGCAGTTTTGGCCCCTCTACCTTAAACTTGCTTTTATTTCCATACAGGGAGTGCAACGAAGGTTCACCAGATATGTTTCTAGGATGGCGGGACTGTTCTGTGAAGAGAGATTGGCGAAACTGGGCCTGCAGTCTCTAGAGTTTCGAGGAATGAGTGGTGATCTCATTGAAAACTGCAAAATACTTAAAGGGATACACAGGTTAGATGCAAGTCAGATGTTTCCCCTGGTTGGAGAGTCCAGAATCAGGGGACACAATTTCAAAATAAGAGCGGAGCCACTTTGGACAGAGATGAGGAGAAATTTCTTTACTCAGAGGGTTGTGAGTATTTGGAATTCTCTTTCCTAGTGGCTGTGGATGCTCAGTCAGTGAGTATGTTTAATGCAGAGAGTGACAGATTTTTAAATACCAATGACATACAGGGATGTGGGGATAGTATAGAAAAAATTGAATTGTGGAGCAGACTCGATGGGCTGAATGACCTATTCCTGCTCCTATGTTCCTATGTCTCCCCAGAAATTCTATCATCGAGAAAGACAAAGATATTAACATGTTGGGAATATCATTATCTGCAAGTCATATTGATTTGGATATGTAACACCTTCATTGTGGCCGGGTTCAAACTCTCAAATTCCCCCCTAAAACCACCAGAGAATGATGCAGCACAGATTGGAGTCTATTCGGCCCCTTGTTCCTGGGCTGCCTATTAGATAGCGTCATTCAATTCGTTCCACTTCCCCCCTGCTCAGTCCCCATAGACCTGCACATTTACCTCTTCAGGTATTTATCCAGTAGCCCTTTGAAAGTTATTACTCAATCCGCTTCCACCGCCCTTTCACTGAGTGTATTCCTGATCTCAATAATTCACTGGATAATTGTTCTCTGCTGTCACTCCTGGTTCTTTTTGACAATTACCTAAAATCTGTGACTTCTGGTACAGACACATCTGCCACTGGAGCTGTTTCTCCTCACTGATTACATCTCAAGATTGCATGATCTTAGGCGCTTCCAATAAATTTTCCCTTAACCTTCGCTTCCCTGCATTGAAAACCCAGTGTTTCTCCAGTCTCTCCACGTAACTGATGCCTTTCGTCCCTGATATCATTCTGGCAAAGCTCCTCTGAATCGTCTCTTTGGCCTTGACTCCATTCGAAAGTTCCCAGAATTGGACACAAATGTGAACTGGGGCTTAAACAGTCTTTTATAAAGATTGCGCTCAACCTCATTTCTTTAGAATTCAAACTTGAGTTATAATGACAAGGATCATTCAAAACTCCACAGAAATGCTGTCTTGCATTACCAGAGTGAGTTCTTGGATTGGAGTGGGGGTAATTCTGCTCCTTTGTATGAAATTACTCGGTGTTCTGAAGCCAAGTACAGCTGTTGGAAGCTGTAGAAAAGTAAAGGACAAATTTCGTTTCCCTTGTTTAATACAAGAGGCATCAGCACTTTTGGAAAGGTCTCAGGACTGGGGTAAGACTGCTGATAATGATGAGGACTGGGAACATGATAAAGACAAAGAATCAATGGCGGACAAAATGGCACATGACTAGGACTGTAGTTCAGTGATAAAGCACATGCTTTGCATGTATGAGGTTCTGGGTTCAATCCCCGGTATCTCCGATTTGCTTTGAGGGGACAGTTATCCAGTAGATGCCACGCAATGCGGTTAAGCTTTACGTTTAAGTCCACAATTCGCAGCAATGAAACTTTTTAATCAGTCAATAATATTGTAGCAGGACTTCACTGCAAACCCTCCAGCCAGTGCACCTCAGACGATAGCAGGCCAGTGTCAACACTGCTGGCAGACGGGAATGTGTTCCAGTGCAGTGTCGTGCTTGCAGTCCACACTTGCTTTCTGTTAGATGCCCTGTCATTGTTCCACTCACTTTCCTAATCTAACGTCAAATATCAGACGGAGCACTGCTGGGGCAAGACGGAGAGGTGACTGTTTATGTGAGAAGCAGAAAGGGTGATGGAGTCTTGGGGCATCGAATCATCGAAAGGTGACAGCACAGAAGGAGGTCATTCAACACGTCCCGCCCATGCCAGCTCTCCGCAAGAGCAACTTAACAACTCCCACTTCCATAAAGTTTCCCCTTCGCCCTGTAATTACCTTCTTTGAGCTTCAGGCGCTTATCCAATTCCCTTTTGAAAACCACTCTTGAATTTGATTCCACCACAGTCTCAGGCAGTGCATTCCAGATCCTAACCACTCACTGGAGAAAGAAGATTTCCCTCCTGTCACTTGTGATTCTTTTCTCGATCACCTTAAATCTGAGTGATCTGGTTCTGGACCCATCCGCCAATGAGAACAGTTGCTCTCTATCGGCTCTGTTTATACCACTCATGATATAAAACCAAACAGTGGGCTGGATTTAGTGTCCATCAGTTCTTAAATTAATCTCAGCATATTCCCAACTCTCACGCTGGTTTTACACTTCACTCCTTTGAGGGCCTCTCTGAGCGATCATTTTCCATATCAGCAGATACTGTTTACTTTTGTAAACCTTTCAGAGCCACACAACTAACAAGTGACGATTCAGCTCCCTCTCACAGTCATTCACACCCCTTCATGCAATCGTACAGCTTATTGACAGTTACCAACTGCTAACAGTTTCTGTGGTGAATGAACGCTTGGCTCTCTATTCCACTACTGTATTGTCCATGTGAAGAAGGCAAAGTCACAAGAGTCTGAGCTCAGTCTATTCTTGGTGAATGTTCCCCAAGCGCATCCCAATGTGCATTCCCAATTCATCCATAAATGCAATGTTCCTTTCTACATCGTGATGAGCTCCGCAGCATGATCCAGTTGCCTTCGTTGCTTGAATGCTGAATGCAAGTCTCGAGGATTGTTTTCTCGACGGCATGTTTTACATGAAAAGAAGAAAAGCAAATCAGAGTCAGAGCTTGCCTCATTCGATCCACTGAAATTACTGTTGCGCACACCTTTTTAAGTTCTGCAGTGAAGGCACCAATTGATAACGTCGCCAATGAAGCACTTATTACCCACCTCAGATGCAGGAATCATCACATCCTTGCGTCATCTCCTGCACTGCCTCCTTTGCTGGAGAGCCGTCCTTAAGTGTCAAGGAGACGTGTGACCAGTGGTGTTCCACAGGGATCCGTGCTGGGACCACTGTTGTTTGTGATATACATTAATGATTTGGAGGAAAGTATAGGTGGACTGATTAGCAAGTTTGCAGACGACACTAAGATTGGTGGAGTAGCAGATAGTGAAGGGGACTGTCAGAGAATACAGCAGAATATAGATAGATTAGAGAGTTGGGCAGAGAAATGGCAGATGGAGTTCAATCAGGGCAAATGCGAGGTGATGCATTTTGGAAGATCCAATTCAAGAGTGAACTATACAGTAAATGGAAAAGTCCTGGGGAAAATTGATGTCCAGAGAGATTTGGGTGTTCAGGTCCACTGTTCCCTGAAGGTGGCAACGCAGGTAAATAGAGTGGTCAAGAAGGCATACGGCATGCTTTCCTTCATCGGACGGGGCATTGAGTACAAGAGTTGGCAGGTCATGTTACAGTTGTATAGGACTTTGGTTCGGCCACATTTGGAATACTGCGTACAGTTCTGGTCGCCACATTATCAAAAGGATGTGGATGCTTTGGAGAGGGTGCAGAGGAGGTTCACCAGGATGTTGCCTGGTATGGAGGGCGCTAGCTATGAAGAGAGGTTGAGTAGATTAGGATTATTTTCATTAGAAAGACGGAGGTTGAGGGGGGACCTGATTGAGGTGTACAAAATCATGAGAGGTATAGACAGGGTGGACAGCAAGAGGCTTTTTCCCAGAGTGGGGGTTTCAATTACTAGAGGACACAAGTTCAAAGTGAAAGGGGAAATGTTTAGGGGGGATATGCGTGGAAAGTTCTTTACGCAGAGGGTGGTGGGCACCTGGAACGCGTTGCCAGCGGAGGTGGTAGACGTGGGCACGATAGAGTCTTTTAAGATGTATCTAGACAGATACATGAATGGGCAGGAAGAAAAGAGATACAGAACCTTAGAAAATAGGCGACATGTTTAGAGAGAGGATCTGGATCGCCGCAGGCTTGGTGGGCCGAAGGGCCTGTTCCTGTGCTGTAATTATCTTTGTTCTTTAAGGATTGTTTTCTCAAGGGCACATTTTACAGGAAAGGAAATAATGAAAGAACATCAGTGTCAGAGCTTCCCTCCCTCCAATGAAATTACTGTTGTGCATGCTTTATGTTCTGCAGTATAAGCCAATGAATCACTTCGTACCCACCTCAGCAGTAGGAGTCAGGATGATGTAACTGCCCCAATCTCGTGATGGTTCAATGCTGCTCTCAGGGAAAACATGAATGATGTGAGGGTGCTGGAAAAAGAAGCACATTTCTTTTGGACTATGAACATAAAGCAGGCCATTTAGCCCAGCTGTTCCCTGCTAGTGGTTATGCTACTCGTGCACCTTCCCATCCATTCCTACCTACTACTATCAGCATCATCTTCCATTTCTTTCACTCTTATCTACCTTTTCCTTAAAGCAACACTGAGGATGGAGAATGGTCTGGCCGCACTGCCACCTTACCAGTTGTGTACGCAGGAAGAGCATTCACATTTGTGCTACTACTGGACACGGCATGCCTGTTTCTTTTAGTGCTCAGTCTCTTCTTGCTGAATGTTCCCCAAGTGCTTGACCCTTTGGACGCCTTCTCTGCTTGACAGGCAGAAGCTGGCAATTGCGCAGTCTCACACGGCTCTGCATGGTTGTTTCAAGGGCGGATGGGGAAACATGTGGCTGTGTGTCCACGTGCACTGCTGGGATGGGTGCAGGAACAGGTGACTGTGTGTCCATGTGCACTGCTTGGATGGGTGCAGGAACAGGAGACTGTGTAACTGAACAGCAAGGAGAGGGTACCGCATGTGGGGGAAGTGGAGCTTTGAACAGGCAGGCGTATGTATGGTCCATCAGATCATTAGGCCAGGGGGTGAAACGCTCAGGATCCATGGATTGTGGCACGTGACTGATGTCCAGCACATGGCCACCTCCATCCAAAGGTGCTTCCGGGCAATTGTTGGGCAAATTAATTGGCTCCATCTCATCAGCCAGTCCTTGTGTTTATGGTGCATGCACAGAAAAAGGCACTCCCCTTCCGCTCCTCCCTCCTCGCCTCTGACCTCCCTTCCCCCTCCCTCCCTTCCCCCTCCCTTCCCCCATCCCTCCCTCCCTTCCTTCCCGTCCCTCCCTCCCTTCCCTCCTTCCTCCCTCCTTCCCTCCTTTCCCCCCTCCCTCCATCCTTTCCCCCTACCCTCCTTTCCCCCCTCCTTCCCACCTTTCCCCCCTCCTTCCCTCCTTTCCCCCGCCTCCTTCCCTCCTTCATCCCCCCTCCTTCCCTCCCCCTCCTTCCCTCCTTTCCCCCCTCCCTTCCTACCTCCCTTCCCCTTCCCTCCTCCTTTCCCCCCTCCCTTCCCTCCTCCCTTCCCCCCTCCCTTCCCCCCTCCCTTACCGCCTCCATTGAAATGTTTTCAGACCAACTTAACAAAAGGGACTGGAGCACATGCGGTGCCCCAGACAATGTAAATATTTTCAGAGCAACTTACCTTGGAACAATCGCCTCTGTCTAATAAAAATGAAGCAAATGCCCAAAATGACTAAATAATGGAGATAAAATGCCCGACGAAACCTCTCCTCCTTCCATTTTCAAAAACTCGCGCAGAAGCTTTCGGAAGATTGACGCGCATGCGCACACGGGCTCCGGCCATCAGTGCATGCGCTGCGGTCCGGATTGCCAGGACCAGTTTGCGCATGCGTAGAGGCCATCCTGGCGTGTTCCCCGAGGAAGGACGTTGCGCGAGGACGTAAGCTGCGCATGCGCAAACTGGTCCTGGCAATACGGACCGCAGCGCATGCGCAGAAGGCCTGAGACCGTGTGCGCATGTGCGCACCGCGGCGCATCCTGATGACGTAGCGTTGTCATCAATCACTTTATTTTTATTATTGTGTCTCCACTTGGTGAGTCATTGAGAATGACTGAGTTTCTCTGTTGTTCTACCATCTCCACAGGGAGAGTCACTGATGAAATCTGTTACTATAGTATCTCCACAGGAAGTATAACTGAGTCAGTCTGTTATTACAGTATCTCCAGAGGGAGAGTGAGCGATTGGGTCTGTTATATTCGTATTTCCACAGGAAGTGCAACTCAGTCGGTCTGTTCTTATGGTATCTCCAAAGGGCGACTGCAGAGTGGGTCTGTTATTAATGTATCTAGACACGTAGAGTAAGTAAGTCGGTCTGTTACTATAGTATATCCACAGAAAATGTAACTGTTGTTATTGTACCTCCACAGGGAGAGTGACTGAGTGGGTCTGCTGTTCTCATATCTCGACTGAGAAAGACTGTGTGGGTCTGTTAGTGTAGTATCCCCACAGGGAGTGTGAATAAGTGGATCTGTTATCATAGTACCCCCACAGGGAGAGTCGTCAAGTGCGTCTATGATTATAGTGTATCCACAGGGAGTATCACTCAGTGGCTTTTTTATTCTTGTATCGCCAGTGGAGGACTCATTGATAGGGTCTGTTATTATAGTACCTTCACAGGGCGAGCCACTATCTGGGTCTCTGATTATAGTATCTCCAGAGTGAGAGTGACTGAGGGGGTCTGGTATTTTAGTATGTCCACGGGGAGAGTATCTTAGTGAGTCTGATATTATAGTATCTCCCCAGGAAGAGTTACTGTGTGAATCTTTTTTTATAATGTCTCCACAGGAAGTGTCTCTGAGTGTGTCTGTTACTTTGGTATCTCCACAGGGAGAGCCACTGAATTGTTCTGTTATTACAGTATCTCCACAGGGAAAGTCAGTACGTGGGTCTGTGATTAATGTATCTCCAGAATTAGAGTGTCTGAGTAGCTCTGTTATTATAGTATCTCCACAGGCAAAGTCACTGGGTAGGTTAGTTATTATATTATCTCCATAGGGAAAGTGACTGAGTCGTTCAGTTATTTTAGTATCTTCACAGGGAGAGTCACTGATTGGGTCTGTTATATTTGTATCTCGACAGGGACATTGTCTGAGTGGGTCTGCTTCTATCCTCCCTCGGCAGAGAGAGTCACTGAGTGGGATTGTTATTGTAGTATCTCCACAGAGAGAGTCACTGAGTGCGACTGCTAGTGCAGTATCTCCACAGGGAGTGGGACTGAGAGGGTCTGTTATCATAGTAACTCCACAGGGAGAGTCAGTGAGTGGGTCTCTTATTATTCTATCTCCTCAGGGTGGGTCAGTGAGTAGGCCTGTTATTATAGTATCTACACAGGAAGGGTCACTGACTGGGGTCGGATAATATAGTATCTCCTCAGGGAGAGTCACTGAGAGAGTCTGTTGCTATGTTATCTCCACAGGAAGTCTAAGCGAGTGAGTCTGTTATGATAGTAACTCCACAGGGAGAGTGAGTGAATGGGTCTGTTATTATTGCATCCCGACATGGAGAGTAACTGAGTAGATCTGTTACAATAGAGTCTCCACCGAGAATGTAACTGAATGCGTCTGTTGTTATAGTAACTCCACAGGGAGAGTGAAGGAGTTGTTCAGCTATTTTTGTATCTCCACAGAGAGAGTCAATGCGTGGGTCTGTTCGTGTAGTCTTTCCACAGAGGGTGTGACGGAGAGGGCAAATTATCACAGTAACCCCACAGGGAAAGCCGCCAAGTTCCTCTGTGATTATAATACATCCACAGGGAGAGGCAGTCGATGGCTTTTTTTATTATTGTAACTCCATTGAAAGAGTCATTGAAAAGGTCTATTATTATGGTATCTCCACAGGGAAAGTAAATGATTCGTCTGTTATTATAGTATCTCCAGACGACAGTGAATGAGTGGGCTGGTTATTTTGATATCTCCACAGGGAGAGTCACTCAGTGGTTCTGCTATTATAGTATCTCCACAGGGAGAGTGGCCAAGTGGGTCTATGATTTTAGTATATCCCCAGGGATACTCACTCAGTGGCTTTTTTTATTCTTGTATTTCCACTGGAATCGTCATTGATAGGGTCTGTTATTATGATATCTCCACAGGGAGAGCCACTCTGTGGGTCTGTGATAGCATTTCAGGAGTGCGAGACACTGAGTGGGTCTGTTATTTTTGTATCTCCACAGGGAGAGTCACTGAGTGGTTCAACTGTTATAGTTTGTCCACAGGGAGGGTCACTGACTGGGTCAGTTAATTTCGTATCTCCACAGGGAGAGTCACTGAGGGAGTCTGTTATTATTGTATCTCCACAGGGCGAGGAACTGAATGCGTCTGTTCCTCCTGTATTTCCACAGGAAGTGCAATTCAGTGGATTTGTTCTTCTGGTATCTCCAGAGGGCGACTACCAGAGTGTGTCTGTTATTCTAGTGTCTTCCCAGAAAATGTAACTTAATGGGTCTGCTGTTATAGTACCTCCAAAGGGAAAGTGACTGAGTGGGTCTGCTATTACCGTATCGCCACAGAGAAAGTCAAAGTGTGGGTCTATTAGTGTAGTATCTCCACAGGGATGTGACTGAGAGGGCCTGTTATCATAGTACCCCCACAGGGAGAGTCGCCAAGTGCGTCTGTGATTATAGTATATCCAGAGGGAGAGTCACTCAATGGCTTTTTTATTATTGTCTCTCCACTGGAACAGTCATTGAACGGGTCTGTTATTATAGTATCTCCACAGGGAAAGTCACTGATTGGTCTGTTATTATAGTGTCTCCAGAGGGAAGGTGACTGAGTGGGTCAGTTATTTTATTATCTCCACAGGTTGATTCACTTAGTGGGCTTTATATTATAAAATCTCCGCAGGGAGAGTCTTTGAGTGGTTCTGCAATTATAATATCTATTCAGGGAGAGCCACTGAGTTGGTCTGTTATTAAAGTATCTCTACAGGGAGGGTCAATGCGTGGGTCTGTGATGAATGTATCTCCAGTGCGAGAGTGATGGAGTGGCTCTGTTCTTGTAGTATCTCCACAGGCAGAGTCACTGAATGGGTTAGTTATTATATTATCTGCACAGGGAGAGTGACTGAGTGGTTCAGTTGTTTTAGTATCTCCACAGGGACAGTGGCTGAGTGGGTCTGCTTATATCGTATCTCGATAGAGAGAGTCAATGAGTGCGTCTGATAGTGTCGTATCTCCGCAGGGAGTGGGTCTGAGAGGATCTGTTATTATAATATCCCCACAGGGAGAGTAACCGAGTGCATCTGTTATTACAGTCACTGAGTGGTATTGTAATTATAGCATCTCCACTGGGAGAGTCATTGAGAGTGTCTGTTATCATCGTATCTCCACAGCTATAGTCACTGAGTGGGCCGGTTATTATGGTAACACCACAGGGCGAGCCACAAAGTCAGTCTGTGACTATAGTATCTCCAAAAGGGAGAGTGACTGAGTGGGTCTCAGATCTGCCCTGTTGAACGCTTCTCCTGATAGAGAGAAAGGTGACTGACAGACCAGTCCTCTGGGAAAGATGGATCAGGTCACAGACCAGTTGGATGTTCTCCTGGATGGATCGGCCCAGGACCTTGTAGGACTGGTCGGAGTACATCATCTGGGCCAACAAAGAGCCCACGCGGCTAAACATAGCCCAGGCAACGATCTTGTAAACCATGCTTAGGAGGGAGATCCGACGCCAGTTTTTAAACAAGCGGGGTTCACCCCTCTTCGGAAGCAGGACGATGACAGCCCTGTCCCATTAGAGGGGCATCTCCCCAGTCGCCAGCCTTTCCACCAAGACCCGCGCGTAATCGTCCCCCAGGACGTGCCAGAATACCCTGAGGAACTCCGCTGTCAGCCCATCCGAGGCCGGGGATTTGTCCTTCGAGAGCTGGTGCAGGGCGCCGGTCAGCTCTGCAAGCGTGCAATCTTTCGGTGCCCTCTGGGCTGATATTCGGCATGTCCTCCCACAAAACCCTGCGCAGGTCCTCGCTGAACGGATCCAGAGAGAACAATGCATGAAATATCTGAGGACCAGGAGGCCCATACCCTCCAGATATGTGATGGAGGATCTGTTGTCAGTCAGAAGATTGACGAGCTGCTTATGGACCCCTTGCCATTTTTCCAGCGATTAGAAGATGGGTGAGGCATGGTCCCAATCTTCCAGGATCTGGATCCGTGAAATCACATACGGGCCTTCGAACGCTATGAGCTGCAGGTCCCTGAGCGTGCCCTTCTTCTGTTTGTACGCCTGTCCCAGGGCCTGGTCCGTGACAGCTGACGGTGGCGGGACTCCAAGTCGAGCACCTCCCTGTCTACGCGCCCGATCTCTGCTTCCCGACTCTCGGTCGACACCTTCGCGCATTCCTGACACAAGACACGGATGTGAGTCTTGGCCACAGCCCACCATAGCCTCAACGAGGGCAAGCCCCCCTGCTTCCTTCTCTAATCAGCCCATAACGGACGGAACAAGTCCTGGAATCGCTCGTCCTCCAGCAGCCGGTTGTTAACGTGCCAGGACACGGACCCCGCCCCCGTGCAGTGCAGACTAAACTTCGCCCACACCAGCTGGTGGTCCGAGCATGGCACCAGCCGCATGGAGGCCGCTACGACGCGAGTGATGTGCGCCTGTGAAATGTATAGGCGTTCGATTCGGGACCCTACTCCTCCAGACATACAGGTTAAGTACTGAAGTCGGGATCGAGATTCCGCCAGACGTCCACCAGGTTGAGTGAGCTGATCAGTCCCCTCAACTTCTCCACCGATGCTTGGCCACGCTGGGGAGCCAAGCGAAGCCACACCTCAAGGGTACAATTGAAGTCCCCCCGAGGATGATGCACTCGTCGCAATGAAGATAGCTCAAGGGAGAGGGCACTTCTTCAAAGAAGCGCACTTGCAATGCACCAGGTCTGGGCACGTACATGTTCACAAAGTGCAGCAGCACACTACCCACGCGAGCAGCAAGGGGGAGCAAGTGACACGGCACTTGCTCCTTGACCCTCAAGATCTCCGGCAGAAAATTCGGGGCCAACAAGATAGCCACGCCTCTAGAAAAAAGGTGTGACGTGACTCATGTAGACCCCATCCTTCCACTCCACGAGACAGGTGGCTCCGTCTCCCATAACAGTGTGGGTTTCCTGCAGAAATCTGACCACATATCTCCCTCCCTTGAGGACTGAGAGATTGTGAAATCTGTGGAGAGTCTGCCTGCTGCCGTTGATGTTGAGGCTGGATATTGTTATCTTCATGACTAAATTACTTAAAATCCCGTCACCAACAGCTCACTGGGAGGAGGGAGCAGAAGTGCACCTAGCCTTCTCCTGCTCAAGGATCCCATTAGAGAACGCTTTGAACTGGTCCCTCTCAACCAGTTTAACAGCCACGCCCTTCACCACTTTTTTGAGGGTGACATGGATGGACCAGACGATCAGCGCCAGATTCAACCAACAGACGGGGGCCAGATGAACTTTCTTGCAGCAAACGCTGCATGCGATGAGGAAGTGCCGAAGTTCCTGGTGGGGATGAGAGGAGACTCGGTGGGAAGCACAAAGGAGTTCACTGCCTCACTGGCGATGGATTCAAGCTCGTCCTCCATGCCCCACACCGAGTCCTCATCCTTCTCCGGGGCATCACAGCCAGTTGCCGACACACCCATTACACACTGTAGGGCTGGCATCCAGACCGCGCAGGGTGGTCACGCCACCGTCATGATCCCACCCCAAGAAACGATGGTGGAGGAGGACACTCTGGGCTGTCAAACGGTACTGGAGCTTATGGGAGGCAGCGATTCAGAACCCTGCTCCACCTCTGCTCCCAGGCCAATGTGCGGCCGATGGGAGATGATAATTCCCGACTCGGGAAATCCAGAAAGAGCCCGGACCGGAGGTGGAGATAGGAGACAATCTCCCGCCCTTGCTACGCCCACAGCAGATGGGGAAGCATTTTCAACCATAGCTTGGTTCGGTATGGCCTGGTTGGGAGTGGATTTTAGCTAGGAGGGCCGACCCTTTGGGGCCTTGCCCTCTCTTCCACTCAGGGCACATGACCCAGTGGCAGATTGGGAGGTTTCTCCAGGAGCATTCCCAAGCTTCCCCACCGCAAGCAGGGCTCCACTTGCTCCATCAGAGTCTGTGTGTACCGGAGTATCACCCTCCTCTCCATCGTGAGAGTAGGGAGCTTCTGCCCAGAATTTGCAGCCTTGATGGTGGTGGTGACAGGGGGAACCTGGGGGCCCGGACCAGGAGACAGCGCTCTTCTAACAGAATGGCCCTGCACATCAAGGCCCTGTGTTGCCTCTGTAGAGGGGAGCCTTCTCCTCTTTCTCCCACTTGGGCTCAGAGGCTGAGAGTCCTCCTTGTCATCAGAGGTTTCCGCCTCCACACCCTTCTTTTGTTTAATTTCCCTGGGCCTGAGCCCATCCCTGGGGCAGGTGGGTTCCCCAGGGGCAGGCCTGGGGCTGAGATTAGGCTCGGGTTGTGCCATGGTTTCCAGGGGACGCGCCTCTCGTTGTCAATTTTTCTTCTACGACTTCCTTCCACTTGGAGGGTCACTCCCATCCCCAGTGGAGGCCGTGAAAATCGCAGCCTCCAGAACCGACTGAACGGTCTCTGTTGGAGGTGTAGGGGGAGTGGGAGGAGGTGCTGTTGCGCCACCCTGGGCTGCTGAGCTGGAGTTGGCGGCCGGGATGTTGGGGCATGCAGACATGGCACCGCGCCCCGTCCGAGGTCCAGAAGATGCAGTAGGCCATCCCCTGGAACTCTACACTGAAGTAGCCCTGCAAGCCCTCCTCTCACGCTAACTACATAAATAGATGTCAGCAGAAGGAGTAGACATGTCAGAGGCTGTTCTCACGAAGACTGAGCGGGTGTAGAGTGATTCCCGACCTCACCTCCCCCAGTTGGTTTTGGTGGGGGAAGAGGAGCTCATTAGGAATGAAGGACGGGATTTTTGACAACATTACCTGCTGCACATTGGCTCCCAGAGGGCCTCTGGCAGGAAACTCCCACCCACTGTTAGCCCCTTATTCAGGGTGAGGGGCACCACCCACCCGATCTTCCTGAAGGACACAGCCTTCCACTACATCTTTGAGGCTGCCACAATGGCTGAGGGGCTGACTGCTTTGGCCATTTCCTTAACGCATGCCTCAATAGTCATGGTTGAGTGGGTGTAACACTTCACCCCATTCTTTGATGTCAAGATTTTAAAGATTTTAAGTGGGGCCACAGGAGTGTCTGGGGCAGCAGCTGCAGCATAGGAAGGCCCGGTCACTGGAAAGGACTGTGAAGCTGTGGGGTCGATGTTTCGCACCCAAGATTGAATAAAATAGAAATGGAGAGAAAGGAAATAATAAACAATAACAATAAATTATCCCACCACTACACAAAACGGAGGTTATGGCTAGGGAGAGAGGGTGAAGGAGAGGAAGGTCAGGAAGAATCAGTCTCTTTGTAGATGTTATTTTCATGCAGTCATTTCACTGGTCTTCCAGTTGGTGGTGGCTATCTGGTAAATTGGACAGACACATGGCATGTTAACTTCAATGCTGAGAAATATGAAGTGATGGATTTTGGAAGGAAGACAGTTGAGAAGGCAATATAAACGAAATGGTGCAATGTTAAAACGGGTGTAGGAGCAGAGAGAACTGTTGCTTCACCCACAGTACCTTACACATACAGGAGCTGACAATGTGTCTGTCTCTCTCCATTTCGAACACTCTCTTTCAATGCCTTTCCTGACTTTTCTCTGAACCCTTCTTGGTTGAGCAGTACACTGAAATATTTCAGACTCAATGTTTAAAATAACAGCTCATGTTTCTTTCTTTCCATTCAGACGTTCCTGATTGTGAACCTCTCAGTTATCTGTGCAGAGACACGATATAAGGGTGCTAGAATGGAGTTGAAGATTTTTGTTGATTGAATGGGGTGTGAATTAGATTGTGGATTGCATCCCTTGCAAATACACACAACTGAAGGTCTTTACAGCAGATGTCCTGAGAGAATGAAGCGGTTTATTAATGTCTGACTAATATCAGACACATGAAAGAACAAGACTGGGGAGAATTTTCAAAAGCTGAGACAGTCAGCCAACAGCAGAAAGGTTAATATCTTTTGTGACTTTGAATTTCTCAATCAATAAAAAGAAAATCTGGAATAATAGATTCTCCAAGATGAAACGATTCACTCTCATTCCTCTGATACTGATTTACCTTCAAGTAGCTTTTCCCAGTCCACTTTTTCCAAATCGACCCAGCTTCATTCCCTAAAACTAAACGTAAAACTGACCCATCACTTGTTGACCTGGCTACGTAATGACATAAAGAAGGTTCTCTGAATGCATGTTTAGAAATCTGTATCCCCTCTACCAATATTTCACACTCCTCCTCTTTAACTACAATGTCTGCATCATTCACCCTCTTTTATGAAGACAGACAGAAATTATTCATTACGAACCATGCCCACATCTAGCCCCCCCCCCACCCCAATCACCGCCCCCCCCCCCCCCCCCACCCCCGCATGCACACATTCTGTTTTTGGTCCCCAATTCTCTAACCTTAGTTTTCCTCTTGCTCTTAATATATTTATAAAACATCTTTGTGTTTTCCTTGATTTTACTTGATGATACTTTTTCCCGGCTCTCTCTTAACTTTCCCAATTTGTTTTTTTCTTCTTTCACTCTGAACTTTCCTCACTCCTATCGGCTTTCTCTGATATTGACCTCTCAGTATCTGACATTAGCTTCCCTTTTGTGCCTTATACTACCCAGTTTGGTCCTTGACATCCAAGGGGCTTTAGATTTGGGACTTTAACCCTGTTTGTCTTTGTGTGAACATACTTGTTCTCAACCCTCACTAACTCTTACTGCTCTGACACTGATTGACCTTCAAGTAGCTGTTTCCAATCCACTTTGCTAAATTCCCCCATTCCGGTAACCACCATTTCCTCTGATGCCCCGAAGGACAGAGTCATTTTTTCCAGAAGTTTTCCCACTACCGAAGTTAAAATGACTGACCTAAGGTTACCAATGTAGTCTCCGCAATGTCTTTCTCCATCTCTTTCTATATCTATGTCTTCCGTTTCGTTCTCTCTCTCGCTTTACCTCAGTCTCTGTCTCTGTCTCTCTCTCTCTCTCGCTCTTTCTCTCTCTCTCTCTTTTCCTGTCTCTTTCTTTGTCGCTACCACTCTCTATTTCTGTCTCTCTCTGTCTCTGTCTCTGTATCTATCCCTGCATCTGCTCTTGCCTCTCTCCCACTATCTGTCTCACAGCCTCTCACTGTTCCTCAGTCTCTCCCTCTGTCTCTGTCTCTGCCAATCCCTCTTTCTCCCTCTCTCTCTCTTTGTCTCTACCTCTCTATCCATGTCTTCCCCAATCCCTGTCTCTTCCAATCCCTCTCTCCCTCTGTCTCTGTCTCTCCCTCTCCTTCTGCCCCGCGGTCTGTATTTCCCTCTCCCTCTGTCCCTCCCTCTGGCTCCCTGTATCATTTCCCCTCACTTGCTCTCTTCTGCTCCCTCTCTGTCTGTCTCTCCCTGCCTCGCTGTCTCTGCCTCCCCTGTCTCTGTTTCTATCTCTCTCTTTCTGTCTCTCCCTCCTGCACAGTCTCTGCTTCCCCCTCTCGCTCTGTCTTTGTCTGCTATCGCTCTCTCTCTCTCTCTGTCTTCCCTCTCTCTCTGTCTCTGCATATCTGTCTGTCTCTGTTTCCCCTACTCTATCTCCCTGTCTCTGTCTCTCCATCTCTCTCTCTCTCTCTGACTCTCCTTCTTTCTCTGTCTCTCCATCTCACTTTTTCTCCGCCTCTGTCCATGACTCTCTCCGTGTCTCTCTTACACCATCTCACCCTCTTTCCCTTTTCATCTCTCTCTTCCTCTCTCCATCTTTGGACAACAATACTTTCAGCTATTTCTTGGTTAATTTTGAACCAGTAACTCTTTCCCTTAGAATTATACAATAATAGTAAACTAAAGGCACAGAAAAAGTCCTCTTGGTTCATCGTGTCTATGCCGGCTGAAAAACGAATTCCCTATTCTAATCCCACCTTCCAGAATTTGGTCCGTAATACTATAGATTATGGCACTTGAGGTGCATATCCACACTTTTTTTTGAATGCGTTTAGGTTCTCTGCAGCAACTACCCTTTCAGGCTGTGAGTTCCAGACAATCACCACACTCTGGATGAAAAATATTTTCCGCATCTCCCATCCAATGTTTCTACTAATCACTTTAAGTCCATGTGTCCCCTCACTGACCTCTCTGCTAAGTTGAGTAGACCCTTCACCTCCATTCTATCCAGGCCCCTCAAAATTTTGTACATTTCAATCAGATTTCTCCTCAGCCTTCTCTGTTTCAAGGAGAATAGTCCCTTCCTATCTAATCTTTTCTCATAGCTGCATTTTTCCAGTCCTGGCAATGTCTTCGTAAATCTCTTCTGTAGCCTCTCTCGTGCAATTACATCCTTTCTGTAATGAGATGACCAGAACTGCACACAGCACTCAAGTTTGGCCTAAACAAAGCGTTATACAGTTCCAACATAATCTCCAAGCTCTTATATTCAATACCTGCCTTGTTGGGATCGTCAATGCAGTTCGGAGATGTCGAACATTGATCCAACACTCACCCCTAAAACACTCACACGAAATTCCCAACGCATAACTGGGCAGATAATGAAGATTGCTACTGATTGTTGCAAGTTGTCTCATCCTCTCTCTCATTTCTGTCTCCCTCCATCTCGCTCTCTCTGTCTCTCCGACTCTCAGTCTCTGTCTCTCTCTGTCTCTGTCTCTCTTTCTCTCTGGCTCTTCCTGTATCCCTGTCATCGCCTCTCCCACACTCTCTCTGCCTATCTTTCTCTGTCTCTGTCCATGACTCTGTCGGTGTCTCTCGCACATCATCTCTGTCTCTCTCCTTAGGCATAAATGTTTTTATTCATTTTCTGGTTAATTTTGAGCCAGTACATCTTGCCCTTGCTTGGACCGTCACTGCAGTATGAAAATATCAAACACTGATCCATCATTCGCTCTCTAAGCTCCAACACTGAACCCCCAATACAGAACTGGACAGACAATGGGCATTGTTACTGAGGTTCTGTCAAGGTCCCTGCCCACCCTATCTCCCCTTTCCCCTGCTTCTAAAACTTCTCAGTTTTTAATAATATTTTTTCAACAGTATTAGATGCCACTGCAGTTTGAAAATATCAAACACTGTTCCAACACGTGCCCCCAAAACATTCATACCACACCGCCAAGGCTTCCTTTCAAATTTAGTTGTTCCACGCAGCCAGTTTTAAGGTTTAATTTTATAATTTTCCAACATTATTAGATGTACTGTTTCTCCTATAATCTCATCCTGTTTCTCTCTAACTCTCTGTCTCTCCCTCTGTCTCTGTTCACCCCTCTGTCTGTCTCTATCCCTTCCTTTCTCCGTCTGTATCTGTCTCTCACCATCTGTATCATTTTTCTTTTTTTAGTTATTTATTCATGGAACTTGGGCGTCGCTGGCCAGACCAGCATTTATTGTCCATCCCGATTTGTCCTTGAGAATGTATTGGTGAGCTGCCTTCTTGAACCGCTGCAGTTCATGTGGGGTAGGTGCACCCACAGTGCTGTTGGGAAGGGAGCTCCAGGATTTTCACCCAGCGACAGTGAAGAAGGAAGGCCAAGTCAGGATGGTGTGTAACTTGGAGAGGAATTGAATTTGCTGCCCTTGTCCTTCTAGTTGGTAGAGGTCACGGGTTTGGAAGGTATTGTCTGAAGAGACTCGGTGCCTATCTTTTGCCACTGTGCGTCGGTGGTGGAGGGAGTGAATATTTGTAGATGGGGTGCCAATCATGCGCGCTGCATTGCCTGGATGGTGTCGAGCTTCTTGAGTGTTGTTGGAGCTACACCCATCCAGGCAAGTGGAGAGTATTCCATCACACTCCTGACTTTTGCCTTGTAGATGGTGGACAGGCTTTGGGGAGACAAGAGGTAAGTATACTCGCCACAGGACTCCTCGCCTCTGACCTGCTCTTGTAGCCACGGTATTTACATGAGTTTCTGGTTAATGGCAGCCCCTAGGATGTTAATCGTGGGGGATTCAACAATGGTAATGCCAAAGAATGTCAGGGGGAGATGGTTAAATTCTCTCTTGTTGGAGATGGTCATTGTCTGGCGCTTATGTGGTGCGAATGTTACTTGACATTTATCAGCCCAAGCCTGATTATTGTCCAACTCTTGCTGGATTTCTGCACGGAGTACTTCAGTATCAGAGGAACTGCGAATGGTACTGAACATTGTGCGATCATCAGCGAACTTCCCCACTTCTGACCTTATGATTGAAGGAAGGTCATTGATGAAGCAGCTGAAGATGGTTGGGCCTAGAACACTACCCCGAGGAACCTCTTCAGTGATGTCCTGGGACTGAAATGATTGACCTCTAACAACCACAATCATCTTTCTTTGCGCCAGGTATGACTCTAACCAGCAGAAAGTTTTCCCCCCGACTCTTGTTTTACTAGGGCTCCTTGATGCCATACTCGGTAAAATGCTGCCTTGATGTCAAGGGCAGTCACTCTCACCTTACCTCTTGAATTCAGCTATTTTGTCCATGTTTGAACCAAGGCTGTAATGAGGTCCAGAGCTGAGTGTCCCTGGCGGAACCCAAACTGAGCGTCAATAAGCAGTTTATAACTAAGCAAGTGCTGCTTGATGGCACTGTTGATGACACCTTCCATCACTTTACTGATGATTAAGAGTAGGCTGATGAGGCGGTAATTGGCAGGGTTGGGTTTGTCCTGATTTTTGGGTAATGGACTTACCAGAGCAATTTTCCATATTGCCAGGTAATGCAAGTGTTGTAGCTGTACTGGAACAGCTTGGTTTGGGACGTGGCAGGTTCTGGAGCACAGGTCTACAGTAATATTGCCGGAATATTGTCAGGGCCCATAGACTTTGCAGTATCCATTGCCTTCAGTCGCTTTTGATATCACGTGGTGCAAAGTGAATTTACTGAAATCTGGCATCTGTGATGCTGGGGACTTCAAGAGGAGGCCGAGATAGATCATCACCTCGGCGCTTCTGGCTGAAGATTGTTGCATTTGCTTCAGCCTTATCCTTCACACTGATGTGCTGTGCTCCCCCATCATTGAGTATGGGGATATAGTTAGAGCCACCACCTCCATTTATTTGATTACATGTCCACGACCATTCACGGCTGGATGTAAAAGGACTACAGAGCTTAGATCTGATCTGTTGGTTATGGGATTTCTATTCTCTGTCTATCGCATGCTGCCTACACAGTTTGGCACACAGGTAGCCCTCTGTTGTAGTTTCACCAGGTTGACACCTCATTTTGAATGTGTGCCTAGTGCTGCTGCTGGCATTCCCTCCTGCACTCTTCATTGAACCAGGGTTAGACTCCTGGCTTGATGGTAATAGTAGAGTGGGGGATATGCCAGGCCATGATTTTATAGATTGTGGTGAGTACAATTCTGCTGCTGGTGATGGCCCTCAGCGCCTCATGGATGCCCAGTTTTGCATTGCTAGATCTGTTCACAATCTATCCCATTTAGCACGGATGTAGTGCCACATGACTTGATGGCGGGTATCCTCAATGTGAAGGTGGGACTTCGCTTTCATAAGGACAGTGCAGTGGTCACTCATACCAATACTGTTATGGACGGATGTATCTGGGACAGGCAGATTGGTGAGACGATGTCAAGTATGTTTTCCCTCGTGTTACTTCCCTCACCACTTGCTGCATACTCAGTCCAGCAGCTCATTCCTTTAGACTCTGCCAGATCGGTCAGGAGTGGTGATCCTGAGCCACTCTTGCTGATGGTCATTGAATTCTCCCACCCATGCTACATTCTGTGCCATTGCCACCCTCAGTGATTCCTCCAACTGCTGTTCACCATGGAGGAGTACTGACTCATCAGCTGAGGGAAGATTGTCGGTCGTAATCAGCAGGAGGTTTCCTTGTCCATGTTTGACGTAATGCCATGAGACTTCATGGGGTCCAGAGTCGATGTTGAGCACTCCCAAGGCAACTGTCTCCCGACTGTATACCACTATGCCACCACCTCTGTTGGGTCTGTCCCGCCAGTGGGACTGGACATACCTGGGGAATGGTGAATGAAGTGTCTGGGACATTGTCTGTCAGCCATGATTCGGTAAGCATGACTATGTCTGGCTGTTTCTTGTCTAATCTGTGGGCCAGTTCTCCCAACTTTGGCCGAAGCCCCCAGATGTTAGTTAGGAGGGCTTTGCAGGATCTACAGGGTTGGGTTTACTGTTGTTATTTCCGGTGCCTTGGTCGATGCCAGGTGGTCCGTCCGGTTTCATTCCTTTTTATTGACTACCTAGCGGATCGATACAACTGAGTGGCTTGCTAGGCAATATCAGAGGGAATGTAAGAGGCAACAACATTGCTGTGGGTCTGGAGTCACATGTAGACCATACCAGGTAAGGACAGCAGATTTCCTTCCCTAAGGAACATTAGTGAACCAGAAGAGTTTTCACAACAATCAACAATGATTTCATGACCATCATTAGACGAGCTTTTAATTCCAGATTTGTTAATTGAATTCAAATTCCACCTTCTGCTGTGGTGTGATTCGAACCCATTTCCCCAGAGAACTAGCCTGGGTCTCTGGGTTACTCATCCAGTGACAATACCGCGACGCCACCGCCTCCCCTGTCTCTCTCCCTCTGTACCTGTCTCTCTCGCTTTCTCACTGACTCGATCCCTTTGCATCTGCCTGTCTCCCTCTCTCTCTCTCTCTCTTTCCTTCTGTCTCTGTTTCTTCCTTTGTCTCTCTTTCTAGCTCCGTATTTTTCTCACTCCGTCTCTGTTCCATTCTGTCTATGTCTCTCTCTCCCTCCATCTCGCCTTCCCTCTCTCCCTGATCAGTAATGATTGGACCCATTTCTTGTTTAATTTTGAATTGTAACTCTTGCCCTTGTTTGAAATGTCACTGCAGTTTGAAAACATCAAACGCTGATCCAACACTCACCACTAAAATACTGACACTAAACCCCCAATACAGGACTGGGCAGACAATGGGGATTGTTGCTGGGGTTCTGCCAAGGTCTAATTTCGCTATCACTTTTGTCTCTCATTGTCTTTCACTTCGTTCTGCTCTCCATTTCACCATGTGTTTTCATTTATCTCTCTCCTCTGTCCTTCAGCTCCCCTCACTTTATGCATAGAGAGGGATCTCCCTCCACTTTGTAGGTAGAGGGAGTGCCCCTCTATTTTATGCAGCTGTCATAGTGGGATTTGAACCCCTCTCCCCAAGCCATTACGTTGGAGTACTTCCCCAGTGATATTATCACTATGTGACTGCCTCTCCAATGGAAATGGACAGTGACTGCCCCATAATATCACCCACAGCAGTTCCTAGGCTGTATCTCTGAACGTAGTACCGAAGCAGAGTGTCAAAGTTCACTTTTTTTAAACTGGGAAACGCCAGGAACGGAGTGAAATAGGATGGCTTCTGTCCCAGTATTCAGTGTCCAATGCAGACAGATCAGGTACATTTACAATAGAAACGCCAGCAGTGAAGAAGGTCAAGACAATAATATGAAAAATGTAAATGATGCCACTCAGAATTGCAGCATCAGTCCCGTATGAGTACAGATTTCAGGTGTATTCCCGACAGAGTTCTTACTAATAAAATGTCATTGACATTGAAATGATTGTGTTTTATCCACCACATTATTTACATCAGAGTCAAAGCTGCCGATGTAATGTGTTTGTTCAGGTGTATGCAACTAATAGCAATGATCAGGGGTATAACTGTGTCAGTGGAGACTTATCCCCTGTTTAAATCGTCATCCATTGGAATGAAACAGCTCCGAGGGCCTACTGGAGTTGGGGGTTCCAGGCGAACAAAACTCTCTGCTTCTCACAGAAATGGGGGATCCATTAATCTATCAGATAGAAGACATTCATTATCCTGTACTTGCTGCAATTGGAGTTCCTGGCAAGCCAGTATTTCAACTGTTAATCATTTCAATCGGTGTTAACTGTGCTGCTGTGTTCGGTATTATTTATCGCTGTGTGTGTTACACGGTCGCCTCTTCTTTTCCAGCAATTTAGTGAGGGAATCTCCTCAGTGTATACCCTTTCAGTCTTGTTGGAGTTTATTATGTCTTTAATGGTATTGGTTTCAGTAACCGTTGCATTGTTACTGGATTATTATGTATACTGAAAGTATTTGAATCTGCTGCAGCACTGATGTTGGTGTTTTATTAAATAAACAATCCCACATTCTAACGCGTTGCCTTGTAATTCCAGAAGAAGGAATTACAATGCTTGTGATGTTTGTCTGGAAGTATCTATGGATCGTCTTTATTCCATGCATTGTAGATAAAGTGAAGAGCGTAGGTGAACAGGTGGAGACTTGGGTGTTCTGCAGATAGATTACATTATTCACACAGGTTTCACCATTGAACAAACTGACTCTGAGAATAGAATCATTAAACCTGGGGTTGCTGAAAAGAACACAGGCACAGAATGCTAGAAATAAATCGTATGTGAAAAGTTGCATTAAGGAGCAGTTTTCAGGGTGTGAGTACACCGGAGAGATAGCGAAGGAGAAAAGGAGTAGGGAGAACGGAACCGAGGGAAAGAAATAAGTCGAAGGAAGGAGAAATAGTAATAAACAGCAGTGTAACTAATTCACTATCATAAAGTGCTGGAATGTCCAGAACAATTAGTGAGAGAAACTGTGAGTTGAAGTTGTCTGTTGTCAGATTGTGTTCGTTTTCCTGTTGGACTTGGTCCTCTGTGTTGATTTCTGCCAGGTCTTCATTTTGTTTTGCAGAAAATTCCTATTCCTTACTTAGTGGCTGAATAAACAGAATATAATCAGTTCTTCACTAATGGTAATTCATTATTAAATACTGCACTTTAAAATTTCTGTGACTGCTGAATTCAATAAAGAGCGAGGCTCAGATCAGAAATATATTTAAATTTGTATTTATTTGCATGTACAAACAAAATATCTTGATTATATTGTATTAACAATGAAATGTTCTCCAACACCAATAACCACAGGGATTATTGTTTGAATATATTAATTGGGTTGTATTACTGGGATCTATAGATTAGATTTCCTCTAACACTCTGCTGCAGTCTCTTCCTATGAATCTCGACCTCTCGTCTCACTGTATTGAATCCTCAATATCCTCATCCATTGCTTCAGTTTATCCACTTTCCCAAACCGTCTGCTCCTGTCTCCCCTCCAGCTCCAATATGTCCATTTCCATCTCTCACTCCCAATTTCACTCCCTGGCTCCACCTCTAGCTGCTTTGTCCATCCTGATAGGAATACAGGGACATACAAGCAAGAGAAGGCCATTCAGCCCTTCGAGCATTCTCCACCAGTCTAGATGACGGCTGATAGCACTCAAACTCAGAGCTGCAGTTTTCAGCCTTTTCCCATTTGGTAACAGTCCCTGTCGGTTTTCTGAACCCAGAGCAACAAACCAGCTACACATCCCGCTTTCCCAAAACCTTCCCAACCAACAGTCTGGAGACAAACTCTCAATTAAATGATTGGATACCATCTCTGTAAAACCCATTCTCATTTCCCCACTGGCACTGCATCCTCACTCAGTACTTCCAGTAAAATCAGTGCTAACTTTATTCACTTTCAGTACTAATTTCCCAATTCATTATTAATAATTTTGTTTGAAACATTTCACTGTGGCAAAGCACTGCCCAGGTCAATTAATCAGTTTCCACTGCTCGATGCAGCAACAAAGCTGGAAATTTCAGCCCAGATCCTGTCAAACTGCTGCTTTGTCTCCAGGTCTGATCAGTAATTTCTCTGCTTACTTTTCTCTTTCTTCCAGTTAACTTGGTGGCGATTGTGATCTTGTCTCGTGGAAAGTGCGGTCTCTCCAACTGTATCACTGTCTACCTGGTGGGAATGGCAGTGGCTGATCACCTCGTCGTTATCACTGATCCCATATTGACTTGGATTGTTTCAATTTATTTCCCAGATTCATTCCTGAGAATTACTCCTGTGTGTTCTCTCACTCTCCCCCTGCTTTCTACGGTCACTGTTGTTTCTGTCTGTCTCACAGTCACTTTCACATTTGATCTATTTGTGGCCATTTGTTTTGAGAAGCTGAAAACAAAGTATTCCAGCGAGAAAACTGCGGCTGTGGTTGTAGGAAAAGTGCTGGGCTGTTTAGAGTCTGTCCCCTCTTACTTACACGGGAACAACTTTACATTATTGATAATGATCCCATTAGTTGCGTCCATACACCGAGCTTCTGTACGTCCCCCACATGGAAGGGAATTATTTCACTGCATTTCAACCCCTTGTGCCCGGCATTTCTGATTTTGCTGCTCAATGTTCTGACAGTCAGACGGATTTTATTGTCCAGTAAAGTCCGCAGGAGATTCCGGGGCCACAGCAATGGAAAGAATCACAAGGACCCAGCGATGGAGAATCGCAGGAAATCAATTATTTTACTCTTCAGCAGATTGGGCAGTTTCATACTGTTATAGGCGACTCGGGCTTTGTATAATATTTATGGACGAATTGCAGATATTCAGGATTATTCCTCCAACACTGGCCCTCTCTATATCACACAGCAAACTTCAAAGATGCTGCAGCTTCTCGGTTCCTGCACCAATACATGTATTTACGCTGTGACCCACATTAAATTTAGACAAGAGCTGAAGAAGGCGGTGAAATACCCTTTCAATCTCATTGTTAAATTAGTGAAATCACAGAAACATGTGAAGGGTTTCAAGAACTTGAACTAAATCCCATTTCATATTCCATTCACTGCACTCCCTACAGGACAGAAAGTACATTTTATATTCACTGGACTGAGCACTGAAATTATTTTAAATCTGATTCTGAGATTATATTTTATTGATAATCAGTCCTATTGAGGCGGGACTTGCTGTGCAGAAGATTCATAAATTGTTTTTCAAAAAGGCATCTTTGCAAAGCTCAGCTGAATTCAACTGAATCCACTCAGGACCCAGAGCATAATGGAGGAAGCGGCAAATCACAGTGATTGTGAGATGCTGACAGTGGGAGAAATTGCAGTAAGGCAGGGACACCAGCAGATGGCGAAGATGAGAGGGGCAGTAACTGCTTTGAGGCAGGGACACCAGCAGGTGGCGATAGTGAGTTGGGGCGGCAGCTGCAATGAGACTGGGACATCACCAGCAAATGGAGATGATGAGAGGGACCAGTAAATGCAGGGAGACAGTGACAGCAGCAGATGGAAATGGTGAGGGTGTCGGTAACTACAGTGAGACAGGGACACCAGAAGATGGAGATGGTGAGAGGGTCAGCAACAAGAGTGAGACAGGGACTCCAGCAGTTGGAGATAGTGAGAGGGCGAAGTAACAGCAGTGAGACAGGGACACCAGCAGATGGAGGTACTCAGAGGGAGCAGGAACTGCAGTGCAACAAGGACATCAGCAGATTGAGTTAGTGAGTGGGGCAGTTATTGCGGTGCAAAAGGTACATCATCAGATGTAGATGGTGAGAGAAGGCAGGAACTGCAGTGAGACAGGGACACCAGCAGATAGTGATGGTGAGAGGGGGAAGTAACTGCAGTGAGACAGGGACACCAGCAGATAGTGATGGTGAGAGGGGGAAGTAACTGCAGTGAGACAGGGACACCAACAGATGGCAGAGGGTGAGAGGAGGCAGGAACTGCAGCGAAACAGGGACACCAGCAGAAAGAGATGATGAGAGGGGGAAGTGACTGCAGTGAGACAGGGACACCAGCAGATAGAGATGATGAGAGGGGGAAGTAACTGCAGTGAGAAAGGGACACCAACAGATGGCAGTGGTGAGAGGAGGCAGCAACTGCAGCGAAACAGGGACACCAGCAGATAGAGATGATGAAAGGGGACAGTAACTGCAGTGAGACAGGGACACGAGCAGATGGAGATGGTCAGAGGGGGAAGTAAAAGCAGTGAGACTGGGACAATAGCAGATGGCAGCGGCGAGAGGAGGCAGGAACTGCAGCGAGACAGGGTCACGAGCAGATAGACATGCTGACAAGGTCAGAAACTATAATGAGACAGGGACACCAGCAGGTGGAGATGTTGCGAGGGTTCAGTAAATGCAGTGTGAGTGGGGCATCAACAGATGGAGTTGATGAGAGGGAGCAGAAAACGAAGTGAAACAGCGACACCAGCAGATGGAGATGGTGAGAGGGAGCAGCTACTGAAATCAGACTTGGACCCGAGAAGATGGAGATTCTGAGAGGGTCAGTAACTACAGTGAGACAGGGACACCAGCAGATGGAGGTGTTGGGAGGAGGAAGGAGCTGCAGTGCGACAGGGACATCAGCAGATGACGATGGTGAGAAGGGGAAGTAACTGCAGTGAGACAGGGACACCAGCAGATGGAGGTGGTGAGTAGGGCAGTAACTGCTGTGTGACAGGGACACCAGCAGATGACGATGGTGAGAGGAGGTAGAGTAACTGCCGCGAGGCAGGGGCACCAGCAGTGCTTTTAGGAATGGAGATCCAGGATTTTGACCCAATGATAGTGAAGGAATTGCCGACATAGTTCCATAATAGAATGGTGTCTGACTTGGAGGGGAAGTATCAGGTGATGGAATTCCCATGCATCTGCTGCCCTCGCCCTTCTAGGTGGTAGAGGTCGCGGGATTCGGCGGCGCTGTTGAAGGGGCCTTGATCACTGCTGCAGTGCGTCTTGTAGATGGTACACATGGCTGCCACCGTGTGTGGGTGTTGGAGGGAGTGAATATTGAAGGTGGTGGATGGGATGCCAGTTAAGCGGGTTGCTTTGTCCTGGCTGGTTTCGAGCTTCTTGCGTGTTTTTGGAGCTGCACCCATCCAGGCAAGTGGAGAGTATTTCATCACACTCCACTAACTTATGCCTTCTGGATGGTGGGCAGGTTTTGGGGAGTCAGCAGGTGATTTACTCATCACAGATTTCCCAGCCTCTTACCTGCTCTTGCAGCCATAGTATTTGTAGTTTTGCTCCAGTTAAGTTTTTGGTCATTGGTAACCCCGAGGATGTGCATAGTGGGGGCTACAGTGACGGTGATGCCATTGAACGCCATGGCAAGATGGGTTGACTCACTCTCTCTCTTTGGAGATGGTCTTGGGCTGGCATTTAACAGCCCAAGCCTGGGAGTTGTGCTGCAGCGCCCTCTGGGGTATTTGAAACACATGTGTATATGTTGTGTTTTTGCACCTGCACTGTTTGGAATCTTCTTCTCACTGCTGCTCTCACATGCGTTCAAGTCTTCAGAAGAAAGAATTTTTCTCCACACAAGATCAGATGGTAGGTTGTTTAACCTTGCCCGTCTTGGAGCGAAGACCAAAGTACGGAAAATCCTCATCCGGGAACTCCTCTTTGCTGATCATGCTGCATGAACATCCCACACAGAAAAGTGTCTGCAGAGACTGGTCGACAGGATTGCAGCTGCCTGCAACGAATTTGGCCCAGCCATCAGCCTCAATAAAATGGGCACCATGGGGCAGGACGTCAGAAATGCACCATCCATCAATATCGGCGACCACGCTCTGGAAGTGGATCAAGAGTTCACCTACCTGGGCTCAGCTACCACCAGTAACTTGTCTCTCTATGCAGAAATCAACAAGCACATGGGAAAGGCGTCCGCTGCTATGTCCAGAGTGGCCAGGAGGGTGTGAGAAAATGGCGCACTAACACGGAACACAAAAGTCTGAGTGTATCAAGCCTGTGTCCTCAGTACCTTGCTCTGTGGCAGCGACGCCTGGAAAACGTATGTTAGCCAAGAGAGGCGTATCAACTCGTTCCCTCTTCGCTGCCTCCGGTGATTTCTTGGCATCAGGTGGCAGGACCGTATCTCCAACGCAGAAGTCCTTGAGGTGGCCAACATCCCCAGCATATGCACCCTACTGAGCCAGCAGCGCTTGAGATGGCTTGCCCATGTGAGCCACATGGAATATGGCAGGATCCCCAAGGACGCATTGTACAGTGAGCTCGTCACTGATAACAGACCCACCGGCAGTCCATATCTCCGCTTTAAAGACATCTACAAGCGCGACATGAAGTCGTGTGACATTGACCAAAAGTCTCGGGAGTCATTTGCCAGTGATAGCCACAGATGGCAGACAGCTATAAAGGCGAGGCTAAAGAGTGGCGCGTCGAAGAGACTTAGCAGTTGGCAACAAAAAAAGACAGGTGCGCAAGGAGAGAGCAAACTGTGAAACAGCCCCGACAAGCAATTTTATCTGCACAGCTTGTGGAAGAGTCTGCAACTCTAGAATTGGCCTTTATGACCACTCCAGGCATTGCTTCACAAACCACTGACCTCGTCTAGGCACTTACCCATTGTCTCTGGAGGCAAGGAGCCCAAAGAAGAAGTATATGCTATGTAATTCCATGAGATGTAATTACATCATCAAAAGCCCACATGGTTTTGAATATGACTATTAGATATTCCCATAACCCTCTCTGCTATAACGAAAACAATCCCAGATTCTCTAATCTCTCCCCATAACTGAATCCCTCATTGATAGTATTATCCAGTGAAACCTCGTCTGCACCCTCTCCATGATATAGGCCATCTTTCCAAAGTGTGGTGCCCATAATTGTACACAATGTTCCAGAAGAGGTCTAAACCGAGATTAGTAAATGTTTAGCATACGTTCCTCGTTTTATGTATTCAACGCCCCTATTTTGAAAGCCCAGTATTCCATACCTTTTCTTAACTGCCTTTTATAGTGTGGGAATGCACAACTAGTGGGCATCATCTAATATGTCCCCTTATTGGAAGATTGTGAGATGCAATGTTGTAAATTTAGATTTTTTTGCACTTCAAGTAACTTGAATTTAACACTGTTCAGAAATAAATGTATGGAGATTTAGACTGCGACTGAACCACAAGTGCAGTTATGTCCAATAATTAATTAATTCATCGATTGAAAGAGCATGACTATTGTTGACAAATTGTGATGTGGCAGTTGGAATATTAAGTAACCATTTGAACTTCAGCAGCTTGATTTTAATTGGATTAATTTATGAATTTATGGAGATTCCATCTATCACTGCAGCACAGGAGGTGCATTGTCTGAGAAATAATTAATTAATCTATTGAAAGAGTATAATCAAGATTGGCACAATGTATGTTCATTCCATTTGTTTCAACACATGTTTGGTTCTGATGCACTGTTCTTGGTGTCAAGGATTAAACACCTGACTGTCTGTGGTGACCACTCCTGATCTGAAACCACAGGTTACAAATGCTTGTTCTCACTGTAAACTTCATTTAGGTATGTTGTCAAATCCTCAATGCTCACTGCAACTTCAAATATATTACAGTAACATCCGTGCCACAAGCTCACTTGCCTTTAGAGAATGTAAATTTTGAAACTGAAAAGGGACACAAGAACAGGAGGAAGCCATTCAGCACCTCGAGCCTATCCCGCCATTCAACAAAATCATGGCTGATATTTGACCTAACTCCATATATCCGCCTTTGCTTCACATCTCTTCATGCATTTAGTTAAGCAAAATCTACCAATCTAAGATTCACATTAATAATTGGTGGAACATCAGTTGCAAATTGTGGAAGATATTTCCAAATTTCTACCATCCTTTGCATATTCAAGCATTTTCTGATTTCACTCCTGATAGGCTAACTTTTAAACTATGGCCCATATCCTTAGACTACCCAACCACTGTAAATAAATTATCTCTATCTACACTATCTGTTCCCATATATATCTTGCAAACTTCGAAAGAAACAATCTTTAACTTTGTTTTTTTATTTGCCAGGTAATACAGACCCAGTTTGTGTATTCTCTCCCCATAATTTAACCCTTGAAGACCAGCTATCGTTCTGGTAAATCGACAGTGCATTCCTTCCAATGCCAATATATCCTTCCAAAAGTGTGGTGCCCCGAACTGCTCACAGTAACTCCAGGTGAGTTCTAACCAGGGCTTTGTATCGTTGTAGTATGACTTCCACCCCCTTATATTCCAGTCCTCTGGATATAAAGCACTACAGTCACTACCTACATCTAGTCACATGATCATAGGAACAGGAAGAAGCCTTTTAACCCCACGAGCTTGTTTTATCATTGAATGAGATTATGGCTGATTTCTGCCCTAACATGACATGTCCACTTTTCCCCAGTTCCCTTTAGATATTTGCTTAACAAAAATCCATCAAGCTCAGATTTACAATTTACAGTGGACCTTGCATCAATTTCTATTTGCAGAAGAGAGTTTTGAAATTCTAACACCCTATACGTGTAGAGGTGTTTCTCTACTTCACTCCTGTAAGACCTGGTTCTAAATGTTGACGATATTCCGAGTCCTTACTCTCATTTATGCAGAGCGACTGGAGAAGATGGTGTTGATCTTCTTAGGGCAGAGAAAACTAAGAGGAGATTTGATAGAGGTGTTCAAAATCATTGAATTTGTTGCTGGAATGGATAAGGAAAACAGTTCCCAGTGGTAGAAGAGCTGGTAACCAGAGGGCACAAATTTAACTTGACTGGAAAATAAGAGCCAGACACGACATGATGGAATATTGTTATGATCTGGAATGTGCTTCCTAAATAGAACTGGAAGCAGATTCAACAGTAACATTCAACATATAATTGGATAAATCCGTGAATGGGTAAATATAAGACCATGGGGAAAGAGCAGGGGAACGAGACTGATTACATAGCTCACCAAAGAAGCAGTACAAGCACGATGGGCCTTCACAGACTTCATTCTGAGTCATATCATTTTATGATCCAATGAAAAGTAATGTTCTTTGTTTAATCGCTTCATCATTTCTCCTTTTATTGCTTTTTAAGATTCGGTGGAGCTCTTCTCAACGTCAGTGTCAACGTGTCTACAATACTAACAAGGAGTAACTAAGGTACTGCACTGTTCAATCATTCAGTTTATTTTATCGCATAAAGTTTCTGTGCCAGGTGATTGAAGTTTCAGTAGGGGACTACTTTGGGAATAGTGATCACAATTCCGTAAGTTTTAGAATACTCATGGACAAAGACGAGGGTGGTCCCAAAGGAAGAGTGCTAAATTGGGGGAAGGCCAACTATACCAAAATTCGGCAGGAGCTCGGGAATGTAGATTGGGAGCAGCTGTTTGAAGGTAAATCCACATTTGATATGTGGGAGGCTTTTAAAGAAAGGTTGAATAGCGTGCAGGAGAGACATGTTCCTGTGAAAATGAGGGATGGAAATGGCAAGGATAGGGAACCATGGATGACAGGTGAAATTGTGAGACAAACTAAGAGGAAAAAGGAAGCACACATAAGGTCTAGGCGGCTGAAGAAAGCCGAAGCTTTGAAAGAATATTGGGAATGCAGGACCAATCTGAAACGAGGAATTAAGAGGGCGAAAAGGGGTCATGAAATATCTTTAGCAAACAGGGTTAAGGAAAATCCCAAAGCCTTTTATTCACATATAAGGAGCAAGAGGGTAACTAGAGAAAGGATTGGCCCACTCAAGGACAAAGGAGGAAAGTTATGCGTGGAGTCAGAGAAAATGGGTGAGATTCTAAACGAGTACTTTGCACCGGTATTCACTGAGGAGAGGGACATGACGGATGTTCAGGTTCGGGACAGATGTTTGATTACTCTAGGTCAAGTCGGCATAAGGAGGGAGGAAGTGTTGGGTATTCTAAAAGGCATTAAGGTGGACAAGTCCCCAGGTCCAGATGGGATCCATCCCAGGTTTCTGAGGGAAGCGAGAGAGGAAATAGTTGGAGCCTTAACAGATATCTTTGCAGCATCCTTAAACACGGGTAAGGTCCCGGAAGACTGGAGAATTGCTAATGTTGTCCCCTTGTTTAAGAAGGGTAGCAGGGAAAATCCAGGTAATTATAGACAGGTGAGCCTGACGTCAGTGGTAGGGAAGCTGCTGGAGAAGATACTGAGGGATAGGATCTATTCCCATTTGGAAGAAAATGGGCTGATCAGTGATAGGCAACATGGTTTTGTGCAGGTAAGGTCATGTCTTACCAACTTAATAGAATTCTTTGAGGAAGTGACAAAGTTGATGGATGAGGGAAGGGCTGTAGATATCATATACATGTACTTCAGTAAGGCGTTTGATAAGGTTCCCCATGGTAGGCCGATGGAGAAAGTGAAGGCGCATGGGGTCCAGGGTGTACTAGCTAGATGGATAAAGAACTGGCTGGGCAACAGGAGATAGAGAGTAGCAGTGGAAGGTAGTTTCTCCAAATGGAGACGTGTGACCAGTGGTGTTCCACAGGGATCCGTGCTGGGACCACTGTTGTTTGTGATATACATAAATGATTTGGAGGAAATTATAGGTGGTCTGATTAGCAAGTTTGCAGACGACACTAAGATTGGAGGAGTAGCAGATAGTGAAGGGGACTGTCAGAGAATACAGCAAAATATAGATAGATTGGAGTGTTGGGCAGAGAAATGGCAGATGGAGTTCAATCAGGGCAAATGCGAGGTGATGCATTTTGGAAGATCCAATTCAAGAGTGAACTATACAGTAAATGGAAAAGTCCTGGGGAAAATTGATGTACAGAGAGATTTGGGTGTTCAGGTCCATTGTTCCCAGAAGGTGGCAACGCAGGTCAATAGAGTGGTCAAGAAGGCATTCGGCATGCTTTCCTTCATCGGACGGGGCATTGAGTACAAGAGTTGGCAGGTCATGTTACAGTTGTATAAGACTTTGGTTCGGCCACATTTGGAATACTGCGTGCTGTTCTGGTCGCCACATTACCAAAAGGATGTAGATGCTTTGGAGAGGGTGCAGAGGAGGTTCGCCAGGGTGTTGCCTGGTCTGGTGGGTGCTAGCTATGAAGAGAGGTTGAGCAGATTAGGATTATTTTCATTAGAAAGACGTAGGTTGAAGGGGGAACCGATTGAGGTGTACAAAATCATGAGAGGTATAGACAGGGTGGATGGCAAGAAGCTTTTTCCCAGAGTGGGGGATTCAATTACTATGGGTCACGAGTTCAAAGTGAGAGGGGAAAAATTTAGGGGAGATATGCGTGGCAAGTGCTTTATTCAGAGTGTGGTGGGTGCCTGGAACGCGTTGCCAGCGGAGGTGGTAGACACGATCACGATAGGGTCTTTTAAGATGTATCTAGATAGATACATGAATGGATAGGAAGCAAAGAGATACAGACCCCTAGAAAATAGGCAACATGTTTAGATAGAGGATCTGGATCGGCGCAGGCTTGGAGGGCCGAAGGGCCTGTTCCTGTGCTGTAATTTTCTTTGTTCTTTGTTCTTTGTTCAATTGTGTTGTGACATTGACAGAGGTGATGCAGGTCTGCATCCCAGCAGATGTCATTGGGAAGACGCTTTAGGAAATGTGATTATTTCTGGACATTTCATCCATTTCCTTTCGGTCATGAAGGTTACAGTTACACACATCACTCCAGGTGGTCAGAGGCCAATATTCTATGGAATATTATCATTGCTTCTAGATTTATTTCAGTTAGCAAAGAGATTTAAATTCAATGAATTAAAATAAATCGAGAATTAGAAGTTTTTATCGGTAATAATGCCAGGAAACTGGCACAGAATGTTGTAAAAACCGATCTGGTTCTCTAATGTCGTCGAGGGAAGGAAATCTGCTGTCCTTACCTGGTCTGGCTTCCATATGACTTCAGACCTACAGCAATCTTGTTGACTCTTAACTGTCCTCTGAAATCGCCCTAGCAAGCCACTCAGTTCAATGATATTTCGGGATGAGAACAAATGCAGGCCTTGCCAGCGGCGACACACCCTGTCAGAACGAAAAGTTAATATTTAATTTCTCTCAAACACCTCAATTAGATTATGCGTGAGTCTTGTGTATGTTCTCCTAATTTAACCCGTATGTCATTCTAGTGAATCTATACTGCACCTGTTCAATGGACAATCTATCATTCCTGATCTGTTGTGCTCAGCACTGAATGTGGTATTCCAGCCTTGTTCTAAACACAGCTACATAAAGCGGCAGTGCAACTCCAACCAGCCTCCTTGAATTTCAATCTAATATTGCATTCGCCGTTTTAATTTATAGTGGATATTTACACTGCATTTTAAATTATTTTTTCCTGCAGGTCTATAAATGTATTTGCTCTTACAATCGCCCTAACTTCAGATCTACTTCATTGGCTGTGATGCTGTTTGGCACGACGTGAGTTACTGAAAGTCGCTATGGAAATGCAAATGTTACTTTCTTTTTTTAATCAAATTCCAAAAACCCTTCTTATGGATTGTGTGTCCCCGAGGGTAATACTTCAGTTCAATGCAAAGCTATCAGTATTGAGTTATCAATTTGCTACTGTACATAGAATTCCGCTAGTCCATTTCTAACTGTGCTTTCCATTTATTTTACCACAGATTGGAAAACAACACCAGTGATATCTCTTGATCCACCAACTGGGGTGCATGTTGTTGGAGAGACGGCCACCATTGCCTTCACTACATCTGGAATAGTCACGATAAAACCCACTACTTTTACAGAGATGAACAGTTGCTGAATCCCAGTCAAATCATCACAATGGACAACATTGGAGCATTCCAGGTGACTGGTGCAAACCAAGGAGGGCTGTACCAATGACGATATGGAATCTCCCTCCAGTTAATATCCCAACCAAGCGAGGCTGTGATGGTTACTGCAGCAAGTCAGTGACAAGGAAAAGAGTTTGTTGGCATCTCCATTCAACATACTTGACTGTTTCACAATCTATATTTTATTCACTGTAACAAAATGAATTTTTTAGCATTAAAGGAAAAGAGTGCAAGGCAATGAGCAGCCACGAGTGCCTCAGTGGTGAGCACTCTTACTTTGAGTCAGAAGGATGTAGGTTCAAGTGCCACTCCAGGACTAGAATAGACAAATCTATGCTCACACTACAGCGCAGTACTGAGGCAGTGCGGCACTGGTGGAGGGACAGCACTGAGGCAGCGCTGTACTAACGGAGGTACCGTCTATCTGTCTGGCCTCACAGGTGGAAATCTACGTTCCCATGGCCACTCTTTGGAGAACGAGCAGAGGAGTTCTCCACAGTGTCCGGGGACCAATATTTGTCACTCAATCAACATCACAAAAACGGATTATCCGGTCATTATCACATTGCTGCCTGTGGAAGATTGTTAGGCGGAAATGGGCTAATACACTTCTCACATTAGAACAGTGCCTAAACTTCAAAAAGTACTTCATTGAATATAAAGTGTTTTCGGATGTGGTCAAGAAAGGCGCTAGATGAATGCAGCAGTCAACACTTGACTGCATCGCTGTCACAATGGGCCCTCCAATTCACCCACTATGCAACTACTGCCAGCAATAATATTACTTAGATGTAGTGGGTTAAAAAATTCTCCAGCCCTGGAAGTGAATTAGATGCCTCCTTTTCCAACTATTGTTCAATTGGAGGCCAAATAAATGAAAATCTGGCGGTGGGTAATAGGAACTGGTCAGGACTAGTAATCCACCAACCCAGGTATTGCTCTGGAGACATGGGTTCGAATCCCAGAACAGCAAAAGGTGGAATTTGAATTCAATTAATAAAATCTGGAATTTAAAGCTCGTCTAATGGTGACCATAAAACCATTGTCGATTGTTATAAAAACCCATCTGGTTCATTAATGTCCTTCAGGGAAGGAAATCTGTTGTCCTTACCTGGTCTGGCCGACATGTGACTCCAGATCGATAGCAATTTGGTTGACTCTTACATGCCCTCGAAATGGCCTAGCAAGCCATTCAGTTCAAGGGCAATAAATGCCGGCCTGGCCTGCGACGCCCACATCGAATGCATAAAAAAAGAGATATTGGCGGGTACATGCTGCTGCCCAAAAGGAACATGTATCCCATTGAGTCTGAATTTGGGGACTTAAACTCCGCCCAAGCAATCAGCTGACACCTCATGGTGACATTGGCAGTCAATTTTAATGAAATCCACAAAGTGGAACGAAAGGGATTTGGATCGGCCGCATGATTTACACACTGCGTGATTTTAACCTCTATTCACTTTCATGCAGGGTAAATTCGGAATTGGCTGATCATTTCACAACCTGCTGGAATTTAATTTCATTGATTTTAAGGACAGTAAGTTCAGATGCAGGGAAAAGTAGGCGCTGATCACGCTCCCAGCCAGCGGGTTTGTGTGTTTAACATGAATGTGTTGCCTTGCTCTCCTTAAGAGTTACCCTGAAAAAAAATCAATATACCTGGACCCTCTAGATAGTGTATTTCTGAGAGGAGAGTAGTTAGGATTGCCTGTGAAGCACCGTCCCCATATTCAGGAAGCATTTTCACTTTGTCCAGAGGAAGCCAGAACGAACCAATCAAAACAGACACAGCCAATCCATCTGTATATTGGGCCATCTTTGACATCTGGTGTCTCCCGGGTCAGTAGATTACTCCTGTGTTTAGAGAAAGACAGCGTCAGAGAGGGAGATCACCTCAGATCGAAGTTGCACCATGACAAATACATTTGTGGGTAAGTACTAATCTCTTTAACACGAAGAATATGGGATACAATTGAATATAATACATATGAATTGGACCAGGAGGAGACCATTCAGCCATTCGAGCTTACTCTAACATTCAATATGATCATGGCTTGATATCCTACCTCAACTTCACCTTCCTGCACTCTCCCCATATCCCTTAGTTCGCTCAGCATCCAAAAATCTATATACCTCTGTTTGAACATATATAATGATAGAAAATCCACAAACCACTGGAGTAGATAATTACAAAGATTCACAACACTCTGGTTTAAGAAATTTTTCCTCATCTCAGTGTGGACTGGCTGATCATGTATTCTGAGACTGCGATCCTGTGTCGAGCTTCTCCAGCCTGGGGAAACACTTCCTCAGCACTTGCCATGTGAAGCCCTTAAGAAGTTTCTGTTTCAGGCAGATCACCTCTCATTCTCCTAAACTCCTGTCTAGTCTACTCAAACTCTTTACATTGTAAAATCTCCTCACCCTGTAGCCAGTCTAGGGGACTTTCATCACCAACCTCTTTGGAAAGTCTATCCATTCTTAGGGAAATAAGCCAAGACTGCACACAGTAGCCCTGTAAAAGTGGCGTAAGATTCCTTTATACTTGTACACCAATTCCTTTGTACCAAATGCCAGCATACCATTAGAAGGGGATTGGCAAGGAACAGAGATTTTTAATATGCTTTATC
The DNA here is from genome assembly GCF_036365525.1 of Heterodontus francisci. Taxonomy (NCBI): domain Eukaryota; kingdom Metazoa; phylum Chordata; class Chondrichthyes; order Heterodontiformes; family Heterodontidae; genus Heterodontus; species Heterodontus francisci. The sequence goes on from NC_090415.1 coordinate 21,635,411, forward strand.
AACACTCTGATTGGTGGAGGGGGCGGAATGGATATTATGCTGTCCACCGTGTTGGATATTGTGCCATCTGGGGGTGATATAATTAGGCGGGAGTTATCTTTTTGGATTCTCGACGGCGGGATATTTTTGAGGAATAAAGTCGGCAGTGGCTTTATGACATTCCACGCTTCCCCCAGCGTGGTGTCAGATTGCAGCTTTGAATTCATTTTAAATTACGTGAATACCTGCCAGAGTAGGTGAACAGTGAGCAGCATCCCCATGCCACTCAGTTCACGAATATTTGAACATGGCGTGCAACAGTCTGACTTGTGCAGTTGAGGCTTAGGACTGCGTTCTTCTCTCTTTCACCCATACACTAAACTAATGCCAGCATTGTAATGGATGTTTACTCCGGACCCGCATTGCAATTGGTGTTTAACTCCAGACCGGCATTGCAATGGATGTATAACCCTTGGCCAGTATTTCAATGGATGTTTACCTCCAGGGCAGCATTGTAATGGATGTTTACCTGCAGTCCAGCATTGCAAAGGTTGCCGTACCTCCAGACCAGCATTGTAATGGATGTTTACATCCAGATCAGCATTGCAAAGGATGATTAACCCCAGGCCAGCATTGCAAAGGATGTTTTTCTCCAGACCAGCATTGCAATGGATGTTTTACCCGAGGCCAGTATTGCAATGGATGTTTACCTTCAGGTCAGCATTGCAATAGTTGTTTAACCTCAAGCCAGCATTGCAATGGATGTTTACCTCCAGACCAGCATTGCAAAGGATGTTTACCTCCAGACCAGCATTGCAATGGATGTTCATCTCGAAGCCAACATTGCAATGGATGTTTACCTGCAGGCCAGCATTGAAATGGATGATTACCTCCAGACCAGCATTGCAATGGATGTTTATCTCGAAGCCAACATTGCAATGGATGTTTACCTGCAGGCCAGCATTGAAATGGATGATTACCTCCAGGCCAGCATTGAAATGGATGTTTCCCTCCAGGCCAGCATTGAAATGGATGTTTATCTCCAGGCCTTCATTACAATGGATGTTTACCTCCAGACCCGCATTGCAATGGATGTTTCCCTCCAGACCAGCATTGCAATGGATGTTTAACCCCAGGGCAGTATTGCAATGGATGTTTAACCGCAGGCCAGCATTGTAATGGATGTTTAACCCCAGGGCAGCATTGCAATAGATGTTTAATCCCAGGCCAGCATTATAATGGACGTTTACCTCCAGGCCTTTATTACAATGGATATTTAACGCCAGGCCAGCATTGCAATGGACGTTTATCTCCAGACCAATAGTTCAATGGATGTTTAACCCCAGGCCAACATTGCAGTGGACGTTTATCTCCAGACCAGCATTGCAAAGGATGTTTTCCTCCAGGCCAACTTTGCAATGGATTTAAGTATGGCTCCGGTATAAAATTAAAACTCGACCCTGGCTCGACCCCACTAAAGCTGACCCGAACTCAACCCGGTCCGCAGCCCTTGAATTTATTATCCTGCCCAATCCGACGTGAAATATATTCTTGAAATGGGGAAAAATGTAAGATAGATTAAGAAGAAAACTATACCATCGTCCAGTGAGAACGGCACTTCGTAGTGCAATTGCGAAATCTACATCAGTAGTACCGTGTCGGAGAATTCCCAAACTTTGCTAGGGTGCCTAAGGTCGACAAGATAAGTCAACAAATGTGACGATGAGCCATCACATGCCAAAAGACTTGCAGGTTGATAGGTTAATTGGCCATTATAAATTGTCACTAGTATAGGTAGATGGTAGGGAAATATATAGAGACAGTTGGGGATGTGACAGGAATATGGCATTAGTGTAGGATTTGTATAAAATGGGTGGTTAATGGTCGGCACAGACTCGGTGGGCCGAAGGGCCTGTTTCAGTGCTGTATCTCTAAAACTAAAAAAACATTACTGTGGCATCAGCAGACGGTTCAGGAAGCCAGACATGTCAGTAAGCATAACCAATTATTGTCTTTTTTATATCCTCTGCTACTTACTTCTTCGTGTACAATATTGAGGACGGTGGTACGCGTAGCATCTGTTGCATTCATATCCCTGTACAATTTGAGTAGGAATTTCTAGCTTGCAAACGTATGGAAATGACGCAGGAAGACTAGCTGTCTCATCAAGACTGTCCCACACCAAGATAGCTGGGGTATCACGGCTGAACACTTCTTTCCTCTCCCTAACTCGCATCTAAATATACTAGGAGTGACAAAAAACATAAACGCCCTGGGCAATGTGGGGGGAAAACGCAGCAAATTTCCTCTCCAATGTCCTGCTGCTCTAGCAGTCGAAAACCTGTCTAGGCGATTGCATGGTCCACGTGTTACCTATAAAGAAACTTATCTTCTAAATGGAGCAATCTTTCTCACAGTCAGGAACTTTTCGAGCTCCCTCTTGAAGCCGCTGAGAAAGTCAGCACTTACCACACCAGCTGACAATGTATTCCAGAGGCACTATATTTTTGGGGGGAAAAGAGTCACCTAACATCCCATCTGTTCCTATACGTATGTAGTTTCATATACTTTATTTATTTAGTTCAACTCATAGATGTTTTTTCTCTGCAACGTTACTTATCTGCTGTTATGAAACAATCAGTTGGCAAGTAATGGGGCAAAAGCTATCTTTGAAAATCAATCATCATTACATCTACAGCCATGAGAGCTTGGTAGAAATCCTATGCATTTGATGGGAAAATATTGCATTAATAATGCTGCACTGTTTCATGCCTTCAAAATGTTTTTGACATGAACTGAAGTTTCAAGAGATAGCCAACTCTCTATTCACTCCCAGGGAAGAGAACGCCAGCCCTTTGGGATCAGATGGACACTTCATTCAAGGAACAGAAGCTATTAGGTTGATTAATATAGACTGCAACTGTAGATTAATATGCGAGGTGTTTTATTTAATTTTAATGTGGAAGATTTAGAATTTATGCTTGGATGGCGAATTTCTCTCCAGGCCAGCATTGCAATGGATGCTTACCTCCAAGCCAGCATTGCAATGGATGTTTACCTCCAAGCCAGCATTGCAATGGATGTTTACTTCCAGGTCAGCATTGAAATAGATGTTTAACCCCAGACTAGCATTTCAATGGCTGTTTGCCTTCAGACCAACAGTGCAATGAATGTTTTAACTCCATACCATCATTGCAATGCATGCTTACCTGCAGGACAGCATTTCAATGGATGTTTCCCTCCAGGCCCTGGACCAGCAAGCGTGTTTCATCTCCAGGAATGGCAGTGATGGCATGGGCGGGAGCTACATGGAGGAGCAGGGCAGTGTAGTCGGGTAGGACCGGATGGAGTCGATTGCGTCAGAATTTTGTGAATTCACCCGTGTTTAGAAATATGAGCACACAATAACACTTTAATCAAATCCTTCAATGTTGAAGGAGGTGAGTTCTGATCGAGGTTCAGTTTTAGTCTGTATGATTTTACTTGAATAGAGTGCAAACTTGTGTTTGTTACGACTGCTATTTTAACTCAGTACTGAGGGAATGCTGTATTCCAGAGCTCAGTGACCCATTCGGTACTGGTGTAATGCCAGGGCCTTCTGGGCTGGAAATCCATCCTGGGCGATGGCCCGAAACGGGCGTTTCCAGCTCCGCCACTCATTGTAGGCAGCACCTGATAATCACATCCGTGAGAGAGAATATTGGGCCAGGCATAAAACGTGCGGCCGACGCGATCTCACGTTGTTGATGCTTGCTGCAATAGGTTAAATGTACTGCAGTATGTGTATTGGTGGGTTGAACATGAATGTGCTTCCTTCCTATCCTTATATATTACTCCAGAAAACCACCAGTGTCTGTTCACCGTCAGGAACATGAGAGAAGAACTGTTCATGATTACTTGTAAAACGCCATATCCGTATTCAGGCAGCAGTTTCTATTTTTACAGAGGATGCCAGGATGAACCAATCAAACCTGTGAGAGCCAGTTGAATGCAATACACAATGCCTATGCTGCCACAAAGTGATTGGGCACTGGATCAGCAGATCATTCCTGTGTTTATAGAAAGACACTATCAGAGAGGGAGATCACCTCATAGAGAAGTGATCCTGTGAAGGTAACTGTCGTGGATAACTTTCAATACTTTTCACTCTAAGACCATCCAATACCGATCGATGTCCACACATGTTTAGTTTTAGTTTAGAGATACAGCACTGAAACAGGCCCTTCGGCCCACCGAGTCTGTGCCGACCACCAACCACCCATTTATACTAATCCTACACTAATCCCATATTCCTACCAAACATCCCCACCTGTCCCTATATTTCCCTACCACCTACACTGGTGACAATTTATAATGGCCAATTTACCTATCAACCTGCAAGTCTTTTGGCTTGTGGGAGAAAACCCACGCAGACACAGGGAGAACTTGCAAACTCCACACAGGCAGTACCCAGAATTGAACCCGGGTCGCTGGAGCTGTGAGGCTGCGGTGCTCGCCACTGCGCCACTGTGCCGCCCGCTATGAAGAATATGGGAGTGAGTCATTCAGTCATAGAATCATTAATCGCAGAAAAGAAGGCCATTCGTCCCATCGAGTCCATGCAGTGCCTCCACGGATCGAAAAGGATTGTTGTTAGCAGAAATAGGGTGCTAATGAATCGTCCACACATTTTAGGCCCTGCCAAATCTTACTTTCCGCTGGATGTAAAGTAGACAACAAATACACTGTCGCCCATTTCCCACTCCAGTCCAAGGCAAATATCATCCTGGATTTTCTGGTGGAGGGATGTCTTTCACCTACATTTTCTGTTCATTATTATCCAACACAGTGTATTGGGGTAGATATTTTGGAGGGTAAAACCTGAGGTATTGAAATCCACCCCGTGACACACCCTGCCCAATTATCCAGGTATAAGCTTCAGGGGAAATGTTATTCCCTATTTGGAAAAGGAAATGCCAAACCATTACACGATCCAAGTGGATTGCTGTCTCACAATATTATAACTTCAAACATGATCAAATTCAGAGCAAGTCAGATGACATTTTGGAAGTAAACCCGCCCTGATGGAATGAGACTGGTTTAGGTACAGGCCCACCACGCATTTAATGTTCCACTCCATTTAACCATCCGTTGAATTTATTGAGAGTACATGCAAAAAGAGCACAACATGTGAAGGTCTGTAACTTCCTGGAGAAAGACAGCAGACATTCCACAGATCTATCTCTATCTGTCCTGTCCAGTTATTCGACAACAAATCCGACAGCAGCGCCAGGGGTATCTTTTGTTGAATGGACTGGGTGTATGTCGTCGGGGAGAAGGTCAGCATTGCCTGCACCGTGGCTGCAGATGATCGCAGTAAAATCTTCTACTCTTACAGATCGAGCCAAAGGCTGTATTATTCACAAATCGACACAAATGACAACATTGGAAATTTCTCAGTGACCAGTAAATACCAAGGAGGGCGGTACAAACCTTCATCCATAGAAGGTGGTTAGAATCCCAGTTCAGTGAATCTGTGCTGGTCACTATAGCAGGTGCGTGAAGGGGAGCAGTGATTGTTAATACGTCTGTTCAACATCCTTTGGTATTTGCAGAAATTCATATCTGTTGCATTGCAACAGTGCTTAGATGTCGCAGAGTGTGTCTGTGCACTCAGCTTCTGGCTGTCTCTGTAACAACGGAGCACATGTTCATCTCTAATGTTGAAAGAGGAAAGTGTTGGTCGACAAATAATTAAATCGAATTTACAGCATAGAAAGAAAACATTCGACCCAAATGCTGGGCGCTGACGTTTATTCTCCCCATGAGCCTCATCTACTTTACTTCATCTCATCCGATCTGTACATCCTTCCATTGCTCACTCACTCATGAATATCTATCTGCTCCTCAAATGTTTCTAAACGATTCTCCTGAATCTCTCCCTGTGATAAAATGTTCAACATTCTCCCCATTCTCTGGGTAAAGAAGTTTCTCCTGAATTCCCCCATTGCACTTGTTAGTGGCTATCTTCTATTGATATCCCCTAGTTTGGGCCTCGCCCGCAAGTGAAAACATTTTCTCTACATCTAACCGATCAATGTTAGGCGACCACCATCCAACCCGCGAACTATATGTAACCTGGTTTGTGAGGAAAGTAGTGTGTGTGGCTAAAAGTGGTAAATAATTCCAGAACAGGGAAGTAGGGTGTACTGAAGCAGCAGTGTGTTGTAAGCGAATTGATAAAGGGGAAGTGAATGTGGGGAAACCTACAATGTGGTCATTAAGGCATGTCTAAACTTTAGCTACATTTGTAACTGATGCACCATGTGGGCTGGTTACTTGGAGACTGGGGAGTCAGCGGAGTGAAGTAATTCTTGTTACCAGACAAGGGCTGGAGGACAGAGAACTAGCTATGCAATGTGGATCAAACTTGAGGGATGAGGCTGCCAGAAATAAGCAGATGGCAAAACCGGTGAAATGTTGACTGACTGTGGCTGATGTAGTGCACCTGCGGCATTAGCAACAGCTGACTGATCAATCACTGTGCATCGGATGGTCAGTTCCAGCCGCTTCCGAGCTGATCCCACAGGTAGCATGCAGTAAACAAGGTATAAGAAAGTGTGCTCCGAAGTGCTGGCTAACTAGCTCAGGACAAAGTAATCTGATCAACTACTTGAAGAATCGAAAGGGGAGGACTGATCATCTGGTCCGTTCCGACACTCGAATGAGCCTAAGCAACCTAGCTTATGGAGAGACGTGAGTATAATCTCTGTTGAAGATAAGAGTTGGAAACGCTGAATAAACGTGTTATGTGTGAACAATAATTTGGTAGTCTTGAGTCGTTGACACTCAGAGTAAACCTCCTGACCAGTCCTGAGGATGGACTGCAGAATTCCCTTCATAATCATAGTGCCCTCTATCCGGGCACCCCTCAGTCCTCTCTGTTCCAAAGAAGAGAGCACCCGCCTGTTCAAACTTTCCTGATGATTGTAACTTGTCAGTTGGAGTATCATATTTCTTAATCAGCTCTTAACTTTCTCCTATGTCTCTTCATTTTTTTGTTATTAATATGGAAACCAGAATTGTGCACACTATTCCAATTGTAATCTAATCATTGTTCGCACACTGTGGGGTATTATAGTCCCTTCAAGGTTCCTGATGTTCAATTTTACCCCCTACATGTCTGAAATATCAAAGTGAACAGATTAATCCCGCAATGACAGCACGGCACCAGGATTTGAACTCCAGTAAGTGGCATATTTCGAGTTACCTGCAGAATGGCTGCTCTTGTCACATACAGGTTCCACCCTCAGATTCTGACCTGAATACCGGGATTTCCAAAATGATCGACTTATGTGAAATATGTTAATTTAATTATACTGTGTGACTCGATATCCTTTCCAAGATTGCATTTCAACATCACCTTCCAAACCCTGACACACAGAACACAGCGGACAAGGGCAGCACGCATATGGGTAAACCACCTGTGAGTTCTCCTCCACGCCACACAACTTCCTGGCATGGAGCTATATCGGCTGTTCCTTCAATATCGTTGGTTCAAAGTCCTGGAATTCCCTTCATCTCACCACCAGCTTCTCAAGGGCAATAAGTGATGGGCAATAAATGCTGGCCTAGCCAGCGACGCCATATCCCAGCACACAGCATCTCTTCACTCCATTATTTGAAAGGCAAATCGGCACCATTTATTTGAATTGTTCACTGCTATAAATTAGGTTATGTCTCTACTAAATTACTGGCATTGATCATTTCAAACTAATAAAAACTTGCTTTTAATACCCCAGAGTGAAATTTCAGTGCTGAACCCACGGTTAGGAAATGGATCCCCTGCTGATTAATTCTGTGCCTCATTGCTGTTTGATTCCTGTCATGACGTCCTCACTTGTCCTTTGGCCCAGTTTCAACAGTCACTGTAAACATTTCCCGTTAACACAGGACAATTATTATTGAGGTACCAGGCTTGCACTGCACAAGAAAATCTACAGACTCAATTTCTTCTTCTTCTTTCCATTTATTTGACCACAGAACCGCTGGCACTGCAAGGGATATCTCTTGATCAACAGACTGGAGTGCATGTAGAGGGAGAGATGGTCACCATTATTTGCAAATACAGAACCTTCATCAAAGGATGATGGTTAGAATCCAAACTCAGTAAAGTTTTGATAGTCACTGAAGCAGATAAGTGAAGGCGGATTGAGATTGTTTGAAATTAAGGTCAGCACTCTGAGTATTCTTTTTAAAATGCTTTAAGTCTGGTATGCATTATATTCCAATTGCCATTAATTCAACTTTACCAATTGCAGATGCCCCCTAACCAAATCTATCAGTGGCTTGTGATGTTACTGCTAAGGGTGGAGAGGTCATTTTGAACTGTATAAGCTCCCAGAACATTCCTTCCATCACATTTTACCTTTACAGACAAGGAGAAGCCAATTACTTAGATGTCCAGTCTGCTGATGCAGGGAGTAATTCTGTCACCTTCACCATCAGGAATATAGATCATGGTGAAGGAAAACAGTATACCTGTCTGTATGAAACAGATGTAGGGGTAAGTAGGATAACAGCAGCTGAGTGACCCTGTACACATCACTGTAAGTGACTGACATTCTCAAATTCATTGTGTTTATCAGACCTCAGTAAAAGCTGTATCTGTTTGATTTTTAGTCTGTGTTAGTTGTGTAAGGACCTGTTTACCACGGTGTGAAATGATAGCCGGCTGGCGTAGGCTCTGCTGTGGCTCTGATTCTCATCCTTACTCGGTCGGGTGTTTGTCTCTGGAGGAAAGAAACGTTAAACGTAATATAGTACATTAAAGTCGCACAAACTAATATAACTGTCATCTCTTCTTCACCACAACTAACCAAATCCTTAAACCATTTAGCACCTGACCCCAAACCTCTGACATTTAAATATAGGAGGAACACTATCTGAAAGGTGAAATAGCCAATGGAAAAACTGAAATTGACTTGATAGAAATTCATCTTGCCGGAATGCCAAGAGAGGCAAAAATCACAATGGTCGCCTGGTACTCACGTCGCTTGATATTCAGTTCCATGGTTTTCACTAGCTTTGAATAAATGGCTGGGTGTATACCACTACTTCTGGGGCATATGGTTAGATTGGAAATTTGCCTTGGCTGGTGAAAAAAAGCAGAGAGGCCATACCGCACAGGCCGATCCAACAAAGACAATTTTCTACCCAACCATGCCAGTTTCTGAAGAATGAGTGGGAGATCGCAGACATTTCTCTCAGGAGAGAGATCATGGAAAGGAGATTGTATAGAGCGTGTTCAGATGGCATGGAAGAGGGAAAGCTGGAACATGGCAGGAAATGAGTGTTAGACAAAGGGATGCAAACACAACTGGTAAAAGTTAAGCTAGTACTGATATAAGAAATTACTCATTCAATGAATAATGGTGCGAGGCATAGATTCTCAACAAATATCTTGGAATCAATGACAAAATAGTTCGAGGCAGCAATGGGGGCAGGGGACTGCAGAGACTTACTGTGGAATGTTTTAAGACTCACTGAACGGCCTCCCTTGCGTTTAGACTTTTGTTTTTGTCACACTCAATTGAAGTACAGCGATTGTCAGGAGGCCTGATGCCTGTCTGAGCTAAAACTTTCTGCACTTCCGGGGTCCGTATCCCTCTATTCCCATCCTCTTCATGTATTTGTCAAGATGCCTCTTAAACGTCGCTATCGTACCTGCTTCCATCACTACCCCCAGCAGAAAATTCCAAGAACTCACCACTGTGGAAAGAACTTGCCTCGCACATCCCCTCTAAACTTTGCCCCTCGCACCTTAAACCTATGTCTCTTAGTAACTGACTCTTGCAGCCTGGGAAAAAGCTTGTGACTATCCACTCTGTCCATGCCACTCATAACTTTGTAAACCTCTATCATGTCGTCACTCCACCTCCGTCGTTCCAGTGAATACAATCCGAGTTTATCCAACCTCTCCTCATAGCTAATACCTTCCAGACCTGGGAACATCCTGGTAAACCTCTTCTGCATCCTCTCCAAAGCCTCCATATCCTTCTGGTTCACCCTCCCCATTCAGAAAGCCCCCTGTCCGTTCAGAGACATCCTTGACCCTGGCACCAGGGAGGCAACATACCATCCTGGAGTCTCTTTCACGTCCACAGAAGCACCTATCTGTGCCCCTGGCTAGAGAGTCCCCTATAACTATTGCTGTTCTCCCTGTCAACCGCGTGGGTTTTTGCCGAGTGCTCCAGCACCTCCCACAGCCAAAGACTTGCAGGTTGATAGGTAAATTGGCCATTATAAATTGCCCCTAGTATAGGTCGGTGGAAGGGGAATATAGGGAAGGTGGGGTTGTGGTAGGAATCTGGGATTAGTTTAGGGTTAGTCTAACTTGGTGGTTGATGGTCGGCACAGACTCAGTGGGCCAAAGGGCCTGCTGTTTCTCTCAATAAATAAATAAAGAAGGTGAGAAGTAGCCACATTCTGGCCCATTGTTGGTTACCATGGGATGGTGGGTTCTGTGGCTCCCAACAGAGGCAAGATGTGTGTGAATTTTCGGCCTTAAAAGTAGCTCACGGGAGAGAGAGGAAGAGGGAAAATCAGAACAAGATCGCCAAAATCCAGTTCAGCTGAAAGCTGAGATCTCCAACGAAAAGCCAAAGAATGTACATGTTTCTTCTACACTTCAACCGGTTGAAGTAAAGAACTGCAAGTGATCACCATCCCCAGACTGAAATCTCAAGCAAAAGAGAAACTTGCAAGCAAACCAGGCCTGCAGCTTCAAAAAAAAGTCCTCCAAGGGGATTCAACATGTTTACCATGAACCCTGAATATCTGCATCACTGAAAATCACTTTTTGTTTTTAATCTATCGCCTATGCGCACGTGTGTGTGTATGTGTGTGTGTGATTGCATGAGAGGGTGCAATTGCGACCATTTAGGGAATTGAAGATTGCTCAATAAGTATTTCAACTTCCATTTGAAACCGACAACAAAATCTGACGCTGTCTATTTGACAAATAAAGCAAAAAGGGGTTAAAACCAGAGTAACAAAAAGACTTGCTGCGGTCGGTCGAAAGACGAAAAGTGGGAACCACCCAGACCTCTTACCATCTGGCCGTAACATCTTTGAAAAATGAAGATAACGCCAAAAAACTGACCCTCTTTTGGGCTTATCCGACGCATCCCTCAACGCTGCTGTTATCATGCAATTTCAAGAATTACCTCAATCCCTTCCACTGCTCATATTTTAAGGCCACATTCTCTGTAACTTTTTTTAATGCATTTTGTGGGATGTGGGCGTCGCTGGCTAGGCCACTAATAAATGCGCACCCCTAATTTCCCTTGACAACTTAGTGGCTTGCTAGGCCATTTCAGAGAGCAGTTAAGAGTCAGCTGCATTACTGTGGGTCTGGAGTCACATGTTGGCCAGACCAGGTAAGTACAGCAGATTTGCTTCCCTGAAGGATATTAGTGAATCTAGTTAGTTTGTCCGACAATTTGATATTTTCATAGTCTACATTCCTGAGGTTAGCTTTTTTTTAAAGTCCAGATGCGTTTAGTTAATGAAATACAAATTCTCCAGCTGCCGAAGTGGGATTTAGATCTCCTAACTCTTAGTCCAGCCCTCTGGATCACCTGACCAGTCACGTAACAGCGATTCCACGGGCCCTGTTGTGCCTTTCACTGAAGGTGGAGGAGGGGAGGGGGGTTCAAAGACATTTTCTGCTCTTTTGACTTTTCTCATGCTCCTATCTGGAGACCAGTTGAAAGGTCTCAATTTCTAACAGTTATTTTTCCTTCTCAGGGAAGTGCAGAAGCAGCAAAGAAATGAAGTGAAACCATTAAACATTGAATTTTATTCAACAAATAAGCTTCCGCTCCCGCCACCCCAAACTTTCACACAGAGACTAGGACACAGTTACACATTTACTCACATGTAAACCCGTATTCTTTATTTTATTCATTTTTGGGATCTGTGCATCGCTAGCACAGATGGAAAGCATCCCCTACTTAAAAGCCGAGTGCCTCCTGACAACACAGTGCAGGCGCAGAATGATCACCGATGTATCACCAACGCGTCACAATGTTTGCCAACTTGCAAAAATGAATGTGTGCGTGCGTGAGCTTACGTCAGCATGCAAAGATGTCAGTCATAACTGCGCCCGAGTGTTGCCTCGCCCCTCAAAGACAGCGATCGCCGCCTCCGTTTCTCCCATCCAAATCAGTAACCCGCTCATTCCCGCTCTTCCCGCCTCAATCACCGCGATCAGTTTCCCCGCTCCTGACGACTCACTGCTCCCCCTCAGCAGCTTCTTCCGGTCCCCATCCCCACCACTGCGGGTGACAGCGGCGGGAAGCCAGTGGTCGAAGGGGGAGTGGGGGGGGTCGAAACGAAGAGGTGGGGAGTGAGTGGCGTACTGTTTGGGGTGGGATGGAGGTGGCCATGGCAGCCATTGGGGGTGGGGGTGGGTTTAATTTGCTTTGTGTGTCAAACTGAGGAATGCCATCTTTATTCCTGGTGGCATGCTGAGACGTCGCAGACAGTAACCTTTTAGTGGATGAGGCAGCATTCGTGCAAATGCAGCCAATTAAAAGACCAAGCACAATGGGACGCTGCTAGTTGTGAAATCTAGATGTAACAACTGGGGATCAGATGTAATTACAGCATGGCAAATTTACATTGGCAGATTTTTATTGTGCAAGGGGGAAAAAAAAGTGGTGCCCCAAAAATGTAACAAAAACACGTTTTAGTTAGCTGGAAGGGTGCGTAGTCGTGAGACATTTAGTATCTCCTGAATTGAGCTTGGAATATGTAGTCAGGTCTATGTGAGTTTTCAGGGACAATATGACTGGAGAATATTGGAGTCCAGGGCGAGGATGTGCAGATGTGATTCAAACCCACTATTAAATTCATACTGGTATTGTTGAATAATCCACCACTTGTTGCTGTCATGCACAATTAAAAAATAAAATCTTGCCAATTTGAGAAACAAATGATTAGGGGTTGGGATGTAGCATCGTTCACCCTCTGCAGGGCAGCAATAGAGGTAGTAGATCAGGGAAATGTAGTAGATGTAATTTATCTACGTTTTTGAAAAACTTTTAAAATAAGGTATCACAAAAGAAGGACTAATGCAGAGACAAGGGATACGTGGCACGTTGGATTTCTTACTGCCTTCAAGATAGAATGCAGAGAGTGGGGTGAAGGGTGGCAGTAAGTGGAATGTAGTGTTCCACATGGTATAGTGTTGGGATCACTGTTCACAATTTGTATTAATGATTTAGATGTTAGAATTAAAAAGACTAAATCGTCAGATGCTACCTTTTTTTTTGGGGGGGTGTGGTGGGAGATGGGAGGAATAGTCAATACTGAAGAGGTTGGCAACAAATTGTGAGGTAATATTAACGAACTTTCAGAATGTCCATTTAATGTGGAAATGAATTTCAACGTAGATAACTGTGAGGGCGTGCATTGTGGGAAGAAAAATAGGAGGCTGCATGTTACTTCGAAAATAGGTGTCTAAATGGGTTAGATGAGAAATGATGACTTGATAAAATAGCTACACAGTTTAACAAGGTCATAAAAATGCAAACCAAATACTTGGGCTTATTTCTATCGGGATAGAATTGACAATTAAGGAAGCTCTACTGAACTTGTTGGGAACCTGCTGGACTGTGTCCAATTCTGGTCGTCATATTATTTAAAAAAAAGACGAACATAGAGGGACTGGAGAGGGTGTGAAAAGGCTTTGCAAGGATGATACCAGAAATGCAGGGGTTATACCAATCAGGAGAGGATGAACAGGTTGGTTCTCTTTTCTCTTGAAAAGTGAAGGCTGAGGGGTGGATCTAATAGACGTCTGTAAAATTATCAAAGGTTTTGATCGAGTACATGTTTCCACTTCTGAGCAAGATTATAACTGGAGGCCATTGATATGAGATAGTCACCAAGAAATCAAGTAGGGAATTCAGAATACACGTCTTTCCCCAGTGGGCGGTGAGAATGTGGAACTCACTGCCACAGGGAGTGGTTGAAACAAATAGAATGGATGTATTTAAGTAGAGGCTAGATGTGCTCATGAGGGAGGGTGGAATGGAGAATTTTGCTGGTGCAATTATACAGGAAGGAAGGGAAGGTGTTCAAATGGAGCATTAACGCCAGCATGAACTGGTTGGACCGAATGGCCTGTTTCTATGCTGTATATCCTTTGCAACCGTTTTTGAATTTTGGCGTATGTAATCAGGCCTCAGTGAAGTTTTCAGGTGAACGATGACTGGAGGCCAATAAAACGTAGGGAGAGGATATACCAATAGCGTGATAGAGTCATTTGAGGCACAGAAGGAGGTCATTCTGCCCATCGAGCCCATACCGATTCTCCACGGAGCAATGCAGTCAGTCCCATTCGCCCGCTCGATCCCTGTAGCCCTGCAAGTTTATTTCTTTCAGGTGGCCATCCAACATTCTCATGAAGTATTGGTCATCTACACTTCCACCACCTTTGTGGGCAGTGAGTTCCAGGTCATTATCAACCGCTGCAGAAAAAGGTTCTTCCTCACATCCCTCCCCCGCATCTCCTGCCCAAAAACCATTCAATTCATATATAATGGGATCAGTTTTTCCTTGTCCAACTTATCTAAGTCTTTCAAATCTTGTACACCTTTATTAAATCTATCCTCAATCTCCTTTGTCCGGAGGAGAACAAACACGGATTTTCCAACATATCCTTTAAAACTAAAATGCCCCATCCCTGGAACCATTTCTGGAAAATCTCCTCCACACCCGCTCAAGGACTCTCACATCCTTCCTGAAGTGTGGCGATGAGAAATGAATATAATACTCCAGTTGGGGCTTAACAAGGACATTATAAAGGTTCAGCATAATTTTCCTCCTTTTGTACTCAATGCCTCTATTTACGAAGGCCAAGATCCCATATGATATCCCAACTGCGCTCACACTATGTCCAACCACCTTCAGAAATTGATGTAATTCCTTTTAAAGTAATTGTGCCATTATTGTACAAGGCTTTGATGTTTAAATTACAATTAAACAGCAACACCATTGCCAATTGGAGAAGCAAAATAACATTTGTTGGATGGAGCGTAGATCTTCCTCTCCAGGACAGGTAGATAAGCTCTCTTGCGCCAGTCGTGAGTCAGGGTGCGCACAGTGAGACAAAACATACATCCACAGTTTGCAATGTAAAACTGGACATGTGGCAGGCATAAGTTGTTGTAAGAGGAAGAGACTGGCACAAAGATGTGACAGAAAATTGACAACGGGTCGACAAACTCTCAGGAGATATATTAAGATCAATGCAGGTTTTTACAAAGTTGAAGCTAATGCGATTATCTCAGAATCAATTCACTCTTTGCCTAAGACTGTAAAATACGGATAATTATAAATTAGTATTGGGAAATTGCACCACTAAGCAATTATCGTGGCCGTAGGTCAACTCAGTGATAGACATAGCAATAATAAGTCACAAACTACAAATCTGACCCCTATCCCCAGAGAAACCTTGGTTAACCGATCTATTTCCTGGAGAAAGAGAGGAAATGAAAGGAAAGAACAAGAAAGGAGGCATTATCACATCCTCGTCAACAGCCAAATACCCATTTGTGCTTGTAAAGGACATACTACTCCAAACTCTTGGAAGTGTAGATGATGTAATCTGGTATGGTATTATCCTGGGGAGAACAGACCAACCATAGACCCCAATCGCATTGATAAAAAGGGCAAATATTTTAAGCACTCAACTATCAAGGTATTCTTTTATTTGTTATATTTTATTTAGACGCTGTCCTTAGACTGAAAACACAGCCGAAGAGAAACAAAGTAAGTTACAATTGGCCCAAGGGGTTACATCTATCCTTTGATACCGCCTTTTGTTTCACTCATTCTTGCTCTTGACGAGCAGTGCACTCATATCTTGCTGCTTTCTTTCACTGAGTCCATGTTCTGTTTTTAATATCTCAATTGTCTCGTTCTTTTGGTAAATATCAATGAGGACAAATGGCTTTGCAATCACATTTCAAACTATCTTAAAATAGCCACAGAAATGCACAAAGGAAGGAAAAGTGAATGGTTTTTGTTTCTCTAAGTGGATTGATCCTCAAGAGAACATAAATCTTTGAGTGGTGAAGTGTAGAATTGCTCCAGCTATGGGAAATGAAGGGAACTAACGTTTAGTTGCCATAATGTAAATGCTGCTATACAACTGGAGTAAGTGTACAGCAGTTACTGTTTCACAATCAGTTTATGTGTGGAATATGAAGAGTACTGCTATTTAAAGAAGGAAACTTTCTATTTCTGCCTCCTTTTGCCACTGTTCATCTGCTGAGAGAATTTCACCGAACTATTAGTGAGGAGGAGTTGAAAGGCTTCCCTATGGTCCCTCTCCTTGTTTGACATGCAACAGGGTTTATTTCTTTTAAACAGTGGATATGCCTACCAATTAAGTGAGCGTTTCACCCTTTTTGTGGCTACGATCAGAAACGAACAAATTGGACAGGTTTTCTTGTGTTTAAAAAAGAAAGGTGGGGGGTTAGTTTACTGTGCTTAATATCAAATCCCAATCTAAGTAAAATGATAAACTACGCTCTACGGCAGCACAGTGGTGCAGTGGTTAGCACCGCAGCCTCACAGCTCCAGCGACTCAGGTTCAATTATGGGTACTGCCTGTGTGGAGTTTGCAAGTTCTCCCTGTGTCTGCGTGGGTTTCCTCCGATTTTCTCCCACAGCCAAAAGACTTGCAAGTTGATAGGTAAATTGGCCATTATAAATTGCCCCTAGTATAGGTAGGTTGTAGGGGAATATAGGGACAGGCGAGGATGTGGTAGGAATGTAGGATTAGTATAAATTGGTGGTTAATGGTCGACACAGTCTCGGTGGGCCGAAGGGCCTGTTTCAGAGCTGTTTCTCTAAATCAAATCATAAATCAAACTTTCACACAAACACGGAAATCACACAAGCAGGTTACAGAGTGCAGAAGAATAGATTGGTTGGATTAGAGTTTACATAAAAAATACTCTGTGGAGTCTGGTAATTTAGTTGTCTTCCGGCTGAACTCGTGGTGCTGAAGTTTTTGGCTTTTAATGCCAGCCAACTGGTTCAGGGTTTTCTTGGAGACAGTGATGCAGATGGTTCTCTTCCTGGTGTCCCTGTCTGCAGCAAAGATAGATTTAGATGTTTTGCAGCCATTAGGCAAGGTTCGAATTTAGAGGATTATAGGGGGACAGATAGAGAGAGAGACGAGGGTTCTGCACTGTTCAAAACAGGTCTTCTCTGCTGTGGAGAGAAGAAGCTGGAATTTTTCACACTGATGGAGAGTCTTAGAATTAGAACATTACAGTGCAGTACAGTCCCTTCGGCCCTCGATGTTGCGCCGACCTGTGAAACCATCTGACCTACACTATTCCATTTTCATCCATATGTCTATCCAATGACCACTTAAATGCCCTTAAAGTTGGCGTATCTACTACTGCTGCAGGCAGGGCATTCCACGCCCCTACTACTCTCTGAGTAAAGGAACTACCTCTAACATCTGTCCTATATATATCGCCCTTCAACTTAAAGCTATATCCCCTCGTGTTTGCCATCACCATCCGAGGAAAAAGGCTCTCACTATCACCCTATCTAACCCTCTGATTATCTTATATGTCTCTATTAAGTCACCTCTCCTCCTCCTTCTCTCCAACGAAAACAACCTCAAGTCCCTCAGCCTTTCCTCGTAAGACCTTCCCTCCATACCAGGCAACATCCTAGTAAATCTCCTCTGCACCCTTTCCAAATCTTCCACATCCTTCCTATAATGCAGTGACCAGAACTGCACGCAATACTCCAGGTGCGGTCTCACCAGAGTTTTGTACAGCTGCAGCATGACCTCGTGGCTCCGAAACTCGATCCCCCTACTAATAAAAACTAATACACCATATGCCTTCTTAACAGCCCCATTAACCTGGGTAGCAACTTTCAGGGATTTATGTACCTGGACACCAAGATCTCTCTGTTCATCTACACTACCAAGAACCTTCCCATCAGCCCAGTACTCTGCATTCCGGTTGCTCCTTCCAAAGTGAATCACCTCACACTTTTCCGCATTAAACTCCATTTGCCATCTCTCAGCCCAGCTCTGCAGCCTATCTATGTCCCTCTGTACCCTACAACATCCTTCGGCACTATCCACAACTCCACTGACCTAGTGTCATCCGCAAATTTACTAACCCACCCTTCTACACCCTCTTCCAGGTCATTTATAAAAATGACAAACAGCAGTGGCCCCAAAACAGATCCTTGCGGTACACCACTAGTAACTAAACTCCAGGATGAACATTTGCCATCAACCACCACCCTCTGTCTTCTTTCAGCTAGCCAATTTCTGATCCAAAGCTCTAAATCACCTTCAACCCCATACTTCCGTATTTTCTGCAATAGCCTACCGTGGGGAACCTTATCAAATGCATTAATGAAATCCATATACTCCACATCCACTGCTTTACCCTCATCCACCTGTTTGGTCACCTTCTCGAAAAACTCAATAAGGTTTGTGAGGCATGACCTACCCGTCACAAAACCGTGCTGACTATCGCTAATGAACTTATTCTTTTCAAGATGATTATAAATCCTGTCTCGCATAACCTTTTCCAACATTTTACCCACAACAGAAGTAAGGATCACAGGTCTATAATTACCAGGGCTGTCTCTACTCCCCTTCTTGAACAAGGGGACAACATTTGCTATCCTCCAGTCTTCCGGCACTATTCCTGTCAACAATGACGACATAAAGATCAAGGACAAAGGCTCTGCAATCTCCTCCCTAGCTTCCCAGAGAATCCTAGGATAAATCCCATCTGGCCCAGGGGACTTATCTATTTTCACACTTTCCAACATTGCTAACACCTCCTCCTTGTGAACCTCAATCCCATCCAGCCTAGTAGCCTGAGTCTCAGTATTCTCCTCGACAACATTTTCTTTCTGTACTGTAAATACTGACGAAAAATATTCATTTAAAGCTTCCCCTATCTCCTCTGATTCCACATGATGGAATCATGATGGTCTGTCACATGATGGCCCGGGATATTCTCTGCTTTGTATCTTAACTAGTGAGCAATCTCAATGCAAATTGTGGTGGCCACATTAGCTGTTTTTATCAGTTTTTTTTGCCTCCTGCTTTCTTTTAAAAAAATAATTCAGGTTTCCAACCGATGGATTGAAAAGTCATCATTCGGCATTGCACGTATTCATAACTTTAAGACAATGGATTTATTTTTCTGATCGATTTCACCATTTATTGCAGCATCAGCGAGACACCATCCAAGCCCTCAGTGAAGACTCGACCCTCTGTGCAGCGGTGAAGGTTTAGAACATTTGCAGGTCTCCTGGGCACAAGGCACATCCCCTCAACAAACAGTCCAGTGCCAAGCAACATGACGATCATTAGTATGTCAATCAATGCTATCCAGAGGAGCTTGAGAAAAAGAATCTGCAACAGAGATCTTACCCCACTATTGAGGTTCCATCACATGTTAATCAAGCCCTTTTTGGATTTTTTTTGGAACATAGGAAACAAAAGGAGGTCATTCATCCCACTCAACTTACTGTTACTCAATTAGCTTAACATTACATGTACTTCGATCTTATCTGCCATCAATGTTCTACACTCATGCTTAATCCGGCCGCATAATATAACCCTCTGAGCTCAGTGTCATTCTGTCCAGTCTGCACCACCTCCCAGGCCAATATATCCTTCCTGAGACGCTGACACCAGAAATGAACATGGTTACTCCAGATGGGATTTTCCTAAACATCCGTACAACTGAAACGTAACTTCCACTACTTGGTCTTCCCAACCTCCTTGAGCTTTTTGTTTTAAATTATTTCAAGCTATGTGGGTGTCCCTGGAAAGGCCAGCATTTGCTGCCCGTCCTACAATATCCTTGATGACTGGGTGGCTTGCTTGCCTATTTAATGGTGCAGTTGAGTGTCCACCACATTGCTGTCTGGAGTCGCATGTAGGACAGACCAGGTGAGGTCGGCCTTCCCGAAAGGGGCGAAAGTGACTCAATAGTCTAGCTGAGGACGAACTAGTGTCTTATACAAGTTCAACGTTCAACATAACTGCCTTGTTCTTATACTCTATGCCCCTATTAGGAAAGCCCAGGATACTGTATGCTTTAGTAATCTCACTCTCAACCTGTCCTACCACCTTCAATGACCTATGCATATATATACCTCGGTCCCTCTTCTCCTGCACCCGTTTTAGAATTGTTCCCTTTATTTTTATTGTCTCTCCATGTTTTTCCTACCAAAATGAATCACCTCACATTTCTTTGCATTGAACTTCATCTGCCACCTGTCTGCCCATTCCACCAACTTGTTTATGCCCTTTTGAAGTTCGACACTATCCTGCTGACAGTTCACAATACTTCCAAATTTCGTATCATCTGTAAACTTTGAGATTGTTCCCTGTAGACCAAGTTTTAGGTCAATAATATATATCAGGAAAAGCAAGGGTCCTAACACTGATGCCTGGGGAACTCCACTACAAACCTTCGTCCAACCTGGAAAAGCATCCATTAACCACTGTTCTTTGTTTCCTGTCACTCAGCCAATTCCGTGTCCATGTTGCTACCTCCCTTTTATTCCATGAGCTGCAAGTTTTCTCACAAGTCTGTTGTTTGGCACTGTATCAACCGGCTTTTGAAAGTTCATGTACAACATCAACAGCATTGCCCTCATCAAACCTCTCTGTTACCTCTTCAGAAAACTCCAGCAAGTTAGTTAAACAGGATTTTCCCTTAAGGAATTCATGCTGCCTTTTATTAGTTACATCGCATTTATCCATGTAACTACTGATTTTGACCCGACTTACATTTTCGAGACGTTTCCCCACCACCGAAGTTAAAATGACTGACCTAAAGCCACTTGTGTAATCACCCCACTGTCAGCCTTTGGCTTTCTCTATGTCTCATTGCATGTCACTGCAGTTTGAAAATATCAAACACTGATCCAACACTTGTCCCCAAAACACTCACAGGAAACCCCCAATGTTTCCTTTCTAATTTAGCTCTAGTGCACAGACAAATCTAATTTTTTAATTTTATCGATTTCATCATTATTAGATGTAAAGTTTCGCCTATAATTTCGCCTGCTCTCTCTCCCTCTCTCTCTGTCTCTCTCTCTGTCTGTGTTTCCCCCTCTGTCTGTTTCTCTCCCTCTCTCTCTCTGTCACTTTCTCCCTCTGTATCTTTCTATCTCCCTCTGTATATTTTCTCTCCGTCTGTATCTGTCTCTCTCCCTTTCTCCCTGTCTCTCTCCCTCTGCACCTGCAACTCTCTCTCTCCCTTTCTCTCTCTTTCTGTATGTTTCTACCGTTGTCTCTTTCCGTCGAGCTCTGTCTCTCTCTCTCCCTCATTCTCTGTACCACTCTGTGTCGTTCTGCCTCCATCTCTCCCTCCCTCTGTCCCTGGACAGCAATGCTTTGAGCTATTTCTTCGTTAATTTTGAACCTGTAACTCTTGCCCTTGTTTGGTATGTCATTGCTAATTGAAAATATCAAACACTGTTCCAACACTCACCCCTGAAACACTCACACCAATCGACCAACACATGATTGGTCAGACAATGAGGATTCTGACTGGGCTTCTGTCAAAGTCTCGTTTAGCTATCTCATCTATCTCGCACAGATTTCACTCCGTCCCTCTCTCCATTTCTCCATTTGCTTTCATTTTTCTCTCTCCTCTGTCCTTCTGCCCCCTTTAAATGTAGAGAGGAAGCTCCCTCTACTTTATACACAGAGAGGGTGCTCGCTCCACCTTATACGCAGAGAGGGAGCTCCCACCATTTTAGACATAGAACGACCTCCCTCCATTTTAAACGTAGCGGGGGAGCTCCCTCTATTTTATACAGTCATCATGGTGGGATTTGAACGCCTGTCTCCAGGCCATTAGGTTGGACCTCTGGAGTACTCGACCAGTCATATTATCACTATGCGACTGCCTCACCAATGGACGTGATCAATGTCTGTCCCCTGATATAATTCATGGCACTTTCTTGTTTGCAAACCTAAAGATTGTCGCGAATCAAAGACTCACAGTTCACATTTTAACTGGGAAAAGTCAGGAACATAGTGAAACGGGATTGATTTGGTCCCTGGATGCAGTGTACACTGCAGACAAATCAGTTGCATTTACAATAAATCCGTCAGGAGTGAACAATGCCAATACAATAATATGGAGAATGTAAAGTAAGCCACTCGTAATTGTAGCATCCGTACAGTATGAGTACAGATTTCAGGTTTATTCGCAAGAGAGGTTTCGCTAAGAAAATGTCATTGACATTGAAATGATTGTGCTTATCCACCACATTGTTTACATCAGAGTCCAAGCTGCTGATGTAATGTGTTTGTTCAGGTGAGTGTAACTAATAGCAATGATCAGGGGTATAACAATGTCAGTGGAGAATAATCCCTTGTATAAATCAGGACACATTGGAAGGGATCAGCTCAGAGTACCTGCTGCTGTGCGTTCCAGGCTAACAGAGGTCTCTGCTTCTCACAGAAATGGGCGATCCAGTAATCCTTCAGATGGAAAGAATTTATTATCCGATACTTGTAGCAATTGGAGTTCTTGGTGAGCCAGTATCTCAGCATTTATTGGTGTAAATGGGTGATAACTGTGCTGTTATAGTCGGTATGATTTCGCAGTGTGTTTTTTACACAGCCAGCTGTTCTTTTTTCGCAATTTGCCAAGGGAGTCGCCTCATTGTCTACTCATTCGTTCTTGCAGGAGTTGTATTATGTCTTTAATGGTATTGTCTGAAGTAACAGTAGCATTATTTCTGGATTATTCTGTGCATTGAATGTATTTGCATGAGATGTTTAGGTTAGGATGAAGGATAAGATCAGTTTCATGATGTGTATCTAACCGCTTCTGAATGTTGTTTTTTTCTGTGATTGATAATGAGACATCTCACGGCATCACTATTACAAGGGGACAGCACAATGTCCTCCCTCCCCAATAACATGGCTCAGTTTAACTAGGATCTCAATGTAATTATTGGTTACACTGTTATCAAATATTATTTAATTATGTGTGTGTCTGACGCTACCTCAGAGGTCTGGTACTGAATTGAGTTTGCTGCTGGCACATTCACATCTACTTCTCTGCTTCGCTGTGGAGCCTTCACTGTCACTGGACTACATTGTAAAATAGAAAGTACTGATGTGATGTTTTATTGGTTTACACTCCATCAGTTGGAATCAATAGTCTTTAATTTATCTGTAGATTATCGGCTGCAGCGCTGATGTTGGCTTTTTATTAATTAGACAATCCCACATTCTAACGATTTACTTTATAATTCCAGGAGAAGGAATTTCAATGTTTGTGAGGGTTGTCTGGAAGAAGCTTTCGATCCTGTTTATTCCATGTATTGTAGATGAAGTGAAGAGTGTAGGTGAACAGGTGGAAACTTGGGTGCTCTGTCGATACATTAAATTATTCACAGAGGTTTCACCATTGAACAAACTGACTCTGATAATAGAATCATTGAACTTGGGGCAATGAAAAGAACACAGGCACAGAATGTTAGGAATAAATCGTATGTGAAAAGAAGTATTAAGTAACAGTTTGCAGGATGTGAGTACTCCAGAGAGATAGGGAAGGAGAAAAGGAGCAAGAAGAACAACATTGACTGGGATTCACTTAGTGTTAGAGGTCTCGATGGAGCAGAATTTGTAAGAAGCATCCAGGAGGATTTTCTAGAGCAGTATGTAAATAGTCCAACTTAGGAAGGGGCCAGACTGGACCAGGTGTTGGGGAATGAACCCGGCCAGGTGGTTGAAGTTTCAGTAGGGGACTACTTTGGGAATAGTGATCACAATTCCGTAAGTTTTAGAATGATCATGGACAAAGACGAGAGTGGTCGTAAAGGAAGTGTGCTAAATTGGGGGAAGGCCAACGATACCAAAATTCGGCAGGAGCTGGGGAATGTGGATTGGGAGCAGCTGTTTGAAGGTCAATCCACATTTGATATGTGGGAGGCTTTTAAAGAGAGGTGGATTAGCGTGCAGGAGAGACAAGTTCCTGTGAAAATGAGGGATAGAAATGGCAAGACTGGGGAACCATGGATGACAGGTGAAATTGTGAGACGAGTTAAGAGGAAAAAGGAAGCATACATAAGGTCCAGGCGGCTGAAGAAAGCCGAAGCTTTTAAAGAATATCGAGAATGTAGGACCAATCTGAAACGAGGAATTAAGAGGGCGAAAAGGGGTCATGAAATATCTTTAGCAAGCAGGGTTAAGGAAAATCCCAACGCCTTTCATTCATATATAAGGTGCAAGAGGGTAACTAGAGAAAGAATTGGCCCACTCAAGGACAAAGGAGGAAAGTTATACGTGGAGTCAGAGAAAATGGCTGAGATTCTGTTCACCGACGAGAGGGACATGATGGATGTTGAGGTTAAGGATAGATGTTTCATTACTCTAGGTCAAGTCGGCATAAGGAGGCAGGAAGAGCTGGGTATTCTAAAATGCATTAAGGTGGACAAGTCCCCAGGTCCGGATGGGATCTATCCCAGGTTGATGAGGGAAGCGAAAGAGGAAATAGCTGGGGCCTTAACAGATATCTTTGCAGCATCCTTAAACACGGATGAGGTCCCGGAGAACTGGAGAACTGCTAATGTTGTCCCCTTGTTTAAGAAGGGTAGCATGGATAATCCAGGTAATCATAGACCGGTGAGCCTAACGTCAGTGGTAGTGAAGCTGCTGGAGAAGATACTGAGGGATAGGATCTATTCCCATTTGGAAGAAAATGTGCTGATCAGTGATAGGCAACATGGTTTTGTGAAGGGAAGGTCATGTCTTACCAACTTAATAGAATTCTTTGAGGAAGTGACAAGGTTGATGGATGAGGGAGGAGCTGTAGATGTCATATGCATGGACTTCAGTAAGGCGTTTGATAAGGTTCCCCATGGTAGGCTGATTGGAGAAAGTGAAGTCGCATGTGGTCCAGGGTGTACTAGCTAGTTGGATAAAGAACTGGCTGGGCAACAGGAGACAGAGGGTAGCAGTGGAAGGGAGATTCTCAAAATGAAGTCGTGTGACCAGTGGTGTTCCACAGGGATTCGTTCTGGGACCACTGTTATTTGTGATATACATAAATGATTTGGAGGAAAGTATAGGTGGTCAGTTCAGCAAGTTTGCAGACGACACTAAGATTGGTGAAGGGACTGTCAGAGAATACAGCAGAATATAGATAGATTGGAGAGTTGGTCAGAGAAATGGCAGATGGAGTTCAATCCGGGCAAATGCGAGGTGATCCATTTTGGAAGATCCAATTCAAGAGTGAACTCTGCAGTAAATGGAAAAGTCCTGGGGAAAATTGATGTCCAGAGAGATTTGGGTGTTCAGGTTCATTGTTCCCTGAAGGTGGCAACGCAGGTCAATAGAGTGGTCAAGAAGGCATACGGTATGCTTTCCTTCATCGGACTGGGTATTGAGTACAAGAGTTGGCAGGTTATGTTACAGTTGTATAAGACTTTGCTTCGGCCACATTTGGAAAAATGCGTGCAGTTCTGGTCGCCACATTACCAAAAGGATGTAGATGCTTTGGAGAGGGTGCAGAGGAGGTTCACCAGGATGTTGCCTGGTATGGAGGGAGCTAGCTATGAAGAGAGGCTGAGTAGATTAGGATTATTTTCAATAGAAAGACGGAGGTTGAGGGGGGACCTGATTGAGGTGTTTAAAATCATGAGAGGTATAGACAGGGTGGATGGCAAGAAGCTTTTTCCCAGAGTGGGGGATTCAATTACTAGGGGTCACGAGTTCAAAGTGAGAGGGGAAAAGTTTCGGGGGCATATGCGTGGAAAGTACTTTATGCAGAGGGTGGTGGGTGCCTGGAATGCGTTGCCAGTGGAGGTGGTAGATGCGGGCGCGATGGCGTCTTTTAAGATGTAACTGGACAGATACATGAACGGGCAGGAAGCAAAGAGCTACAGACCCTTAGAAAATAGGCGACATGTTTAGATAGAGGATCTGGATCGATGCAGGCTTGGAGTCCGAAGGGCTTGTTTCTGTGCTGTAAATTTTCTTTGTTCTTGGTTCTTTGTTCTTAAAACCGAGGGAAAGAGATAAGCAGAAGGAAAGAGAAAGAGAAAGAAGCAGCAGTGTAAATCATCCACCATCATAAAGTGATGGAATGTCCAGAACAATTAGTGAGAGAAACTGTGAGTTGAAGTTATCTCTTGTCAGATTGTGTTCATTTTCCTGTTGCGCTTGATCCTTTGTGTTTATTTCTGTCAGGTCGTCATTTTGGTTTGTCGAAAGTTCCTATTCCTTACTTAGTGGCTGAATAAACAGAATAGAATCAGTTCTTCCCTGATGGTAATTCATTATTTAAATACCATATTTTAAAATCTTTGTCACTGCAGAATTCAATAAAGAGCAAAGCTGATATCAGAAATCTATTTAAGTTTATGTTTAATTGCCTTTACAAGCTAAATATATTGACTATATTGAATAAACAATGAGCTGCTCTCCAACACCAATAACCAAAGGATTATTGATACCTCAGCCTCTCCCCTCACTGTTTTGAATCCCCTGTCTCCTCGTCCGTTTCTTCAGTTTATCGACTTTCCCAACGCATCTGCTCCTGTCTTCCCTCAAGCACCATCATGGTCCTTTTCCTTCTCCCCCTCCCAATCTCACTCATTGTCTCCACCTCCAGCTGCCTCGTACAACCTCACAGGAATACAAGAACTTGGTGCAGGAGAAGGCCATTCAGCCCTTCAAGCCTGCTCCACCATTGTAGATCGTGGCTCATACTCAAAGTCAGGGCTGCAGTTTTCAGCTTTTTCCCATTTGTTAACAGTCCCTGCCGGTTCTCTGACCCCTAAGCAACAAACCAGCTACACAGCCCCCTCTCCCTAAACCTTCCCAAACAACAGTATGGAGACAAATTCCCAATTAACCCACTATTTTCCATCTCTGAAAAACTCCTTCTCATTTCCCCACTAGCACTACATCCTCACTCAATACTTCCAGGAGAGATCAGGTGCTGACTTTATACACTTTCTGTATCAATTTCATAATTCATAATTAATAATTCTGTTATAAACAATTCACTGCAGCAAAGCTCTGCCTAGATCAGTGAATCAGTTTTCACTGTTCGATGCAGCAACAAAGTTGGAAAATTCTGCCCAGATGCAGTCAAACTGCTGCTTTGTCTCCAGATCTGATCATTAATTTCTCTGCTTCTTTTTCTCTCTCTTCCAGTTAACTTGGTGGCGATTGTGATCCTGTCCCGAGGGAAGTGCGGTCTCTCCAAATGTATCACTGTCCACCTGGTGGGAATGGCAGTGGCTGATCTCCTGGTCGTTATCACTCATCCAATATTGTACTGGATTGTTATAACTTATTTCCCAGATTCATTCCTGAGAATTACTCCCGTGTGCTCTGTCATTGCTGTTCTGCTTACTGCAGCGACAGTGGTTTCTGTCTGGCTCACAGTCACTTTCAGCTTTGATCGATTTGTAGCCATTTGTTGTGAGAAACTGAAAGCAAAATATTGCACTCAGAAAACGGCGGCTGTGGTTGTTGGAGCAGTGAGTGTGCTGGGCTGTTTAGTGACCGTCCCCTGGTATTTTGCAATGGAACAATACTACATTATTGATAATGTTCCCATGGGTTGTGTTTATAAACCTAATTTCTATACTTCCCCCATATGGGGGGCATTTGAATTCTTTGATCGCATTTTAACCCCTTGTGTCCCGGTCTTTCTGATTTTGCTGTTCAATGTTCTGACAGTCAGACGGATTGTATTGTCCAGTAAAGTTCGCAGGGGATTGCGGCGCCACAGCAATGGAGAGAATCACAAAGACCCAGAGACAGAAAATCGCAGAAAATCAATTATTTTACTCTTCAGTGTATCTGGCAGTTTTATACTTTTATGGGCGATCCGGGTTGTGTATGTCATTTATAGGCGAATTGCAGATGTTCGGTATTATTCATCTGACACTGACCCTCGCTACATCATAAATCAAACATCAAAGATGCTGCAGCTTTTCAGTTCCTGCACCAACACATGTATTTACGCTGTGACCCAGTCTAAATTCAGACAGGAGCTGAAGAACGCGGTGAAATACCCTCTCAATATCATTGTTAAATTAGTGAAATCATAGAAAGGGTTTCAAACATTGTAACTATAATCCCATTTCATATTCCATTCCCTGCACTCCCCACAAACAAGGAAGTGCATTTTCTTGTCACAGCACCGAGCATTAAAATGACTATAAATCTGATTTAGAGATTATAATTTGCGGATAATCTGACCT
Organism: Heterodontus francisci; assembly: GCF_036365525.1. NCBI lineage: Eukaryota > Metazoa > Chordata > Chondrichthyes > Heterodontiformes > Heterodontidae > Heterodontus > Heterodontus francisci. The sequence continues at coordinate 21,663,704 of NC_090415.1, forward strand.
ATTGAGCCGGAACTTGCTCTGCAGAAGACTCATGAATTGTTTCTCAAAGCGGCATCTTTCCAAAGCTCAGATGTATTCAACTTAACCCACACTGTACCCAGGGCCAAACGGACAAAGCTGCAAATCACAGTAATTCTGAATTTGTGAAAGGGGCGCAAACTGCAGTGAGAAAAGGCCACCAGCAGATAGAGATGGTCAGACGGAGACAGTAGCTGCAATGAGACAGGGGTGCCCGCGAATGGAGATGGTGAGAAGGGGCAGGAACTGCAGCGTGATAGGGACACCAGAAGGTTGAGTTGGTGAGCGGGAGACAGCAACTGCAGTGAGATAGGGACACCCGCAGATGGAGATGCTGAGAAGGGTCGGTAAATGCAGTGAGACAGGGACCCCGGCAGTTGGATTGGTGTTAGGGGGCATTAACGACAGTAAGACAAGGACACCAGCAGATGGAGCTGGTCAGTGGAGCAATAACTTCAGTGAGATACGGACACCGGAAGATGGTGATGGTGAGAGGGGTCAGTAACTGCAGTGGGGCTGGGGCACCAGCAGATGGAGATGGTGAGATGGGAGTAACTGCAGTGAGCCAAGCATACCAGCAGACGGAGATGTTGCGAAGGGGCAGTAACTGCAGTGAGCCACGGGCACCAGCAGATGGAGATGCTGCCCATCGCTGATGGGAGATTCTGTGTGACTGAGAGTTTGAAAGTTTTCTCAAGTTTGAGGAATTTACTTTCTGTAAACTTGAGATGCTGAAGAAAACAATTTCAATGCAATTTTGTTTTTTATGTCAATTATGTAAACTCTTCTAACATTAAACGGTTCCTGTCTGTAAAATTATTTTGAGTGACTAAAGGTAATGCATCAATGGAACTGCAGCATCAAACAAATCTTAAATAGTCATTTACAAATTCAAAACTCTCTAAATACGTTGTGTTCTTCTTCGCTAAAGTTATGAAACCTCTCCCTCTCTCTCTCTCTCTCTCTCTCTCGTCTCTTTCTATGCTGCTATCATTTCTGCTATCACTAAGAGTAATTGAAGTTTTGATCAAATTCTCTTTTGAAAGTTAATATTGGATCTGCTTTCATAAATCTGTCAGACAGTGAACTACCTGCATATTTGCTTCTCCTCTCTGCTAGTGTGTGTTTGTGTTACAGGTTCTGGGATACTTTAGGTGACCATCAGGCACCATTCTTTCTTTTCGTGTGTCTGGAGTATAAATGTGAATTTCTTTGTCTCAGTCTCTGCTTCCTTCCCTCCCGGCGAATTGCAAGCTGATTACACTTTGTGTCTGCGTGTCAGAGAGTGTAGTCTGAATTACCCCTCCAACCCCACCCCCCACCCCAACACCTCACGTCCCACCCCTGACACATTTCTCCAATTCCCACCCCGATGCCCCTGTCCAGGGATCCTGTCCCCGTGGGTGAGTTGATAGAGGGCACATGTTTAAGTTTAACAATGGAGTACAGATCGTATGCGATGGTGAGTATCTCATCTTTATTCTCTCTCTCTGCCTTTCTCCTCCAATCTTTCTCTCAATCAATCTCCCTCTGTGTTTCTCTACCTCTCTCTATGTTTCTATCTCTCCGTGTTTCTCTCTCTATCCCTCTCTCTTTGTGTTTCTCTCTCTGTGGTTCTCTCAGTGTGGCTTTCTCTCTGTCAATCTCTATCTCTAATTCTCTCTCTCATTTACTCTCTCTCTCTCTCTCTGTTTATCTCTATCTATGTGTTCCTCTCTGTGTGCCTTTCTCTCGCATTGGCTCTCTCCCTTTCAATCTCTCTCTCTAAATCTCTTTCTCTCACAACCTATCACTGTCTTTGTGTTTCTCTCTCTCTCTCATTGTATTTCTCCGTCTGTGTGATTCTCTGTGTGTCTTTCTCTCTCACTGGCTTTCTGACTGTTTCTCCGGTGCCGACACTTTCTTTGCGTCTCTGCCCTTTCCCTCCGCATTTTTCCCTCTTCTTTTTTCTTTCTTTATCTTTTATCTAGTTTTTTCTGCCTCTTGTCTATTTCTTTGACTTATTCTGTCTTTGCACTCTAGCTATGACCTTTTCTGTCTTTTACCTATGTCTCTGACTTGTTCTGCCTTTTCTCGACTTCAAAGACATTTTTCTGACTTTTCTCTTTTTCCATGACGTTTTCTGTCTTTTCTCTATTTCCTTGACTTTTTCTGTCTTTTGTCGAATTTTTCAAATTTTTTTCTGCGATTTCTCTATTTCACTGACTTTTTCCCATTTTTCTGAATTTTTCTGCCTATTCTCGTCTTTTCCCTATGTCTTTCACTTTTTCTGCCGTTTCTCTATTTCTCTGACTTTTTCTCCCTTTTCTCTGTTTCTCTGACTTTTTCTGCCTTTTGCCTATTTCTATGACTTTTTCTGCATTTTCCCTATTTCCCTGACATTCAAAGTATGCGCTCTACCAGTGATCTACCTCCTCTATCTGCACAAAAGTAGAATTAAAACTAAATAAGTAAACATAAATAAGTTCCAAAATGCTGGAACCATTCTTGTATTTTTTCTGCACACTGTCTAATGCCTTGACATCGTTCCGAGGGGACAGTTCTTCTGATATGTCTTCCTTTTACCTCAACCGAGGATTCCACGCCTTCCACCACCTCCCCCCACCACCCCCGGCCTTATGGTTGACAGGAACATCAACCCTGTCCGGCCCATTTCCCGCATCTCTACTCTCACCCCTTGCGGTCCCTCCCAAATCCGTGGCAGGGTTCCCCTTGTCCTCACTTTCCATCCCACAATCCTCCACATTCAAAGGATCATCCTCCACCAGTTCCATCACCTCCAGCGTGATGCCACGACCAAATGCATCTTCCCTTCCCCTCCCCTGTCAGCACTCCGAAGGGATCGTTCTCTCCGTGACACCCTGGTCCACTCCTCTATTACCCCCAACACCTCGTCCTCTTCCCCTGGCACCTTCCCATGCTGTCACAGGAGGTATAACACCTGCACTGATGCCCCTGCTGTCCTCTCTATCCAAGGCTGCAAACATTCCTTGCAGGTGAAGTAGCGATTTAATTGTACTTCTTTTAATTTAGTATACTGTTTACCTGCTCAATATGTGGTCTCCTCTACACTGCGGAGACCAAACACAAACTGGGTGACTGCTTTGCAGAACACCTCTACTCATTCTGAAAGCAATGACTTGCAGCTTCCGGTTTCTTGCCATTTTAACACCCCCACCCCTCCACCCCCAGTCCCCACGCTCCTAAATTCCAAAGATAACAGCCCCCAGCACACAGGGCATAATAATGGATAGGCTGGGGATGTTCAGCCAGAAGTTGGCAGGTGTCTGGAACTCACTGCCAGGAGGTGTAGAAGAAGCAGAAATCTCAATTCATTTAAAATCTGGCTGGATCTGCACCTGAAGTGCTGCAACTTGCAGAGCGACGGATTAAAAGCTGGAAGGAGGGATTAGAGTGGGTGGTTCGTATTTTAGTCAGTGCAGACATAATGGGCCAAGTGGCCTCTTTTTGTGCCATAAATCTACCATGGCTTTATGTTTCTATTCCCTCACCGATAAACTTCTCCATCCCTAGCATCCTCGTCAATCTCCTCTATACCGCCTCCAGCAGTATCACATCCCTCCTGTCATGCAGAGTCCAGAAATGGAAAGGTCCTGGGGAAAATCGATGTCCAGAGAGATTTGGGTGTTCAGGTCCATTGTTCCCTGAAGGTGGCAACGCAGGTCAATAGAGTGGTCAAGAAGGCACACGGCATGCTTTCCTTCATCGGACGGGGTATTGAGTACAAGAGTTGGCAGGTCATGTTACAGTTGTATTGGACTTTGGTTCGGCCACATTTGGAATACTGCGTGCGGTTCTGGTCGCCACATTACCAAAAGGATGTGGATGCTTTGGAGAGGGTGCAGAGGAGGTTCACCAGGATGTTGCCTGGTATGGAGGGCGCTAGCTATGAAGAGAGGTTGAGTAGATAGAGATTATTTTCACTAGAAAGACGGAGGTTGAGGGGACACCTGATTGAGGTGTACAAAATCATGAGAGGTATAGACAGGTTGGATGGCAAGAAGCTTTTTCCCAGAGTGGGGGATTCAATTACTCGGAGACACGAGTTCAAAGTGAAAGGGGAAAAGTTTAGGGGGGATATGCGTGGAAAGTTCTTTACGCAGAGGGTGGTGGGTGCCTGGAACGCGTTGCCAGTGGAGGTGGCAGACGCGAGCACGATATTGTCTTTTAAGATGTATCTAGACAGATACATGAATGGGCAGGAAGTAAAGAGATACAGACCCTTAGAAAATAGGCGACAGGTTTAGATGGAGGATCTGGATCGGCGTAGGCTTGGAGGGCCGAAGGGCCTGTTCCTGTGCTGTAATTTTCTTTGATACTCTAATATAAAAGCAAAATACTGCAGATGCTGGAAATCTGAAATAAAGACACGAAATGCTGAAACCACTCAGCAGGTCTGGCAGCATCTGTGAAAAGAGAAGCAGAGTTAACGTTTCGGGTCAGTGACCCTTCTTCAGAACTGACAAATATTAGAAAAGTCACAGGTTATAAGCAAGTGAGGTGGGGGTGGGGCAAGAGATAACAAAGAATTTGCAGATTGGACCAGGCCACATAGCTGACCAAAAGGTCATGGAGCAAAGGCAAATAATATGTTAATGGTGTGTTGAAAGACAAAGCATTAGTACAGATTAGGTGTTAACGGACTGAATATTGAACAGCAGCAAGTGCAAACCTGAAAAAGCAGTGGGGAAGCAAACTGAACAAACTAAGATGAAATGAAATAAATGCAGAAAAATATTGTAAATAATGTCAAAAAGTATGTAAACAAAAAAGAAGAAAAAGTAACTAAAAATGAAAGTAAAATGGAGGGCTGTCATGCGATGAAATTATTGAACTCAATGTTCAGTCCGGCAGTCTGTAGTGTGCCTAATCGGTAGATGAGATGCTGTTCCTCGAGCTTGCGTTGAGGTTCACTGGAACACTGCTGTAATCCCAGGACAGAGATGTGAGCATGTGAGCAGGGGGGAGTGTTGAAATGGCAAGCAACCGGAAGCTCAGCGTCCTGCTTGCGGACTGATCATCGATGTTCTGCAAAGTGGTCACCCAGTCTGCGCTTGGTTTCCCCAATGTAGAGGAAAGCACACTGTGAGCAGCGAATACAGTATACTACCTTGAAAGAAGTACAAGTAAATCGCTGCTTCACCTGAAAGGAGTGTCTGGGGCCTGGGAAAGTGAGGAGAGAGGAGGTAAATAGGCAGGTATTACACCTCCTGCGATTACAGGGAAAGGTGCCATGGGACGGGGACGAGGTGGTGGGGGTAATGGTGGAGAGGTCCTGGGTGTCGCATAGGGAACGATCCCTTCGGAATGCTGACAGGGGAAGGGAGGGGAAGATGCGACTGGTAGTGGCATCACGCTGGAGGTGGTGGAAATGGCGGAGGATGATCCTTTGGATATGGAGGCTGATGGGGTGGAAAGTGAGGACAGGAGGAACCCTGTCATGGTTCTGGGAGGGAGGGGAAGGGGTGAGGGTAGAGGTGCCGTGAATGGGTCGGACACGGTTGAGGGCCCTGTCAACCACAGTGGGGGGAAATCCTCAGTTGAGGAAAAAGGAGGTCATATCAGAAGCACCGTCATGGAAGGTAGCATCATCAGAGCAGATGCGTCAGAGATGGAGAAACTGGGAGAATGGAATGGAGTCCTCACAGGAGGTAGAGTGTGAAGAAGTGTAGTCGATGTAGCTGTGGGAGTCTGTGGGTTTATAATGGATATTAGTAGACAACTTATCCCCAGGGATGGAGACAGAGAAGTCGAGGAAGGGAAGGGAAGTGTCAGAGATGGACCATGTAAAGGTGAGAGAAGAGTGGAAATTGGAAGCAAAGTTGATAAAGTTTTCCAGTTCGGGGCGGGAGCAGGAAATGGCACCGATACAGTCGTCAGTGTACTCAATGTACTGGAAAAAGAGTTGGGCGAGGGGGCCTGAGTAGGACTGGAACAAAGAATGCTCGACATATCCCACACAAAGACAGGCATAACTAGGACCCACGCGGGTACCCATAGCGACACCTTTTACTTGAAGGAAGTGCGTGGAGTTGAAGGAGAAGTAGTTCAATGTGAGAACAAGTTCAACCAGGTGGAGGAGGGTGGTTGGGCCTCTGTTCCAGGAAGAAGCGGAGAGCCCTCAAACCATGCTGGTGGGGGATGGAGGTGTAGAGACGTCCATAGTGAAGAGGAGGCGGTTGGGACCAGGAAACTGGAAATTGTCAAAATGACGTAGGGTATCAGAAGAGTCATGGATGTAGATAGGAAGAGACTGGACAAGCGGAGAAAAGAGAGTCTCGATAGGAAGAAATAAGTTCAGTGGGGCAGGAGTAGGCTGACACAATGGGTCTACCGGGACAGTCCAGTTTGTGGATTTTGGGAAGGAGGTAGAAGCGGGCTGTCCGGTGTTGTGAGACTATGAGGTTCGAAGCAGTAGAGGGAAGATCTCCAGAGGAGATGATGTCAGTGACAGTCCTTTGGACGGTTACTTGATGTTCGGTGGTGGTGTCATGGGCCAGACGGAGGTCGGAAGAAGTGTCCGTGAGTTGGTGTTGAGCTTCTGCAAGGTAGAGTTCGGTATGCCATACGGCAACAGCACCAGCCTTGTCTGCAAGTTTGATGACCATGTCGGGGTTAGACCTTGGAGGACGGAATGACTCAAGTTCAGAGGGGGACAGGTTAGAGTGAGTGAGGGGGCAGAGAAATTGAGATGACCAATGTCTCGCCGACAGTTTTCAATGAAGAGATCAAGAGCGGGTAAGAGGGCAGCTGGAGGGGTCCAGGTAGAGGGAGAATGCTGGAGGCAGGTGAATGGGTCTGCTGGTCGGGGGGAGGACTCCTGGTCAAAGAAGTAATCCCGGAGGTGGAGGCGATGGAAGAACAGCTCAACGGCATGCCGAGCGCGAAATTCATTGAAGTGGGGGCGTAAGGGGATAAATCTGAGACCTATGCTGAGTACAGAACGCTCAGCATCAGAGAGGGGGAAGTCAGACGGTATAGTGAATACACGGCAAGGGGTCAGATCAGAAGGGGTGGGGTCAGAGTGAAGTGAAGCGGAAGGAGGATCTAGAGGGGCATTATTCCCCATCAGCTGCTGGAGCTTGCGTTCCTTCACACCTGAAAGGAAGAAAAACGTTTTTTTGTTGATGCGTCGGATGAGACGAAAGATGAAATGAAACTGCGGGGTAGAACAGCTTTGAGATAAGGTGAGGCGGTGCTGCTAGGGAGAGATGTCCAGTGTGTGCATGTGGCGGTGCATGGCACTGAGTGTGGATCTCAGGATGTGGCGAGAGTAGCAGTCCGAGGAACGTTTTATTTCTTGGAGATACCTGTGATCCTGGGTGGATTCAAAGCATGATGGGTGAAACTGCAGTTGGAATCCACGTGGAATAAGTCGGAGCTGGAGACAGTCACTGAGGAAGGAGATGTGGCTGTGAAAACGAGTTTTGGTAGATACCTTATTAAACACCAAGAGGGAAATAGATAGCAATGAAGGTGAACAAGGTAAAAGAGACAAACGAAAATCCCGTCGGAAAGAAGAGCAGAACTTCCTCAAGGTAGGCACTCCTGGAAGAGAAGTGGCAGTGAATTAAACATTTAAATAAAAGCAAAATACTGCGGATGCTGGAAATCTGAAATAAAAACAAGAAATGCTGGAACCACTCAGCGGGTCTGGCAGCATCTGTGAAAAGAGGAGCAGAGTTAACGTTTCGGGTCAGTGACCTTTCTTCGGAACTGACAAATATTAGAAATACTCTCGCTGCGCTCCAACTATTCTTTTATATTGACTTTGCATCACCCAAGTCTCTTGTACTCTATGGATGGTGTGAACTTCAATATAAAAGCTCAGTCTTTGTTACAGTATATGTGTGCCGAATTAATTCTGGATCTGTCAGCCCCTGCCACAGTGTGTGTTTGTAGAATTATTGCTGTAACTAACATTCTCTGATACTGTGTGTGAGTGTGGGGCATATTCTCAATATGTCAGTCTCTGGTACTGCATGGAACTGAAGAGTCAATTCTGTATCTGTCAGTCTCTGGGACTGTATGTATGTGCACGATGTCTTTCTGTCAGTCTCCAGTGGCGGTGTCTGAGTGTATGATCCATTCCGTATCTGATAGACTGTGGTACTATACATGAATGTGAGACTCGGTATGTGCCTATTAGTCTTCTGTTGTATCTTTGCGTGATGGCTTCACTTTGTATTTATCATTCTCTGGTACTGCATGTGATTGTGGGAATCATTCTATTACTGCCAATCTTCGGTTCTATATTTGAGTTATGGCTTCACTTTGTATCGGTCAGTCTGTTTTTTTATTATTCTTTCATTGCTTGCGGGCGTCATTGGCAAGGCCAGCATTTGTTGCCCATCCTTAATTGCCGTTGACAACAGAGTTGCTTGTTAGGTCATGTCGGAGGGCATTTATGAGTCAAGCAAATAGCAGCGTGGCTGGAGTGGAGGGGGAAGAGTGGAAATCCAGGAAAGGATTGAATGTTGCTGAATTTATGCAATTTTATCGCGGTTCGAAAGCACAGTTCAGGCCAGGTAATAAGTGTCAATAAAAAAACAGAAAATCAGAGGTAACATTTATGTGATATGGAAGAGAAAGCATTGCTTAAGTTTATTTCATTCGTGTCAAACACCTGCCCATTCTTGACACATCGCAGTTCCAGGCAAGATGAAATTCCATTCAAATCTTGGAATTTTTGATGTTAAGGTATTAAATCAGAAACCAATGTGCTTGCCGAGAATCGAACACGGGTCGACTGTTGGGAAAATAGCTCGACTTACCACCATCACCCAATACATGCTCCTTCTCCAGTCCTTCAGACAATATTTGCTTTTAAATTGTTATAATATTTTCATCTCGAGTTGTAGTTGATTGAGAAAAAATACAAGTTATTCCGTCCCTGTTCCTCCAGCCACTCGGCTTTTCTCTCTCCTCTCACACTGACTAATAGATCGACAATAAGTGCTGTCTTCACCACGCCCTGTTCAATACACAGCGGTGGCCACTAACACAATAATCCCATTCTCACAGACAGTAGAGCTTCTGGAAGTAACGGGATAGTTCTGATAAAAAAAATCAGGAGATTTGATCGAGGTGTTCAAAGTAAAGAGGGGTCTGGATAGAGTAGATAGATAGAAACTGTTCCCATTTGCGGGAAAAGTCGACAGCCAGAGGGCACCGACTAAAGGTGAATTGTAAAAACAAAAGCGACATCTTTTTTTAAAATAAGTCAATCAGAGCGAGAAGCCCCAAATAGGACCCAATCACCATAAGTCCTTTCAAAAACCCTTCATTAGTGTCAGTAATGAGCAAAGCTGCTTTCCAAGCGGTTGATCGGGGTTCGATTACTGGCCATCGTATTGCTTAGCATTTCCAAACATTTAAATCAAAAATTCCAAGATTTGCATTTATTTTCATCCTTCCTGCAACTATTATGTGTAGGAGCTGTGGAAGTTCCCTATTGAATCCTTGTGTGTAGCGGTTTCGGGAGATCTCCAGATCTGAAAGTGATTTTGAGATTAACTGATCCGGGGAGGCGGTGGTATAGTAGTAACGGCACTGGACTAAAGGCCCTGGCTAATGCTCTGCGGACATGGGTTAAAATTCCACCATGGCAGAAGAGGATCTTTTTCAATACAGTAATATAGGCAAAGTATAATCACCGAATATCTGTCTCACGTTCAGTACTTGTGTGTCCTTTTCCACAGAGTGAAGATCAGTCCATAATCCACTTTGACCTTAAAGCAGCTGTGTTTAACTGTAAGGCTGAGAGAATCATAATTGCTATAAAGCAGAAGGAGAATATTCGGCTTATCGTGTCCTCACTGGCTCTCCAAGTGAGCAATTCACTTAATTCCATTACCTCGCCTTGTCCCCGTAGTACTGCACATTATTCTTTTTCATATAACAGCACAATTCCCTTTAGAATGCCGCAATTGAATCAACACCCGCCGTAGTCTCGGGCAGGGCATTCCAGATCCAAACTATTGGCTGTGTTAAGAAATTTCTCGCGTTGTCGTTTTTGCTTCTTTTACCATTTACTTAAAATCTGTGCCGTCTCATTCTCGGTCCTTTCAGGAATGGGAACACTTTCTCCCGATCCACTCGGTACATACCCCTCATGATTTTTCATATCTCGATGAAATCTTCGCTTCTCCAAGGAAAACAGTCCCAACATCTCCAAAATACATTTATAACTAAGTTACTCAACACTGGAACCATTCCCCTGCATATTGACAGTACTCTCTCCAATGTTTTCACAACTCCTTGTGGAAGAGAAGTTCAAGGTGTGATTTTATAGAGGTTTTCAAAATTACGAAGGGTCGGGACAGGGTAGATATAGGGAAACTGTTCCCACTCGTGAAAGGATCAAGAACGAGATGGCACATATTTGGTAAGGGAAACATAAATGACATGAGGAAACACGTTTTTATGCAGAGTGTTTAAGCTCACGTATGCACTACCTGAGAGAGTGGTGGGACAGGTTCAAGAACAAAGAACAAAGAACAAAGAACAGTACAGCACAGGAACAGGCCTTTCAGCCCTCCAAGCCCGCGCCGATCTTGATGCCTGCCGAAACTAACACATTCTGCACTTCCGGGGCCCATATCCCTCGATTCCCTTCCTATTCAAATATTTGTCAAGATGCCTCTTAAATGTCGCTATCGTATCTGCTTCCACCACCTCTCCTGGCAGCAAGTTCCAGGCACTCACCACCCTCTGTGTAAAAAACTTGCCTCGCACATCCCCTCTAAACTTTGCCCCTCTCCCCTTAAACATATGTCCCCCAGTAACTGTCTCTTGCACCCTGGGAAAAAGCTTCTGACTATCCACTTTGTCCATGCCGCTCATAACTTTGTAAACTACTATCATGTCGCCCCTTCATCTTCGTCGGTCCAGTGAAAACAATCCGAGATTCTCCAACCTCTCCTCATAGCTAATGCCCTCCAGACCAGGAAACATCCTGGTAAACCTTCTCTGTACCCTCTCCAAAGCCTCCACGTCCTTCTGGTAGTGTGGCGACCAGAATTGCACGCAATATTCGAAGTGTGGCCGAACTAAGGTGCTGTACAGCTGCAACATAACTTGCCAATATTTAAACTCAATTCCCCCACCGATGAAGGCAAGCATGCCGAATGCCTTCTTGACTACCTTATCCACCTGCGTTGCCCCTTTCAGTGACCTGTAGACCTGTACGCCCAGATCTCTCTGCCTGTCAATTCTCCTAAGGGTTCTGCCATTTACTGTATACCTCCCACCTGCATTAACCCATCCAAAATGCATTACCTCACATTTGTCCGGATTAAACTCCATCTGCCATTTCTCCATCCAAGTCTCCAACCGATCGATATCCTGCTGTATCCTTTGACAATCCTCATCATTATCCGCAACTCCACCAAACTTTGCGTCGTCCGCAAACTTACTAATCAGACCAGCTATATTTTCCACCAAGTCATTTATAAATACTACAAACAGCAAAGGTCCCAGCACTGATCCCAGCGGAACACCACTAGCCACATCCCGACAATCAGAAAAACACCCATACACTGTTACCCTCTGCCTTCTGTGACCGAGTCAGTTCTGTATCCATCTTGCCATCTCACCTCTAATACCTTCAACTTTTGCACCAGTCTGCCGTGCGGGACCTTGTCAAAGGCTTTACTAAAGTCCATATAGACAACATCCACCGCCCTTCCCTCATCAATCATCTTCGTCACTTCCTCAAAAAACTCAATCAAATTCTTAAGACACGACCTCCCCTTCACAAAACCATGCTGTCTCGCGCTAATAAGTTCGTTTGTTTCCAAATGGGAGTTAATCCTGTACCGAAGAATCCTCTGTAATAGCTTCCCTACCACTGACATAAGGCTCACCGGCCTATAATTTCCGGGATTATCTTTGCCACACTTCTTAAACAAAGGAACAACATTGGCTATTCTGCAGTGCTCTGGGACCTCACCTGCAGCCAATGAGGATGCAAAGATTTCTGTTAATGCCCAGGCAATTTCTTCCCTTGCCTTCCTCAGTATTCTAGGGTACATCCCATCAGGCCCTGGGGACTTATCTACCTTAATGCTTTGCAAGACACCCAACACCTCCTCCTTTTTGAAAATTAGATGACTGAGACTATCTGCACTCCCTTCCCTGGGCTCATCATCCACCAAGTCCTTCTCCTTGGTGAATACTGATGCAAAGTACTCATTCAGCAATTCGCCCATTTCCTCTGGCTCCAGGCATAGATTCCCATCTCTGTCCTTGAGTGGGCCATCACTTTCCCTGGTTACCCTCTTGCTCTTTATATGTGTATAAAAAGCCGTGGGATTTTCCTTAATCCTGTTTGCCAATGACTTTTCATGACCCCTTTTAGCCCTCTGAGATCCTTGCTTAAGTTCCTTCCTACAGTCTTTATATTCCTCAAGTGCTTCGTCTGTTCCTCGCCTTCCATTCCTTACAAATGCTTCCATTTTCTTCTTGACTCGGCTCACGATATCCCGTGTTATCCAAGCTTCCCGAAACTTGCCAAACTTGTCTTTCTTCCTCACAGGAATATGCTGGTTCTGGATTCTAATCAGCTGACGTTTGAAAGACCCCCACATGTCAGATGTTGATTTACCCTCAAACAGCCGCCCCAAATCTAAATTCTTCAGTTCCTGCCTAATATTGTTATAATTAGCCTTCCCCCAGTTTAGCACCTGCACCCAAGGACTACTCTTATCCTTATCTACAAGTACCTTAAAACTTATGGAATTATGGTCACTGTTCCCGAAATGCTCCCCTACTGAAGCTTCGACCACCTGGCCGGGCTCATTCCCCAATGCCAGGTCCAGAATGGCCCCATCCCCAGTTGGACTATCTACATACTGTTTCAAGTAGCCCTCCTGATTGCTTTTCCTGCATGACAAAAGCGACTACACTTTCTAGTGCACTTCATTGTCTGTTGAGTTTTAGGTGACACACTAAGGTCGTGAAGGGCGCTATAGAAATGCAAGTATTTCCCCACTGCTGTCAATACATCCATGCAGGAATACAGAGCCTGATCTTCAAAGATTTAATATTTAAATAACGTATACAAATACCGTGTGCCATCAGAATTAACAAGATATCAACCCTATTTGCTACTCAATCCTTCCCAAAGGAGCTCCCAGGGTTTCAGCATGAGGATTGAGCAGTGTATTGTCATCAGTCAGTTTGTAATAGATGCTCATAGTCTGTGGTCTCTCAGAGCCCGAGTCTGAGTTGTCTTGCTCACAGTCTGCAGTATCACTGCTGTCGCCAGTGTACTCTGGTCTAGCCCATTTACTGGCCGTGGGGCAGCAATGGGTTGAGAAATGGGCGTGGGCACGGATACACTGCCGCACCAAGAGAGGGAAGGGTGTGCCACTCGCACGGTGTCAGTCCCATGTGGCAAGGAGTCAGCACTGACCAGTGGGAGAGCTGACTGCAGCAGAGCTGTGACAATACTGAAGCCATGGTCAATATATGCCACCAGCCTTTCCATGCCGGAGGAAAAGGTACAGGTCAGAGCCTGAGTGGCGCTAGTTTGAACCTCGACCAACGATGCCAGGGCGGGGGCCACCTGCTCCTGGGCAGGGGTCATAAAAGCGGCGTCGGTGGAGCTGACCACAGTCTCCATGGTGGACCGCAAGGCGGTGAGGTCTTGTGGCAGAGCATTACCCAGAATGGACACAGACTCCTCCATCCTCTCAGACAGAGTGAGACAGTTCCTGGATAGATTGTCCAGTGCCTCCAGCGTTTGATGATGCACATGGAAGATCCTCCTTTTAAAGGCTGGGCCGGTGCACTCTCCATCCTTGTCCTCTTCGGCAGAGCTGGAAGCTGAGCTTGCCCTTTGGCCAGTTTCTGATCACCATCCCTGAATGATTCACTCTCCGTGCATCCTGACAACTGGACTTGCCTTCCACCAGCGAATCTCGTGCTGGTGCACTGAAGGCTTGCAGTCGGTGACAAAGCGTTTTCTGGTTGCTGGTCCTCGTCCATCTCATTTACATCAGCATCCAAGTAATGGTACTGTCAGCTGGAATGAAACTGAAAGAATCACTCGACACTCGGGACTGTTCCAAACCTTATAGGGTGACGCCAGCGGGGACTTGGTCACTGGGCAGTCCAGATTCCTCGCCACCGAAAAAAGGAAAATCATCAATACTTATACAGTTTCAAACAGTTACTCAGATCCCATGGCTACTAGCTGGAAGAACAGCACAGGGAGAATTATCCTCCGTGTCTTGGGGCCAATATTAATCCCTCAATCAACATCACAAAAGCAGATGATCAGGTCAGAATGACATTGCTGTATGTGGGATCTCACTGTACTGAATTTGAGTGAAGCCTTTCCTCAATTACAGCAGTGAATACCCTTCAATGTACTTCATTGGCGATAAAGGATTTTGCAGTGACATCTCGTCCTCAAAGTTGCTATATAAATGCAGGCCTTTCTCTTTCTTTGCACCTGCCGTCCTTCAGTAGATCATTCACATCTACCTAAGAGGGCAGACGGGGTTTCTGTTTGTCATTGCATCAGAAACACGCCACCTCTGACTGTCCTAGAATTGTATGGGGACCTAGTGAGACCACACCTGGACTACCGTATGCAGTTCGGTCTCCAACACTAAGGAAGGATATACATCCCTGGAGGTAGTTCTAGGCCTGCTCCTGGGATGAGAGAGTTGCCCTCCGATGAGATGCAGAGCAAATTGTGCTCATACTCTAGGGAGTTTAGAAGAATAAGAGATGATCTCATTGAAACATATATAAATCTGAATGGGGTTGGTATGGTAGATACTGAGAGTCGTTTTCCTCTAGCTGGGGAATCTAGACACAGGGACACAGCCTCAGCATAAGGGGCTAATCATGCAGGACTGGGATGAGGAGAAATTTATTTACTCAGAGAGTGAGGATCATTCGAATTCTTTTCCCGAGAATGTTGTGGACGCTTCACCATCTGGTATAAGCAAGACAGTGATCGACACTTCTGTAAACTCTTAGGGAATCGATGGATGTGGGGAGCAGGTGGAACAATGGAGCTGGGGTAGAAGATCAGCAGTGATTGTTTTGAAGGTTGGAGCAGACTTGCGGGGCCATATGGTCTATCCCTGCTCCTCATGGCCTTAGACAGCACTGGCTCACTGGTGCCTCAATCTAGCTTGTTGTGCTCAGATCCTGGACTAGAACCTGAACCCATAAGATTCTTATTGAGAAGCCAAAGTGCTGCTAACAAAGTCACGGACCCATGTACAAGAATGACAGTAGGAATGAGGGACTTCAGTTAATGTGGAGAGAATGGAAAAACTGGGATTGTTCTCCTTACAGCAGAGAAATTTAAGAGGGAGATTGATCAGAATTGTTCCATGGATGAGGGACTTCTGTTAATGCGAAGAGACTGGGAAAAACTGCGAATATTAAAGCAAGAAAGATGATGGGAGTTTCAATTGAGTTGTTCAAAATTGAGCGGGTTTTTATACAGTAAATAAGCAGAAACTATTTCTCTGCTCCTTTTGCAGTGGGATCTTCGACATCACACGTGACTTGTTTTACCCAAACAAGGTAAGGACGCACTTCTGACAGTGTTGCACTCCCTGAGCAGTGCACCGGGAGTCTTACCCTTGCGGTGCAGGTGATGGCGTTGAACATATTGCAGCACTGCCCCCCTGTCCAGATATTATCAGTCCTGTCATCTGTGGAAAGAGAAGCAGAGTTAACATTTCGGGTCAGTGACCCTTCTTCGGAACTGACAAATATTAGAAATGTCACAGGTTCTAAGCAAGTTATAAGCAAGGTGGAGCAAGAGATAACAAAGGAAAAGGTGTAGATTGGACCAGGCCACATAGCAGACCCAAAGGTCATGGAGCAAAAGCAAACAATATATTAATGGTTTGTTGAAAGACAAAATATTTGTACAGATAGGGTGTTAACAGCAGCAAGAACAAACATGAAAAAAGCAGTGGGTAAGCAAACTGAACAAACTAACATGAAATGAAATAAACTTAAACAAATATTTGTAAAAAATGTAAACAAGAAAAAAAGAAAAAAGAATAAAACAAAGACAGGCCGCCTGTCAAAGTGATTCCTGCCAATGACAGGAGCTTTCAACACTTCTGCTCGATATCCGCCCGCAGTCAAAATGCTCTCAGGCTCTGACAGCAGCGGTGCTGCTCTATGAAGAGCTGTGCTAAAGCTACACAAGCAGAGTTTGAAATGCAACCCCCACCTCTTATTTAATGTTGAATTCCTTGCTTTAACATTTGCAGCACATCTCACAGGCTGTATTCTGCTGGTATTCTGTTCAGTACAAACTGACTGATTTATCTGAACAGGAGATAAATACGCAATCCAGAGATTGTCAGATAGATGATTACTACTGTATCTGTGACTAACTGTACTGTGTATGATTGTAATATTAATTCTGTATCTGTCTACATCTATTTTTTTGTGTGTGACTATCCTATTAATTTCCTCCCTGCCACTGCCTGGGACCATGCGTGAAAGCGAGGTTAATTCTGGCTCAGATAAAAACAGAAGCTTCTGGAAATGCTGAGCAGGCCTCGCAACATCTGTGGAGAGGAAAACAGAGTGAACGTTTCAGGTCTGTGACCTTTCATCAGAACTGGTAAAGGTTAGAAATGTAACATGCTTTGAACAAGTGTAAAGTTGGCGAACGGAGGGGCGAAGAACTCAAAAGCAGGTGTGAGAGGGCTGATTGCAAGAGAGAATAAACAATAAAGAGATCATGGAACAAACAAAGGCCAAGGGAGTACCAATAGTTGTATTAAAAGACGGAGCATTAGTCTGGAGAGTGTGTTAATTGCAGAATAATGAACAGTTTTGTCCAAAAGCAAAAAACTGAAAAACGAGTTTTTGCAGGCCCATGGTGAAAAGAAATAATATAAAAAAGGCAGTCACGCTCAGACATTTGTGAACTAAATGTTGAGTCCAGAAGGAAGTAGAGTGCCTAAATTCTGTCGCTGTCACTTCCGGGTATAGCGAGTGCATGTGGGATTAATTATGGCTCTGACTCTCTGGCAGTGTGTATGAGTGTGGGATTAAGTCTGTCTCTGTCACTATCAGGGATTCATTCTCCTTCCGACAGTTCCAGAGACCGTGCGTGAGTGTGGGATCAATTGTGTTGCTATCACTGTCTGCTGTAGTGTGAGTACAGGGTTCACTCTGTGTCTGGCACTATCTGGTCCTGTGTGTGAATGAGGGATGAATTCTGAATCTGTCACTCTCAGTTCCTGTGTATGAGTGTGGAATTAATCCTCTTTCTGAAACTTTCTGATGCTGCGTGTGAGGGATAGAAACATTCTCTATCTGTAAATCGCTGCTCCAGAATGTGAATGTGGGATTCAATCGACCCTCTCTGGTACTGAATGTGCAATGTAATTTGTATGTGTGTTCTGTATCTGGTCAGTGTCCGGTAGTTTATGATATTTAGGGTACATAATATAACTGTCAGTGCCCAATACAATATGATTTTGGAATTCATTCTGCATCGTTCTGACTATCTTTCTGTATAAGAATATGGGATTCATTCTGTACTTATCATTTTCTGGCACTCTGTGTGTATGGGATTTATTCTGTCTCTCTTCGCCACTGATATTGTAAGTGCGAGTACAATTCTGTACCTGATAAAGAATGTGGGTGCGTTTTTTTTTTTGTTGCTGTTGCTGTTTGTAACAATCGCTGGTATAACGGGTAACAGGTAGATTATTTCTGTAGCTGTTTGCATCTGGTACTTTGCTGTAGTGGGATTCATTCTGCATTCATTCGATGTCTGCTTGGGAGTCTTGACTGAGCGGTGGCGGCTGGAGGAGCCGTTTTGGCGGATGCTGTATTATTCATGTCCTGGACTGTATACAAATTCTCTCTGTCAGTCAGAACTGGGTCAGAAATGAAGCCAGTGGTGGTGGTGGCACAGAGCAACTTAAAGGCAGCCAATGGACGGGACCGAGACAACCTGCTGTCAGGTCCCGGCTCCTGCCGCCTCTCTGTGTTTCTCTCTGGTCCAAAACTCTCCAATTCTACCGAAATTCGGGTACTGCAGTGTCCCAGATTAGATCCTTCCTGTCCATGACACCTGCTGTCAAAAACATTCACTCGAATTAAAGGCGCTGTTTTTTTTTGATGCACCTATTGTTCTCTCTCTCTCTTTCGCTCAATCGCCGTATGTTCTCTACATTTGTGCCTGAAATCTGAAATCAGCATGAATTTTACCTGAATTCAAACTTTGGGGAGAAACAGGGCACCGATGTGCTTCTTTGACTGGAAAGTCTAGTTATTTTACCCAAGAGGAACTCGGAAATTCTTTGACATTAGACTAACAGGAAACAGGTGCTGTGAGGTGGTCTGGTGGTAATGTCACTACACTAGTGATGTAGAGGCCCAGGCTAGTTCTTGGGGCATATATTCTTGACTCCCACAACAGGACATGGTGAAATTTGAATTTAGTTAATAAATCTGTAATTAAAATTGTTATGGAAGTGATTGCTGTATAGAAATAAATCAAGGCCAATTAAGGGCTAATAAAAGGAAGGCCTAGCCAGCGATGCTCGCATCCCATGAACGAATAAAATAAAGTTACTGAACTTGCAATCCAAAAGTTTGGGCTAACTCCTTGGGGAGATGGGTGCAGTTTAAAGTCAAGTAACTAGTAAATTCTGGAATTAAAAGTTGATATCAGTAATGGTGCTGTGAATCTATCATCCATTGTCGTAAACACCCAACACTAATGGCTTTTAGGGAAGAAAATTTGACATCCTTACCTGGTCTGGTCTACAAGTGACTCCAGACCCACAACAATGTAATCAATTCTGAACTGCCCGGAAATGGCCTAGTAAGCCATGCACTTCTTAGGGGCAATGAGGGAAGGGCAACAAATGCTGGCCTTGCCAGCAATGCCCACATACTGTGAAAGAATAAAAACGCCTGCCCCTTTAATACACTCTCTCTTACACAGCATTCACATCTGCACACTTTAAGGCCGAGCTGCTCACTAAATGTAGAGCTCCCAGGACAAGTTTTCCCCTGTGCTGCGGATTCTCGGGGGTATTTGTATTTTCTCATCTTGAGTCCGATGCTCCTGAATTGCCAAGTTTCAGAATGAAGTATAGTTTTCAAATGTAAAATTCTATCATATCGTAGTCACTATTTCATAATGGCGCCTTTACAGCAAGGTTATTAATTAACCCTTTCTCATTACAAAATACTAAATCTGAAATAACTCGATCCCTAGTTGGTTCTTCAACATTCTGCTCTCGGCATCCATCTCGTACACTGACTAGGAATCCATCCTCCACAGAATTAGTGCTAATTAGGCTGAGACAATCTATCTGTAAATTGAAGATGCCCATTGTTGCTGTATTGCCCATGTTACATGCAGCTGTAATTTCCTGAAGTTTACCGTGTCCAACATTACCACTGTAGTTTGGTGGTCGACCAAACATCTCCCACCATGGTTTGCTGCCCCTTGCTGTTTATTAGCTCCACCACACTCCACTAATTCTACATCTTGATCCTTCGATCTGAGATACAGTTTCACTAGTGTACTGAACTCGTCCTCCATTAACAGCGCGATCGCTCCTCATTTTCCCCTCCGCCGATCTTTCCGAAATGATTGTATCGAGGATTAAAATGTTCATGTCGTAATGACGGGCCAGGCCTAAATTAACCAAAACTTTAATCCATTTTAAAAGTCTCGGACCACAATCCAAGAGGTGCACGTTAAAATGAGGGATCAAAAGCCTGACATAAATGCACGTAGACATATTGAATGCTGCCTCTGGTAGTGGAATGGGGAAATAGCTGATTATTATGAAGTTACTCCCAGTGTTCTATTCTCAGTGACTTTTCCCCTGCTTCAGCAACATCAATATTGGAACTGAATTTGCTGATGTCTTGAGGGAAGGTTTTCCTACAACACAAATACAAATAAATAGCACTAAACCACACCACACTCCCATGAATTGAGATAGTGAACTGCCTACAATTACATGTGTCTGTGTTGGGAGGAGAGTGAATTGATTTGAAGCTGAGTACATCTTTGGAAAGCTGTAGAAAAGTACGAGACCAATTTCTTTGCCTCTGTTGAATACAAGAGGCACCGACATTTTGGATAGATCCAAGTAGAGGGGAAAGCGCTCATGTTGAAATGAAGTGGACTGTGAACATGATGAATACAAAGCAACACTGGTGTGAAGACACTTTCATTACTTGGGATTAAAAAGCATAGTGTGTAGGAGATACAGCTCGGTGGTAAAGCAAATGTTTCATTTCTCTGAAGTATTTGGTTCAAGCCAACATGTCTGTTCAATCTTCCGAGGGAAATTTTACTTCGAGAAAGCCGAACAGGTTAATAAAAGCAAAATGCTGCGGATGCTTTAAATATGAAATAAAATACGGATGTGCTGCAAATACACCGTGGCAACGTTGTTAATGCAAGGAAATAATTGCGTACAGTCACCTTCCATTCTTGGAATTGATTGTTAGGCGTGCCAGTAGCTGTGGCTCCATGGTTGAGTGCACGCATCGCACGTTGAGACCCGAGGTTCAATTCCTAGGCGGCACATTGGCGCAGTGGTTAGTATTGCAGCCTAATAGCTGTAAAACCCAGATTTGATTCTGGGTACTGCCTATGCGGAGTTTGCAAGTTCTCCCTGTGACTGTGTGGGCTTCTGCCGGGTGCTCGGGTTTCCTCCCACAGCCAAAAACTTGCAGGTTAATAACTAAATTGGCCATTGTGAATTGCTACTCGTGCAAATAGGTGGTTGGGGGAATGGGATTACTGTCGGGTTAGCATAACTGGGTGGTTGTTGGTCGGCACAGACTCTGTGAACTGAAGGGCCTGTTTCAGTGCTGTATCTTTAAGTACATAAACACAATTCCCAGCATCTGTAAATGGGGATTATAATATATTTAGATATAAAGTAGAAATTAACAGATGAAGACAAATGAAAAGTTTAAATACTAAACTGGAAGAAAGTCATTTTTCTGTGTGTTGAGAAGGGATCCAGCACCAGTGGATTGAAAAAAAAGACTGGCCAGGAAAACAGTAAAGGAATGATGAAAGGCCAACACAGCAGAGACAGTTCAGGCAAAAACAAGGTTAAAAGGAAACAGGGGGCATCCAAAGCTGGAACTCCCTGGATGGCAAAGGAAAAAGTAGTGAAAATAAAACAGAAAGGGAGGTTTATGGACAAAAAAATGTTGTCAGGTACAGAACACAGTAGAAAACAAGGCAGAATACTGACAGTACTGTTGGAGTGAGCAGTACAGGGAGAGTGCTGCACTGTTGGACGGACAGTACTGCAAGAGCACTGCACTGTTGGAGATTAAATACTGTCCGACCGCTGCACTGTCAGAATGTCGACACTGCTAGAGCGTACACGGTCGGAGAGTCAGTACTGCAGTGAGGCTGAACTGTCGGAGTATCAGTACGTGAGCGAGTGCTGCACTGTTGGAGCGCCAGTGCAAACGGATGCTGAAATTTCAGGGGAGTCGTACCGAGGGAGAGATGCACTCTCGGAGAAGAAGTACTGACGGAGTGCCGCTCTGTTGTATGGGCAGCACTGAGCGAGTGCTTCACTGTCGAAGTGTTGAGGGAGCTCTGTACAGCCAGTGAGGCAACAGTGTGGGAAAGCACACTGTTGGAGGGGCATCAATGTGGGAGTGATGCCCTTTTTGAGATTACTTGCTAAGGGCGTTCTGCACAGTTGGAGGGTAAGTACAGAAACAGTGGGAATGTCAGTATTGAAGGGGTACCGGACTGTCGGTGGTATATTACTGATGGAACGCTACCTGTCAGAAGAGACAGGACTGGAGGAATGCTGAACTGTCATAGGGGCAATACCAGTGGAGAGCTGCACTGTCGGATGTTCAGTACTGCGGGAGCGCTGCACTGTCGAAGAGACAGTACTGATGAAGTGCTGCACTGTCGAAGGTGCATTTTTGGGGCTGGGACGTTAAACCGAGCCCCCTTTGCCCTCTCTCTGGGGGTAAACAAATCCCAAAGTGCTGTTTGCAAGGAGAGTAAGGGCTTATCTGCGGTGTCCAGGCCAATAAATTGCCCTCGATGATGATCTGTTTATTATCGCCTTGCTGTTTGTGATATCTTACAGTGTGCCAATGAGCTGCTCTGTTTCCCACATTCCAACAGTGACTCCACATCAGAACCATTTACATGGCTGTATGGCACTTCGGGACGTCCGGTGGTTCTAAACAACGCAATGCAAGTGCAAGCCTTTCCTTCTTTCCTTTCATTCATGCCACTAAAAATAACTGTCGCAAATATCACTTAAACTGACCACCACAAATATCACTTAAACCGACCACTGCAAATATCTCTTAAAATGGCCACAGCAAACATCAAAATAAAATTTTAAATGACAATGTGTATATCACTAAAAATGGCCTCAGGAGATATCACTGAAAATTGCCACAACAAATACCTTGTATTCTTATTGACATGAACGTAAGTCGAACAGCCACAGAAAATATCACTTAAAATGGCCTCACCATATTTCACTTCAAATGACCACTGTGCCTGTCAGTTGAAATTGCTACAGATGATATAACTTAAAACGGGCACAGTGCTCATCACTTAATATATGTACATTGCATACCACTTAAGATTGCTGCAATGAATATCATAAAAAAAATCACAACCGTGGTCATAAATCACTGAAATTAGCACTGTGAATCAATGGCATTTTAAATTGGCTGCCGTCCATTTCGCTTCACCAGGGGACTCATTGCATTGCCCGAAAAACAAGCATTGTCCTGGAATTAAAATAAATGTTCGCACTTCTCATTGATGACTCATAGGATTACAGGAAAAAGGAGCAGGAGTATGCAATTCGGCTGGCGAGCCTGCTCCACCAATCAAACAGATCATGGCTGATCTTCTGCTTCAACACCATGTTTACCCACTAACTCCATATCCCAAAATGTCATTATTATCCAGAAATCTATAGATTTCCGTCTTGACCATGCTCAGGGATTGAGCTTCCACAGCCCTATGGGGTACAGAATTCCACAAATTCACCACCATCTGAGTAAAGAAATTCCTCCTCATCTCAGTCTTAAAGAGCCTGCCCTTATTCTGAGACAGTGTCCCTTGGTTCTAGACTCACCCGCAAGAGAAACATCCTACACACATCTACCCTGTAACAACCTGTCAGAATGTTGTAACTTTCAATAAGATCACCTTTCATTCTTCTAAACCCGAGAGAATGCAGGTCCAGTTTCTGCATTCTCTCCTCATAAGACAATCCCGCCACCCCAGGGTTTATTTGGTGAACCTCTGTTGCACTCGCTCTTTGGCAAGTCTATACATCTTAAAAGGAGCAGATAACAAGTGTATAGAATAATCCAGGTGCTGTTTCACAAAGTCTTTTTTTTACTATTACAGCAACATATCTTTGCCACTTGTATTAAAATCCCGTTGCAACGAAGGCCTAAATACCATTTGTCTTCCTAAATGCTTACTGCATCTGCCTGCTCGTTTTTAGTGACTCATGAACCAGGAAACCCAGATCCCTTTGGCGATCAACATTTCCCAATATCTCACCAGTTAAGAAATAATCTGCCTTTTTGTTTTTCTAACAAAGTGGATCATTTTACACTTATTCAGAGAAACATAGAAAATAGGAGCATGAACAGACCATTCGACCCTTCGAGCCTGCTCCGCCATTCATTATGACCATGGTTGATCATCCAACTCAGTAACCTGGTCCCGCTTTCTCTCCATATACTTTGATCCCTTTAAACTCAAAAGCAATATCTAACTCCTTCTTGAAAATGTTTTGGCCTCAATTGCTTTCTGTGGTAGCGAATTCCCCAGGTTCACCACTCTCTGGGTGAAAAACATTCTCCCCATCTCAGTCCTGAATGGTTTAGCCCGGATCCTTAGACTATGACCCCTGGCTCTGGACACCCCTACCATCGGGAACATCCTTCCTGCATCTACCCTGTCAAGTCCTGTTAGAATTTTATAAGTTTCTATGAGTTGCCCCCTCACTCTCCTGAACTCCAGCGAATATAATCCTAACCGACTCCATCTCTCCTCATGCGTCAGTCCCACCATCCCAGGAATCAGTCTGGTAAATCTTCGCTGCACTCCCTCTATAGCAAGAACATAATTCCTCACATCAGCACACCAAAACTGCACACAATATTCCAGGTGTGGCCTCAAAAAGGCCCTGTATAATTGCAGCAAGACACCCCTACTCCTGTACTTGAATCCTCTCGATATGAATGCCAACATACCATTTGCCTTTCTGTAGACTGTTGAACCTGCATGCTTACCTTCAGCGACTGGTGTAAGAGAATACCCAGGTTTCGTTGCATATTCTCCTCCCTCAGTTTATAGCCATTCAGATAATAAACAGCCTTCCTGTTTTTGCTACCAAAGTGGATAACCTCACATTGATCCACATTATACTGCATCTGCCATGTATTAGCCCACTCATGCAACTTGTCCAAATCACCCTGAAGCCTCTCTGCATCCTCCTCACAACCTATTCTCCCAACCTGTTTTGTGTCATCTTCAAATTTGGAGATATTACATTTAGTTCACTCATCTAAATCATTAATATGTATTGTGAATAGCTGGGTTCCTTGCACCGATCCTTGTGGTACCTCACTAGTCACAGCGTGCCATGCAGAAAAATACCTATTTATCCCTCCTCTTTGTTTCCTGTCTGCAAACTAATTTTCTATCCATTGCTATACATTACCACCAATCCAATGCTCTTTACTTTTACACGCTAATTTCGTATGTGGGACTTTATCGAAAGCCTTCTGAAAGTCCAAATAAACCACATCCACTGGCTCCCCCTCATCAACTCTACTCGTTACATCCTCGAATAATTCTAGTAGATTTGTCAAGCATGATTTCCCTTTAATAAATTCATGCTGACTCTGTCCAATTCTGCAACTGTTCTCCAAGTGCTCTGCTGTAACATCTTTGATAATGGACTCTAGAATATTCCCCACTACCGACGTCATGCTGACTGGTCTAAAATTCCCTGCTTTCTTTCCACCTCCTTTTTTAAATAATGGATTTATATTAGCTACCCTTCAATCTCTAGAAACTGTTCCAGAGACTATAGAATCTTGGAAGATGACCAGCAATGTATTCAGTATTTCTAGAGCCACTTCTTTATGTACACTGGGATGAAGACCATCAGGCCCTGGATATTTATTGGCCTTCCATCCCATCATATTCCCAAACACATTATATTCCATCTGCCATGTTCTTGCACATTCCCATTTCCTGTCCAAAACCCCTTAAAGCCTCCTTGCATCCTCCTCACAACTCCATTTCCCACATAGTTTTGTGTTATCAGCAAATTTGGAATTATTCCATTTGGCCCCCACATCCAAATAATTTATAGAGGTTGTGAACAGCTGTGGCTGAAGCACTGATCCTTGTGGTACCCGATTAGTAACAGCCTACCATCCTGGCAATGACCCATTTATTCCTACTCTCTGCTTTCTTTCTGTTAACCAGTTCTCAATCCAAAGGTGTATGTTACTGCCGATCCCTGTGTTCTAATTCTGTTTATTAATCTCCAGTGCGGGACCTTATCAAATGCGTACTTAAAATCCAAATACACCACATCCATGGTTCTCCTGTCTCTATGCGACAAGCAGCATCTGAAAAAAAAATCCAACAGGTTTGTCGAACATGATTTCAGTTTCATAAATCCACGTTGATTCAGCCTGATCATATCATTTGTTCCAAGTGTCCCTGTTATCTAATTATTTTTAATAGATTCTAACATTTTCACTACTACTGATGTCAAACAAACAGGTTTGTAATTCTCTGCTTCTCTCTCGCTCTCTTCTTAAATATTGGTGTTGCATTTGCGAATTTCCAGAGTGCAGGAACCCTTCCAGAATCTACAGAATTTTGAAAGAATACCACTGATGCATCTACTATCTCTATAGCCACTTCTTCAATACTCTGAGATGCAGCTCATCCAGTCCAGGGGATTTATTAATTGACAATCCAATTAACTTTTCACGGATTACCTCTTTACTGATACTAATTTATGTAAGTTCCTCATTTTTTACAAGTCCCAAGGTTCCCTAGAATGTCTTGAAGATATTCTGTATCTTCCTCCGTAAAGACAGATGCGAAGTAATTGTTTAGTGTCTCTGCCATTTCCTCATTCTCCATCACAAATTCTCCATTCTCTGCTTGCATTGGACCCAAGTTCATCCATGTTAATCTATTCCTGTTCAAATACCTAAAGAAGCTTTTGAATTCCCTCTTCAAGTTGCGAGCTAGCTTACATTCAAAATATATTTTCCCTTTCCAGATTAGTTTATTGGTCCTCCTTTGTTGGTTTCTAAATTGCTCCCCATCCTCGGCCTTCCCACGTTTCCTGGCGAACTTCCAAAGCTCACAAGTTTGACCTAATGCAATCTTTAATCTATTTTGTTAGCCACGGTTGATTCACCTTTTCTGGTGGGTTTTTGTTTCTTCGAGGAATGTGCATTTGTTGTAAACCGTGAAATAACCTCTTTGGCTGCTAGCCATTGCCTGGCCACTGTCAAATCGTTTAATGTATTTTCCCAATACACCAAAACCAACTTGTCCTTTATTTCTTCATAGTTTCCTTTGATTAGATTTAAGAGCCTAGTTTCAGAATGAACTATATCTTTTCTTCAAACTTAATGCAAAATTGTATCATGTCCTGGTCACAATTTCATAATGGCTCCTTTACAGCAAGGTTATTAATTAGCCCTTTCACATTACAAAATACTAAATCTGAATGAGCACGATCCCTAATTGGTTCTTCAACATACTGCTCCAGGCATCCATCTCTTACACATACTAGGAATTCATCTCCCACTGAATTAGTGCTAATTAGGATGATGCAATCATTCTATAAATTGAAGACTCCCATTGTTAATGTATTGCCCATGCAAATGCAGCTGTAATTTACTGATGTTTACCGTCCAACATTAACACTGTTGCTTGCTGTTCGACAAAACATCTCCCACCAATGTTTGCTGCCCCTTGCTGTTTATTAGCTCCACCCAAACTGATTCTACATCTTGCTCCTTCGATCTAAGATGCTTTCTCACTAATGTACTGTCTCGTCCTGCATTAACAGCGCTACTGCACATCCTTTGCCCCTCCACCTATCCTTCCTAAATGACTGCATCGAGGATTAACATGTTCGTGTCGTGATGACGGACCAGGCCTAAATTAAACAAGCGTTAATCCATGTTAAAAATCAAGGTCCAGAATCCAACAGGCGCACGTTGAAATGAGGGATCAAGAGCCAGACACAAATGCATGTCGACACATTGAAGCCTGCCTCTGGGTGAAGGACACTGCCCAAGGCGGATGAACAACCTGTTCAATAATGTTCCTCATCCCAAAACTCTCTCACTCTCTTCACATATTGTCATTACAGTTTTCAAAGTAAAACACATGCCTCCAGGAGCAGAGATGTAAAATGAATTAAATTGGATAAATCAAAGGAAAGGATTCTCAAGAATAGGTGCAGCAAGAACCCAAATCGTTTTTTCTTTCAGTTGTACTGACAATCTCTCAGCAACATCCCAATACTAACAAATGCCGGTTCGAAAGCAAAGGATCAAAAGTGATATCGATTGAGGCAATGACACCACAGTGCGAGCACACAGCTCACACACACCAGACTGAGAGAAATATCCCTTCCCCTGAAGAGAGAGAGAGGGCGAGGGTTTGGGATTTGAACTGGGACTCCTCTCCACCCAGACGTTCCCCAACTGAGCAGTTTGCTTCATCGTTGGTACCTCGTTTAATATGTTCCCCGGCGTCCTGTCCAGTGGCAGGTTAATTCCACACAATTGGAGACAGAAGTCGTTTTACGAGGAGACCTGTTTTGTTGATGTAAAACATTTAATTCTAAGCCCTGTTGGAAACATTACTGCAGTTTCAAAATGGCTGATATGCCTAACAGGAGTACGTACTCCATGAATTCCACCTCTACAGTATTATTCCTAATTTGGTTTTCCCAATCTATATGTAGATTAAATTCACCCACAATTACAGTTGCACCATTATTGCATGCGTCTCCAATTTCCTGTTAAATGCCATCACTACATCATCACTGCTGTTTGGGGTCCATATACAACACCCCTCAGCGCTTTCTGTCCCTTGGTGTTTCTTAAATCCACCCATACATATTCCACATCAGAATTCTCTGAGTTAATATCCTTCCTCTCTTTGGTACTGATTCGCTCTTTCGCTAACAACGGTAGTCCACCTCCTTTCCCTTAAATGTGACTGGAATATCCATTCCCCATTCCCTTTTTGCACAGAGACTCACCTTGGACTGTCCCATACCTGGGAGGAATTGTCCAGATAGAGGATGCTGACAGCTGGTTGTATGAGCTGTACTTTGGGTGGACTGGGTGTTTGAGTGGCAGGTTCTGGGATATATTAGGACAACAGCAGCCACCATTCATTCTTTCCATGCGGCTGGTGTGTGAAGGTGAGTTTCCGTGTCTGAGTCTCTGTGTCTCTGTGCCCAGGTGAATTGCAAGCTGATTACAGTGTGTGTGTGCGTGCGTGAGATAGAGAGAGTCCAGCCTGAATCCCTCTCTCTCTGTTCCAATCCTGACCCTTTTCCCCAATTCCCACCCCAATGTCCCTGTCCAGGATCTTTTCCCCATGGGCGAGCTGATGGAGCGAAGGTGTTAGAGTCCAATGATGGAACACAGACCGTGTGGGATGGATAGTGTCGCATATTTATTGTCTCTCTCTGCCTTTCTCCCTCCAATTGTCTCAATCTCTCTCACTCTCTCTCAAACTCTCAAACTCTCTCTCCCAATGTCTCTCTTTCTCTCACTCAATCTCTCTCCCTCGCTCTCTCTTTGTGTTTCTCTCTCTCTCTCTCTCTCTCTCTCTCTCTCTCTGTGATTCCCTCTGTGTGTTTCTCTGTGTATCTTTCTCCCTCACTGGCTTTCTCTCTTTCAGTCTCTCTCCCAAACACTATCTCTCTCTCATTCTCTCTCATCAATCTCTGTCTCTCTCAATGTCGCTCTCTCTCTTTGTGATTCTCTTTGTTTCTTTCTCTCACACTGGCTTTCTGTCTGTCTCTCTTTCATCTGCAATTTCTTTGTGTCTCCATTTATTTCCCTCTGCATTTTCCCCTCCATTTTCCACCTTTTCCCTTTCATTGTTATTTTCTGTCTTCTCTATTTCTTGCTGCTTATTCTGTCTCTTGCTGCGTTTTCTGTCTCTTGCTGTCTTTGCTTTATTGCTCTGACTTTTTCTGTCTTATCTCTATTTCGCTGACTTTTTCTGTCTCTTTCTTTGTCTCTTTTTGACGTTGTCTCTCTCTGGCTTCTTCTCTCTCTCTCTCTCTTTCTCTGTGGCTTTTTCTCTATTTCTGGATTTCTTCCCGACCCGTGGAAAATGTGGACGCCCCCTGCAAATCCCACCCCCCGCACAAATCCCAGCACCCCCAAGCACTGCAAATTTCCCCCCATCACAAATCGTCACCCATTGCTAAATCCCCCCGCTCAACATTACCTCCACAAATTACCCTCATCACCCCTGCAAGACCCCCCTACACCAATAGCGACCCCGAAAATCAATGATCCTGCCAACTATAATGACTTCTGCTCCTGAACCCCCTTGATAAGTGTACCCTTTATTTTGTATTCTCTCTCCACGTTCTTCCAAAGAAAATGTATCACTTCACATTTCTCCGCATTGAACGTCATCTACCAACTCTCCCCCATTCCACCAACTTGTCTATGTCCTTTTGCAGTTCATAATGCTTCCAAGTTCTATGTTATTCGCAAACTTTGAAACTGTGCCCTGTAAACCAATCTCGACATCATTAATATATATCAGGCATATCTGAAATGGGTGAATGTGCAGGGCTACGTAAAGAAGGCGTGGGCGTGGATCGAGGTAAATTGTTCCTTCGTAGATGCAGCACAGACACAACGAGCTAAATGGCCCTTTCCGTGCTCCAACGATTCTCTGTCTCTACAAATGGAGCTTGTGGCTGCACAATCGGGACAAGTGCAAACGTTAGCATCCTTGTCCAACATTGCAGGGATTCAAAAAGGACATGTGACAGTTCCACTGCGCAAGCCAAGGGGCCCGAGTGGTTAAACCAATGGACTGCTAAGCTAGCATGCTCTGCATACACGGGCTTGTATCTCCTTCTGTTTGTTTATTTAAATAACATGCATCTATTAATATCTGTATCTGAATACATTTTGCAATATCTCACTGCAGTTTCCCAAAGTGCTGGCAGCATTTTCAGATTAACATTCCCAAATGGAATTCTTCACCCAAGTTATACGGGAATGAATATCAGAGATCCCAACCGAAATCCAGATTTTTCTCTCCATTCCTACCATGCCTCTTTACTTTTCCTGGATTCACATCGAATGAAAGAGCAGTGAGAACACTTGGTGAAGGAGCAGAAGCATAAAGTTAACCTTTGGGAATGAACGTATTGTCAAACCTTCCTGATAGATTAACTCTGTGAGACATACTTTGAGTAGATGGAGTTTAAAGTGAGAGGACATCTAAGTAACAACAACAACATATATTAAGATAATGCCTTAAAGTAATAAAATATCTCAAGGTGCTTCACTGGAGAATTATATAACAAAGTATGACACTGAGCCACATAAAGAAATAATAGGACAGATGACCAAAAGCTTGGTCAAAGAGGTGGTTGGCAGGAGTGTCTTTGAGGTAGAAACCAAGGTAGAGAAGTAGAGAGGTGTTGGGAGGGTATTCCAGAGATTGAAGCCTGGCAACTGAAGGTGTGGCCACCAATGGTAGAGTGATTAAAATCAGTGATGCACAAAATACCAGAATTAGAGAAGGTGCAGATATCTCTGAGGGTTGTTGGGTTGGAGGAGATTACAGAGAAAGGGAGGGGCGAGGCGATGTTGGAATTTTAAAACAAGGAGAATTTTGAAATTCAGACCATGCTTGACGGGGAGCCTACTGTAGGCCATCGAGTACAGGGGTGATATGGGAAAAGGGGACTTGGTGCAAGTTAAGATATAGGCAGCAGCGTTTTGGATCATTTCAAGTTTATGGAGAAAAGAATGTGGCAGACCATCCAGAAGTGTGTTTGAATATTATGGCCATGTCCCTGCCATTACCTGTTAGTTTATAGTAAGCGTGTCCCAAATGGGAAGAAGAACTATTAATGAAGATCTCAACATATTTCTGAGTGAGCAGTTCGTGAGGACCAACCATCTTATCGGTAAAGATAAGTCCAAAATTAGTATCTTAGCGTTGAAGGGGGTCCCAGAGGTACTGGCTGCGAACAGCAGATTTTTTCGATCCACAGAGCAAAGTTGGAAAAAAGTGTTAATTGTTTAATACATGCTGCCCCGGCTTGCACAATTGCGATTTTTCTTAAGATTTAATTTAAGATTCATCTAAAATTACAAATAGTCATGAAATGTGTATGGTTGTTCTTTCTTATTATAAAACATTGTTGCCTTTGATAAAGTGATGACTATGAGCTCCGGCTCTTATCTTTTTAACTGCACGCCAACCGATCAGAAGTGTGATTTTTTTTTATGTGGAACTCTGTCTGCACTGCTGTATTAAAGAATCAACCTGCAAATTGTTTATTTTCCTCTCCCTGTTTGGGCGAAGTTGGTCCAATATTCCGGGAGATCTCTTTGAATGGGATCTGGGCGTGGGTGGGTGACATTGGCCTGTCCAAACTATCTCACTCAACATGAAGAGATAGTCAGGCAGCCGTCGGATTCAGAAAACCTTCAGTGAGGAGTGGTAAAACAAACATTGTCGTGAGGAAATGTCATGTCACCAGCTGAGAGAGGCACAGATGATGCCCCTTGGGCAGCACTGCAGCTGGTGCCATGGGGTCATTGACAGGATGTGTGTCACATCAGTTCGAATGGTTGCGTGGTCAGGGCCATGTAATATCGCAAATAGTGGTTTCGCTGTCTTCAGAGACACAAAACCACCTAATATTCGAACGATACCTTTTGGATAGAGCTCAGAAATAAAATAAAAGGGACAGCCACACGACGAGGAGTTTCCAATCGACCCCCAAATAGTGAGAGGGAGATCGAAGAACAATTATGTAGACACATTTCTGAGTTCAAAAACTATAGGGCTATAAAAGTTAGGGATTTCAACTACCTCAATTTCAACCAGGATATAATCAGTGTGAAGTGCACAGAGGGGAAAGAATTATTGAACTGCATTCAAGGGAACTTTGTTAGCCAGCAAGGAACAAGCCCAACGAGAGGGGGCGCAATTACATAAGAACAAAAGAACTCGGAGCAGGCAAAGAACAACGAACAAAGAACATTCAGCACAGGAACAGGCCATTCGGCCCTCCAAGCCTGCACCGAACTTGATGCCTGCCGAAACTAACACCTTCAGCAGTTCCGGGGCCCATATCCCTCTATTCCCTTCCTATTCATATATTTATCAAGATGTCTCTTAAACGTCGCTATCGTATCTGCTTCCACCACCTCCCCATACAGCAAGTTCCAGGCACTCACCACCCTCTGTGTAAAAAACCTGCCTCGCACGTCCCCTCTGAACTTAGCCCCTCGCACCTTAAACCTATGTCCCCCAGTAACTGACTCTTCCACCCTGGGAAAAAGCTTCTGACTATCCACTCTGTCCATGCCGCTCATAACTTTGTAAACCTCTGTCATGTCGCCGCTCCACCTCCGTCGTTCCAGTGAAAACAATCCGAGTTTCTCCAACCTCTCCTCATATCTAATGCCCTCCAGACCTGGTAAACCTCCTCTGCACCCTCTCCAAAGCCTCCACGTCCTTCTGGTAGTGTGGGGACCAGAATTGCACGCAATATTCTAAGTGTGGCTTAACTAAGATTCTGTACAGCTGCAACATGACTTGCCAATTTTTATACTCTATGCCCCGACCGATGAAAGCAAGCATGCCAAATGCCTTATTGACTACCTTATCCACCAGCGTTGCCACTTTCAATGACCTGTGGATCAAGTCTCCAACCGATCTATATCCTCTGACAATCCTCATCATTATCCTCAACTCCACCAACGTTTGTGTCGTCTGCAAACTTACTAATCAGACCAGTTACATTTTCCTCCAAATCATTTATATATACTACAAACAGCAAAGGTTCCAGCACTGATCCCTGCGGAACACCACTACTCACATCCCTCCATTCAGGAAAACACCCATGCACTGTTACCCTCTGTCTTCTGTGACTGAGCCAGTTCTGTATCCATCTTGCCAGCTCACCTCTGATCCCGTGTGACTTCACCTTTTGCACCAGTCTACCATGCGGGACCTTGTCAAAGGCTTTACTAAAGTCTATATAGACAACATCCACCGCCCTTCCCTCATCAATCATCTTCGTCACTTCCTCAAAAAACTCAATTAAATTAGTAAGACATTACCTCCCCTTCATTAAACCATGCTGTCTGTCGCCAATAAGTTCGTTTGTTTCCAAATGGGAGTTAATCCTGTCCCGAAGAATCCTCTGTAATAGTTTCCCTACCACTGACGTAAGGCTCACCGGCCTATAATTTCCTGGATGATCCTTTCCACCCTTCTTAAACAAAGGGACAACATTGGCTATTCTCCATTCCTCTTGGACATCACCTGTAGCCAATGAGGATGGAAAGATTTCTGTCAAGGGCCCAGCAATTTCTTCCCTTGCCTCCCGCAGTATTCTGGGGTAGATCCCATCAGGCCCTGGGGACTTATCTGCCTTAATGCTTTGCAAGACACCCAACACCTCCTCCTTTTTGATAATGAGATGACTGAGACTATCTGCACTCCCTTCCCCAGGCTCATCATCCACCAAGTCCTTCTCCTTGGTGAATACGGATGCAAAGTATTCATTTAGCACCTCACCCATTTCCTCTGGCTCCACGCATAGATTCCCGTCTCTGTCCTTGAGTGGGCCAACCCTTTCCCTAGTTACCCTCTTGCTCTTTATATATGTATAAAAAGCCTTGGGATTTTCCTTAATCCTGTTTGCCAATGACTTTTCATGACCCCTTTTAGCCCTCCTAACTCCTTGCTTAAGTTCCTTCCTACTGTCTTTATATTCCTCAAGTGCTTCATCTGTTCCTAGACTTCCAGCCCCTCGAGCTCGCTCCGCCATTCAATACAATCAGAGCTGATCTCATCTCGGCCTCAACTCCACTTTCCTGCCCATTCTCCATAACGATCAACCCATTACTAACTAAAAATCTGTCTATCTCCTCCTTAAATGTACTCAATGTCCCGGCATCCACCGTACTCTGGGGTCGCGAATTCCACATACTCACGAACCTTTCAGAGAAGTAATTTCTCCTCATATCTGTTTCAAATCTGCTACCCCTTATCCTCAAACTATGACCTCTTGTTCTTGATTGCCCCACAAGCGGAAACATCCTCTCTGCCTCGACGTTGTCAATCCCCTTAATTATCTTATATACCTCAATTAGCTCTCCTCTCATTCTTCTAAATTCTAGCGAGTAAAGGCTTAAACTGCTCAATCTCTCCTCATCAGGCAACCCCTCATCTCTGGAACTAATCTAGTGAATTAGATTGTGAAGATAGTGAATTCTAGATTTAGTCTTCAGTAATGAAGCTGGGCAAGTGGAGGAATTAACAGTGACCATTTTGGAGATCGTGACTGTAACTCATTTAGTTTTAACATAATCATGGAAAAGGAGAAAGATAAAACAGGAGTATGAGTTCTAAATTGGGGGAAGGCGAATATTACGAAGCTGCGAGGTGACCTGGCGAAAGTGAATTGGATCCTGATACTTGAAGGAAAATCAGTGGTAAATCAGTTGTAAATATTCAAAGGTGAGATTCTACAGGCACAGTGTAGGCATATGCCCACAAAGATAAAGGGTGGAACTGCCAAATCTAGAGCCCCCTGGTTATCTGGAAGCTTACTGGGTAAGTTAAAGTCGAAAAATAAAGCTTATGATATCATAAACATCTTAATACTTCAGAAAACCAAGAGCAGTGTAGTAAGTGCGGGGGTGACGTGAAAAAAAGAAAATTGGAAAAGCAAAGGGAGGACATAAACCATCATTGGCAGGTAAAATCAAGGAAAACCCAAAGATGTTTTATCAGTACTTTAAGAACAAGAGGACAACTGAGGAAAGGATAGGGGCTCTCAGAGATGAACAAGGGAATTGGTGTGTGGATGCAGAAGTTGCGGGCCGACTTCTTAATGGATTTTTGTCTCTGTCTTCGCAGAGGAGAGGTTTGATGTAAACATTGTAGTTAAAGAGGAGGACTGTAAAATATTATATATAATAACTATAATGTGAGAGGAAATACTGGAGGGTCTGACATTCTTGACAGTGGATAAATCGCCAGGACTGGGAAAATAGGGAGCTGTTCCACTGGGACGGACTCCACTTAAACCGAGCTGGCACCATGTCCTGGTGAATTGAAAAACTGGGACACTGGGTCAAAATCGTGGAACTCCCTCCCTGACAGCACTGGGTGCACATATACCACACAGCCAACAGCGGTTCAAGAAGGTAGATCACCACCATCTTCTCAATGGCCATTAGAGACGGCCAATTAATGCTAATCCTTGCTAGCGAAGCCCACACAATCGCAGAACCGATGATTCAAAAAGGAAAAAATCCCAATTTCACTGTCAAGAGAAAAATATCGACAGCTAAAAAGAAAGCTGAAAGTTGTGCTCATGGGATTCTCCTGTGCATAAAACTGGCTCTGTCTCCATGCAACACACCTTGTTCAAGTACTTTGGAAGATCTGAACAGCATCTCTGCTGCTACAAGCACCACCGACCCCCCCCCCACCCCCACCCTCCCTGCCACCCCCAACCCCCACCGGTAGTCCTGTGCCAATGAGGAAGATATTTGACTACAGTGGCATCGTACAGTCCTAAATTAAAGAATTCTGAAACCTTTACTTATTGTTCTTACTTTCGATTGCTGGGACAGGTGGTGGGGCAGAGAGAGGGGCTAAGGGGGTGTTGTTGGGGGAATTGCATTAGCTGGTGCTTCTTTCAATGCCTGGGTGCGGGGCGGCGGGTTTGTGGGGAGCTGAGGTGGAGGTGAATATTCCACAGCTGCTGCAACGGTGCCAGAGGAGTCCGGGGATTGAACTAAATGTTCTTTGTGTCCCTTGGATAAATATTCCACTCGTAGGAAGAACGATCAACTTTTGGAAGGATGAGAGAAATCAGGACGTGCAAAGTCGATATTCAACATTGTGGTGATGCGCTCCAGCTCTTGAACTGGATCGGGCTCCACCAATCATTTTTCCCTCCCCAACATCTTTTGCACTCACTCTCACTCCCTATCAGTGATTAGTTTTGAATTAAAAGATTACTTTCTGAAATAACCAAGGATCATTTTGTGCTGTTTGATAACCTTTTGGATTTGTGCATACAGTACCCCTTTGTGTTTATCTCAATGTTTTCACATTTCCAGGTTCCTTATCTCATTACAAGGCATATCTACACAGAAGCTGTTTTCATCGTCTGCGATCAAGGTCTCACCCTTGTACTGCAAATAAGCATTTTACAACTTGTCATAATCTCCCAGAATTCCTTTACCTTGACATATTGCCCATACTGTGCCCTATTTTCGAGGTTGCCCGACTTTACCATTCAACTAAGGAGGGTTCAAATAAAGCTAAATGTTAGCTTATAATAATAAGTCAATTGTTAGTTTATAATAACTAGAATTTAACAATGAGTACTCTGTTTAGTAGGTTTTAGTAACCTAATAATCTAACACAGATGAGTGATTAAGTGCCTGATGGGCTGAGGCAGGGACAGAGGTGCGAGATGTTATGGAGGTGGGAGGAGACGTCATTTCTGATGGAGAAAACAACAGGAGAGAAACTCAGGTCAGGGTTGAAAAATAATCATATTTTACACAATATCATATTCAGCCCGATGCAACAGCGCAGAATCGTGATAGAATTAATGACATGAGTGCCGTGTTTCTGGTGAAGCCAAAGGGGGAGGCTTCGCTCTGTCCCGTGTTTAATTGGAGGATATTGGAGCTCATGGAAAACAGACTGCTAGAGTCTGACAACACAGAGGCAGTGGAGGATCGAGAGAGATGATGGGGAGCGGGAGCTGGGTGTTGGCAGGACACATGTGGAAGCTAACCCCATATCTGTAGATGATCTCGCCAGCAGGCAGTGTGTAGTTGAGGAAGAGGAGGTAGCAAGAATAGAAACTTCTGGGACTCCAGAGGCAATACTGCTGGTGTGGGAAGAGAGGCCATTGCTGGAGAAGCTCTGGTTACAATCAGATCAGTAATGTTGAAAACAGACGGGAGCAGTCCCACTGAAAGATATCAATGTCACAGATATGGGGAGAACAAGGATAGGTTTACTGCATGTTTGAAGGAATTGCTGGAGATAGTACAAAGAAAATTATAGCACAGGAACAGGCCCTTCGGCCCTCCAAGCCTGCGCCGATCCAGATCCTCTATCTAAACATGTCGCCGATTTTCTCAGGGCCTGTATCTCTTTGCTTCCCACCCATTCATGTATCTGTCTAGATACATCTTAAAAGACGCTATCGTGCCCGCGTCAACCACCTCCACTGGCAACGCATTCCAGGCACCCACCAGCCTCTGCGTAAAGAACTTTCCATGCATATCCCCCCCTAAACATTTCCCCTCTCACTTTGAACTCGTGACCCCTAGTAATTGAATCCCCCACTCTGGGAAAAAGCTTCTTGCTATCCACCCTGTCTATACCTCTCATGATTTTGTACACCTCAATCAGGTTCCCCCTCAACCTCCTTCTTTCTAATGAAAATAATCCTAATCTGCTCAACTTCTCTTCACAGCTAGCGCCCTCCATACCAGGCAACATCCTGGTGAACCTCCTCTGCACCCTCTCCAAAGCATCTACATCCTTTTGGCAATGTGGCGACCAGAACTGCACGCAGTATTCCAAATGTGGCCGAACCAAAGCCTTATACAACTGTAACATGACCAGCCAACGCTTGTACTCACAACCCCGTCCGATGAAGGAAAGCATGCCGTATGCCTTCTTGACCACTCCATTGACCTGCGTTGCCACCTTTCGGGAACAATCTACCTGAACACCCAAATTTCTCTGTACATCAATTTTCCCCAGGCGCAGTGGCGCAGTGGTTAGCACCGCAGCCTCACAGCTCCAGCGACCCGGGTTCAATTCTGGGTACTGCCTGTGTGGAGTTTGCAAGTTCTCCTTGTGTTTGCGTGGGTTTTCTCCGGGTGCTCCGGTTTCCTCCCAGCCAAAAGACTTGCAGGTTGACAGGTGAATTGGCCATTATAAATTGCCACTAGTATAGGTCGGTGGCAGGGGAATATAGGGACAGGTAAGGATATGGTAGAAATATGGGATTAGTGTAGGATTAGTATAAATGGGTGGTTGACGGTCGGCACAGACTCGGTGGGCCGAAGGGCCTGTTTCAGTGCTGTATATCTAAATCTAAAAATCTAAATCTACTGTATAGTTCACTCTTGAATTGGATCTTCCAAAATGCATCACCTCGCATTTGCCCTGATTGAACTCCATCTGCCATTTCTCTGCCTAACTCTCCAATCTATCTGTATTGTGCTGTTTTCTCTGACTGTCCCTTTCAGTATCTGCTACTCCACCAATCTTAGTGTCGTCTGCAAACTTGCTAATCATACCACCTATACTTTCCTCCAAATCATTTATGTATATCACAAACAACAGTGGTCCCAGCACGGATCCCTGTGGAACACCACTCGTCTCCATTTTGAGAAACTCCCTTCCACTGCTACCCTCTGTCACCTGTTGCCCAGCCAGTTCTTTATCCATCTAGCTAGTACACCCTGGACCCCATGCGCCTTCACTTTCTCCATCAGCCTACCATGGGGAGCCTTATCAAACGCCTTACTGAAGTCCATGAATTTGACATCTACAGCCCTTCCCTCATCAATCAACTTTGTCACTTCCTCAAAGAATTCTATTAAGTTGGTAAGACATGACCTTCCCTGCACAAAACCATGTTGCCTATCACTGATCAGCCCATTTTCTTCCAAATGGGAATAGATCCTATCCCTCAGTATCTTCTCCAGCAGCTTCCCTACCACTGACGTCAGGTTCACCAGTCTATAATTACCTGGATTATCCCTGCTACCCTTCCTAAACAAGGGGACAACATTCGCAATTCTCCAGTCCTCCGGGACCTCACCCGTGTTTAAGGATGCTGCAAAGATATCTGTTAAGGCCCCAGCTATTTCCTGTCTCGCTTCCCTCAGGAACCTGGCATAGATCCCAACCGGACCTGGGGACATGTCCACCTTTATGCCTTTTAGAATACCCAACACTTCCTCCCTCCTTATGCCGACTTGACCAAGAGTAATCAGACATCTATCCCGAACCTCAACATCCGTCATGTCCCTCTCCTCGGTGAATACCGATGCAAAGTACTCGTTTAGAATTTCACCCATTTTCTCTGACTCCACGCATCTCTTCACCTGAACCAGAGGGGTACCAATATCTTGGGGGGGGGGGGGTGGTGGAGATTTGCTAGTGCTCTTCGGGGGGGTTTAAACTAATTCAGCAGGGGAATGGGAACCTAAATTGTAGTGCCAGTGTACAGGATGTTGAGAGTACTGAGGTCAGGGATAAGGTAACAAGGACGCAAGAGGGCACTGGCAAGCAAGAACCTGGTTTAAAGTGTGTCTACTTCAACGCCAGGAGCATCCAGAATAAGGTGGGTGAGCTTGCAGCATGGGTTGGTACCTGGGATCTCGATGTCGTGGCCATTTCGGAGACATGGGTAGAGCAGGGGCAGGAATGGATGTTGCAGGTTCCGGGATTTAGATGTTTCAGTAAGAACACAGAAGATGGTAAAAGAAGGGGGGGTGTGGCATTGTCAATCAAGGAGAGTATTACAGCGACAGAAATGACATTTGAGGACTCGTCTACTGAGGTAGTATGGGCAGAGGTTAGAAACAGGAGGGGTGAGGTCACCTTGTTGGGAGTCTTTTATAGACTGTGGCCGGCACAGTGGCGCAGTGGTTAGCACCGCAGCCTCACAGCTCCAGGGACCCGGGTTCGATTCTGGGTACTGCCTGTGTGGAGTTTGCAAGTTCTCCCTGTGTCTGCGTGGGTTTTCTCCGGGTGCTCCGGTTTCCTCCCACATGCCAAAGACTTGCAGGTTGGGAGGAAAATTGGCCATTATAAATTGTCACCAGCATAGGTAAGTGGTAGGGAAATATAGGGACATGTGGGGATGTTTGGTGGGAATATGGGATTAGGGCAGGGTTAGGATAAATGGGTGGTTGATGTTCAGCGCAGACTCGGTGGGCCGAAGGGCCTGTTTCAGTGCTGTATCTCCAATCTAAATCTAACCTAGACCTCCAAATAGTTCCAGAGATGTAGAGGAAAGGATAGCGTAGATGATTCTCGACAGGGGCGAGAGTAACAGAGTAGTTGTGATGGGGGACTTTAACTTTCCAAATATCGACTGGAAATACAATAGTTCGAGTACTTTAGATGGGTCAGTTTTTGTCCAGTGTGTGCAGGAGGGTTTTCTGAGACAGGATGTAGACAGGCCAACCAGGGGCGATGCCACATTGGATTTGGTACTGGGAAATGAATCCGGCCAGGTGTTAGATTTAGATGTAGGTGAGCACTTTGGTAATAGTGACCACAATTCGGTTAGGTTGACCTTAGCGATGGGCAAGGACAGGTATATACCGCAGGGCAAAAATTATAGCTGGGGGAAAGGAAATTATGATGCGATTAGGCAAGATTTAGGATGCGTAGGATGGAGAAGGAAACTGCAGGGGATGGGAACAATCAAAATGTGGAGCTTATTCAAGGAGCAGCTACTGCGTGTCCTTGATAAGTATGTACCTGTGAGGCAGGGAGGGAGTTGTCGAGCGAGGGAGCCGTGGTTTACTAAAGAAGTTGAAGCGCTTGTCAAGGGGAAGAAGAAGGCTTATGTTAGGATGAGACGTGAAGGCACAGTTAGGGCGCTTGAGAGTTACAAGCTTACCAGGAAGGATCTAAAGGGAAAGCTAAGAAGAGCAAGGAGAGGGCACGAGAAGTCATTGGCGGATAGGATCAGGGAAAACCCGAAGGCTTTCTATAGGTATATCAGGAATAAAAGAATGACTAGAGTTAGATTATGGCCAATCAAGGATAGTAGTGGGAAGTTGTGTGTGGAATCATAGGCGGTAGGGAAAGTGTTAAATGAATATTTTGCGCCAGTATTTACAGGAGAGAAAGAAAATGTTGTCGAGGAGAATACTGAGATTCAGGCTACAAGGCTAGATGGGATTGAGGTTCACAAGGAGGAGGTGTTATCAATTTTGGAAAGTGTGAAAATAGATACGTCCCCTGGGCCAGATGGGATTTATCATAGGATTCTCTGGGAAGCTAGGGAGGAGATTGCAGAGCCTTTGTCCTTGATCTTTATGTCGTCATTGTCGACTGGAATAGTGCCGGAAGACTGGAGGATAGCAAATGTTGTCCCCTTGTTCAAGAAGGGGAGTAGAGACAGCCCTGGTAATTATAGACCTGTGAGCCTTACTTCGGTTGTGGGTAAAATGTTGGAAAAGGATATAAGAGACAGGATTGATAATCATCTTGAAAAGAATAAGTTCATTAGCGATAGTCAGCACGGTTTTGTGACGGGTAGGTCGTGCCACAGAAACCGTATTGAGTTTTTCGAGAAGGTGACCAAACAGGTGGATGAGGGTAAAGCAGTGGATGTGGTGTATATGGATTTCAGTAAGGCGTTTGATAAGGTTCCCCATGTTAGGCTATTGCAGAAAATACTGAAGTATGGGGTTGAAGGTGATTTAGAGCTTTGGATCAGAAATTGGCTAGCTGAAATGAGACAGAGGGTGGTGGTTGATGGCAAATGTTCATCCTGGAGTTTAGTTACTAGTGGTGTACCGCAAGGATCTGTTTTGGGGCCACTGCTGATTGTCATTTTTATAAATGACCTGGAAGTGGGTGTAGAAGGGTGGGTTAGTAAATTTGCGGATGACACTAAGGTCGGTGGAGTTGTGGATAGTGCCGAAGGATGTTGTAGGGTACAGAGGGACATAGATAGGCTGCAGAGCTGGGCTGAGAGATGGCAAATGGAGTTTAATATGGAAATGTGCGAGATGATTCACTTTGGAAGGAGTAACAGGAATGCAGAGTACTGGGCTAATGGGAAGATTCTTGGTAGTGTAGATGAACAGAGAGATCTTGGTGTCCAGGTACATAAATCCCTGAAGGTTGCTACTCAGGTTAATAGGGCTGTCAAGAAGGCATATGGTGTATTAGCTTTTATTAGTGGGGGGATCGAGTTTCGGAGCCACGAGGTCATGCTGCAGCTGTACAAAACTCTGGTGAGACCGCACCTGGAGTTTTGCGTGCAGTTCTGGTCACCGCATTATAGGAAGGATGTGGAAGCTATGGAAAGGGTGCAGAGGAGATTTACTAGGATGTTGCCTGGCATGGAGGGAAGGTCTTACGAGGAAAGGCTGAGGGACTTGAGGTTGTTTTCGTTGGAGAGAAGGAGGAGGAGGAGAGGTGACTTAATGGAGACATATAAGATAATCCGAGGATTAGACAATGAGAGTCTTTTTCCTCGGATGGTGATGGCAAACACGAG
This sequence comes from Heterodontus francisci, assembly GCF_036365525.1. Lineage (NCBI taxonomy): Eukaryota > Metazoa > Chordata > Chondrichthyes > Heterodontiformes > Heterodontidae > Heterodontus > Heterodontus francisci. The sequence goes on from NC_090415.1 coordinate 21,706,360, forward strand.
GGGACATAGCTTTAAGTTGAGGGGTGATTGATCTCGGACAGATGTCAGAGGTAGTTTCTTTACTCAGAGAGTAGTAGGGGCGTGGAACGCCCTGCCTGCAACAGTAGTAGACTCGTCAACTTTAAGGGCATTTAAGTGGTCATTGGATAGACATTTGGATGAAAATGGAATAGTGTAGGTCAGATTGTTTCACAGGTCGACGCAACATCGAGGGCCAAAGGGCCTGTACTGCGCTGTAATGTTCTAAGTTCTCAGATACTAGAGCAACAGACCCCGACAATCATGCTGCCTGTGGAGATAACAAAATAACACACGCAATCAGTGACTCTCCTGTGGAGATATATAATAATAGATGCAGTTACTCACTCTCCTGGTGGAAATGCTAGAATAACAGCCCCACTCCTTCACTCTTCCTGTGGAGATACTATAATAACAGATCCACTCCCATAAATTCCCTGTGGATATACTATAATAACGGACCCAATTAGTCACAATCCCTGTTTCGATACTGTAACAACAGACCCACACATTCACGCTACCTGTGGAGATAACAAAATAGCACACCCAATCAGTGACTCTCCTGTGGAGATACTACAATAATAGATGCACTTCTTCACTCTCCCAGTGGAGATACTATCATAACAATCCCACTCAGTCACTCTCCCTGTGGAGATATTATAACAACAAACCTACTCAGTGACTCTCCCTGTGGAGATACTATAAAAAAGACCAATTCAGTCACTCTCCCACTCTCCCTGTGGATATACTATAATAACAGACCCACACTGTGTCTAACGCCGTGGAGATATTATAATAACAGACCCACTCAGTCAGTCTCCCTCTGGAGATACGACAAAATAACAGACCCACTCAGTGCATCTGCCTGTGATATACTATAATCACCAACCCACTCTGTGACCCTCCCTGTGGAGATACTACCATAACAAACCCACTCACTGAATCTCCCTGGGGAGATATTATAATAACAGACGTACTCAGTGACTCTCCATGTGGAGAATCTTTAACAGCACTCAACTCTGTACCTTTTCCTGTGGAGATACTATAATAAAAGGCCGGAACAGTGACACTCCCAGTTGAGAAACAATAATAACACATCGTCTCTTTGACTCTCCCTGTGGAGATACTGTAATAACTGACCCACTTAGTGACTCAGTTGTGGTGAAAATATAACAGACCCACTCTCTTACTTTCCCTGTGGAGGTACTATAACAACAGACCCACTCACTAACTCTTCCAGTGTAGATACTATAATAATAAGCCACACAGTCACTCTCCCTGTGGAGATCCGATAATACGAGATTGTACAATAACAGACCCAGTCAATGACTCTCCGTATGGAGATAATATAACAACAAATCCATTCAGAGACTCTCTTTTAGGATAATCTATAATAAAAGACCTACTCGGTGGCTCAACATTTTGGGATGCTATAATAACATACCCACTCTGTCACAATCCATGTGGAGATACTATAACAACAGACCCACTCAATATCTCTTCCTGTGCAGATACTGCAATAACAGACATTGTCAGTGACTCTCCCTGTGGAGATACTGTACTAACAGTCCCATTCAGTGACTCTCCCTATGAAGATACTATAGAAACAGACCCACTCAGTCAATCTCCTGTGAAAATGCTGCAATAACAGACCCACTCAGTGACTCAGTTGTGGAGAAACTATCACAGACCCACTCTCTTAGCTTCTCTGTGGGATACAATAATAACAAACGCCCTCAGTCTTTCTCCCGGTGGACATACTATAAAAAAAGACCCAGTCATTGAGTCTCCATTTGAGACACTGTAATAACCGTCCCACTCAGTCAATGTCCCTATGGAGATACAGAAAATAACAGACCCACCCTCTGACTCTCCCTGTGAAGATACAAATATAACAGACCAACTCAGTCACTCTCCCTGTGGAGATACTATAATAGCAGACCCTCTCTGTCACTCTCCCTGTGAAGGTACTATTATAAGAGACCAACTCATTCACTCTCCCTGTGGAAATACTATAATAACAGACCAACTCGCTCATTCACCCTGTGGACATACTATAATAAAAAATCAACTCAGTCACTCTCCTTGTGCGGATACTATGATAACAGATCCACTCAGTTTGTCTACCAGTGGAGATAATATAATAACAGACTAACATAGACACTCTCCCTTTGTAGATACGATAATAACAGACCCACTCATTGAATCTTGCAGCAGAAATACAACAATAAAAGAAACACCCAGTGACTCTTCCCGTGGATATACTGTAATATCAAACACAGTCAGTGACCAGCTCAGTGGAGAGACAATAATAACAGACTCCCTCAGTTACTCTCCCTGTGGAGAAACTAAAATAACAGACCCAATCAGTCACTCTCGCTGTGGAGATGCTTAAATGAAAGATGCACTCAGTCACTTTACCGATAGAGATGTTTTAATAACAGACCCACTCAGTCAGTCTACCTGTGGAGATGATATCGGAACAGACCCACTGAATGACTTTCCCTGTAGAGATACTATAATAACAGACCCAATCAGTCACTGTCCCTGTGGAGATGCTATAATAAAGGATCCACTCCGTCACTCTCCCTGTGGAGATACAAGAATAACAAACCCACTCAGTCACTCTCTCTGTGGAGACACCAAAATAACAGACCTACTCAGTTTGTCTCCCTGTGGTAATAATAAAATACAAAGTGAATCTATGTGTGGAGCCAGAGGAAATGGGTGAGGTACTAAATGAACACTTTGCATCAGCATTCACGAAACAGAAGGACTTGGTGGATGATGAGCCGAGGGAAGGGAGTGTAGATAGTCTCAGTCATCTCATTATCAAAAAGGAGGAGGTGTTGGGTGTCTTGCAAAGCATTAAGGTAGATAAGTCCCCAGGGCCTGATGGGATCGGCCCCAGAATACTGAGGGAGGCAAGGGAAGAAATTGCTGGGGCCTTGACAGAAATCTTTGCATCCTCATTGGCTTCATGTGAGGTCCCAGAGGACTCAAGAACAACCAATGTTGTTCCTTTGTTTAAGATGCGTAGCAAGGGTAATCCAGGAAATTATAGGCCGGTGAGCCTTATGTCAGTGGTAGCGAAATTATTAGAGAGGATTTTTCGGGACAGGTATTACTCCCATTTGGAAACAAACGAACTTATTAGCGAGAGGCAAAATGGTTTTGTGAAGAGGAGGTCGTGTCTCACTAATTTGATTGTGTTTTTTGAGGAAGTGACGAAGATGATTGAGGAAGGAAGGGCAGTGGATGTTATCTATATGGACTTCACTGAAGCCTTTGACAAGGTCCCGCATGGCAGACTGGTACAAAAGGTGAAGTCACACGGGATCAGAGGTGAGCTGGCAAGATGAATACAGAACAGGCTAAGTCATAGAAGACAGAGGGTTGCAGTGGAAGGGTGCTTTTCTGAATGGAGGGATGTGACTAGTGGTGTTCCACAGGGATTACTGCTGGGACCTTTGCGGTTTGTAGTATATATAAATGGAGGAAAATGTAGCTGATCTGATTAGTAAGTTTGCAGATGACACAAAGGTTGGTGAAGTTTCGGATAGTGAAGAGGATTGTCAGAGGATACAGCAGGATATAGATCGGTTGGAAACCTGGGTGGAGCAATGGCAGATGGAGTTTAATCCGGACAAATGTGAGGGGATGCATGTTGGAATGTCTAATGCAGTTGATTATTATACAGTAAATGGTAGAACCCTTAGGAGCATTGACAGGCAGAGAGATCTGCGCGTACAGGTCCAAAGGTCACTGAATGTGGCAACGCAGGCGGATAAGGTAATCAAGAAGGCATATGGCATGCTTGCCTTCATCGGTCGGGGCATAGCGTATAAATATTGGCACGTCATGCTGCAGTTGTACAGAACTTTAGTTCGGCCACACTTAGAATATTGCGTGCCATTCTGGTCGCCACACTACCAGAAGGACGTGGAGGCTTTGGAGAGGTTACAGAAGAGGTTGATCAGGATGTTGCCTGGTCTGGAGGGCATTATCTATGAGGAGAGGTTGGATAAACTCGGATTGTTTTCATTGGAACGACGGAGGTGGAGGGGCGACATGATATTGGTTTACAAAGTTATGCGCAGCATGGACAGAGTGGATAGTCAGAAGCTTTTTCCTCGGGTGGAAGAGTCAGTTACCAGGGGACTTAGGTTTAAGGTAAGAGTGGCAAAGTTCAGAGGGGATGTGCGAGGAAAATTCGTTACACAGAGGGTGGTGAGTGGCTGGAACGTGCTGCTGGGGGAGGTGGTGGAAGCAGTTACGATAGCGACGTTTAAGAGGCATCTTGACAAAGACATGAATAGGATGTGAATAGAGTGATCCGGTCCACGGAAGTGCAGAAGTTTTTAGTTTAGGTAGGCATCAAGATCGGTGCAGGCTTGGAGGGCCGAATGGCCTGTTCCTGTGCTGTACTGTTCTTTGTTGGTTCTTTGTTCTGACAACGCAGCCAGCCACTGACCACATCAGTCTGTGCCATGGTGCGCACATGCCGAGAAAGGCTCCTGCTCTCTGCGCATGCGCTGCGATCCGACTTGCCAGGACTGGCTCGCGCATTCGCCAGTGACGGCATCACGTGACGTGTGCATCTTCGAGTCACGCGCCTGGTCGGCCGCTGCACATACACTTTACACGTGCAGCAATGCAACGCCAACGGGTATTTACTCATGGATATTACGCATTCGTGAAGCTTCGGCGCAAGTTTCTGAATGTGGAAGGAGAGGTTTCGTCGGGCGTTTTATCGCAATTATTTAGAAAGAGGAGTTTGCTCCAATCTAAGTTGCTCTGCTCTTGGACGTTGCTCTGCAAACATTTCCATTGTCTAGGGCACTACATGTGCTCCAGTCCCTGGTGTATGCTGTTATGAAACCATTTCCATTGTCTGGGGCACTGCATGTGCTCCAGTCCACTGCACTGCACTAAAATCCTTTCCATTGTCTGGGGCTGTATGCATGCAGTGCATGTGCTCCAGTCCCAGTTGTAAGTTGCTCTGAAAACATTTCTCGGTCAGTGTCCAGACAGGTTGAGAGAGACAGAATGTGAAGAACTAACTATTGAAAATCATTACTGCTTTCTTTCTCAAAATGAATGTTCCTGTTTCAGATGCAGAGTCTCACCGTTCAATGAACAAAGAACAAACAAAGAAAATTACAGCACAGGAACAGGCCCTTCGGCCCTCCAAGACTGCGCCGATCCAGATCCTCTATCTAAACATGTCGCCTATTTTCTCAGGGTCTGCATCTATTTGCTTCCTGCCCATTCATGTATCTGTCTAGATACATCTTAAAAGACGCTATCGTGCCCTCGTCTACCACCTCCGCTGGCAACGCATTCCAGGCACCCACCACCCTCTGCGTAAAGATCTTTCCACGCATATCCCCCCTAAACATTTCCCCTCTCACTTTGAACTCGTGACCCCCAGTAATTTAATACCCCACTCTGGGAAAAAGCTTCTTGCTATCCATCCTGTCTATACCTCTCATCATTTTGTACACCTCAATCAGATCCCCCCTCAACCTACGTCTTTCTAATGAAAATAATCCTAATCTACTCAACCTCTCTTCAGAGCTAGCGCCCTCCATCCCAGGCAACATCCTGGTGAACCTCCTCTGCACCCTCTCCAAAGCATCTACATCCTTTTGGTAATGTGGCGACCAGAACTGCACGCAGTATTCCAAATCTGGTCGAGCCAAAGTCTTATACAACTGTAACATGACCTGCCAACTCTTGTACTCAATATCCTGTCCGTTGAAGGAAAGCATGTCGTATGACTTCCTGACCACTCTATTGACCTGCGTTGCCACCTTCAGGGAACAATGGACCTGAACACCCAGATCTCTCTATACATCAATTTTCCCCAGGACTTTTCCATTGCTGTGTGCATGCAGTTCACTGTTATTGCACAGTGAACAGCTGAAAAAAATGGCTGCAGTATAACGATGCAGTAGTTTTTTATAAAGACGCGGTGAGATGTTTAAGGAAATAAAAACAAGGAATGCTGGAACCACTCAGCAGGTCTGGCAGCATCTGTGTAAAGAGAATCAGAGTTAACATTTCGGGTCAGTGACCCTTCTTCGGAACTGACAAATATTAGAAATATCACAGGTTATAAGCAAGTGAGGTGGGGGTGTGGCAAGAGATAACAAAGGAGAAGTTGCAGATTGCACAAGGCCACATAGCTGACCAAAAGGTTATGGAGCAAACGCAAACAATATGTTAATGTTGTGTTGAAAGACAAATCGTTAGTACAGGTAAGATGTTAACGGACTGAATATTGAGCAGCAGCAAGTACATGGACACGTTTTAACAGCGTCTGCTTGTTTTCCCTTCAACAATAGGACTTGGAAGTAGAAATCTGGCTGAAAGCCTGGCTGCCTGACCCAAACACGAATCGACCCAACTACATGTGTCCAAAGGTGATTTTGCACGACAGTACACAATGGATGTAAAACAAATGCTGTCCACTGGAGACTGTTTAACAGCGGAAATTCCTGAAGCCGGAAAATGTAAATCTTCAGTTTGGAAACATTTCAATGTTGTTGTTTTCCACAGTCATAACAGTTCAAGTGGATTTGTGCAAAGCAAATCTTGCAAACTTCTACTAAAATATCGCAGCAAAAAGACGTGAGATTCATGTTTACAGTGGCACACTGTTAAAGGATGTGGTCGACCCACAGCAGAGCCACGTCAGTCGGAACTTAGTTCAGTTATACGGACGAGCAAAAAAAAAGATATCCGCTCACAAGAAATAAAAAATTACAGACAAATGTATGAGTTTCTGTTGCAAATATATTTGACTGCCCAAAATGTCTCTGGTGAAAGGTTTGTTGAGCTAGCACAAGAGCTTATCAATGTGGGTGCTTCATACGGTCGAGTATCAGCATCAAGTGTGTTACCAAATCCAAATACAGTTTCAAGAAGATGTCCTGACGTGGCTGAAGAAAGGAGAAAACAACTAATTTCTCAGATTACTGACATACTGAAGGATGTGAATGTGGGAATGACAAATGACATGTGGACGAAGAACTACTGTAAAATCCACAATATGTCAATAACTTGTCATCTACATCCTTTCTTGTAATGTGGCGACCAGAACTGCACGCAGTATTCCAAATCTGGTCGAGCCAAAATCTTATACAACTGTAACATGACCTGCCAACTCTTGTACTCAATACCCTGTCTGATGAAGGAAAGCATGTCGTATGACTTCTTGACCACTCTATTGACCTGCGTTGCCACCTTCAGGGAACAATGGACCTGAATACCCAAATCTCTCTTTCCATCAATTTTCCCCAGGATTTTTCCATTGCTGTGTGCATGCAGTTCACTGTTATTGCACAGTGAACAGCAGAAAAAAATGGCTGCAGTATAACGATGCAGCAGTTTTTTTTAAAGACTCGGTGAGATGTTTAAGGAAATAAAAACAAGGAATGCTGGAACCACTCAGCAGGTCTGGCAGCATCTGTGTAAAGAGAATCAGAGTTAACATTTCGGGTCAGTGACCCTTCTTCGGAACTGACAAATATTAGAAATATCACATGTTATAAGCAAGTGAGGTGGGGGTGTGGCAAGAGATAACAAAGGAGAAGTTGCAGATTGCACAAGGCCACATAGCTGACCAAAAGGTTATGGAGCAAACGCAAACAATATGTTAATGTTGTGTTGAAAGACAAATCGTTAGTGCAGATAAGATGTTAACGGACTGAATATTGAGCAGCAGCAAGTACATGGACACGTTTTAACAGCGTCTGCTTGTTTTTCCTTCAACAATAGGACTTGGAAGTAGAAATCTGGCTGAAAGCCTGGCTGCCTGACCCAAACACGAATCGACCCAACTACATGTGTCCAAAGGTGATTTTGCACGACAGTACACAATGGATGTAAAACAAATGCTGTCCACTGGAGACTGTTTAACAGTGGAAATTCCTGAAGCCGGAAAATGTAAATCTTCAGTTTGGAAACATTTCAATGTTGTTGTTTTCCACAGTCATAACAGTTCAAGTGGATTTGTGCAAAGCAAATCTTGCAAACTTCTACTAAAATATCGCAGCAAAAAGACGTGAAATTCATGTATACAGTGGCACACTGTTCAAGGATGTAGTCGACCCACAGCAGAGCCACGTCAGTCGGAACTTAGTTCAGTTATACGGACGAATAAAAAAAAGATACAAGTTCACAAGAAATAAAAAACTACAGACAAATGTATGAGTTTCTGTTGAAAATATATTTGACCTGCCCAAACTGTCTCTGGTGAAAGGTTTGTTGAGCTAGCACAAGAGCTTATCAATGTGGGTGCTTCATACGGTCGAGTATCAGCATCAAGTGTGTTACCAAATCCAAATACAGTTTCAAGAAGATGTCCTGACGTGGCTGAAGAAAGGAGAAAACAACTAATTTCTCAGATTACTGACATACTGAAGGATGTGAATGTGGGAATGACAAATGACATGTGGACGAAGAACTACAGTAAAATCCACAATATGCCAATAACTTGTCATTACATCACAGTAGATTTTAAAATTAACGCCAAAGTTTTAGCAACAGCAATGTTTCCACTGGAGGACGCCAAAACTGGTGAAAACATCAGGCATGAGATTTTAAATCTGCTCGTGAATACTTTTGGATTCGACCCAGCAAATTTAAATAAACTAGTCTGGATGACAGATCAAGGCGCTCACATAGTGCTTGCTCTTAGACCATATCGACGTCTGGATTGTCAGGACCACGGATATAACACGGTCGTTCAACATTCACCTGATCCAAAGGAATTAGCTTCTGAAGCTCCAATTTTTGTAGCAAGTATACATCATGCCAATGCCTTGATCACATATATTAAACAGTCTGGTCTTGCTGCACAGTTGTCTTAACCTTTAAATCCAATGGGAGAAACGAGGTACAGTACTGTGTATCTGACACTGAATTTAATTCAGGATATTTATCATGAGCTGCACGAGAAACTGGAACAGCGTGGGGAAAACTAAATCTGGAAAACTTCACCCCCGATGTCTTGCAGTTTTTGGTTGATTTCCTCCGACCATTTTATGAAGCTCAGATAGAACTCGAGCGAGACCAGTATCCGAAATTGAATCTGGTAATTCAGTGGTTTGAGAAACTAAAACGATCCTGTATGCCACTTTCTTCAGATAGTCCAATGTAAGCAGTTGGCAACGGCACTGAGCGGGGCTTCTGAAGAAATTTGAAATCAATGATGAGCACAAGATAGCAACATTTCTCTGGCCTAAATTTAATCAGCTGCGAATGTTGTCCAGCCATGACAGGGAAGAAGTTTATTCTGAAGTGCGCAGACTTATCAACAACTTTAAAACAGAAGACCCTGTGAAGGAAATGACAGTGCTTGATAATTAACCTACTGCTGCCAAAAAAAGCAGTGGCTGAATTTGCTGAATGGGGGAATGTTCATGAAGAAATAAACACAAATGATGGAGTGCAGCCGTACACAGCACAGAGACCTGCTGTGTTGGCGATGGTAAACGAGCGTGATCTGTTCGGCTGGTGGAAGGAACACACAATACCCTAAATTGGCCAGGCTGGCCAGAAGTACTTTGCATTCCGGCAAGCAATAGCAGCAATGAGAGGAACTTCAGCGTAGCTGGAAGGACAATCAAACAGCGAATGACTGCCCTTAAGCCTTCCACTGTAGATTATATTCTTTTCCAACATGACAATTTCCGAAGAAGGGTGGCTGACCCGAAACGTTAACTCTGCTTCTCTTTCCACAGATGCTGCCAGACCTGCTGAGTGATTCCAGCATTTCTTGTTTTTGTTTCAGATTTCCAGCATCCACAGTATTTTGCGTTTATGACAATTTGTAAGATCTGTTGTTCTTTTTTTTCTGCCATGTTTGTAACTGACACGACTTACTTGCTATGTCTGTAACTGAGACTACTTACTTGCTATGTCTGTAACTGAGACGACTTACTTGCTATGTCTGTGACTGAGACTACTAAATCAAATGTTCACCGAACTGTATATTGGGTGCTTCATTGGAGCCAGCTATTTGTTTTCTTTTTAATCTACGGTTTGACGCGATTTGTTTCTGTTTTATCTGGTTATTATCACAGTGCCGTTTGTGGGAGCTTGCTGTGGGCAATTGCTGCTGCGTTTCCTACTTTACAACAGTGACTGCAATTCACAAAGATCTTCACTGGGGGAAAGTCGTCTGGGACATTGTGAAAGTGCTAGAGAAGAGCAAGTCTTTCTTTGTAGAGAGAAAATGGATAATCTCGTGAGAAGATTTCTTAAACGTCATGAGGGAGTCAAGACTTGTTTGAAAGTATCCAAGGAGACGGGTTGATATTTCTGACAGAAAAGAGAAATACTGTGTATGTTTGAAAGTTATCTACTAAAACGTAGTTCGGCTCCTAGAGTTAAGATCTTTAATTTTCTTTTATGCACTCGAGGAGTTTGAAGAAAAATGTTCAATGAATACATTACTGTCTTTGATCAGTGTTAGATTATTATTTTGCATTTTAATACTTCAAATCAGGGTTTCTGGGATGTTTTTTCTCTTTAATACAGAACTGTAATCTCATAGAGGAACAAGACAGCCCAGTGTGTAAAAACAATTAACAAGCAGCATTTCCAGGTAAACATACAAAAATCTCAAAGGATAGGTGGACACTCTGAAAACTTTGGAGGGTTGAGATTCACCCATAACATCAAATAATCTAGGGTAAGAATACATATGTTTTAAGTGATACTAACCTCCATGTAAAATTGTATTAAAACATTTCAATGCCAGAAATTGTTCAAGATATTTTTTCAACATTAACATATATGTTTTGTTTTGCTTTGTAGGCTATATGAGGCGCTGGCCATTATGTGCATGCTGATCAACCAGATGTCTTCAATCAAGCAGTACTACAGATCTGCAGTACTGTACACTAATGATCAGACAGCACCGGGAATCTGCAGTACTGTAGACTAATGATCAGACAGCACTGGGAATCTGCAGTACTGTACATTAACAATCAAACAGCACTGGGAAAGCCTGCTATCTAATCTGCCTTTTTTCCTACCAATCAATCTTTCCTTTCACTGAACTTTAGCTTCCAGTCCAATCTCTTTGAATTGAATTCACTGATCTTAGGAATAGCAGAAAGAAAATGATAATTTTGCTCTGTGTTGCTCATGTTCAAATCTTCATTGCTTTGCTCACCCACCAGCCCCCTTCCACTCCAAATCTCTACAACGCTCGAATACTGTGTTGACTAAAAAATGCAGGTGGTAAGGAAATCACTATCCCATGAACTCGGCCACAAAGTGGTCCTGTGTGAAAGTTGGGGGCTGGGGATGGGGGCGTTGGTTCCTGCTGATGGTATCAGGATCAGATTCCTCGCACCTCCCTCTGTAGGAATAGCCTGCTGCCAGAACAGAGGAACCTGATCACAACATTTGGATAAGTTCGATCATAACAACCTGTTTGATATCATTAACCAAGAGAGAATGGGAGAGTGGGTAAGAGAGAGAGAGAGAGAGATGGCAGTTAGGCACATGTAATGATGATTATCCCATCCACTTATGCATTGAACGCCACACACAAGGAGGAAAAACCTAGACTCAAGCCACAGCCGATGCCGAATGAGCTGCTCTCACCCGGTCAGGGACTGAGCACCAGAAACAGAGCAGAAATATCCCACAATCCATCCCCGGTCAGTGCTGATCAAGCTACTTCCACCTGCGCTATTGCACTAAAAAGAGCTATTGCATTGTACGGGACTGCCGCATTTCAAGAGGATTTTGCATTTCAGAGGATGTTGGATTGCAGGATAGCATTGCAATGCAACTTGTTATTCTGTTGAATGTTGCTATTGTACAGGAAGGGAAGAATGGACTCTGAGGAGCATTTGCACTCCAAGGTGCTATTCTCTTGCAAGAAGCCTTTGCATTCACAAGTTCTGTTATGCTTAATGGCTATTGCATTGTTAGGGCTGTTCCATTGCTGCTGATGTTGCATTGCAAGAGGATAGTACACTCAAGCGATGCATCCATTCCAAGTGAAGGCTGCATTCCACAAAGATCCACTGCAATAAAAGAGGCAATATCATTGAAAGAGGCTTTCGTGTTGCAAGAGATTATTGCATTGTAAGGGACTATTCCACATCAAGGGTTATGGCACTGCAAGATCTCTTGCTCTTCAAGGCGATGTTCAACTGTAAGAAGCCATTTCATTGCAAGGGGCTATTGCACTGCAAATGGATGTTGCATTGATAGGGGCTATTGCATGCAAGTTGTTGTTGCATTGTTAGAGACTTTTACACTACAAGGAGCTATGGCATATCATGCAGCTATTGTATTGCAAGTGGACGTTGAACTGTTCAGGCTATTGCTCTTCAGGAAGTGTTGCACTGCAAATGGTCTTTGTAATTCAAGGTGGCAATACACTGCAGGAGGTTGTTGCATTGCAAAAGGATATTGCATTGCATGAGGCGCATGCATTTTAAGCCACTATGCCAATGGAATTGGAAATTGCAAGCATCAATTGCACAACAAGTGGCTTTTGCATTGCAATTGTGAGAGTGTTGAAAAGCAAGATGTTGTTGCATTGCATGTGGATACTCTCCTGCAAGAGCTTAATGCACTGCAAGGAGCTGTTGCATGCATCAGGAAAGTGCATTGCAAGGTCACTGAAATCTGAGGAGCTATTGCTCTGCAAGGGCCTATTGTATTGCAAGAGTATTTTGCATTGTCATGGTCTGTTGTACTCAATGGGCTATTGCATTCCTTCGGGCTATTGCTTTGCACGTGAAAGTTTCACAACAAAAACTATTGCACTACACGAGGCTATTGCACAGGAAAATACCTTTGCATTGTAAGAGACCATTAGCATATCAGAGGCAACTTTATTGCAAGGTACCATATTAATGTAAGAGCCAATTGCATTACCAAGGGGTACTGCATTGCAAGGTTTTTTTTTGCAGGTGGTGTCTGTACTCCAACGGTCTATTGTAATGCATGAAGATGTTACACTGTATCAGGCTATCGCAGTGCAAGCAGCTATTGCACTCGAAGTAGTTATTATCCTGAAAGAGGCAACTGTACCTCAAGAGACTCCTGCCATGCCAGGGACTGTTCAGTTCAACAGACGATTGCATTTCTTCAGGCTTTTGCATTCAAAGTGAATGTTGCATTGCAAGGGGTTATTGTGTTGTAAAATGCCTTTACTTTTTAAGGGGCTTTAGTATTGCAAATGGCCTTTGCATTGCAAGGGGCTGTTGCATCAAGGGGCATTTGGATTGCAATCGGCTTTTGCATTGAAAAGGTGCTTTGCCATGCTATGGTCTCTTGCAGTCCAATAACCCAGTACAAAACAATGGCTTGTTGCATTGCAATTGCATATTATAGAACATAGAACATAGAACATACAGCACAGAACAGGCCCTTCGGCCCACAATGTTGTGCCGATCCTTTGTCCTCTGTCAAGGACAATTTAATCTATACCCCATCATTCTCCTTTATCCATATACCTATCCAAAAGCCTTTTGAAAGTCCCTAAAGTTTCTGACTCAACAACTTCCCCGGGCAAGGCATTCCATGCCTCGACCACTCTCTGGGTAAAGAACCTTCCCCTGACATCCCCCTTATATCTCCCACCCTTCACCTTAAATTTATGACCCCTTGTAACGCTTTGCTCCACCCGGGGAAAAAGTTTCTGACTGTCTACCCTATCTATTCCCCTGATCATCTTATAAACCTCTATCATGTCACCCCTCATCCTTCTCCGTTCTAATGAGAAGAGGCCTAGAATGTTCAGCCTTTCCTCGTAAGACTTATTCTCCATTCCAGGCAACATCCTGGTAAATCTCCTCTGCACCCTCTCCAAGGCTTCCACATCCTTCCTAAAATGAGGCGACCAGAACTGCACACAGTACTCCAAATGAGGCCTTACCAAGGTCCTGTACAGCTGCATCATCACCTCACGGCTCTTAAATTCAATCCCTCTGCTAATGAACGCTAACACCCCATATGCCTTCTTCACAGCCCTATCCACTTGAGTTGCAACTTTCAATGATCTATGCACATAGACCCCAAGGTCTCTCTGCTCCTCCACATGCCCAAGAACCCTACCGTTAACCCAGTATTTTGCATTCATGTTTGTCCTTCCAAAATGGACGACCTCACACTTTTCAGGGTTAAACTCCATCTGCCACTTTTCAGCCCAGCACTGCAACCTATCCAAGTCCCTTTGCAGACGACAATAGCCCTCCTCGGTATCCACAACTCCACCAACCTTTGTATCATCTGCAAATTTACTGACCCACCCTTCGACTTCCTCATCCAAGTCGTTAATAAAAATCACAAACAGGAGAGGACCCAGAACTGATCCCTGCGGCACGCCACTGGTAACTGGGCTCCAGGCTGAGTATTTACCATCTAAGACCACTCTCTGCCTTCTATCAGTTAGCCAATTCTTAATCCAACTGGCCACATTCCCCACTATCCCATGCCTCCTGACTTTCTCCATAAGTCTACCATGGGGGACCTTATCAAATGCCTTACTAAAATCCATGTACACCACATCCACTGGTTTACCCTCATCCACTTGCTTGGTCACCTGCTCAAAGAATTCAATCAGGCTTGTGAGGCAAGACCTACCCCTCACAAAACCGTGCTGACTGTCCCGAATCAAGCAGTGTCTTTCCAGATGCTCAGAAATCCTATCCCTCAGCACCTTTTCCATCAACTTGCCTACCACCGAAGTAAGACTAACTGGCCTGTAATTCCCAGGGTTGTTCCTATTCCCTTTCTTGAACAGGGGCACAACATTTGCCACCCTCCAATCACCTGGTACCACCCCCGTCAGCAGAGAAGATGAAAAGATCATTGCCAGCGGCTCTGCAATTTCATCCCTTGCTTCCCATAACATCCTTGGATATACCCCGTCAGGCCCGGGAGACTTGTCTATCTTCAAGTTATTCAAAAACCCCAACACATCTTCCCTCCTAACGAGCACTTCCTCGAGCTTACCAGTCTGCTTCCCACCGTCCTCTTCAGTAATACACCCCTTCTCATTCGTAAATACCGAAGAGAAGTACTCATTCAAAACCTCACTTATCTCTTCCGGCTCAACACACAGTCTCCCGCTATTGTCCTTGACCGGACCTACGGTCCCCCTAGTCATCCTCATATTACTGACATACGCGTAAAAGGCCTTGGGGTTTTCTTTTATCCTACCCGCCAAGCATTTTTCATGCCCTCTCTTAGCTCTCCTAATCCCTTTCTTCAGATCCTTCCTGGCCATCTTGTATCCCTCCAGAGCTATGCCTGTGCCCTTTTTCCTCAACTTTATATACGCATCCTTCTTCTTCCTAACAAGACTCTCAACCTCTCTTGTCAACCACGGTTCCCTCACATGACCATCCCTTCCCTGTCTGACAGGGACATGCTTATCAATGGCCCCTACTATCTGCTCCTTGAAAAAGTTCCACATTTCGACCGTGCCCTTCCCTGCCAGCATATGCTCCCAACTTATGCTTGTAATGGAACAGTCCCGTGCCATTGAGTAAAATAGAAACTTTCAATTCCAAAGCTATTTGAAATGTAGTGGGCTTTGCAACGCTAAAGCCTCTAACAAAGCAAAAGCATCTTGTATTGCAATAACCCCTTGCAGTGCAATGGCAAAGTGCAATTCAAAAGCCTCCAACAAGGAATGGCTACTTCCCAAACAATAGAGGGCAATTTCCCCCTTGCAATGTAATATCCTGCTGCAGTGCAACAACTCTATGCAGTGCATTTGATCCATACAGTACAATAGCCACATATAATGCAACAGCGCCCTGCATTACAATAAAATATTGCTTTGCAATGCAAAAAACATTTGAAATGCAATAGCCCCCTGCAGACCAATAGTCAGTTTTAAAGTAATAGTGGCCTGAAATACAAGGCCCAGTTGCAATGCAATAGCACCTTGCAGTGCCTGAGCCTCCATTGCAATGCAAATTCCCTTTGTAGTGCACCTTTATTGCAATAGTCCCTGCCGTGCAAAGTTATCTTGCAATACCAAAGTTCCATGCAGTGTAGGAGCCATTTGAAATGCAATATCCTGACGCAGTGCAACAAATTCATGGACTGCATTAGTTCATTGCAGCACAATAGCCATGGGAAATACAATGGCACCTTGCAATGCAAAAAAACATTGGAATGCAAAGTTCATTTGCCGTGCAGCCGTCCCTTGACAGTAATAGATGCTTGCAGGGCCCCTTGTAAAGCAATAGACAGTGGTAGTTCATCTCAGAGTACTTAAGGAAGTGGCCCTAGAAATAGTGGATGCATTGGTGGTCATCTTCCAAGATTCTATCGACTCTGGAACAGTTCCTACAGATTGGAGGGTAGCTACTGTAGCTCCACTATTTAAAAAGGGAGGTAGAGAGAAAGCAGGGAATTATCGACCTGTCAGCCTGACACTGGTAGTGGGGAAAATTGTAGAGTCCATTATCAAAGATTTTATAGCACAGCACTTGGAGAACAGTGGGAGAATCGGACAGAGTCAGCATGGATTTTCAAAAGGGAAATCGTGCTTGACAAATCTACTAGAATTCTTCAAGGATGCAACTAGTAGAGTTGATGAGGGCATGGGATTGGGGGTAACGTATTGCGATGGATAGGAAACAAAGAGTAGGGATAAACGGGTCTTTTTCAGAAGGGCAGTCAGTGACTAGTGGGATACTGCAAGGATCAGGGATCAGTACGAGGACTCCAGCTATTCACAACATATATTAATGATTTAGATGAGGGAACTAAATGTAATATCTCCAAATTTACAGATGACAGAAAACTGGGTGGGATGGTGAATTGTGAGGAGGATACAGAGAGGCTTCAGGGCGATTTGTACAAGTTGAGTGAGTGGGCGAATGCATGACAGATGCAGTATAATGTGGATAAATGTGTGGTTATTCACTTTGTTAGCAAAAACGGGAAGGCAGCTTATTATCTGAATGGCTATAAACTGAGAGAGCGGAATATGCAATGATACCTGGGTGTTCTCATTCACCTGTCGCTGAAGGTAGGCATGCAGGTCGAACAGGGCGTGAAAAGGCAATTGGTATGTTGGTCTTGATAGCGAGAGGATTCAAGTATCGGAGCAGGGCTGTCTTGCTGCAATTATACAGGGCCTCCGCTGAGGCCAAACCTGGAATATTGCATGCAGTTTTGGTTTCCTTATCTGAGGAAGGATGGTCTATGCTCTGGACTCCCCAGCAATAGGACATAACTGCAGGTGTTCATCAGGGTAGTGTCCTCGGCCCAACCACCTTCAGCTGCTTCATCAATGACCTTCCTTCAATCATATTGCAATAAGTAGGAATGATCGCTGATGATTGCACAATTTACACCTCTATTCGGGACTTCTCAGTTAATGAAACAGCCCATGTCCAGATGCAGCAAGACTTGGACAGCATCCAGGCTTGGGCTGATAAGTGGCAAGTAATATTCATGCCACACAAGTGATCGGCAATGACCATCTCACACAAGACAGAATATTGCAGTCTCCCCTTGGTGTTCAATGGTATTATCATCACTGAATTCCCACAATCAACAACCAGGACATAACATTGACCAGAATCTGAACAGTACCAGCCACAAATTACTATGGCAACAAGAGATGGTCAGATGCTAGGAATGCTGTGGTGAGTAGCTTACCTCCTGACTCCCCAAAGCCTGTCCATCATTTACCAAGAACAAGTCAGGAGTGTGATGGAATACTCTCCACTTAAATGGTTGGGTGCAGCTCAAAGAAAACGCGAGAAGCACGACACAATACAGGACAAAGTAGCCCGAATGAGGGCACCACATCCATCACCTTCAATTATCACTCACTCCACCACCGAAGCACAGTGACAGCAGTGTGCATCATCTACAGGATGCACTGTAGCAATGTGCCAAGGCTCCTTAGACAGCACCTTCAAACCCGTGACCTCTACCTCCTCGAAGGACAAGGGCAACAGTTGCATGGGAACATCACCACCTGCAAATTTCCCTCCATGCCACAAATCTTCCTGACTTGGAACTATATCACCGTTTCTTCACTGTCACTGGGTCAAAATGCTGGAACTCGCTTCCTAATAGCACGGTGGGTGTACATACCACACATGGACTGCGGCAGTTCCAGAAGGCAGCTGACCGCCACCTTCTCAAGGGCAATTGGGGATGGGCAATAAATGCTGGCCTAATCAGCGATGCACACATCCCATGAATGAATTAAAAAAATGAAACATCCTCTTGCACTCGAACATTCCTAAGTAATGAAATAGTCCATTCAGCACAACAGACCATGGCATTGCAAAAGCGTCCTTCAATACAATAGTCCCTTGCAGTGCAACAGCTCCTTTGAGTGTAAAAGCTTCTTCCTGTACAAGATGCTCTTCCAGTGCAAAGGTTCCACGCAGTGTATTGGTCCCTCATACTGCAACAGCCACATGCAATGCAATAGCACCTTGCAATGCAATATCCCTTGTGAAATGCAATGCTGTTCAGAAGGGCGGGAAAAAGAGTGGAAGGGCTATTGTCATCGGGGATTCGATTGTAACGGGAGTAGATAGGCGGTTCTGTGGCCGAAAACGAGACTCCCGAATGGTATGTTGCCTCCCAGGTGTACGGGTCAGGGATGTCTCAGATCGGCTGCAGAACATTCTGAAGGGGGAGGGTGAACAGCCAGTTGTTGTTGTGCACATAGGCACCAATGATATAGGTAAAAAAACGGGATGAGGTCCTACAAGCAGAATTTAGGGAGTTAGGAGCCAAGTTAAAAAGTAGAACCTCATAGGTAGTAATCTCCGGATTGCTACCAGTGCCACGTGATAGTCAGAGTAGAAATGAAAGAATAGTCAGGATGAATGCGTGGCTTGAGAGATGGTGCAGGAGGGAGGGGTTCTGATTTTTGGGACATTGGGACCGGATCTGGGGGAGGTGGGACTATTACAAATTGGACGGTCAACACCTGGGCTGGACTGGAACCAATGTCCTTGGGGGTGCT
This sequence comes from Heterodontus francisci, assembly GCF_036365525.1. NCBI lineage: Eukaryota > Metazoa > Chordata > Chondrichthyes > Heterodontiformes > Heterodontidae > Heterodontus > Heterodontus francisci. Next base: position 21,725,381 of record NC_090415.1, read on the forward strand.
TTTGCGAACGCTGTTGGGGAGGGTTTAAACTAATGTGGCAGGGGGATGGGAACCAAATGAGGTCAGTAGAGAGTAAGGATGTCGTAACTAAAGCCTGTAAGGAACTAGATAATGAAGTCAGCGTGACTAAGGGAAAGAGTAGGCAGGGAGTAGATGATGAAAGCAAAGGGACTAGTGGGGAAGAAGCTGGGGAATGTAGATTGGGAGCAGCTGTTTGAAGGGAAATCCACATTTGATATGTGGGAGGCTTTTAAAGAGAGGTTGATTAGCGTGCAGGAGAGACATGTTCCTGTGAAAATGAGGGGTAGAAATGGCAAGATTAGGGAACCATGGATGACAGGTGAAATTGTGAGACTAGCTAAGAGGAAAAAGGAAGCATACATAAGGTCTAGGCGGCTGAAGAAAGACGAAGCTTTGAAAGAATATCGGAATTGTAGGCACAATCTGAAATGAGGAATTAAGAGGGCTAAAAGGGGTCATGAAATATCTTTAGCAAACAGGGTTAAGGAAAATCCCAAAGCCTTTTATTCATATATAAGGAGAAAGAGGATAACTAGAGAAAGGATTGGCCCACTCAAGGACCAAGGAGGAAAGTTATGCGTGGAGTCAGAGAAAATGGGTGAGATTCTAAACGAGTACTTTGCATCGGTATTCACCGAGGAGAGGGACATGACGGATGTTGAGGTTCGGGACAGATGTTTGATTACTCTAGGTCAAGTCGGCATAAGGAGGGAGGCAGTGTTGGGTGTTCTAAAAGGCATGAAGGTGGACAGGTCCCCACGTCCGGATGGGATCTATCCCAGGTTACTGTGGGAAGCGAGAGAGGAAATAGTTGGGGCCTTAACAGATATCTTTGCAACATCCTTAAACACGGGTGAGGTCCCGGAGGACTGGACAATTGCTAATGTTGTCCCCTTGCTTAAGAGGTTTAGCAGGGATAATCCAGGTAATTATAGACCGGTGAGCCTGACGTCAGTGGTAGGGAAGCTGCTGGAGAAGATACTGAGGGATAGGATCTATTCCCATCTGGAAGAAAATGGGCTTATCGGTGATAGGCAACATGGTTTTGTGAAGGGAAGGTCATGTCTTACCAACTTAATAGAATTCTTTGAGGAAGTGACAAAGTTGGTTGATGAGGGAAGGGCTGTCGATGTCATATACATGGGCTTCAGTAAGGCGTTTGATAAGGTTCCCCATGGTAGGCTGATGGAGAAAGTGAAGGCGCATGGGGTCCAAGGTGTACTAGCTAGATGGATAAAGAACTGGCTGGGCAACAGGAGACAGAGGGTAGCAGTGGAAGGGAGTTTCTCAAAATGGAGACGTGTGACCAGTGGTGTTCCACAGGGATCCGTGCTGGGACCACTGTTGTTTGTGATATACATAAATGATTTGGATGAAAGTATAGGTGGTATGATTATCAAGTTTGCAGACGACACTAAGATTGCTGGAGTAGCAGATGGAGTTCAATCAGGGCAAATGCGAGGTGATGCATTTTGGAAGATCCAATTCAAGAGTGAACCATACAGTAAATGGAAAAGTCCTGGGGAAAATTGATGCACAGAGAGATTTGGGTGTTCAGGTCCATTGTTCCCTGAAGGTGGCAACGCAGGTCAATAGAGTGGTCAAGAAGGCATACGGGATGCTTTCCTTCATCGGACGGGGTATTGAGTACAAGAGTTGGCAGGTCATGTTGCAGTTGGATAGGACTTTGGTTCGGCCACATTTGGAATACTGCGTGCAGTTCTGGTCGCCACATTACCAAAAGGATGTGGATGCTTTGGAGAGGGTGCAGAGGAGATTCACCAGGATGTTGACTGGTATGGAGGGCGCTAGCTATGAAGAGAGGTTGAGTAGATTAGGATTATTTTCATTAGAAAGACGGAGGTTGAGGGGGGACCTGATTGAGGTGCACAAAATCATGAGAGGTATAGACAGAGTGGATAGCAAGAAGCTTTTTCCCAGAGTGGGGGATTCAATTACAAGGGGACACGAGGTCAAAGTGAAAGGGGAAAATTTTAGCGGGTATATACGTGTAAATTTCTTTGTGCAGAGGGTGGTGGGTGCATGGAACGCTTTGCCAGCTGAGGTGGTAGACGCGGGCACGATAGCGTCTTTTAAGATGTATCTGGGCAGATACATGAATGGGCAGGAAGTAAAGAGATACAGACCCTTAGAAAATAGGTGACAGGTTTAGATAGAGTATTTAGATCGGCTTAGGCTTGGAGGGCCGACGGGCCTGTTCCTGTGCTGTAATTGTCTTTGTTCTTTGTTCTTTGTTCCCTTGCAGTGTAAGAACCAGTTGCAGTAGAATAGTGCCTTGCTTTGCAAAATCGAATTGCAATGCAATAACTCTAAGCAATTCAATTGCCCTTTGAGCAGAATGGTCCGTGGTAATGTCAACTCCTTTTGCCATGTAATAGCCACTTGCAGTGCAATAGTACTTTGGACTGCAATAGCCTCTTGCGATACAATTTCCCGTGCATTTGTTCAGCTCCATGCAGTGCATTAGTCCCTTGGATAACCATAACTACATGCAATACCACATTGTCTTGAACTACTCCCTGTTTAGCGTCTTGTAATGAAACATCCACTTGCGATGCAACAGATCATTCAACACATGAGACCCTTCGAATGCAGAAGCCTCTTACAAAGCAATATATCTTTTAAGTGAATAGCCACTTGCAGTGCAACAGCACCTTGCAATGCAGGAGCCTCAGGCAGTGCAACAGTCCCTACCAATGCAAAGAACTTTGGGAGCAGCACAGCCCTTGCAGAGCAAAGGCATTTGAAGTGCAATAGCCAAATAGCCACTTGCCCATGCAGTGAATAAAATCCTTTTTTTATTCATTCATGGGATGTGGACGTCACTGGCCAGGCCAGCATTTATTGCCCATCCCTAATTGCCCTTGAGAAGGTGGTGGTGATCTGCATTCTTCAACCGCTGCAGTCCATTTGGGGTAGGTATACCCACAGTGATGTTGGAAGGGAGTTCCAGGATTTTGACCTCGCGACAGTGAAGGAACAGTGATATAGTTCCAAATCAGGATGGTGTCTGAATTGGAGGGTACCTTGCAGGTGGTGCTGTTCCCATGTATTTGCTGCCCTTGTCCTTCTAGTTGGGAGAGGCAGCAGTTTTGGAAGGTGCTGTCGAAGGAGCCTTGGTGCACTGCTGCAATGCATTTTGTAGATGGTACACACTGCTGCCACTGTGCGTCGGTGGTGGAGGGAGTGAATGCTTGCAGATGGGGTGCCAATCAAGTGGGCTGCTTTGTCCTGGATGGTGTCGAGCTCCTTGAGCGTTGCTGGAGCTGCACCCATACAGGCAAGTGGAGAGTATTCCATCACACTCCTGACTGGTGCCTTGAAAATGATGGACACTCTTTGGGGAGTCAGTAGGTGAGTTACTGGCCTCAGGATTCCTAGCCTCTGACTTGCTCTTGTAGCCACGGTATTTATATAGCTACTCCAGTTCAGTTTCTGGTCAAAGGTAGCCTCTGGCATGTTGATAGTGGGGGATTCAGCGATGGTAATGTGGTTGAATGTCAAGGGGAGATGGTTAGATTCTCTCTTGTTGGAGATGATCATTGCCTGGCACTTGTGTGGTGCTAATGTTACTTGCCACTTCTCAGCCCAAGCCTGGATATTATCCATGTCTTGCTGCACTTCTGCACGGACTGCTTCAGTACCTGAGGAGTCATGAATGGTGCTGAATGTTGTGCAATCATCAGCGAACATCCCCACTTCTGACAGTATGATTGAATGACGGTCATTGATGAAGCAGCTGAAGATGGTTGGGCCTAAGACACTACCCTGAGGAACTCCGGCTTTGATGCCCTGGAGCTCGGATGATTGGCCTCCAACAACCACAACCATTTTCCTTTGTGCTAGGTCTGACTCCAGCCAGCGGAGCGTTTTCCACCTGATTCCCATTGAACTCAATTTTGCTTGGGCTCCTTGATGCCAGACTCGGTCAAATGCTGCTTTGATGTCAAGGACAGTCAGTCACGCCTCACCTCTTGAGTTCAGCTCTTTTGTCCATGTTTGAACCAAGGCTGTAATGAGGTCAGGAGCTGAGTGGCCCTGGCGGAAACCAAACTGACGTCACTGAGCAGGTTATTGCGAAGCAAGTGCCGTTTAATGGCACAGCTGAAGACACCTTCCATCACTTTACTGATGATTGAGAGTGGGCTAATGGGGCGGTAATTGGTCGGGTTGTATTTGTCCTGCTTTTTGTGTACAGGACATACCTGGGCAATTTTCCACATTGCAGGGTAGATGCCAGTGTTGCAGCTGTACTGGAACAGCTTGTCTAGGAGCACAGCAAGTTCTGGAGTACAGGTCTTCAGTACTATTGCGGAATATTGTCAAGGCCCATAATTTTTGCTGCATTCATTTCTTGATATAACGTGGAGTGAATCAAATAGGCTGAAGTCTGGCATCTGTGATGCTGGGGACTTCAGGAGAAGGCCGAGATGGATCATCAACTCGGCACTTCTGGCTGAAGACTGTTGCAAATCTTCAGCTTTATCTTTCGCACTGATGTGCTGGGCTCCCCCATCATTGAGGATGGGGATATTTGTGGAGCCACCTCCTCCAGTTAGTTGTTTAATTGACCACCACCATTCACGGCTTGATGTGACAGGACTGCAGAGCTTAGATCTGATCAGTTCGTTATGGGATCGCTAAGCTCTGTCGATCGCATGCTGCTTACGCAGTATGGCAAGCAGGTAATCCTGTGCTGTAGCTTCACCAGGTTGACACCTCTTGACACCTCATTTTGAGGTATGCCTGGTGCTGCTCCTGGCATGTCTTCCTGCACTCTTCATTGAACCAGGGTTGGTCTCCAGGCTTGAAGGTAATGGTGGAGTGGGGGACATGCTGAACCATGAGGTTACAGATTGTGATTGAGTACAATTCTGCTGCTGATGATGATCCACAGCGCCTCATGGATGCCCAGTTTTGCATTGCTAGATCTGTTCAAAATCTATCCCATTTAGCACGGTCATTTTGCCACACTACACGATGGACGGTATCCTCAACTTGAAGGCGGGACATCGTCTCCACAAGGACTGTGCGGTGGTCACTCCTACCAATGCAGTCATGGACAGAAGCATCTGCGATAGGCCGATTGGTGAGGACGAGGCCAAGTATGTTTTTCCCTTGTGGAGGTTCCCCCACCACCTGCCGCATACCCAGTCTAGCAGCTATGTCCTTTTGGACTCGGCCAGCTCGGTCAGTAGTGGTGCTATCGAGCCACTCTTGGTGTTGGACATTGAAGTCCCCCACTCAGTGTGCATTTTGTTCCCCTGCCTCCCTCAGTGCTTCCTCCAAGTGGTGTTCAACATGGAGGAGTACTGAGTCATAAGCTGAGGGAGGGTGGTAGGTGGTAATCAGTAGGAGGTTTCCTTGTCCATGTTTGACCTGATGCCATGAGACATCATGGGGTCCGGAGTCGATGTTTAGGACTCCCAGGGCAACTCCCTCCCTACTATATACCACAGTGCCACCTCTTCTGGTGGGTCGATCCAGCCAGTGGGACAGGACAGACCCGGCGATGGTGATGGCAGTGTCAGGGATATTGTCTGCAAGGTATGATTCCGTGAGTATGAGTATGTCGGGCTGTTCCTTGACTAGTCTGTGGGATAGCTCTCACAACTTTGGAACAAGACTTCAGATGTTAGCAAGGAGGCCTTTGCAGGGTCGACAGGGTTTGCCGTTGTTGTTTCCGGTGCCTAGGTCGATGCTGGGTGGTCCGTCCAGTTTCATTCCTTTTTAGTGACTTCGTAGCGGTTAGGTACAACTGAGTGGCTTGCTCGGGCATTTCAGCGGGCATGTAAGTGTCACCCACATTGCTGTGGGTCTGGAGTCACATGTAGAACAAAGAACAAAAAACAAAGAACAGTACAGCACAGGAACAGGCCATTCGGCCCTCCAAGCCTGCGCTGATCTTTTTGCCTGCCTAAACTAACACCTTCTGCACTTCCAGGGCCCATATCCCTCTATTCGCTTCCTATTCATGTATTTGTCAAGATGTCTTTTAAACTTCGCTTATCGTATCTGCTTCTACCACCTCCCCTGGCAGCAAGTTCCTGGCACTCAACACCCTCTGTGTAAAAAACTTGCCTTGCACATCCCCTCTAAACTTTGCCCTTCGCACCATAAACCTATGTCCCCAAGAAACTGACTCTTCCACCCTGGGTAAAAGCTTCTGACTATCCACTCTGTCCATGCCGCTCATAACTTTGTAAACCTATATCATGTCGCCCCACCTCCTCCGTCGTTCCAGTGAAAACAATCCGAGTTTATCCAACCTCGCCTCATAGCTAATGCCCTCCAGACTGGGCAACATCCTGGTAAAGTTCCTCTGTACTGTCTCCAAAGCCGACACGTCCTTCTGGTAGTGTGGTGACCAGAATTGCACGCAATATTCCAAGTGTGGCCGAACCAAGGTTCTGTACAACTGCATCATGACTTGCCAATTGTTGTACTCTATGCCTCGAACGATGAAGGCAAGCATGCCGTATGCCTTCTTGACTACCTTATCCACCTGCGTTGCCACTTTCAGTGACCTGTGGACCTGTATGCCCAGATCTCTCTGCCTGTCAATATTCCTAAGGGTTCTGCCATTTACTGTATACCTCCCACCTGCATTAGATCTTCCAAAATACATGACCTCACATTTGTCCGGATTAAACTCCATCTGCCATTTCTCTGCCAAGTCTCCAACTGATCTGTATCCTGCTGCATCCTCTGACAAACCTCATCATTATCCGCAACTCCACCAACCTTTGTGTCATCTGCAAACTTACTAATCAGACCAGCTACATATTCCTCCAAATCATTTATATATACTACAAACAGCAAAGGTCCCAGCACTGATCCCTGCCCAGCACCACGAGTCACATCCCTCCATTCAGAAAAACTCCCATCCAATGAGACCCTCTGTCTTCTGTGACCGAGCCAGCTCTGTATCCATCTTGCCTGCTCACGTCTGATCCCGTGTGACTTCACCTTTTGTACCAGTCTGCCATGCGGGACCTTTTCAAAGGCTTTACTTCCTTCATCAATCATCTTCGTCACTTCCTCAAAACTCAGTCAAATTAGTAAGACACGACCTCCCCTTCACAAAACCAAGCTGTCTCTCGCTAATACGTTCGTTTGTTTCCAAATGGGAGTAAATCCTGTCCCGAATAATCCTCTGTAATAGTTGCCCTACCACTGACGTAAGGCTCACCCGCCTCTAATTTCCTGGATTATCCTTGCCACCCTTCTTAAACAAAGGAACAGCATTGGCTATTCTCCAGTCCTCTGGGACCTCACCTGTAGCCAATGAGGATGCAAAGATTTCTGTCAAGGCCCCAGCAATTTCTTCCCTTGCCTCCCTCAGTATTCTGGGGTAGATCCCATCAGGCCCTGGGGACTTATCTACCTTAATGCTTTGCAAGCCACCCAACACCTCCTCCTTATGGATAATGAGATGACTGAGACTTTCTGCATTCCCTTCCCTATGCTCATCATCCACCAAGTCCTTCTCTTTGGTGAATACTGATGCAAAGTACTCATTTAGCTCCTCGCCCATTTCCTCTGGCTCCACACATTGATTCCCTCCTCTGTCCTTGAGTGGGCTATCGTTTTCCCTGGTTACCTTCTTGCTCTTTATATATGTGTAAAAAGCCTAGGGATTTTCATTAATCCTGTTTGCCAATGACCTTTGATGACCACTTTTAGCACTCCTAACTCCTTGTTTAAGTTCCTTCCTACTGTCTTTATATTCCTCAAGAGCTTTGTCTGTTCCTCGCCTTACAACCCTTACAATTGCTTCATTTTTCTTTTTGACTTGGCTCCCAATAGCCCATGTTATCTAAGCTTCCGGAAACTTGCCAAAATTGTTTTACTTCCTCACAGGAACATGCTGGTCCTGGATTCTGATCAGCTGATTTTTGAAAGACTCCCACATGTCAGATGTTGATTTACCCTCAAACAGCGGCCCCCAATCTAAATTCTTCAGATCCTGCCTAATATTGTTATAATTATCCTTCCCCCAATTTAGCACCTTCACCCAAGGACTACTCTTATCCTTATCCACAAGTACCTTAAAACTAGTGGAATTATAGTCACTGTTCCTGAAATGCTCCCCATACTGAAACTTCGACGACCTGGCCGGGCTCATTCCCCAATACCAGTTCCACAATGGCCCCATCCCTAGTTGGACTATCTACATACTGTTTCACGATGCCCTCCTGGAAGCTCCTCACACATTCTGCCCCATCCAAGCCCCTAGCACTAAGCGAATCCCAGTCAATATAGGGTATGTAGGCCAGACCAGGTAAGGACAGCAGAGTTCCTTCCCAAAGGACATTCGTGAACCAGATGGGTTTTTACAACAATATAAAAGCAAAATACTGCAGATGCTGGAAATCTGAAATAAAAACAAGAAACGCTGGAACCACACAGCAGGTCTGGCAGCATCTGTGGAAAGAGAAGCAGAGTTAACGTTTCGGTTCAGTGACCCTTCATCGGAACTGACAAATATTAGAAAAGTCACAGGTTATAAGCAAGTGAGGTGGGGGTGGGGCAAGAGGTAACAAAGGAAGCCTAGATTGGACCTAGCCGCATCGCTGACCAAAAGGTCACGGAGCAAAGGCAAACAATATGTTAATGGTCGGTTTTTGCAACAATCGACAATCGCTTCGTGGCCATCATTAGACTCGCTTTTAATTCCAGATTTGTGGATCAATAAAAGCTTGTAATGTAATAGTGCCCTGCAATACAATATCCACTTACTCTCAACAGCCCCTTGCAAAACAATTTCTCTTGCAGTTTTGCAGCAATTGTCATTGCAATAGCCTCAAGTAGTACAGTCGCCTCTTGTACAGCAATGGACCCTTGAAAAGCAACAGGGAATTGCAATGCTGCAGCCTTTTGTAATGCAGTAGCCTCTTTCCATGCAATAGCCTCTCTGGAATGCAACTTCCACATTCAATGACTCAGTTCTTTGAGAGTAATTGAAATTTGCAGCCAAAGAACTTTTACAAGGCAATAGTGCCTTAAAATGCAGGCCATAAGCCTCTTGCAATACAACGGCATTTTGCAGTGCCATCGCCCATTACAATGGGCCCTGCAATGTAAAAAAAAAACCAGCAGGTGATTGCAGTACAATAGCCCCATTGAATGCAACACTCATTTTGCACTGCAGTATTCCCATACTAAAGCCCTTTGCAGTGCAAGAGCCCTACCCGTTTCGTACACATTTTCAATGGAATAGCTGCTTGCACTGTAATGGCTCCTTGCAATGTAATAACCAACTGCAATGCAAAAGGTCCTTAAGTGCAATAGAACATTTCCATGCAAAATTCACATGCACTATAATTGGCCAAGCCATACTCTAGTCCCTTGCAATGCAAAAGCCTCAAACAAAGCAGAACCTCTTGAAATGCAAAAAAAATCCCTTGAATTGCAATAGCCCCTTTCAGTGCAAAAACAATTGCAATGTAACAGTCTCTTCCTGTGGCATAGCACCTTTAATGCAAACATTGTGTTGCAGTGCAATTGCACCTTGCATGAAAGGCCCCTTGCTGTGCAACAGTTCCATGTGGAAAAAATAGCCCTTGCAGTGCAGCAGTCTGTTGCAGCGCAATAGCCTCTTGAGGTGCCACAGGCTCTTGTTAAATAACAGACTCATGCAATGAAATAAACCATTGCAGTTGAACATCCAGGTGCTCGGCATTAGACCTGAGAAATGCGATATTCGGTCTGGGGTGCAGTAGACCCTTGCAATTCTAAAGCATCTCAGAATGTAATAACAGCTTCAAGTGAAATAGCCTATTTGAGTGTAATAACTACCTGCAATTCGCCATGTGCATGCAATGCAATAGCGGCTTGGTTTCCAAACTATCTTGCAATGCAATCGAGTCTGCAAACAAAATTACCGCTTGAAAATGAAAATCCACTTGCAATGCAATCACCCTTTGCAATATAAGTGCATTGTGCAGTGCAAGGAGCCATTGAAAAGCTGAAGTCAATGGGAATCGGGGGGAAACTCTACACTGGTTGAAGTCATACCTTGTGCAAAGGAAGATGGTTGTGGTTGTTGGAGGTCACTTATTTCAGCTCCTGGACATCACTTCAGGAGTTACTCAGGGTAGTGTCCTAGGTCCAATCATCTTCAGCTGCTTCATCAATGACATTCTTTCAATCATAAGGTAGAAGTGGGGAGGTTTGCTGATGATTGCACAATGTTCAGCAGCATTCGTGACTCCTCAGATACCGAAGCAGTCATTGTAGAAATGCAGCAAGACTTGGACAATAGCCAGGCTTGGGCTGATAATTGGCAAGTAACATTCACGCCACACAAGTACCACATATGCCTGATCCTACTGTAACACTCATGAGGTTAGGCTGTTAACTATTCTCTGCTTAGATTGCCCTTGGCCAACCATCTTCAGTTTCTTCATCAATGACATTCTCTCCATCATTAGGTCAGAAGAGAGGATGTTCACTGGTGATTGTATGATATTCAGCACCATTCACAACTCCTCGATACTGAAATAGTCCGTGTCAGTATGCAGCTACATTCAGACTTAGGATGATAATTGGCAATAAACATGCGCGCTGCATTAATATCAGACAATGACCACCTCAAACAAGAGAGAATCTAACCATTTCCCTTAACATTCAACAATATTACCATCGCTGAATCCCTCACTGTCAAATTCGGGGGTTACCGCTGATCAGAATCTGAACTAGACCAGCCACACATATACTATTTCTACAAGGGCAGATCAGAGGCTCGGAATTCTGTGACGTATAACCCAGCTCCTGACTCCCCAAAGCCTGTTCACAAGGCACAAGTCAGGAGTGTGATGGAAGAATCCCCACTTGCCTGGATGAGTGCGGCTCAGAGAATACTCCGAAAGCTCGACACCATCCAGGACAAAGCTGCTCCGTTGTCCGGCAGACCAGCGCCACCTGAAATATTCACTCCCTCCATCACTCACGCACAGTGGCAGCAGCTGTAGCATCTACAAAACGCAGTGCAGCAACTCACCATGCCTCCCTTGACAGCACATTTCAAATCCACGACCTGTTCCAACATGGGAGGACAAGGTCAGCAGACGCTTGGGGAGACCATCACCTGCAAGTTCCCCTCCAAGCCACACACCATCCTGACTTGGAAATATATCGCTGTTCCTTCATTGTTGAAATCACGGAACTCCTTCCCTAACAGCACTGTAGGGGTACCCACACCAGACAGATTGTAATGATTCAGGACGGCAGCTCACCACCACCTTCATAGGGACAATTATGGATGAGCGACAAATGCTGGCCCTGCCAGCGACGCCCACATCCCATAAAAAAAGAATCAATTCTGCAAACGCAGGGTTGGCTTTTGGAAGCACAGCAGCTGGATTGATCATGAAACATTCTTGGACAATCTTCTGATAGAGGGGATGCAAACAATATAACTTGGTTTTGTTTTCCAGTGCTTGGCACTTTTCTCAAAGCAGTCGATGTGTGTAAGAGAAGGGTAGCACTACATCGCGCCTAATGAGGGTTTAAATGTGCCATTTTGCAAATTAGAGCGGTGCCTTGAAGATTTAAATCCGTTTGCTCATATCAGCTAATTCATGTTTGCCTCCCAGAGGTGCTGAGATCGTAAAATGAGATCAACAGGAAGTGCCGTTCAATGTGTACAATTGCACCTGGTGGATCGAATATCTGCTGAATGAAAGGAAGCTTTCCTGGTCAAAAAAATGTGTTAATCATTGTTTTAGCGCACTTTGGATGTTTCTGTTCCGTTCTGAGTGCCACAATTTAGGAAGAACGCCTTTAAGCAATTTCAGAAAAGGATTAAGTCAATAGAACTGGCTAGACATGACTTCAGGTACATGCAAAAACCTGAGCACAGACCAGGTCAAGGTGAGGTTTGATCGAGATTCTCAACATCAAAAATCATTTTGATGGAGGAAACTATTTTGTGGCAGAAAGCAATATAACCAGAGCTCACAGATTTCAGCTGTTTGGCAACATAATTCACGGCTACATGATGAACCTCTTTTTTACACAGAGAATCACTGAGCTCTTGAGTGCACTGCTCGAAAGGCTGCGAGTGTAACATTGAATACCAACATTAAAAAGATAATTATAAAAATATTGCTCGGGAAATATAAAATAATGTAGGGTTAAAGGGCAAAAGCACGGAGATCAGTTGAGTAGCCCGTCAAAATCGCTGGCACAGTCTCCATACAATCGATACCGATGCACAGCGACTGAAAGTTGGACTGAGCTATTAACGATGCTTTGTGAGAATGGAGAGATAACACATTTATTTCACCATCACACATTTAGTGTGGGTTCAGGCACACTGTAATGTAACGTCACTGCAGGACATGACGAAATATCTTCATTTTTTTTTTCTAACGTGCAATCATTGATGCTTTATAACCGACTATTCGCCTAATTTGTTCATTTGAAGATATTGAATCCCCGGGTTTAGTTCAGTGCCATGACAACTACAGACGCGTATGTAACTGGGTAGCGCTTCTTTGAGAAAGAATATTCAGGCGGGTGGCTTCAGCAGATCAGAGAATTCAAACACTTTTCAAACAGAAGTGCGGATTGTTTTTATGCTGCAGAGGCAAACACGTTCGGTTATTGGCTCAAATTCGGACAACTTAATACATAAGCTGCATTAAATATTATTAGCTTTATCAGTATTTGTAAGGTTTACTAACTGTCGCAATGTTTATTAGAATCGGCAAAGCTTTATTAGCACTGGTAACGTCTATTACCAGTCAGAAGGTTTACATATCAGTGTAATCAAGAAAAGCATAATTTTAGTTCAAGGTGGTACTGGCATTTAGTAAACGTAGTAAATTCTACTATTCGTAAGAATTATCATAAGTTAATTAAGAAAGTAATTAACGCAAGTTACCTAATAGCAGAAGTAGCAATGGTAGGACAGATGTTATGTTGAAGCTGTGGTACGTTGGGGCTCCTGGATACCAAGGCGATCCAGGACAAACACATCTGCAGAAAGTGTGAGCAGCTGGAGGAATTTCGAATCAGGGTTATTGATCTGGAAGCTGAACTGCAAGCACTGCACAGCAGAAGGGAGGGGGGAGAAATACCTGGACACTTTGTTTCGGAGGATGGTCACACCTCTTAGAACAGAGTCATCTGTTTTGGTCTGTAGTGAGGGACAGGAGGACGTGATCCTAAGTGAGGCAGGTATAGGGACTTAGCAGAGAGAAGTGGAGGAGCCTTAGAATTTGCAATTGTCAAATAGGTTTGAAGTGCTCTCAACCTGTGTGGATGAAAGCGAAGTCTGCAAGGTGGTTGAGCAGACTGGCCATGGCACTGTGATAAACTAAGCCATTCAAGTGGGAAGAGCAACAAGGGAATTTAGTGGTAGTAGAAGATCGTATAGTGAAGGGGATTGAGCCAGTTCTGTGCAGCCGAGAGCGTGAGCCTAGAAGGCTGTGCTGGCTGCCCGGTACCAGGTTCTTGGATGTCCATTCAGCTGGCCTATCTATGTTCTGTCGATTGGTATCATCCTCACTGTTTACATCTCCTCCAAGTTTGGTATCATCAGAAAATATTGAAATTTTACTCTGTGTTCCAATATCCAAGTCATAGCATTGACTTTTGTGGAACACCGCTGCATACCATCTTCCAGTCTGAGAAACAACCATTTACCACTACTCGATCTTTCCTGTCATTTTGTTTTTTTTAAATCGAAGCTGACACTGGCCCTCCTATTCCATGAGCCTCAGTTTTATTAACCAGACTTTCATGAACTACTTTGTCAAACGCCTTCTGAAAATCCATATAAAATCTATTCCATTCCCTTCATCAACCTTCTCTGTTGCTTCATCAAGCAAATCAATTAGATTAGTCAAGTACATTCTGCTTTTTACAAATCCACGTGGCTTTTCCTAAATAACTCAAACCTCTCCAAGTCCCTGTTGAATATTTGAAAGCTGCTACTGAATCTGTCTCCAACACACGTCATGCATTACAGTTCAGAACGGCACAGTGGCGCAGTGGTTAGCACTGCAGCCTCACAGCTCCAGCGACCTGGGTTCAATTCCGGGTACTGCCTGTGTGGAGTTTACAAGTTCGCCCTGTGTCTGCGTGGTTTTCCTCCGGGTGCTCCGGTTTCCTCCCACATGCCAAAGACTTGCAGGTTAATTGGCCATTATAAATTTCCCCTTGGAGAGCTCTGTGGTAGGGAAATATAGGGACAGGTGGGGATGTGGTAGAAATATAGGATTAGTATAAATGGGTGGTTGATGGTCGGCACAGACTCGGTGGGCCGAAGGGCCTGTTTCAGTGCTGTATCTCTAAAAAAAAACTAGAAATACTCGTGTAAAAAAAGGTTTTTCCTCATGTCATCTCTGGTGTTTTTGTCAATCACTTTCATACTTTGCTCTCTGGTTATCGATCCTTCAGTCATTGAAAACAGTTTCTTTTTTTTTACTCTTATCTAAACCTTTCTTGATTTTAAACACCTCTATCAAATCTCCTTTTAAGCATCTCTGCTCGAAGGATAACAACCACAGCTTCTCCATTCTATCAACCTAACTATAATAATCTCGTCTCTGGAGCCATTCCAGTAAAAGTTTCCTGCACATTCACCAAAGCCTTCCTGTCCTTCCTAAAGTGTTGTCCCAGAATTGGATGCAATACTCCAGCTGGGGACAAACTATTATTTTATAAAGGGTTATCATCACTTACTGACTTTTATACGCTAGACCCCTGTTTATAAAACTCACGATCTCATCTGCTTTATTATTCCATCAGCAAAGATGGAAATTCTATCGAATCATTGACCGGTTCCTTTAGGCACGAATCTCCTCCCTTTCTCAGTACAGTAATGCTTTCAGACATTTCTTGGTTAATTTTGAACCTGTAACTCCTGCCCTTGTTGGGAAAGCCGCTGTAGTTTGCAAATATCAAACACTGATCCAGCACTCACCTCCTAAAACAATCACACTAGAATCACTGAATTGTTGCAGTGCAGAAGGAGGCCATGCAGCCCATCGTCTCTGCGCCAGCTCTCTGAATGAACAGTTCACCTAGCTCTATTTCCCTGCCTTTTCTCTGTAATTTTGCACATTCTCCCTTTTCAGATAACTGTCTAATTTTCTTTTGAATGTTTCAGTTGAAACTGCCTCCAGCTCTCAGGTACTGCATTTCAGATCTTAACCACTCGCTGCATGAAAAAGTTTTTCCTCATATCACTTTTGCTTCTCTTCCCAAATACTTTAAATCTGTGCCCTCTCGCTCTCGATTCTTTCATGAGTGGCAACAGTTATTTTTCTACAACGGCACAGTGGCGCAGTGGTTAGCACTGCAGCCTCACAGCTCCAGCGACCCGGGTTCAATTCCGGGGACTGCCTGTGTGGAGTTTGCAAGTTCGCCCTGTGTCTGCGTGGTTTTCCTCCGGGTGCTCCGGTTTCCTCCCACATGCCAAAGACTTGCAGGTTAATTGGCCATTATAAATTTCCCCTTGGAGAGCTCTGTGGTAGGGAAATATAGGGACAGGTGGGGATGTGGTAGAAATATAGGATTAGTATAAATGGGTGGTTGATGGTCGGCACAGACTCGGTGGGCCGAATGGCCTGTTTCAGTGCTGTAACTAAACTAAAACTGAAGTATAAGCAAAAGAGTGAAGCAGTAATTAGAATCAGAATGAATAATAATGGCAAAAAGTCATGGATTAAAGCTCCTTATCTGAAGGCACACAGCATTTGTAACAAGATAGATGAGTTGACAGCAGAAATAGAAATTAATGAGTATGACTTGATAGATATTCCAGAGATGTGGTTTCAGGATGACATAGACTGGGAACTCGATATTCAGGAGTATTTGACTTTCTGGCCAAATAGGAAAAGGAGGTTGGGTAGCTTTGTGTAGTGTGGTGGTGAGTAGTGATATAGGTGGAATCAGATTCTGTGAAAATAAGGAATAAAAATGGGAAGAAGTCATGGGTGGGAGTCGTCTCTCGGCCCCCGAAGAGTTGTCTCACTGCATGACAAAGTATAAATCGGGAAATAACTGAGACGTGTAAGAAAGGCACAGCAATTGTCATGGGTGATTTTAATTTGCTTATTGACTGGAAAAATCAGATTGGCAAAGGTAACATGGAAGAGGAATTTGTAGAGTGCATCAGGGACTGTTGCTCAGAGCAATTCATTGCAGAACCAACCAGGGAACAGGCTATTTTAGATCTAGTAATGTGTAATGAGGTAGGACTAATAAGTTATATCGTAGTTATGGACCCTCTAGGGTGTAGCGATCACAACATGGTAGAATTTCAAACGCAGCTTGAGGGCGAGCAACTCGGGTCTCAAAACAGTGTCCTCAATTTCAACAAGGGCAATTACAGAGGTATGAAGCAAGAGTTGTCTAAAGTGGGCTGGAAAATAGATTAAGGGGAATGTCAGCGCATGAGCAGTGGCAGACATTTAAGCAGATGTTTCATAATGCTCATCGAAAAATGATCCTGGTCAAAAAGGACTCGATGAGAAGGATGAACCACCCGTGATTAACAAAGGCAGTCAAGGAGCGTATCCAATCAAAACCTAAGGCCTACAAGACAGCTAAAACTAGTGGTAGGCCAAAGGATTGGGAGTTTCTTTTAGGAATAAGCAGTCGATGACTAAAAAGCTAATAAAGAGGGAGAAAATTTATTATCAAAGTAAATTGGCAATAAATAAATAAAAAACAAAGAGCATGAGCTGCTATTGGTATACAAAAATAACGAGAGTAGCTAAAGTGAGCGTGGGACCATTGGAAGATGCGACTGCAGAATTGATAACACGAACAGGGAAATGGGAGCTAACTTAAACAAATATTTTGCATCGTTCTTCACGGTGGAGGACACTATAAACATCCCACAAATATCAGATAAGCAAGGAGTTAATGGGAGGAGATATCCTGTAAAAATCTCTGTCACAAGGGACAAAGTATTTTACAAACTAATGGGACTAAAGGCTGGCAAGTCGCCAGGATGTGATTGCCTAAAAGAAGTGGCTGCAGAGATAGTGGAATCATTGGTCGAAATATTCAAAAACTCATCGGATTCTGGGATGGTCCCAGCGGATTGGGACTAAAGCGACGCCCCTGTTCAGGAAGGGAGGGAGAGAAAAAGCAGGAAACTTTCGGCCAGTCAGCCTAACATCAGTCGCTCAGAAAGTGCTGCACTCCATTATTAAGGAAGAAATAGCAGGGCATTTAAAAAAGCTTAATGCAATCAAACAGTCAACATCGTTTTGTGAAAGGGAAAGCATGTTTGACAAATTTTCCAGAACTCTTTGAGTATATAACAAGCAGAGTTGATCAAGGGGAACCGGTAGATGTAATGCATTTGGATTTCCAGAAGCATTTGATCAGGTGCAACAGAAAAGATTATTGCTCATGGTATTGGGGGCGGGGGGGGCGGGGGGGGAGGGTGGTGTAATTTAATAGCATGGATTGAGGAATGGCTAACTCACAGAAGACAGAGAGTCGGGATTAGTGGCTCTTTTTTCAGGTTGGATAGACATAACTAGTGGAGTGCCACAAGGATCAGTCCTAGGGCTTCAATTATTTACGACTCATATTAATGACTTGGAGAGGGGGCAGATTGTAATATATCCAAATTTATTGACGATATAAAAATAGGTGGGAAGGCATGTTTTAATGAGGATATAAGGACTCTACAAGGGGATATAAATAGGTTGAGTGAGTGCGAAAAAAATTGGCAGATGAAGTCCAATTTAGGAAAGTGTGACGTCATGCACTTTGTTAGGAAATTTCAAATACTTTTTAAATAGAGACAGACTTCAAAAAGTGCAGCACAGAGGGATCTGGGTGTCCTTGTGCATGAAACACAAAAAGTTAGCATGCAGGTGCAGCAAGTAATCAAAAAGGCAAATGGAATTTTGGCCATTGCTGCTAGAAGGTTGGAGTTTAAAATTAGGGAAGTCTTGTTGCAACTGTACATGATGTTGGTGAGGCCGAACCTGGAGTACTGTGTACAGTTTTGGCCCCCGTATTTAGGAAAGCATATCCTGAAATTGGAGACAGTTCAAAAGAGATTCACTGGGCTGATTCCGAGGATGAAGGGGTTAACTTGCCAACAACGGTTAAACAGATTAGGCCTTTATTTATTGGAGGTGAGAAAAATAA
This sequence comes from Heterodontus francisci, assembly GCF_036365525.1. Lineage (NCBI taxonomy): Eukaryota > Metazoa > Chordata > Chondrichthyes > Heterodontiformes > Heterodontidae > Heterodontus > Heterodontus francisci. The sequence goes on from NC_090415.1 coordinate 21,743,558, forward strand.
GGAGCGATCATACGGAAACGTAAAAGTTTCTGAGAGGCCTTGACAGGGTAGATGTTGAGAAAATGTTTCCACTAGTGGCGGAATCTCGAACTAGGGGACACAGTTACAGAATAAGGGGCCACTCGTTTAAATCTGAGATACGAAGGAATTTCTTCTCTCAGGGGGTACTGAATCTCTGGAATTCTCTACCCCAGAGAGTTGTGGAGGTTAGATAACAAGGTATTATAAGAGGAGGTAGACGGACTTTTTGAAATATCGGGATTTGAGGAATATGGGGAGCTGAGACGAGAGAAGTGTTGACATCTGGGGCAGATCAGCCATGATCTTATTGAATGGTGTAGCGACATGGCCTACCCCTGCTACTATTTTTATGTTCTTATGTTCTTATCAACTCTGTCCAGACCCGTCATGATTTTAAATACCTCTGTAAAATTATCTCTCAACCTTGTCTTCTCCAGGGAAAACAGTCCTAACTTTTCAAATATATCTTCATAACTGAAATTCCTCATCCCTGGAATCATTCTCCTGAATCTTTTCAGTACTCTGGCCAATGCCCTCTCCTCTTTCCTAGAGTGTGGTGCCCAGAACTGGACGCGATACTCTAGCTGAGGCCGAAATCGTGTCTTATTCAAGTTCAACATAACTTGCTTGCTGTTGTACTCTATGTCACTATTAACAAAACTCAGGATACTGCATGCTTTATTTACTATTCTCTCAACCTGTTCTGCCACCTTTAATGACTTATGCACATATGCACCTGGGTCCCTCTGCTCCTGCACCCGGTTTAGAATTGTACCCTTTATCTTATATTGACTCTCCATTCTCATCCTGCCAAAATAAATCAATTCAAATGAGTTAACGTTTCAGGTTTTATTGAAAATTTATTGAACTGAAATGTTAACCTTTTCTCTCTCCATTAATGCTGCCAGACCTACGGAATGTTTCCAGCATTCTATGTTTTTATTTTAGATTTCCAGCATGCCTAGGATTTGCTTTCCTTCTAAGATCCCCTTAGGAGGCTCAGTGTCAAATGTTTTGATAATTGCTCCTGCGAAGAGCCTTGGGACATTATATGATCTATATAGATGCAAGTTGTACATCTGCCCCCAATGCAAAAGAACATGTACTTAGAACCATAGAATTGTTACTCATTGCCCTGCAATTTTTATTTTCTTCAGATAATTGTCCAATTCCCTTTTGAAAGCCACGATTAAATTTGCCGTCACCACACTCTCAGGCAGTGAATTCCAACGCAAGATTGAGCAGATAATGCGGAGTGCTACTGATTGTTACAGCTTGCCTCATCCTCCGTCTGTCGCAACCTCTCATTTCTGTCCCTATCCATCTACCTCTGTCTTCTAGTGTCCTAGTGGCCCTCTCTCACTCTATCTCACTCCCCCTCTCTCTCTCTCTCTCTCTCTCTCTCTCTCTCTCTATCTATCTCCGTCTCTGCCTGTCACTCTGCCTCTGCCTCGCTCTCTGTTTCAGTCTCTCCCTCTATCTCCTTCTTTCAAAGTATTTCGGTCACTCCCTCAATCTCTGTATCTCTCAGCCTCTGTTTCTCCTTAACGTTCTACAGTATTCTCGGCTTTCTGTATTATTGATCTCTCGGTATCTGACAAACACTTGCCGTTTGTGTCTTATCTGACACGCTTCACTGCTTGACATATTGCCCTTTTTCGTTTTGAGAACATAATTGTTCTGAATCCTCACTCACTTTCACTGCTCTGACATTGATTTACCTTCAAGTACCTTTTCCAGTCCACTTTTACTAAATCGCCTTCCACCAGCCCAGATTCAGTACCTAAAACTTATTATTTAACTGACCCATGTCTCGTTAGCCTTGCAACATTACTGGCTGTAAAAGTTCCCCTGAAAGTATGAAGATCTCTGCACCCTCTATACTTTTCACATTACTCTCAGTTATTAATGCACCAGTTAAGAGTGTATTGACCATGCCTCTGTTTATATTATACTCGGCCCTGTATCCGGCATACAAATGGTTAAAAAGTGCTTGACAATGGGTGAGGTGTCATTCCCTTCCATTTTATACATAGAGAGGGAGCTTCCTCCATTTTATAGATAGGGGGAGAACTCCCTCCATTTCATACATAGAGGGAGGGTTCCCTCCATATTAAACATACAGAGGACCTCCCTCCATTTTAAACATACAGTGGACTACCCTCCATTTTATGTGTAAAGGAATTTCCCTCCATTTTCTACGTAGAGAGGGATCTGCCTCCATTCTATACGTAGAGGGGCAGCTTCCTCCATTTTGCACGTGAAGGCTGAGCTCCCTCTACTTTAGACGTACAGGGGGAGCTCCCTCCGTTTTAAACATAGAGGGGGAGCTTCCCTCACGTTATACGTAGTGAGGGATCTCCCTCCATTTTATACAAACAGGGAAAGCTCCCTTCATTTTATACGTAAAGAGGAAGATGCGTTTCTGTCACTGGACCCAGAACCTTATCCCAAGGTCCCCACACAGCCTGTCTCCCCGTTCCCCTGCTTCTAAACTCTCTCAGGGTCTCCTGGCAGTTTCTGTCTCTCTGCGTCTCTCTGTATCCCTCCCTAACTCACTGTTCTCTCTCAGTTTCTATTTCTCACTTTCTGTTACTCTACATCTGTCGCCCTCTCTCTCTGTCTATCACTCTATCCCGCCAAGTTAGGTATCATTGGGGGACTAGTTAAGTAAAAACTTCAACTGTCTGCCACGGCATAAATAACAGATTATGTGGATATGTTCTGTTTGTATTCATATAATATAGATAGCAAAGTATATTTTAAGATGGAATGCTGCAAATGTTCTCTCTATTTTCGTCAAATTCTGTGTCTGATATTAATTTGTTGTTACTTTCTGTTGGACCTGCGATGACCTCTCCCATGACAGAGAATCCCCAACAAAAAACATCAGGTGAAATCGTTCTGTCCTGAAATCCGTGTTTCCTGTTTGTTTCCTGCTTTCTTGTTGCCAATTCCATCTGGATGGAGCTGAGTGAAAAGGCTGAGTGGATTTGCGGGGAACACATTTTTTAAAAATATCACAACGTGAACCGGAGCAACGGTGTGTTGGTGTATATAATAGTGAACAGAAGAGCAGCAGAGAATTATAGAATAGTACAGCAGAGTAGGAGGCTGTTCGGCCTATCCACACACTGCTGGCTGTTTAGTAGAATAATCTCTCGCTCTGTGTGTGCGTCTGTCCCTCTATCTCTCTCTCTGTCTCTATCTTTGTCAAGCAGTGCCTCTCCCGATCATTGTCTCTCCCTCTCTCGATGTGCCTCTCCCTGTCTCGGTCCCTGAGTCCCCTGTCACTGTCTCCCCCTCTCTCCAAATTCCTATTACTTCCAATTCCTGTCTCTCCCTTTCTCTGTCTCTCAGTCTGTCTCTGACCCTACCTCTCACTCTCACTCTGTCTCTCTTTCTGTCTCGCCCTCTCTTTCTGTCCCTCCCCCATATCTGACTCTCTCATTGTATTTCCCTATCACTGTCTCTGTCTCTCCCTTTATATTTTTCTCTGTCTCTCCTATTTTTATCTCTTCCTCTTTCTCTGACTCTTCCTCCATATTTGTTTATATGCTTGACTCCTCTGTCTGTCTCCATCTGCCCTCTCTCTGTCTCTTCCTCTCTCCCAGTCCCTGTCATCCCCAATCTCTGCCTCTCCCAATCCCTATATCTCCATCTCTTTCTGTCTCTCTCCCTCTCCTTCTCCAACTCTCCCTCTATTCCTGTCTCTCCATCTGTCTGTCTTTCTCAAACCCTGTCCCTACCTATCTCTGTCTCTTCCTAGTTATGTCTCTCCCCCTCTCTTTGTCTCTGCCCCTCTGCCTCTATTTCTCCCTCCCGCAGTATCTCGTTCTCCCGTCTGTTTCTGTCTCCTTTGTCTCTCTCTCTCTCTCTCTCTCTCTCTCTCTCTCTCTCTCTCTCTCTCTCTCTCTCTCTCTCTCTCTCTCTCTGCCTCTCCCTCTATCTTTTGGAGGGAGAATGCAAACAGAGAGTCTGGGATCAGTGTCCTCATGGCGAGGACTTAATGGTGCCTCATAATTGACTCGATTGTGGCAAGGCCAATGTTACTAAACTGAGGAGTGATTCAGCGAAAGTGGACTGGAAACAGTTACTTGAAGACAAATCAGTGTCTGAACGGTGGGCCGCATTCAATGGGAGGATTCAAGAGCTTCAGAGTAAACATGTTCCCACAAAGAGAAATGGTCCAGGAGCCTACAGGGTAAGGCAGAAAAGGAAAGTTTATGTCTGACACCGAGAACTCAGTACTGCAGAAATCCAAGAGGAGTATGGAAAGTGGAGGGATGAAATTATAAAGGGTATAAGGAAAGCAAAGAGAGGGCATGAAAGAATATTGGCAAGCAAAATGAAGGCGAACCAAAAGATGTTTTATCAATATATTAAGAGTAAGAGGATGAAAAAAGGAGACAGCAGAGCCCACAAAAGACCTAAACGTAACCTACATGTCGAGTCATTGAGTCATAGAATCGTACAGCACAGAAGCAGGCCCTTCGGCCCACCGCGTCCATGCTGACCATAATGCATATCTATACTACTACCACCTGCCTGCATTAATTCCATATCCCTCTATGCCTTGCTTATTCATGCACCTGTCCAGATGCCTGTTAAATGTTGCTACTGTTCCTGCCTCTCCCACCTCCTCTGGCAGCTCATTCCAGACACCCACATTATTCTTTGTGTAAAAAATGTACCCCTTTAAACCTCCTCCCTTTCATTTTAAATCAATGCCCTCTAGTTATAGTCACCTCTAACACGGGAAACAGACTCTGGCGATCTAACCTATCTATGCCCCTCATAATTTTTTATACCTCTATCATGTCTCCTCCCAGCTTCCTTCACTCGAGGTAAAACATACCCAGCCTATACAATATCTCTTTATAACTCAAGCCCTCCAAACCAGGCAACATCCTTGAGAATCTTTTCTGCACCCTCACCAGATTTAACACATATTTCATATATTTCGGCGACCAGAACTGCACACAGTACTCTAAGTGTGGCCTACCCTACGTTATCTACAGCTGTAACATGACGTCCCAAGTCTTGTATCAATGCCTCAGCCAATGAAGGAAAGCATGCCATACGTCTTCTTCACCACCCTGTCTACCTGTGTTGCCACTTTCAGGGCACTATGTACTTGCACCCCAGTGTCTCTCTGCTCAACAACGCACCTCAGGGCCCTGCCATTCACTATATATGTCCTGCCCTGGTTTAACTTCCCAAAATGCATCACTTCGCACTTGTCTGCGTTAAATTCCATTTGCCACTCCCTTGCCTACTTTCCCAGTTGATCTATATCCTGTTGTAACCTTGGACAACCTTCTTCACTGTTCACTATACCACCAATTTTGGTGTCATCTGCAAACTTACTAATCATGCCCCCTACATTCTCATCCAAGTCAGTAATATACATGACGAACAACAGAGGTTTCAGCACCGATCCCTGCGGTACACTAGTGGTCACCGACCTCCAATCTGACAAACAACCCTCCACCACCACCCTCTGCCTCCAGCCACTTTTGCATCAAATTGACTAGCTCACCCTGGATCCCATGTGTTCGAACCTTCTGGACCAACCTGCCATGCGGGACCTTGTCACAAACCCTGCTAAAGTCCATGTAGACAACGTCCAGCCCTGCCCTCGTAAATCCGCCTGGTCACCTCCTCAAAAGTATCAATCAAATTCGTGACAGATGATTTCCCACGCACAAAGCCATTCTGACTATCCCTAATCAGGCCATGCATATAAATCCTGTCTCTCAGAATCCCTTCCAAAAACTTTCCCACCACTGAGGTAAGGCTCACCGGCCTGTAATTCCCTAGCTTATCCCTGCTGCCATTCTTAAATAAAGGAACAACATTAGCTATCCTCCAGTCTTTTGGTACCTCACCCGTGACTAACGATGATGCAAAAGTCTCTACCAGGGCCCCAGAATCTCCTCCCTTGCTTTCCATAGCACCCTAGGATACACCTGGTCAGGCCCTGGGGATTTATCCACCTTATGAACTTCAAAACCTCCAATACCTCCTCCTTTGTAATCTTGATATGTTTCAGGATATCGCTGTTCCCTCCCTTGAACTCACTAGCTTCCATGACTTTCTCCACGGTAAATACAGATGTGAAGTATTCATTGAAGACCTCGCCCATTTCCCGTGGCTCCACACATAGATTACTGCACTGATCCTTAACGGGACCAAATCTCTCCCTAGCTACCCTTTTAATCTTAATATCCTTATAGAATCTTTTAGGATTCACCTTTATCTTATCTGCCAGGGAAATCTCATGGCCCCTTTTCACTCTCCTAATTTCCTTCTTAAGTTTACTCCTACATCCCTTATGCTCGTCGAGGGACGAGCTTGATCCCAGCTGCCTATATCTGACATATGCCTCCTTCTTTGTCCTGACAAGACCCTCAATATCTCTCGTCAAACAAGGTTCCCTCATTTGCCAGCCTTGCCCTTCAATCTAACAGGAACATGCTGGTCGTGAGCTCTTCCCCTCTCACTTTTAAAAGCCTCCCACTTGACAGACGTCCCTTTACCTGAAAGCAGCCTCTCCCAATCTACTTTTGAGAGTTCCTGTCTGATGCCATCGAAAATAGCCTTCCCCTAATTTAGGACATCAACGTGAGCACCAGTCCGTATCTTTTTCTATAACTATCTTGAAGCGAATAGAGTTATGGTCACTATCCCGGAAATGCTCCCTCACTGACACTTATACCACCTCAGCGGCTTCATTCCCTTGGATTGTAGTTGTTGGAGGTCAATCATCTGCCTCTTCTCTTGCAGGACTTTCTATATGCTGGCTCTACAAGCTCTCTTGTATGCATTGTAAGAATTCCGCCCCTTTTAAGCTTTTTGCTTAAGACTATCCCAGTTAATATTAGGGAAGTTGAAATCTCCTCCTATTATTACCCTATTACTTTTACACCTCTCAGAGATTTGCCTCCATATCCGCTCCTCTATCTCTTGCTGACTGTTTGAAGGCCTGGAGTAGACTCCCAGCCAAGTGACTACCCCATTTTGTTTTTACGTTCTACCCAAATGGCCTCATTTGAGGAACCTTCTAAGATGTGATCCCTCCTTACTGTAGTAATTGACTCTATGATCAACAGTGAAATGCCACCTCCTCTTGTTTCTGCTCCCCTGTCACGCCTGAATATTCTACACCCTGGAATAGGAGCTGCCAGTCCTGTCCCTCCCTCAACCATGTCACTGTTATAGCAATAATATCATAATCCCATGTGCTAATCAATGCCCTCAATTCAGCTGCTCTACTTGTAAAGCTCCTTGCATTACTCAACATCGACTCTGGACCCCATGAAGACTCATGGCATCAGATCAACAGGGACAAGGAAACCTCCTGCTGATTGCCACCCAGTGCCCTCCCTGAGCTGATGAGTCAGTACTCCTCCATGTTCAACAGCACCTGGAGGAAGCACTGAGGATTACGATGACACAAAATGTACTCTGGGTGGGGGACTTCAATGTTCATCACCAAGAGTGGCTCGGTAGCACCACTACAAACGGAGCTGTCCGAGTCCTAAAGGGCATAGCTGCTAGACTGGGTCTGCAGCAGGTGATGAGGGAACCAACAACTGGGGAAAACATACTTGACCTCGTCCTCATCAATCTGTCTGCCGCAGATGCATCTGTCCATGATAGTATTGGTAGGAGTAACCACCGCACAGTCTTTGTGGAGACGAAGTCCCGCCTTCACATTGAGGATACCCTCCATCATGTTGTGTTATACTACCACCGTGATAAATGGGATTGATTTAGAACAAATCTGGCAATGCAAAACTGGGCATCCATGAGGCGCTGTTGGCCATCAGCAGCAGCAGAATTGTGCTCAACTACAATCTGTACCCTCATGGCCCGGCATATCCCCCACTCTACCATTACCATCAAGCCAGGAGACCAACCTTGGTTCAATAAGAGTGCAGGAGGACTTGCCAGGAGCAGCATCAGGCATACCTCAAAATGAGGTGTCAACCTGGTGAAGCTACAACACAGGACTATCTGCGTGCCAAACTGCATAAGCAGCGTGCGATAGATAGAGCTAAGCGATCCCTTAACCAATGGATTAGATCGAAGCTCTGCAATCCTGCCACATCCAGCCATGAATGGTGGTTGACAATTAAACAACTAACTGGAGGTGGTGGCTCCACAAATATCCCCATCCTCAATGATGGGGGGAGCCCAGAACATCAATGCGAAATATAATGCTGAAGCATTTGCAACAGTCTTCAGCCAGAGTTGATGACCCATCTCGGCCTCCTCCTGAAGTCCCCAGCATCACAGATGCCAGACTTCGGCCAATTCGATTCACTCTGTGTAAGATCAAGAAACGACTGAAGGCACTAGATGCTGCAAAAGCTATGGGCCCTGACAATATTCCGGCAATAGTACTGAAGACCTGTGCTGCAGAACTTGCCGCGCCCCTAACCAAGCTGTTCCACTACAACTGCAACACTGGCATCTACCCTGCAATGTGGAAGATTGCCTAGGTATGTCCTGTGCACAAAAAGCGGGTTTCCTCCGGGTGCTCCGGTTTCCTCCCACAGCCAAAAGTCTTGCAAGTTGATAGGTAAATTGTCCATTATTAATTGCCCCTGGTATAGATCGGTGGTTGGGGAATATGGGGACAGGTGGGGATGTGGTAGGAATATGGGATTAGTGTAGGATTAGTATAAATGGGTTGTTAATGATCAGCACAGACTGGGTGGGCTGAAGGGCCTGTTTCAGTGCAGTATCTCAAAATAAATAAATAAATAAAATAAAAAGTCCAACCCGTCCAATTACTGGACCATCATTCTTCTCTCAATCATCAGTAAAGTGATGGAAATCGCCATCACCAGTGCCATCAAGCAGCACTTGATTAGCAATAACCTGCTCAGTGATGCTCCGTTTGGGTTCCACCAGGGCCACTCAGCTGCTGATCTCATTACAGCCTTGGTTCAGACATGGAAAAAAGAGCTGATCTCAAGAGGTGAGGTGAGGCTGACTGCCCCTGACATGAAGGAAGCATTTGACCGTGTATGGCATCAAGGAGCCCAAACAAATCTGAGGTCAAAGAGAATAAGGGGGAACACTCTCTGCTGGCTAGAGTCATACCTAGACCAAAGGAAGATGGTTGTGGTTGTTGGAGGTCAATCATCTGAGCTCCAGGACATCACTGCTGGAGTTCCTCAGGGTCGTGTCCTAGGACCAACCAACTTCAGCTACTTCATCAATGACCTTCCTTCAATCATATGGTCAGAAATGGGGATGCTCGCTGATGATTGCACAATGTTCAGCACCATTCGTGACTTCTCAGATACTGAAGCAGTTCGTTTAGAAATGCAACAAGACATGGACAATATCCAGGCTTGGGTTGATAAGTGGCAAGTAACATTGGCGCCACACAAGTGCCAGGCAATGACCATCTCCAACAAGAGAGAATCTAACCTTCTCCCCTTGACATTCAACCGCATTGCCATCGCTGAATCCCCACTATCAACATCCTAGGGGCTCCCATTGACCAGAAACTGAACTGGAGTAGCCGTATAAATACCGTGGCTACAGGAGCAGGTCAGAGGCTAGGAATCCTGAGGCGAGTAACTCACCTTTTGACTCCCCAGTGCCTGTCTGCCATCTGCAAGGCACAAGTCAGGGGTGTGATGGAGTACTCTCCACTTGCCTGAATTGGTGTAGCTCCACCAACACTCAAGAAGCTCGACACCATCCAGGACAAAGCAGCCCGCTTGATGGGCACCCCTTCTACAAACATTCACTCCCTCCACCACAGACTCACAGTGGCAGCAGTGTGTACCATCTACAAGATGCACAGCAGCAGTGCACCAAGGCTCCTTCGACAGCACTTTCCAAACCCGCGACCACTACCAACTAGAAGGACAAGGGCAGCAAATGCATGGGAAACCCACCACCTGCAAGTCCCCCTCAAAAATGACACACCATACTGACTTTGCACTGTATCGCCATTCCTTCACTGTCGCTGGGTCAATATCCTGGAACTCCCTTCCGAACAGTACTGTGGGTATATCCACCCCAAATGGACTGCAGCGGTTCAAGAAGGCAGCTCACCACCACTTTCTCAAGGACAATTAGGGATGGGAAATAAATTCTGGCCTGGCCAGCGACGCCCACATCCCGTGAATGAATAAAAAGAAAGATGCAATGCAAGCTTGCATTTTTCCCTTGTGCCTTAAGAGGTCTGCAGCTGCTCTCTCTCTCGAGGCAGACTCACTTTGTGTTCTATATTGCCCCCTACTGTACCTGCACTCTGTATCCCATCCCCCTGACAAATTAGTTTACCTCCCCTCCTCCCCGCAACGGTCCGAGCATATCTGCCAGCAAGGATGCTTGACCCATTCTGGTTCAGTTGCAACCCATCCAACTTGTACAGGTCCCACCTTTGCCAGAAACAACCCCAGTGATCCAGGAAACTAAAGCTCTCCCCCCTGTACCATCTCCTCAGCCACGCATTCATCTGCTCTATCCTCCAATTTTGAATCTCACTATCACGTGGCACCGGGAGTAATCCAGAAATTACAAACTTCGTGGTCCTGCTTCTTAATCTGTTACCTAGCTCCCTAAATTCTTGTTGCAGGACCTTATCTTTTTTTCATCTACGTCATTGGCGCCAATGTGCACAACGACGTCTGGCTGCTCCCCCTCTCCCTTCAGAATGTCTAAACTGTGCCCTATTTTCTAAGTTGCCCTACTTTAACATACCAATAAGAATGGTTCCAATAAAGCTAAATGTTAGTTTATAATAATAAGTCAATTCTTCGTTTGTAATAACTAGAATTTAACAATGTATACTCTGTTTCATTGCTTTTGAGTGATTGAGTGTTTTTCAGTGCCTGATGGGCTGAGGCAGGGATGGAAGTCGGAGATGTTATGGAGGTGGAAGGAGGCATCATTTCTGATGGAGACGGCATCAGGTCTGGGATGAATAAGGATCGGATTTTACACAACAGCATATTCAGCCTAATGCAACAGCGAGGAATGGCGATGGAATCAATGATAAGAGTTTGGAGTTTGTGGTGAAGCCAAAGGTGGAGACTTCGCTGTGCCACATGTTTAATTGAAGGACGTTGGAGGCCATGGAAATTAGAAACTTAGAGTCTGATAACACCGAGGCAGTGGAAGATCGAGAGAGATGATGGGGAGCGGGAGCTGGGAGTTGTCAGCATACATGTGGAACTGACCCCATATCTGTAGATGATGACGCCAGCGGGCAGTGAGTAGATGCGAAGGAGGAGGGAGCAGGAATAGAAAGTTACGGGGCTCCAGAGGTAACAGTGCTGGTGTGGGAAGAGAGGCCACTGCTGGAGTTGCTCTGGTTACAATCAAATCAGTAATGTTGTAACCAGGTGGGGGCTGTCCCACTGAAAGATACCAATGTCATATATATGGGGAGATCGTGGATGAGTTTGCTGCAGGTTTGGAGGAGTGGCTGGAGATGAGGAGTAGTGAGGACATGGAAGAAATGTAACCCAATGGTAAGAATTATAAATGTAAGTACACAGAGGACTGGGAGCCAATGCAGATCAGTTAGGCGGAAGGTGTTGGGCAAGATGGACTTGGTGAGGGTTGGACATCCGTCCAGTATGAGTATAGATTTCAGTTTTATTCCCGACAGAGGTCTTACCAAGAAAATTTAATTGACATTGAAATGATTGTCTTTTACCCGCCATCTTACTTACTTCAGAGTCAAAGCTGCTGAGATAATGTGTTTGTTCAGGCGAGTGTAACAAATAGCAATGATCAGGGGTATAACCGTGTCAGTGGAGACTTATCCCCTGTATAAATTAGGACCCATTGGAAAGTATCAGCTCTGAGTGCCTCCTGAAGCTGTGTGTTCCAGGCAAACAGAAGTCTCTGCTTCTCACAGAAATGGGATATCCATTAATATATCAGATAGCAAGCATTTATTATCCTGTACTTGCAGTAATTGGAGTTCCTGGTAAGCTAGTAACTCGTCTGTTAATGGTGTAAATCGGAGTCAACTGTGCTGCTGTACTCGGTATTATTTCTCACTGTGTGTTACATCGCCACCTATTCTTTTCCAGCAATGTGCTGACGGAATCTCCTCATTGGCAGCTCTTTACTTCTTGCAGGAGTTGTATTATGTCTTTAATGGTATTGTTTGAAGTATCTGTGGCATTGTTACTGTAAGATTCCGTGCATTGAATGCATTTGAATCAGGTATCTCGATTAGGATCAAGAATCAGACCAACAGGAGCTTTTAAAGTTTCATGATGTGGATCTAAGTGGTCCTGGAAAACTTTTATGATTTTTTTGTTCAGAGATTGAGAATGAGACATCTCACAGTCTCAGTGTTACAAGGGGATAGCACAATGTCCTCCCTCCCCAATATCATGCTCAGTTTAACTGGGATTTCAATGTATTTACTGATTATCACTGTAATCATATGTTATTTCATTCTATGCGTGTCTGACACTGTTTCAGACGTCTGGCTACTGAACTGAGCTTGCTGCTGACACTTTCACGCCTCCTTCTCTGATTCACTGTGAAACCTTCACTGTCACTGGACTGCATTGTAAAATAACAAGTATTGACGTGAGTTTTTTTTATTGGTTTGCACTCTATCTGTTGAAATCAAGAGTTTTTCCATTTATCTGTAGATTATCAGCTGCAGCGCTGATGTTGGTCTGTTATTAATTAAGCAATCTGACATTCTAACACTTTACATTATAATTCCAGGAGAAGGAATTTCAATGATTGTGAGGTTTGTCTGGCAGAAGCATTCGATCCTGTTTATTCCATGCACTGCAGAGGAAGTAAAAAGCTTAGGTGAACAGGCGGAGACTTGGGTGTTCTGTAGATACATTAAATTATTCACAAAGGTTTCACCATTGAACAAACTGACACTGCGAACAGAATCATTGAACATTGGGTATGTGAAAAGAACTTGGGCGCAGAATGGTAGGAATACATCGGATGTGAAAAGCGGCTTTTGATAACAGTTTGCAGGGTGTGAGTACTCCAGAGAGATAGGGAAGAAGAAAAAGGAACAGGGAGAATGACACAGAGGGAAAGAGATGGGCAGAAAGAAAAATAAAGAGCTCGAAGCAGCAGTATAAATAATTCATTATCACCAAGTGATTAGGTTTTCAGCACTGAAACAGGCCCACCGAGTCTGTGCCAAACATCAACCACCCATTTATACTAATCCTATATTCTTACCAAACATCCCCATCTGCCCCTATATTTCCCTATCACCTACCTATACTAGTGACAATTTATAATGGCCAATTTACCTATCAACCTGCAAGTCTTTCGGCTTGTGGGAGGAAACCGGAGCACCCGGAGAAAACCCACGCAAACACAGGGAGAACTTGCAAACTCCACACAGGCAGTACCCAGAATCGAACCCGGGGCCCTGGAGCTGTGAAGCTGCAGTGCTAACCACTGCGCCACTGTGCCTGAATATCCAGAATAATTGGTGAGAGAAACTGTGTGTTGAAGTTGTCTGTTGTCAGATTGTGTTCATTTTCCTGTTGGACTTGATCATCTGTGTTGATTTCGGACAGGTCCTCATTTTGTTTTGTAGAAAGTTCCTATTCCGTACTTAGTGACTGAGTAAACAGAATAGAATCAGTTCTTCACTGATGGTCTTTCATTGTTTAAAAACCGCACTTTAAAATCTTGCTGACTGCTGAATTCAATAAAGAGCGAGGCTGATGTCAGAAATATGCTTACATTTATATTTAATTGCTTTTACAAACTAAATGTATTGGCTATATTGTACAAACAATGAACTGTTCTGCAACACCAATAACCACTGGGATTATTCTCTGAATGTATGAATTGAGTTGTATTACTGGGATTTCTGCTGAAACTCTGCTGCAGTCTCCCTGTTAATCTCAGCCTCTCCTCTCACTGCATTGAACCCTCAGTCTCCTCATCCATTCCTTCAGTTTATCCATTTTCCCAAGCCATTTGCTCTTTCTCCCCTCCAGCTCCAACATGTCCTTTCCCTTCTCTCCCTCGCTATCTCACCCACTGGCACCACCTCCAGCTACCTCGTCCAACATGAGAGGAATATAGAAACATATGAACAGCAGGAGGCGTTTCAGTCCTTCTCGCCTTCTTCGCCATTCTTGATCATGGCTGACACTCAAACTCAGCGCTGCAGTTTTCAGCCTGTTTTCATTTGTTAACAGTCTCTGTCGTTTCCCTGAACCTAGAGCAGCAATTTGACTGCACATCACGCTCTCCCCAAACATTCCCCACAACAGTCTGGAGACAAATTGGATTTCATCTCTGTCAAACCCCTTTTCATTTCCCCACTGGCACTGCGTCCTCACTCAGTACTTCCAGTAGATGCGGTGCTGACTTTATTCACTTTCAGTATCAATTTCCCAATTCATTATTAACAATTGTGTTTTCAAACATTTCACTGTGACAAAGCACTGCCCAGGTCAATGAATCAGTTTTCACTGCTCGATGCAGCATTGAAGCTGGAAATTTCAGCCCAGAACCTGTCGAACTGTTGCTTTGTCTCCACGTGTGATCAGTAATTTCTCTGCTTCCTTTTCTCTGTCTTCCCGTTAATTTGGTGGCGATTGTGATCCTCTCCCGAGGAAAGTGCGGTCTCTCCAAATGTATCACTGTCTACCTGGTGGGAATGGCAGTGTCTGATCTCCTGGTCGTTATCACTAATCACATATTGAGTTGGATTGTTTATTATTATTTCCCAGATTCATTCCTTAAACTTATTCCTGTGTGTTCTGTCATTATCGTTCTGATTTCTGCAGCCACAGTAATTTCTGTTTGGCTCACAGTCACTTTCACCTTTGATCGATTTGTGGCCATTTGTTGCGAGAAGCTGAATACAAAATATTGCAGTGAAAAAACGGCGGCTGTGGTTGTCGGAACAGTGAGTGTGCTGGGCTGTTTAGTGACTATCCCCTGGTACTTTTCACAGGAACATGATTACATGATTGATAATGTTCCCATGGAATGTGTCTTTAAACCAAGCTTCTATACTTCCCCCACATGGGGGGCATTTGAATTGTTTAATTACATTTTAACCCCTTCTGTCCCGGTCTTTCTGATTTTGCTGCTCAATGTACTGACTGTCAGACGGATTTTATTCGCCAGTGATGTCCGCAGGGGATTCCAGGGTCACCGCAACGGAACGACTCACAAGGACCCAGAGTTGGCGAATCGCAGAAAATCAATTATTTTGCTATTCAGTATATCGGGCAGTTTTATCCTGTGATGGCTGACCCGGGTTGTGCATACTATTTACAGGCGAATTGCAGATATTCAGTATTTTTCCTTACCCACTACATCATGACCCTCACTACATCACAGATTGCACGTCCATAATGCTGCAGGTTCTCAGTTCTTGCACCAACAAATGTATTTACACTGTGACCCAGACTAAATTCAGAGAGGAGCTAAAGAAGGCGGTGAAATACCCTCTCAATCTCATTGTTAAACTAGTGAAATCATAGAAAGAGCTGGAAGGGTTTCAAACATTGGGAATCAATCCCATTTCATATTCCATTTTCTGCACTCCCCACACGGCAGAAAGTACATTTATCTTCACAGCACTGAGCACTGAAATGATTTTGCCTCTGATTCTGAGTTTATATTTTATGGATAATCTGACCCATTGTGGCGGGACTTGCTCTGCAGAAGAATCCTGAATTGTTCCTCAAAAATAGCGCCATTGCATTACTGCAAGTTTGAAAGTTTTCACATGTTTGGGTAATATACTTTATGAAAACTTGAGATGCTGAATAAAATAATTTCAATACAATTTGTGTAAAATGACATTTTTCCAAAAAGCTAAACACTTGCAACATTAAACTGGTTCCTGTCTTGAAAATTATTTTGAGTGATTAAAGGTCATTCATACGTTTTGATCCAATTGTTTTGATCCAATTTTGATCCAAAAGTTTATATTGAATCTGCTTTCAGAAACCTGTCAGACAGTCAATACCAGGCCGTAACAACTCCCTGACTATTTGTTTCTCCCCTTTGTTAATGTAAACAATCTCTCTTCATGTGGCCAAACTGAGGGAAAGATTTTGAATACAAGTAATTTCTCCAGGACAGTAGTTGCAGAGGAGCTGGAACCTCCTGAAATTCGACAAGCGATGAACAAAAATCCTTCCGAATCCCCCAGGAGAGCAGAGGACAGGAACAGTCAGGAAGCAAAGGAAAAGAGGGGACACTTTATTGCAGCAGCAAAAACTCTTTGTTAGAATGGGGAGGTCGTTATCGCTGAACTTTATGTAAACTGGAGGTGAAAAGTGGAAGCTCTTTATTACAATTTGTGTTAAATGGCCATTTTCCAGCATGGCAAACACTTTTAACATTAAAGCGGTAAATGGTAAGAAAGGTTATTCGATTAATTACAGGTTAATGCATGAATACAGCAGCATCAAATAAAGTAGAAACAAGCGATGGCAAATATAAATGTAAATATGGGTCAGCATTGTTGTGTGAAATGTTACCATCTGTAAAAGTTATTTTGGCTGCATCATTAACCTAACTCTAGTTTCGGGCATTGTCACACAGTGGAATTGAAAATTCGAATAAAAACTATCTGTTCCTCAAACTGCAGTCAAACAGACCTTTATAACAAAATATCTTTGCCGAAATTTCAAGGTAACTGCATTGAGGCATTTCCATTCCTTTTCTAAAATTTATGTTTGCTGACGGTGGTTAGCAAAAGACATTTAATGCTATTTGTGCTCAACTATTCAAACCCGCCCCACCATGTTTTAAAATAACAGCAGCGTTTCTGCTCTGTCATGAGGTTTTGGGGGAGGGCTAGAGAGAGACAGACAGACAGGTTTCTGCCTGGAATGGTCCATTTTGGGTATGACTGGAATATCCCTCCCTCCCCCATTCCCATACACACAGACTCACCTTGGACTGTCCCATGACTGGGAGGTTGTGTCCAGATGGTGGAAGCTGAAAGCTGGTTGGATGAGCTTTACTTTGGGTGTACTGGGTGTTAGAATGCCAGGGTCCGAGATATATTAGGGCAACATCAGCCACCATTGTTTCTTTCCATGCCACTGGTGTCTGCAGGCGAGTTTCTGTGTCTCAGTCTCGGTGTCTCTGTGCCCAGGTGAATTGGAGCTGCTAACAGTGTGTGTCTGTGTGAGAGAGAGTCCAGCCTGAATCCGTCTCTCTCTGTCCCAGTCCTGACCCTTTTCCCAATTCCCAACCAAATTCACCTGTCCAGGATCTTTATGTCATGGGCGAGCTGATGGATGGACGGTGTTCGAGTCCAACGATGGAGCGCAGACCGTGTGGGATGATCAGTATCACATCTTTATTGCCTCTCTCTGCCTTTCTCCCTCTTTCTGTGTCAAGCACTCCCTCAACCCCCTTCTCTCTCTCTCTCAACCTCTCTCTCTGTCAATCTCTCACTCTCTCAATCTCTCTCTCTCTATCTTTGTTTATGCTTCCATCTCACCCTCGGTGATTCTCTCTGTGTCATTCTCACTGTGTCTTTCTCTCTCACTGGTTTTCTGGCTGCCTCGCTGCTGCCTTCAATTCCTTTTTTGTCTCAGTTTCTTTCTTTCTGCTTCTTTCCCTCCACTTTTTCCAACTGTTCTCTATATTTCTCTTTCTGCTGTCATCTCTGATTCTTTCTCTCTTTCCTGTTTTTTGCTCTCTTTTCCGTCGCTTGCAGCCTTTTCCGTCTCCTGCTCTCTTTTCCATCTGTTGCTCGCGTTTCTGTCTCTTGCTCTCCTTTCCGCCTCATGATCCCTTTCGTGCCTTTTGCAGCCTTTACTGCCTCTTGCTATCTTTACCGCCTCTGATTCTCTTTTCCTTCTTTTGCTCTGTTTTCCGTTCTCTTGCTCTCTTTTCCGTCTCTTGCTCTCTTTTCCGTCGCTTGCAGCCTTTTCCATCTCCAGCTCTCTTTTCCATCTGCTGCTCGCGTTTCTGTCTCTTGCTCTCCTTTCCGCATCATGATCCCTTTCGTGCCTTTTGCAGCATTTTCTGCCTCTTGCTATCTTTACTGCCTCTGACTCTCTTTTTCTTCTGTTGCTCTGTTTTCCTTTCTCTTGCTCTCTTTTCCGTCTCTTGCTCTATATTCAGTCTCTTGTCTCTTTTTCATCTCGCTCTCTTTTATTTCTCTTGCTCTCTTTTCCGCCTCTTGCTCTCTTTCCTATCTCTTGCTCTCTTTCCACCTCTTTCTCTCTTTTCCGTCTCTTGCTCTATATTCAGTCTCTTGTCTCTTTTTCATCTCGCCCTCTTTTCCTTCTCTTGCTCTCTTTTCCGCCTCTTGCTCTCTTTTCCACATCTTGCTCTCTTTTATGCCTCTTCCAATCTTTTTCGCCTCTTGCTGTCTTTTCAGTCTCTTGCTCTCTTTTCCGTCTGTTCCTCTATTTTTGCCTCTTGCTCTCTTTTCTGTCTCGCTCTATATTTCTTCTCTTGCTCTCTTTTCCATCTCTTGGCTCTCTCTTCTGTCTCTGGCTCTCTGTTCCGTCTCTTGCTCTCTTTCCCGCCTCTTGCTCTGTTTTCCACCACTTGCTCTCTTTCCCATCACTTGTTCTCTATTTTGACTCTTGCAATCTTTTCCTGTCTCTTGCTCTCTTTCCCATCATTTGTTCTCTATTTTGACTCTTGCAATCTTTTCCTGTCTCTTGCTCTCTTTTCCTCCTCTTGCTCACTTTTCCGCCTCTTGCTCTCCTTTCCGTGTCTACCTCTCGATTCTGTCTCTGGCTCTCTTATTCGTCTCTTGCTCTCTATTTTGTCTCTTGCTCTCTGTTCCGTCTCTTGATCCCGTTAGAGCCTGTTGCAGCCTTATCCGCCTCTCGCTCTCTTCACTGCCTCTGATTATCTTTTCCTTCTCTTGCTCTCTTTTCCATCTCTTGCTTTCTTTTTCGCCTCATGCTCTCTTTTTGCCTCTTGCTCTCATTTTCTGCCTCCTGCTGTCTTTTTTGTATCTTGCTCTCCTTTCTGTCTCAGGCTCTCTGTTCTGTCTATTGCTGTTTTATCCGTCTCTTGCTGTCTATTCTGTCTCTTGCTCTCTGTTCCGTCTCTTGCTCTCCTTTCCGCCTCCTCCACTCTTTTCTGTCTCTTGATCCCTTTAGCACCTTTTGCAGATTTTTCAGCCTCTTGATCTCTTTACCGCCTCAGAAGATATTTTCCAGCTCTTGCTTTCTTTTCCGTCTCTTCCTCTCTTTATGCCTCTTGCTCTCTTTTCTGTCTCTTGCTTTCGATTTCTTCCCTTTCTCTCTTTTCCATCTCTTGCTCTCTTTTCTGTCTCTTGCTCTCTTTTGCATCTCTATCTCACTTTTCTGTCCCTTGCTCTCAATTCCGCCCCTTGCTGTCTTTTCCACCTCTGACTCACTTGTCCACTGTGGCTCTATTTTCGGTCTCATGCTTTATTTTACAACTCTTGCTTTCTTCCCACCTCTTGCTCTCTTGCCACATCTTGCTTTCTTTTCCGTGTCTGCTCTATTTCCCATCTCGTGCTGTCTATTCTGTCTCTTGCTCTCTATTCTGTCTCTTGCTGTCTTATCCTTGTCGTGCTCTCTATTCTCTTTCATGCTCGCTTTTCCATCTCTTGCTCCCTTTTCTGTCCCTTGATCTCTATTCCCTCCGTTGCCCTTTTCCGGCCTCTTGCTCCCTTTTTCGCCTCTTGCTGTCTTTTCTGTCTCTTGCTCTCTGTTATGTCTCTTGCTCTCTATTCTGTCTCTTGCTCTCATTTCCGCCTCTTGCTCTCTTTCCCGCCTCTTGCTCTATATTCTGTCTCTCACTCTCTTTTCCGTCTCTTGCTCTCTTTTCTACCTCTTACTCTCTTTTCTGCTTCTTGCTCACTTTTCGGTCTATTGCTCCATTTTCCGCCCCTTGCTCACTTTTCCGTCTCTTGCTCTCTATTCTGTCTCTTGCTCACCTTGCCCTCTCTTGCTCACATTTTTGTCTCTTGCTCTCATTCCGCCTGTTGCTCCCCGTTCCGCCACTTTCTCTCTTTCCCATCACTTGCTCTCTGTTCCGCCTCTTGCTCTCTTTTTTGCATCTTGCTCTCTATTCTGTCTCTTGTTCACTTTTCCGTCTCTTACTCACATTTCCGCCTGTTGCTCTCTTTATCGCCTCTTGCTCTCCTTTCCGCCTCTTGCCCTCTTTGCATCGTCTTGCTCTCATTTTCGCTTCTTGCTCCCATTTCTGTCTCTAGCTCTCTTTTCCACATCTTGCTCTCCTTTCTTTCTCTTTCTGTCTTTTGTGTCCCTTGCTCTCTGTTCGGTCTCTTGCTCTCTTTACTGCCTCTTGCTCTCCATTCTGTCTCCTGCTCTCCTTGCCACCTCTTGCTCTCTTTTTCACCTCTTGCTCTCATTCCGCCTCTTGCTCCCTTTTCCGCCTTTTTCTCCCTTTCCGGTCAGTTGCTCTCTGTTCCATCACTTGGTCACTTTTCTGTATCTTGCTCTCTATTCCGCCTCTTCCTCACTTTTCGGTCTCTTGCTCTCGATTCTGACTTTTGCTCCCTTTTCCGCCTACTGTTCTCTTTTCCGACTCTTGCCCTCGTTTCCATCTTTTGTTCTCTATTCCGACACATGCTGTATTTCCGTCTCTTGCTATCTTTTCCATTTCTTGCTCTCTTTTCCACCTCTTACTCTCTTTTCAGTGTCTTACTGTCTTCTCCACCTCTTGCTCTTGTTTGCCTCTCTTCCTCTCTTTTCCGTCTCTTGCTCTCTTTTCCATCTCTATCTCACTTTTCTGTCCCCTGCTCTCATTTCCGCCTCTTGCTCTCTTTTCTGCCTCCAACTACCTTTTCTGCTTCTGACTCTCTTTTCGGTCTAATGATGTATTTTTCATCTCTTGCTCAATTTTCCGCCTCTTGCTCTCTTTTATGCCTCTTGCTCTCCTATCCGCCTTTTGCTCTCTTTTTCACTTCCGACTATCTTTTCTGCTTCTGGCTTTCTTTTCTGTCCAATGCTGTATTTTCCACCTCTTGCTCAATTTTCCGTCTCTTGCTCTCTTTTCCGTCTCTTGCTCTCATTTCCGCTTCTTGCTGTCTTTTCCGTCTCTTGCTACATAGTCTGTCTCTTGCTCTCTTTTCTTTCTCTTGCTCTCTTTTCCCTCTCTTTCTCTCCTTTCCGTTTCTAACTCTCTGTTATGTCTCTTCCTCTATATTTCCTCCTTTGGTCTCCTTTGCATCACTTACTCTTTATTCTGTCTCTTGCTCTCTTTTCTGTCTCTTGCTCTCTTTTATGCCTCTTGTTCTCCTAACCGCCACTTGCTCTCTTTTCCATCTCTAGCTCCCTTTTCTGTCCCTTGCTCTCAATTCCGCCTCTTGCTCTCTTTTTCGCCGCCGACTATCTTTTCTGCTTCTGGCTCTCTTTTCTGTGTAATGTTGTATTTTCCACCTCTTGCTACATATTCCGCCTCTTGCTCTCTTTTCTGCCGTTTACTCATTTTTCTGCTTCTGGCTCCCTTTTCGGTCTGTTGCTCTATTTTCCATCTCTTGCTCAATTTTCCGCCTCTTGCTCAATTTTCCGTCTCTTGCTTTGTTTTCCACCTCTAACTCCCTTTTCCGTGTCTGGCTCTCTTTAATGCCTCTTTCTCTCCTTTCCGTCTCTTGCTCTCTTTTCCATTTCTTGCTCTCTTTTCCATCTCTTGCTCCCTTTTCTGTCACTTGCTCTCAATTCCGCCTTTTGCTCTCTTTTCCGCCTCCAACTACCTTTTCTGCTTCTGACTCTCTTTTCGGTCTAATGTTGTATTTTCCACCTCTTGCTACATATTCTGTCTCTTGCTCTCTTTTCTTTCTCTTGCTCTCTTTTCTCTCTCTTTCTCTCCTTTCCGTTTCTAACTCTCTGTTATGTCTCTTGCTCTATATTTCCTTCCTTGCTCTCCTTTGCACCACTTGCTCTTTATTCTGTCTCTTGCTTTCTTTTCCGCCACTTGCTCTCTCTTTCGTCTCCTGCTCTCTTTTTCCAGCTCCTGCTGTCTATTCTGTCTCTTGCTCTATTTTCCAACTCTTGCCCTCTTTTACTTCCCTTGCTCTCTTTTCCAACTCTTGCTCTCTTTTTCGTCTCTTGCTCTATGTTTCCTTCCTTGCTCTCTTTTGCATCTCTTGATCTCTCTTCTGCCTCTTGTTCTCTGTTCTGTCTCTTGCTCTTTTTTCTGCCTCTTGCTCTCTTTTCCGTCTCTTGATCTCTTTACCACCATTTGCAGACTTTTATGCCCGTTGCTCTCTTTTCCACCTTTTGCTCTCATTTCCACTTCTTGCTCTCTTTTCCATCTCCTGCTTTCTTTTCCGCCTCTTGCTCTCTTTTCTGCCTCTTGCCCATTGTTCTATCTCTTGCTCTCTTTTCTGTCTATTGTTTACTTTTCCTCCTCTTGCTGTGTTTTCCATCTCTTGCTGTATTTTCTGTCTCTTGCTCTTCCTTCCATCTCTTGCTCTCCTTTCCGTCTATGTCCCTCTATTCTGTCTGTTGCTCTGTATTATTTCTCTGGCTCTCTATTCCGCCTCCTCCTCTCTTTTCCGTCTCCTGCTCTCTTTTTCACCTCTTGCTGTCTTTCCTCTCCCTTGCTATCTATTCTGTCTCTTGCTCTCTTTTCCTTCTCTTGCTCTCCTTTCCGTCTCTTGTACTCCTTTCCATCTCTTGATCTCTTTAGCGCCTTTTTCAGCCTTTTCTGCCTCTTGCTCTCTCCTTTCCGCCTCTTTCTCTCTTTTCCATCTCTTTCTCTCCTTTCCATCTCTTGCTCTCTTTCCCGCCTTGTGTTCAATTTCCGCCTCTTACTGTCTTTTCCATCACAAGTTCTCTTTTATGCCTATTGCTCTCTTTTCTGCCGCTTGCTCTGTATTTCGTCTCTTGCTATATTTGCTGTCTCTTGCTGTCTATTCCATCTCTTGCTCTCTTTTCCGTCTGTTGCTCTCTTTTCAGCCTTGTGCTCAACCTTCCGCCTCTTGCTGTCTTTTCCGTCTCTGGATGTCTTTTATGCCTCTTGCTGTCATTCAGCATCTTGCTCTCTTTTCCGCCTCTTGCTCTTTTTTGCCTCTTGCTTTCGATTTCGTCTCTTACTCTCTTTTCTGTCTCTTGCTGTCCATTCCGTTTCTTGCTCACTTTTCCGTCTCTTGCTCTCGTCTCCGTCTCTTGCACACTTTTCCTCGTCTCTTGCTCTTCCTTCCACCTCTTGCTCTCCTTTCCGTCTCAATCTCTCTATTCTGTCTCTTGCTCTCTATTATTTCTCTTGCTCTTGACTCCACCTCTTGCCCTCTATTCTGTCTCTTGCTATCTTTTCCTTCTCTTTCTCTCTTTTCCATCTGTTGCTCTCCTTTCCGTCTCTTGGTCTCTTTCCTGCCCTGTGCTCAATTTCCACCTCTTGGTGTTTTTTCTGTCTCAAGATCTCTTTTATGCCCCTTGCTCTCATTCAGCCTCTTTCTATCTTTTCTGCCTCTTGCTCTCTATTTCGTCTCTTACTATCTTTGCCATCTCTTGCTCTTTTCTGCCTTGTGCCCAATTTTCCGCCTCTTGCTGTCTTTTCCGTCTCTCGATGTCTTTTGTGCCTCTTGCTCTCATTCGGCCTCTTGCTCTCTTTTCCGCCTCTTGCTATTTCCTGCCTCTTGCTCTCTATTTCCTCTCTTGCTCTCTTTTCCGTCTCTTGCTATCTTTCTCACCTCTTGCTCTCTTTTCCACCTCTTGCTCAACTTTCCATCTCGAACTCACTATTCTGTTCCTTGCTCTCTCTTCTGCCTCTTGCTCTCTTTTCAGCCTCTTGCTCTCTTTCATCCAGGGAGAAGAGTCGGAGTGCAGAGCTCCAGACCTGTAAGTATAAAAAACTTACCTCGGGGATTCGCGGCCTTCATCCTGGGAGAAGACTCGGAGGGTGGGGTGCCGCACCTGTAAGTATAAAAAAAAACCTCAGGGATTTGCGGCCTACATCCAGGGAGAAGACTTGGAAGGCAGAGTTCTGGACTTGTCTGTATAAAAAACGTACCTCTGGGATTCACAGCCAACATCCAGGGAGAAGACTTGGAGGGCGGAGTTCCTGACTGGTTCGTATAAAAAATCTACCTCGGTGATTCGCGGCCGACATCCAAGGAAAAGACTCGGAGGGCGGTGTTCCAGACCTGGCTAAAAAATAAACTGAAAAGAAAACTAAAAAAAAAAGTGAAAAAGTGACGTCACAGGAAAGCTGTGACCTGATTAGCTGGTAAGGAATTTGCACTGAATGTAAAAATAAAACATTGATAAAAGTTGATTAACACCCTAATTAACTAATTAGTAAGTAGAGTAACTAAACCAGAGGAAGGAGATTACTGTATTTAGTTAGCATTTAATATTTATAGTCGAAATCTAGCACTAGGGGCCATATAGTTAATTATAACAATTTGGTAAGGATTTACTAAGTATTTATTTATTTTAAATTAATTTATTAATTAGTGCTAAAAATGTCAGTTAGAGGGGCAAAGTGTTTCACCTGTGAGATGTGGGAGGTCCGTGACGCTTCCAACATTCCGGCCGACTACATTTGCAGGAAGTGTACCCAGTTACAGCTCCTCACAGACCGCATGGATCGGTTGGAGCAGCAACTGCTTGCACTTAGGAGCATGCAGGTGGCAGAAAGCGTCATAGACAGGAGTTTTAGTTAAGTGGGTACACCAAAGTTGCAGGCAGATAGATGGGTGACCGCTGGAAGAGGCAGGTAGTCATTGCAGGAAACCCCTGTGGCAATCTCCCTCTCTGACAAGTAGACCGTTTTGGATACTGTTGGCGGGGGGGGGGGATTGGACTATCAGGGGAAATCAACTGCAGCAGCCAGAGCAATGGCACCACGGCTAGCACTGTTGTTCAGCAGGGAGGGGCAAAGCGCAGAAGAGCAATAGTTATAGGGGACTCGATAGTCAGGGGCACAGATAGGCGATTCGGTGGACATGAAAGAGACTTTTGGATGGTAATGTTGCCTCCCTGGTGCCAAGGTCAAGGATGTCTTTGAATGGACAGGGGACATTCTGAAGGGAGAAGGTGAGCAGCCAGAGGTTGTGGTACACATCGGTACCAACGACATCGGCAGCAAGAGTGGCGAGGTCCTTCAGGGGGAGTTTAGGGTGTTAGGTAGGAAGTTAAAAGACAGGTCCCCTAGGATTGTAATCTTGGGATTACTCCCCGTGCCACCCGCCAGTGAGAATAGAAA
This sequence comes from Heterodontus francisci, assembly GCF_036365525.1. Taxonomy (NCBI): domain Eukaryota; kingdom Metazoa; phylum Chordata; class Chondrichthyes; order Heterodontiformes; family Heterodontidae; genus Heterodontus; species Heterodontus francisci. The sequence continues at coordinate 21,768,731 of NC_090415.1, forward strand.
TAGGAAGATAGTACAGCTAAGCACGTGGCTGAACAGCGGTGTCGAAGGGAGGGTTTCAGATATCTGGATCATTGGGATCTCTTCGGGGACAGGTGGGACCTGTACAAGAAGGACCGGTTGCATCTAAACTGGAGGGGCACAAATAGCCTGGCTGCGAGGTTTGCTAGCGTCACTCCGGAGGGTTTAAACTAGTGTGGCAGGGGGGTGGGAACCAGAGCAGCAGGACAGCAGGTGAAATAAATGAGGGGGAACTAGTAAATAAGGCCAGAAAAACTGAGAGGACGAGCAGGCAGGGCGATGTTGCTGAGCACAGCGGGACTGGTGGTCTGAAGTGCATTTGTTTCAATGCGAGAAGTTGAACAGGGAAGGCAGATGAACTTAGAGCTAGGATTAGTGCTTGGAACTATGATGTTGTTGCTATTACAGAGACTTGGTTGAGGGAAGGACATGATTCGCAACTAAATGTTCCGGGATTTAGAATCTTCAGGCTGGATAGAGGGGGATGTAAGAGGGGTGGGGGAGTTGCATTACTGGTTAAGGAGAATATCACAGCTGTACTGTACTCGGAGGGGTCATGCAACAAGGCAATGTGGATGGAGCTCAGGAATAGGAAGGATGTAGTCACGATGTTGGGGGTTTACTACAGGCCTCCCAACGGCCAGCAGGAGGTAGAGGAGCAGATATGTAGACATATTTTGGAAAAATGTAAAGGTAACAGTGTTGTAGTGGTGGGTGATTTTAACTTCCCCTATATTGACTGGGTCCTTCTTAGTGTTAGGGGCTTGGAGGGGGAAGATTTGTAAGCAGCATCCAGAAGGGCTTCTTGGAACAATATGTAGATAGTCTAACTAGGGTAGAGACCGTACTGGACCTGGTATTGGGGAATGAGCCCGGACAGGTGGTCAAAGATTCAGTCGGGGAGCATTTCGGGAACAGTCACCAAAATTCCATAAGTTTTAAGGTACTTGTGGCTAAGGATAAGAGTAGTCGTCCGGTGAAGGTGTTAAATTGGGGGTAGGCTAATTATCACAATATTAGGCAGGAACTGAAGAATTTAGATTGGGGGCGGCTGTTGGAGGGTAAATCAACATCTGACATGTGGGTGCCTTTCAAACGTAAATTGATTAGTATCCAGGACTAGCATGTTCCTGTGAGGAAGAAGGAAACGTTTGGCAAGTTTCGGGAACCTTGGATAACGCGGGATATTGTGAAGTGAGTCAAAAAGAAAAAGGAAGCATTCATAAGGGATAGAAGGCTGGAAACAGACGAAGCCCTTGAGGAATATAAAGACAGTAGGAAGGAACTTAAGCAAGCAGTCAGGATGCCTTAAAGGGATCATGTAAAGTCATTGGCAAACAGGATTATGGAAAATCCCACGGCTTTTTATACGTATATAAAGAGCAATTGGGTTTCTCGGAAAAGGGTTGGCCCGCTCAAGGACAGAGAAGGGAATCGATGGGTGGAGCTAGAGGAAATGGGCGAGGTACCAAATGAGTACTTTGCATCAGTATTCACCAAAGAGAAGGACTTGGTAGTTGATGAGTCTAGGGAAGGGAGTGTAGATAGTATCGGTCATGTCCTTATCAAAAAGGAGGAGGATTTGGGCGTCTTGCAAAGCATTAAGGTAGGCAAGTCCCCAGGGCCTGATGGGATCCACCCCAGAATACTGAGGGAGGCAAGGGAAGAAATTGCTGGGGCCTTGACAGAAATCTTTGTCTCCTCAAAGCCTCTGGCTACAAGTGAGGTCCCAGAGGACTGGAGAATAGCCAATGTTGTTCTTTTGATTAAGAAGGGTAGCAAGGAAAATCCAGGAAATTATAGGCTGGTGAGTCTTTCGTTAGTGGTAGGGAAATTATTAGAGAGGATTCTTCAAGACAGGATTTACTCCCATTTGGAAACAAACGAACTTATTAGCGAGAGGCAGCATGGTTTTGTGAAGGGGAGGTCCTGTCTCACTAACTTGATTGAGTTTTTTGAGGAAGTGACGAAGATGATTGATGAAGGAAGGGCAGTGGATGTTATCTATATGGACTTCAGTAAAGCCTTTGACAAGGTCCCGCATGGCAGACTGGTACAAAAGGTGAAGTCACACGGGATCACAGGTGACCTGGCAAGATGGATACCGAACTGCATCGGTCCTAGCAGACAGAGGGTAGCAGTAGACGGGTGTTTTTCTGAATGGAGGGATGTGACTAGTGCTATTCCGCAGGGAGCAGTGTTAGGACCTTTGCTGTTTGTAGTAGATATAAATAATTTGGAGGAAAATGTAGCTGATCTGATTAGTAAGTTTGTGGATGAGACAAAGGTTGGTGGAGTTGTGGACAGTGATGAGGATTGTCAGAGTATACAGCAGGATATAGATCGGTTGGAGACTTGGGTGGAGAAATGGCAGATGGAGTTTAATCCGGACAAATGAGAGGTAATGCATTTTGGAAGGTCTAATATTGGTGTGAAGTATACAGTAAATGGCAAAACCCTTAGCAGTATTGACAGGCAGAGAGATCTGGGCGTACAGGTCCACAGGTCACTGAACGTGGCAACGTCGGTGGATAAGGTCGTCAAGAAGGCATACGGCATGCTTGCCTTCATCGGTCGGGGCATAGAGTATAAAAATTGGCAAGTCATGCTGCAGCTATATAGAACTTTAGTTCGGCCACACGTAGAATATTGCCTGCAATTCTGGTCGCCACACTACCAGAAGGACGTGGAGGCTTTGGAGAGGGTACAGATGAGGTTTACCAGGATGTTGCCTGGTCTGGAGGGCATTAGCTATGAGGAGAGGTTGGATAAACTCGGATTGTTTTCACTGGAACGACGGAGGTGGAGGGGCGACATGATTTACAAAGTTATGAGCGGCATAGCGGCATGGACAGAGTGGATAGTCAGAAGCTTTTTCCCAGTTTGGAAGAGTCAGTTACAAGGGGACATAGGTTTAAGGTGCGAAGGGCAAGGTTTAGAGGGGATGTGCGAGGCAAGTTCTTTACACAGAGGGTGGTGAGTGCCTGGAACTTGCTGCCGGAGGAGCTGGTGGAAGCAGGTACGACTGTGACGTTTAAGAGGCATCTTGACAAATACATGAATAGGATGGGAATAGAGGGATACGGTCCCCAGAAGTGCAGAAGGTTTTAGATTAGGCAGGCATCAAGATCGGAGCAGGCTTGGAGGGCCGAACGGCCTGTTCCTGTGCTGTTCTATTCTTTGTTCTTTTTTCTATTCTGTCTCTTGCTCTCTTTTCTGTCTCTCGGTCTCTTTCCATCTCTTGCTCTCCTTTCCATCTCTAATTCTGTATTCGGTCTCTTGCTCTCTATTCTGCTTTAATTGGAGTTCAACTTTCAAATCTGTTCTTGTTTTTCTTTTTGGAGTTTAAATTAAAGACATGTTTTATTGACTGTATTTAAGTAGCAAATGACAGGAATTGGATATTGGTTTAAGGGAGAAAAGGATAAACAAAGGAGATATAGGAAAGATTTTGTCTGTTTAAAGTTTGTTTAAGAAGCTAGTGCTAAATCTTTTCTTATAAGAATGTTAAATAACATCTTTAGCTTTTGGTTTTATTACAGTCATTTCAAAAGGCGCCTGAAGAAAAAACAAGAAAAATGACATCATTTACCATCTTTTAGAAAAACACGTGCTATTCTGTTATTCTGCTCTGTGTGTAGTTAATAAGTATTATAATTTAATAAGTCTGAGTTAAGTTTATACTATTAAGGTTAACTGACCTGTTAAGTTAAAAAAAAATCGGAAATGTCATATATGACCACAATTAATTTTCAAGTTGAGCACGTCAAGTTTTGGGGGAGTCTTAAGTTCCGGACAGAAGACTCCCTCATATTAAATTGGCAGTTCTGATTTTTAAATATTCATTGCAGTGAATTGGAGTTTGGAATCATCTTCGTTATATGAAAAAAATAATGGATTAGAAACCTCTTACAAAAGATGCTAAAGGTTTTGAAACAATTGGAGATGAATCTAAAATGCTATCTTTCCTGATAGAGATGTTTCCCTTTGAAGTTGATAATGTTCCTAATGATTTTGTTGTTTTCAAACCCTGAGGATACCAAAAGGATTGGAAAAAAGTTTAAAATGGAGTAGTTCTTTTCGATCAGAAAAAAGGTTATGAAAAGTGACACAGTTGAGAATGTTTTGCTCCGCCCCCTTGGAGATAAACAAATAAATTAACCCTGCTGCAGTTATTGCTTTTCCATTTAATCCACCACACTATTTTTGAATTGCTGAGGGTAAAATTTACATATATTGGATATTATTACATCTTAAATGTCTGAATTGACAGATATAATTGGACAACTTCACCCATTGGGCTCAGGGGCAGAGCCACAATAGATTCTTTCTGTATTTTTTAAGCAGGTGACGGCAGGTTCCAAGGCCACATGAGAACTGACGCCACAGCAAGAGATCCAGCAGCTTGAAGAATTTAAAAACTTCATTGCAGACATCAAATGTCACAGCATCTTTATCAATGAGACCAAGTGCTGGAGAAGGAGAGATAGTTGCAAGCACTTTTGTCTTTTATGTTAAAAAAAACCCCACCAAGTCTGGGCTTAAGAAATTGGGGAATCAATAAACACAATTCAATTGATATGAGTGGTTATTTAAAGCACTCAAAGGGAAATTTATCTGACATTTAAGAGAAACAAAGTTTTAGAAAAACCAAAAAAAATACAAAAACAGTCTAAGTGGTTTACTGTGTTGGACATTAGCAATGGGTTTTAGTCCATAACGCTGGCACAAGAGTGTCAATATAAATTTGCGTTTACGTTCCAGGGACAACAGTACACTTGGACGAGTCTCCCCCAGGGATTTCATAATAGTCCGTTGATATTCCGCCTTTCTCCTTAGGGTCGGAGTGAAAATTATGCTTAAAAAGGCACAGATATTGAAAGAAAAGGTTTCTTATTTGGGAGTAGTGGTCAGCATGAGATTGAGCAAATGCGAATGCAGACAATCCTTAAACTCCCCCTACCACAAGTTACTAAGGCGCTGTGATCATTTTTGGACCTTGTTGGGTATCGCAGGAACCTTACTGATGGATTTGCCTTAAAGCCAGCCCCTTTATATAATTTCCTGACAATGAACTGTTATGTGTCTGGTGGACGATTTAATCGACCAGGTGTGTCAGGTTTTGACAGTAAAGGCCCTCCAAGGACCTTTTGTGTCAAAATCATTGGGGGGTGTACAAGGGAAGGAGCCAGAAATCAAACAGCACTCAAAATTAATTAAACGGACAAGAAGTACCAACCCCCCACGGTTACCCCCACATCCGAATTCCCGACGAGTAAGGTTACAACGCAGCAGCCACAAGTGACTGGTCTCCCTTGCCCTGCCTTAACTGCAGAACCAGAAAATGGACTTGTGAAAATAAAAACTAATAGAATTGTAAATGATAATATAAAGCTTGAGTTGGTCCCCATAATAATGAATATCTCAGATATCCAGCTACCTGACTGGAGCCCTGAGAAGACTCGAGAGTTGTACAAGGTATTACTGTAACAATTGCGAAGACAAGAATTTGGTGATGAGGGAATAATAAAGGGAAAGAGATGTAAATGTAGTTTAGTGAACAAAGCAACCACAGTCTTTAATACGAGTACTTCAATTGTCAATACTATAGATTTGGAAAATGTGCACCAGAGGTTAGAACTCTTGGTTAGCTAGTAAAGGATATTTTGAAAAAGGAACAAAAGGGACAGAGTGGTGTAGCTGAAGTAGAAAAGGATTTGATGAATACGGTGGCAGGAAGGGAGATGGGACTGCCAAGGTATGTCGTAGCAGGTAATGAGGAAGTAAGACCCACGAGAGAAAGGGTTAAAGATTTGTGAAGGAGTTTTGCAGGCGACTGTATGAGCTGAGGCAGGAGATTCTATAGAAACAGACATGAAAGAGGAACAGACAAAAATGCCTGTTGTGCGAGACAAAGTAATGGTAAAGGGAAGGGCCGATGGAAACGCTGGTCCCAATTGGAGATATATAAAGTCAACAGCAAATGTCACCCAGTTGGAAGACTTAGCTAGTCATACGATTGATAACATTTCCAGGTGCCAACTCAGAAAACGTAAGGTGTGGAAAGGTCAGGAATGTGTAAATACAGGATCTATGAGTATTGGAGTAGTGTTGGGAATACCTGTAATTCTGCAAGATAAGTTATGGATGCAATTTTATGAAGTAGAAAATATAAGGGTGATAAGGGGAAAGGATTACATAAAATACTACGATGCATTACCCTACGTTATGGAAATTGGGAATGAGGTAGTTGGAACAACATTGTCTGAGTGTCGTCTCGAAAACCAGGTGATCATATGTCCTCATCCTATATATATAACCGCAGAATCAAAATATGGGTTTAATACCACTGTGAATTGCACCATGAAGACTAGGAAAGCATTGTCAGGGCTAACCCATGTGGCCTAGATGGGAAAGGGGAGATACTGTTTAACCACCACAGCGAAGGAGTACCAGTATGGATATAACCGGACTTGTCCATTGCGCAACAGTATATTTTGTTACAACCCACAAATACCAACCAGAGTAGGGAAGATGGAGTTGTTACACAAACGAAAGACAGAAACGATAACTGTGACAGAGAGTATGAAGGAGGATTTGACAAATTACCACCAGGAATATGAATATACTATTCAGGTATTGCCCACGCGCTTGGGTAAAGAGAGACAGCAGCAAGAAGCCATTGCTGTAGTGTACTACAATCTGGAACAACAGTTGAAGAAGCTACAAGATGAGGTTGACGAGATAAACGATTCTACCTGGTGGGAGGACCTATGGGACATGGGGAGGCGGGGGGTGTCAAACGTGCAGACACACCCCTGGTTTACAATTATCTCCCATGTCCTGATAGTGGTTTTGGGTATCATGGTATTATATGTGACAAACTAAATTTGGAAACTTAAGAAATTAATTAGGAAATGTGAGAGGATGTATGAACACAGGATGGACAGCTATCCGAAAGGCAATCAGTATTCGAACTTGCTCTACAAAAGATAGACAATTAGTTATGCTGCACAAGGGTGAATGTATAACCTATTTGTATATACTTAAAATGAATTAATGAATGGTCAACTTGCTCTAAGAATGAAATTGAGGCTGCATTATGTTCTCACAAATGATTGATTTAGTAATGGTGATGAATTAATTTCTCACGGAGATGATCAGGATGGCGGAGCAGATGTGGTTTGCACCAGGATTTTCCATCATTGCAGGAAGGGTTGCCGCTGAGTGCCTGCTCTGCCAACGCCATAACCCGGGAAAGACACCTTCAGTGACTGCAGCGGTGGGCCCACAGCCGTTGGGCCCTTTTGTGCATTTACAAATGGACTTAATACAAATGCCTAAATGTATGGGATACAACTATGTGTTGCTATTACTGTAGCCAAGTTACTGTTAACGTGAATATGTGCCGAGGTTTGGAATTCCTGAAATCATATCTAGAGACAATGGCCCTTAACTACTTGCTGGCGGCACAATGGGGGTTCTGTGCAGCTATTAATGAGACATGTTGCTTCTACGTTAACGAGGATCAGAGGATTGAGAAGGTTGTACATTCCATTCAGGACCAGGTGCGTCTCCTCCTCTCAGTGGCTCAGGAAAAGCCCGTTTACTGGTGGGGGCGGCTTCCCAACGTCGGCGGGTGGTTTGGCGACCTTTTTAGAACTCTCCTCAAATACCTTGTCGTGGGTCTTGCCCTGCTCATCATCCTGTACGTTATCACCCAATTCTTCCTCTGCTGCATCCGCTCCGTTTGCCAGTCACAGAACCTCCAGGGTCCTGGTGATAGTCCAACAACCCATCTCCTCCCTCACCTTAGGAACCAGGACCCCACTAAGGATCAAGCCAAGCAACAAGCAGACATAGAACTTGAGTGAGGACTGGGGATTGTCCTTTCAGGACAAAAGGGGGGAAGTGTGGAATCTAGGGTGAGCCATCCTTGGGCAAGGAATGTGGGTTTGGCTAGTCATCATGTTTATACATTAACTGTTCCTTAGGAATGTACTAGGCATGGGTGTTGAGATAAGATGAGTGTTGCTGAAACAGAATGTACGTTTCTGTCTCGCGCTGTGGACTGCAGTACCCGCTGCAAGGCCAGTGGTGAGATGGAAATGTAAACGACGAATTGAAATAATGCTGTATCTCATTGGTGTCGAGCAAATGCTCAACTGAAATACCATTGGTACTTTTAAATGCAAATTAAGGATATAAATTATTATTGTAAGACCATTGATTACAGAATACTATGATTGCCACTGTTTTGCGGAAATACTTTAGAACATTACAGTGAGCCCCACTGTGGGCCGCGCTATTCTCCTTGTGCACAAGTCAATAAAAGTAGATTGCGAGTACTCACCATGCCAATTCTGTTTATTTCGCAACAGGTAAATATTATTATGAGGGACTGCATTAGTTTCAGCGAATGTATAGGTTTGAGGGTCTGTATTAGTTTTTGGGGCAGTATTACTTTAAGGTACTGTATTAATTTGAGGGGATGCATGGGTTTGAGGTGCTGCATAGGTTTGAGAGGCTGTATTGCTTTGACAAGCTTCATTAGCTAGGTAGTATTATGAGGAGAGTCCAACTAGGGATGGGGCCGAACTGGATCCCTCCCCCACCCCTTATTGGGGAATGACCCCGGCCAAGTGGTCGAAGTCTCAGTAGGGGAGCATTTCGGGAACAGTGACCATAATTAATCCCTTTTTTGTTTCGGAGGACCGGGGACTGCTGGGTAGGGGAAAACTATTTATTTGGGCAGTTTTAAAATCTTTGTCTTTTGCGAGGAGCAGCCTTGATAGAACGGGGTGCGGAGCGGACTTTCAGCTGAGCGGTCAATTTCAGTAAGTTACAAGTTAATCCCCTTTTTGTTTCGGAGGACCGGGGACTGCTGGGTAGGGGAAAACTATTTATTTGGGCAGTTTTAAAATCTTTGTCTTTTGCGAGGAGCAGCCTTGATAGAACGGGGTGCGGAGCGGACTTTCAGCTGAGCGGTCAATTTCAGTAAGTTACAAGTTAATCCCTTTTTTGTTTTGGAGGACCGGGGACTGCTGGGTAGGGGAAAACTATTTATTTGGGCAGTTTTAAAATCTTTGTCTTTTGCGAGGAGCAGCCTTGATAGAACGGGGTGCGGAGCGGACTTTCAGCTGAGCAGTCAATTTCAGTAAGTTACAAGTTAATCCCTTTTTTGTTTCGGAGGACCGGGGACTGCTGGGTAGGGGAAAACTATTTATTTGGGCAGTTTTAAAATCTTTGTCTTTTGCGAGGAGCAGCCTTGATAGAACGGGGTGCGGAGCGGACTTTCAGCTGAGCGGTCAATTTCAGTAAGTTACAAGTTAATCCCTTTTTTGTTTCGGAGGACCGGGGACTGCTGGGTAGGGGAAAACTATTTATTTGGGCAGTGGCAGTACCCGAGACACTACACGTGTAGTGTCTCCCACCCACCCTCCTCCTCTAACCAAAAAAAAAGGACTCTAGGGTGTTGATAAGGTAAGCTTTTTATTTAAAACTTCAGTCCGTCGGATTGCTAAGCGAACAAGTTTTGACTTTTTTTTTCGTTTGGTTTTTCAGTAGATTTATTGGGAATCTAGAATAGTGGGAATGGAGGTAAAGGCAGTTGTATGTTCCTCCTGCAGAATGTGGGAGGTAAGGGTCGCCAAGAGTGTCCCTGCTGACTTCATCTGCGGGAAGTGCACCCAACTCCAGCTCCTCGCAGACCGCGTTAGGGAACTGGAGCTGGAGCTGGATGAACTTCGGATCATTCGGGAGGCGGAGGGGATTATTGACAGGAGTTATAGGGAGGCAGTCACACCTCAGGTAAAAGAAGTAGGTAGATGGGTTACCGTCAGGGGAAGGAAAGGGAACCAGCAGGCAGTGCAGGGATCCCCTGTGGCCGTTTCCCTCAACAACAGGTATACCGTTTTGGATACTGTTGGGGGGGACGACTTACCAGGGGTAAGCAATGGGGTGCAGGTCTCTGGCACAGAGTCTGTCAATGTTGCTCAGAAGGGAAAAGGGAAGAGGAGCAGAGCATTAGTCATTGGGGACTCCATAGTTAGGGGAACAGATAGGAGGTTCTGTGGGAACGAGAGAGACTCACGGTTGGTGTGTTGCCTCCCAGGTGCCAGGGTACGTGATGACTCCGATCGTGTTTTTGGGATCCTTAAGGGGGAGGGGGAGCACCCCCAAGTCGTGGTCCACATAGGCACCAACGACATAGGTAGGAAGAGAGATGGGGATTTAAGGCAGAAATTCAGGGAGCTAGGGTGGAAGCTTAGAGCGAGAACAACCAGAGTTGTTATCTCTGGGTTGTTGCCTGTGCCACGTGCTAGCGAAGAGAGGAATAGGGAGAGAGAGGAGTTGAACACGTGGCTGCAGGGATGGTGTAGGAGGTAGGGTTTTGGTTTCCTGGATAATTGGGGCTCTTTCTGGGGTAGGTGGGACCTCTACAAACAGGATGGTCTTCACCTGAACCAGAGGGGTACCAATATCCTGGGTGGGAGATTTGTTAGTGCTCTTCGGGGGGGTTTAAACTAAATCAGCAGGGGAATGGGAACCTAAATTGCAGTGCCAGTGTACAGGCTGTTGAGAGTAGTGAGGTAGGGGATAAGGTTACAGGGACGCAAGAGGGCACTGGCAAGCAAGAACTTGGTTTAAAGTGTGTCTACTTCAACGCCAGGAGCATCCGGAAGAAGGTGGGTGAGCTTGCAGCATGGGTTGGTACCTGGGATCCTGATGTTGTGGCCATTTCGGAGACATGGGTAGAGCAGGGGCAGGAATGGATGTTGCAGGTTCCGGGATTTAGATGTTTCAGAAAGAACAGAGAAGAGGGTAAAAGAGGGGGGGGTGTGGCATTGTTAATCAAGGAAAGTATTACAGCGGCAGAAAGGACGTTTGAGGACTCGTCTACTGAGGTAGTCTGGGCCGAGGTTAGAAACAGGAGAGGAGAGGTCACCCTGTTGGGAGTTTTCTATAGACCTCCGAATAGTTCCAGAGATGTAGAGGAAAGGATAGCGAAGATGATTCTCGACAGGAGCGAGAGTAACAGGGTAGTGGTTATGGGGGACTTTAACTTTCCAAATATTGACTGGAAATACTATAGTTCGAGTACTTTAGATGGGTCTGTTTTTGTCCAGTGTGTGCAGGAGGGTTTTCTGACACAGTATGTGGACAGGCCAACCAGGGGCGATGCCACATTGGATTTGGTACTGGGTAATGAACCCGGCCAGGTGTTTGATTTAGATGTAGGTGAGCACTTTGGCGATAGTGATCACAATTCGGTTAGGTTTACCTTAGCGATGGGCAGGGACAGGTATATACCGCAGGGCAAGAATTATAGCTGGGGGAAAGGAAATTATGACGCGATTAGGCAAGATTTAGGATGTGTAGGATGGGGAAGGAAACTGCAGGGGATGGGCACAAACGAAATGTGGAGCTTATTCAAGGAGCAGCTAATGCGTGTCCTTGATAAGTGTGTACCTGTCAGGCAGGGAGGAAGTTGTCGAGCAAGGGAGCCGTGGTTTACTCAAGAAGTTGAAGCGCTTGTCAAGAGGAAGAGGGCGGCTTATGTTAGGATGAGACGTGAAGGCTCAGTTAGGGCGCTTGAGAGTTACAAGCTAGCCAGGAAGGATCTAAAGGGAGGGCTAAGAAGAGCAAGGAGAGGACACGAGAAGTCATTGGCGGATAGGATCAAAGAAAACCCTAAGGCTTTCTATAGGTATATCAGGAATAAACGAATGATAAGAGTTAGAACAGGGCCAATCAAGGATAGTAGTGGGAAGTTGTGTGCGGAATCAGAGGAGATAGGGGAAGCGTTAAATGAATATTTTTCGTCAGTATTTACAGTAGAGAAAGAAAATGTTGCCGAGGAGATTACTGAGATACAGCCTACTAGGCTAGATGGGATTGAGATTCACAAGGAGGAGGTGTTAGCAATTTTGGAAAGAGTGAAAATAGTTAAGTCCCCTGGGCCAGATGGGATTTATCCTAGGATTCTCTGGGAAGCCAGGGAGGAGATTGCAGAGCCGTTGTTGTTGATCTTTAAGTCGTCATTGTCGACAGGAGTAGTGCCGGAGGACTGGAGGATAGCAAATGTTGTCCCCTTGTTCAAGAAGGGGAGTAGAGACAGCCCTGGTAATTATAGACCTGTGAGCCTTACTTCGGTTGTGGGTAAAATGTTGGAAAAGGTTATAAGAGACAGGATTTATAATCATCTTGAAAAGAATAAGTTCATTTGCGATAGTCAGCACGGTTTTGTGAAAGGTAGGTCGTGCCTCACAAACCTTATTGAGTTTTTCGAGAAGGTGACCAAACAGGTGGATGAGGGTAAAGCCGTGGATGTGGTGTATATGGATTTCAGTAAGGCGTTTGATAAGGTTCCCCACGGTAGGCTATTGCAGAAAATACGCAAGTATGGGGTTGAAGGTGATTTAGAGCTTTGGATCAGAAATTGGCTAGCTGAAAGAAGACAGAGGGTGGTGGTTGATGGCAAATGTTCATCCTGGAGTTTAGTTACTAGTGGTGTACCGCAAGGTTCTGTTTTGGGGCCACTGCTGTTTGTCATTTTTATAAACGACCTGGATGAGGGTGTAGAAGGGTGGGTTAGTAAATGTGCGGATGACACGAAGGTCGGTGGAGTTGTGGATAGTGTCGAAGGGTGTTGTAGGGTACAGAGGGACATAGATAGGCTGCAGAGCTGGGCTGAGAGATGGCAAATGGAGTTTAATGCGGAGAAGTGTGAGGTGATTCACTTTGGAAGGAGTAACAGCAATGCAGAGTACTGGGCTAATGGGAAGATTCTTGGTAGTGTAGATGAGCAGAGAGATCTTGGTATCCAGGTACATAAATCCGTGAAAGTTGCTACCCAGGTTAATAGGGCTGTTAAGAAGGCATATGGTGTGTTAGCCTTTATTAGTAGGGGGATCGAGTTTCAGAGCCACGGGGTCATGATGCAGCTGTACAAAACTCTGGTGAGGCCGCACCTGGAGTATTGCGTGCAGTTCTGGTCACCGCATTATAGGAAGGATGTCGAAGCTTTGGAAAGGGTGCAGAGGAGATTTACTAGGATGTTGCCTGGTATGGAAGGAAGGTCTTACGAGGAAAGGCTGAGGGACTTGGGGTTGTTTTCGTTAGAGAGAAGGAGGAGGAGAGGTGACTTAATAGAGACATACAAGATAATCAGAGGGTTAGATAGGGTGGATAGTGAGAGTCTTTTTCCTCGGATGAGGATGGCAAACACGAGGGGACATAGCTTTAAGTTGAGGGGTGAAAGATATAGGACAGATGTCAGAGGTAGTTTCTTTACGCAGAGAGTAGTAGGGGCGTGGAACGCCCTGCCTGCAACAGTAGTAGACTCGCCAACTTTAAGGGCATTTAAGTGGTCATTGGATAGACATATGGATGTAAATGGAATAGTGTAGGTCAGATGATCGGCGCAACATCGAGGGCCGAAGGGCCTGTACTGCGCTGTAATATTCTAATTCTAATTCTAATTCTAATAATTCTGTAAGTTTTAAGGTACTTGTGGATAAGGATAAAAGTAGTCCTCGGTGGAAGGTGTTAAATTGGAGGAAGACTAATGATAACAAAATTAGGCAGGAACTGAAGAAGTTAAACTGGGGGCGGCTGTTGGAGGGTAAATCAACATCTGACATGTGGGAACCTTTCAAACGTTAGTTGATTAAAATCCAGGACCGGCATGTTCCTGTGAGGAAGAAGGCTACGTTTGGCAAGTTTCAGGAACGTTGGATAACGAGGGATATTGTGAGCTTCATCAAAAAGAGAAAAAGAAGCATACGTTAGGGATAGAAGGCTGGGAACAGACGAAGCCCTTGAGGATATAAATAAAGTAGGAAGGAACTTAAGCAAGGAGTCAGGAGGGCTAAAACAGATCATGTAAAGTAATTGGCAAACAGGATTAAGGTGAATCCCAAGGCTTTTTACACATAGATAAAGAGCAAGAGGGTAACCAGTGAAAAGGTTGACACACTCAAGGACAGAGGAAGGAATCTATGTGTGGAGCCAGAGGAAATCGGCGAGGTACTAAATGATTACTTTGCATCATATTTCACCAAAGAGAAGGACTTGGTGGATGATGAGTATAGGGAAGGGAGTGCAGATAGTCTGAGTCATGTCGTTATCATAAAGGAGGAGGTGATGGGCGTCTTGCAAAGCATTAAGGTAGATAAGTCTCCAGGGCCTGATGGGATCCACCCCAGAATACTGCGGGAGAAGACGGAATAAATTTCTGGGGCCTTGACACAAATCTTTGTATCCTCATTGGCTACAGGTGAGGTCCCAGAGGACTGGAGAATAGCCAATGCTGTCCCTTTGTTTAAGCAGGGTAGCAAGGATAACCCAGGAAATTATAGGCCGGTGAGCCTTACGTCAGTGGTAGGGAAATTATTAGAGAGGATTCTTCGGAACAGGATTTGCTCCCATTTGGAAACAAATTAACTTATTAGCGAGAGGCAGCATGGTTTTGTGATTTGGTGTCGTGTCTCACTAACTTGATTGAGTTTTTGAGGAAATGACGAAGGAAAGGCAGTGGATGTTGTCTATATGGACTTCAGCAAAGCCTTTGACATGGTCCCTCATGGCAGACTGGTACAAAAGGTCATGTCACACGGGATCAGAGGTGAGCTCGCAAAATGGATACAGAACTGGCTCGGTCATAGAAGACAGCGGGTAGCAGTGGAAGGGTGCTTTTCTGAATGGAGGACTGTGACTAGTGGTATTCCACAGGGATCAGTGCTGGAACCTTTGCTGTTTGTACTATACATAAATGTAGCAGGTCTGATTAGTAAGTTTGCGGATTTCACAAAGGTTGGTGGAGTTGCAGATGGTGATGAGGTTTGTCAGAGGATGCAGCAGGATATAGATCGGTTGGAGACTAGGGTGGAGAAATGACAGATGGTGTTTAATCCGGACAAATGTGTGGTAATGCATTTTGGAAGGTCTAACACAGGTGGGAAGTGTACAGTAAATGGCAGAGCGATCTGGGCATACAGGTCCACAGGTCACTGAAAGTGGCAACACAGGTGGATAAGGTAGTCAAGAAGGCATACGGCATGCTTGCCTTCATCGGTCGGGGCATAAAGTATAAAACTTGGCAAGTCATGCTGCAGCTGTACAGAGCCTCACAGCTCCAGCGACCTGGGTTCGAATCTGGGTGCTACCTGTGTGGAGTTTGCAAGTTCTCCCTCTGATTGCGTGGGTCTCCGCCGGGTGCTCCGGTTTCCTCCCACAGCCAAAGACTTGCAGGTTGAGAGGTAAATTGGCCATTGTAAATTGCCCCTGGTGTAGGTAGGTGATATGAGAATTGTGGGCATGTCGTGGGTAATATGAGATTAATGTAGGAATAGTATAAAATGGATGGTCGATGGTCGGCACAGACTCCATGGGCCGAAGGACCTGTTTCAGTGCTGTATCTCTAAATAAATAAAAATAAAATAACAACAACTTTATTTAGGCCACACTTAGAATATTGCGTGCAATTCTGGTCGCCAGACTACCAGAGGGACGTGGAGGCTTTGGAAAGGGTACAGAAGAGGTTTACCAGAATGTTGCCTGGACTGGAGGGCATTTGCTATGTGGAGAGGTTGGATAAACTCGGATTGTTTTCACTGGAACGATGGAGGTGGAGGGGCGACATGATAGATGTTCACCAAGTTACGAGTGACATGGACAGAGCGAATAGTCAGAAGCTTTTTCCCAGGATGGAAGATTCAGTTACTAGGTTTAAGATGCGAGGGGCAAAGTTTAGAGGGGGTGTGCGAGGCAAGTTCTTTACACAGAGTGTTGTGAGTTCCTGGAACCTGCTGCCAGGGGAGGTGGTGGAAGCAGGTACGATGGCAACGTTTAAGAGGCATCTTGAAAAATACATGAATGGGAAGGGAATAGAGGGATATGGGCCCCGGAAGTGCAGAAGGTTTTAGTTTCTCAGGCATCAAGATCGGCGCAGGCTTGGAGGGCCGAATGGCCTGTTCCTGTTCTGTACTGTTCTTTGTTCTTTGTTCCTTGTTCCAGTTTGAGGGGTTGCATTAGTTCAGGGGGAGGGCGCATGCGTTATTTTCAGGTGCTGTATAGTTTTGAGAGGCTTTATTGGTTCGCGAGGTTGTATCAGTTTGAAGGGCTGTATTAGTTTTTTCGAGACTGCATAGGTTTGAAAGGCAGTATCAGTTTGAGGGACTGTATTTGCTTGAGGTGCTGAATTATCTGGAATGGCTAAATGTTTTGAAGGGCTATATTATTTTGAGGGGCTGTATTCTTTTGAGGTGATGTATAAGTTTAAGTGTGATATTAGTTTGAGGGCTGTATAGGTTCGTGAGTCTGTATTATTTTGAGTATCCATCCACAAAATTTCCCTACTGTATTATCGAACCTCATTCATACAGTTGAACAAAGACAGCAATATCAGAAAGTGCTTTGAAGCAGCTCTGAGAGAGCACAATAACATCAGGAACCTAATTACTAAATGGCCACATCAGAGGTAAGGACATCACAGAAACAATATGAGATCTAAAGAGGGGAATGATAGTATTTGAAGGAATATCACCATTGCTGAGTGTTTATAGGTTCCAGTTAATTAGAAAAAAATGATATGATCAGAATTGTCCAGTCTTTGGAAATTCTAATTCAGTCTCAGAAACTGATATGTTCTATCACAACAGGCCTTAACTCAGCTGTCGTAATTTATTTTTATTAGATACAATTGCAAAATGTTGCACCCTCGATGTTCCAGTGGAGATTCCACAGGGTCTCAATTAAAGGCTCTGGCAAGGTATTGCCTGAGAATGTGATTTAGAGAGATTGCCTGCAACACGAAGAGACAGACAAACGCACACAGGAATGCACCTCCCAATTCAAAATATCCTCAAAATATATTGCATGATCCTTGCCATCATTGGTATTCCTTGCAAGAGACTGCAACTATTCGAGTTTTATAAATCTGTGTGTGCGCTGGTCTCTGGTTTTAATCGGTGACTGATAATGTTTCATGTTGATTTAGGGGTGAGTGTTTTACAATTCGTTTAATACAATGTCTTGAAGTCAATCTGCAGATTGATTCCATTGCCTCAATTGAAAGCAAGTCTGTGCATCTTACAGGCTGTTCGAAATATCTTGCAATTGTCTTGTAAATGAATGCTGGCATGTCACCGAGGACATTTCTTACAGGGAGAATTTCTCACAGTGAAATTGCAATGAGTAGCGGTCACGAACCAAAGTGGAACACCGAACACCCGTGGCCATGTGTTACTGGAAGCATGTGACATTGTAGAATTGTACTGAATATGGAGCATTAACAGAAATTGGACATCTTACGCCACTGAACATGCATTACTGGGAGCATTTTTCACTGAACAATTTTACTGTGTTTGGGTCACTAACAGGAGTGGAAAACTTGATCCCAGTGACCATGTATTATTGGGGTTATTGTAAAACTGTACTGAGTTTAGACAACTAACTGGAGTGGAATATCTTACCCTTGTCGCCATATATGCCTCCGAGTTTCTTTCACTGTAGAATATTAATGAGGGTGAATCACTAACCAGAATCAAGCACATGATCCCAGTAGCGAGGCATGACAGGTATTATCAGCAACGCATCAAGGCACCTTAGACAGCACCTTCCAAAACTGCGATCTTTACCAACTAGAAGGACAAGGGCAGCACATGCGTGGACACTCCACCTCCAAGTTCCCCTCCATGCCACACAGCATCTTTAATTATAACAATATCGCCATTCTTCCGTTATCACTGGGTCCACATCTTGGAAATCCCTTGCTATCGGCACTGTGGATTTACCAACCCCACATGGACTGCAGCAGTTCAAGCAGGCAGCCCACCACCACCTTTTCAAGGGCAATTAGAGATGGAAAATAAATGGTGGCCTAGCCAGCGACGCCCGCGTCCCATGAATGAATAAATGAAAAAGAAGCACCTCTTACTGAGGAAAATGCATATCGGGTTATCATCTTCCAGATCCACACACATTAAATAGCAACATTAGCAAACTGCTAATGATAAAATAAATAATTCTGGTACCATCCTGGTTAAAATAACTGCACCCTCGTAATTGCATCAATATCCTTTCTGGTGTATTATGGGGACTGAAACTGTAGACTGCATGATATGTGTTGTATGAACAAATTGATGGAACGTGTCATCGAAGCAGCACTCGCTTTGCAATAACCTGTTCACTGACCTTCAGTTTGGGTTCTGCTGGGACCGGTCAGCTTCTGACCTCATTACTGCCTTAAAAGAGATGAACTAAAGAGCTGAGGTGACGTGAGAATGACTTCCCTTGAAAGCAAAGCAGCATTTGACAGAGTATGGCATCAAGGAGCCTGAGCAAAACTGGAGTCAATAGAGGTGGGGGAAACTCTCCGCGGTTGGAATCATACCTAGTGCAAAGAAGGATGCGTGTGGTTATTGGAGGTCAAACATCTCAGCTCCAGGACATCACTACAGGTGTTCCTCAGGGTGATATCCTAGACGCAACCTCTTCAGATGCTTCATTAATGACCTTCCTTCAATCTTATGGTCAGAAGTAGGAATATTCGCTGTTAATTGCACAATGTTCAACACTATTCGGGACCGCTCAGATACTGAAGCAGTCCGTGTAGACATGCAGCAAGACCTGGACATTATCCAGGCTTGGGCTGATAAGTGGCAAGTAACATTCGCGCCACACAAGTGCCTGACAATGGCCATCTCCAACAAGAGAGAATGTCACCATCTCCCCTTGACTTTCAATGGCATTACCATCGCTGAATCCCCCACTATCAGCATCTTCTGTGTTACCATTGACCCGAAGCTGAACTGCAGTAGCCACATAAATACTGTGGTTACAAGAGCAGGTCAAAGGCTAGGAATTCTGCGACGAGTAGCTCACCACCTGGCTCCCCAAAGCATGTCCACCATCTGGAAAGCGCAATTCAGGAGTGTGATGAAATAATTTCCATTTGCCTAGATGGGTACATCTAAAACAACACTCAGGAAGCTTGACAGCATTCAAGACAAAGCAGCCTACTTAATTGACACACCATTTACCAACATTCATTCATTCCACCACCTACGTACAGTGACAGCAGTGTGTACTATCGATAGGATGCACTGCAGCAACGCACCAGAGCACCTTAGACAGCACCTTCTAAAACCACGACCTCTACCAACGAAAAGGACAGGGGCAGCAGATGCATGGGAACACCACCACCTGCAAGTTCCCCTCCAAGTCACACACCATCCTTATTTGGACCTCTATCGCCGTTCCTTCATTGTCACTGGCTCCACATCCTGGAAATCCCTTGCTAACAGAACTGTGGATGTACCTACCTCACATCGACTGCAGCGGATCAAGAAGGCAGCTCACCACCACCTTTCCAAGGTGAATTAGGCATGGACATTTAATGCTGGCCTAGCCAGCGACCATGGAAATCCCATGAATGAATATATAAGAAAGAAACACCGAGAACTGGGAAGCATGCATATCGCGTTATCATCTTCCAGATCCACACGCATTAAATAATAAGATCAGTAAACTGTTAAGGATAAGTGCACTTTTCTCATTTCTGGTGTCATCACGGTTAACATAACTGCACCTTCGCAATTGCATCAATATCCTGTTTGTTGTATTATAGGACCGGACCTGTAGACTTTATGCCATAGGTTGCATGAACAATATTCTATATTAGTTTAATATCAGCTCTTACCTGTTCAATTCTATCCATCTAGAAATGATCTTCAGTGTTTTGTTTGTATTTATGATCCTGTTAACCTTTGCCTTTAATCTAATTGATGTGTGAGTCTGTACCCCTGAATTCTTTTGCCCTCGGCTCCATTTGTACACTTATTTCCTGTGCACTATTTTCATATGGAGTATGGGAAGCTCATTCTTTCGGGAAAAAAATCAGCACCTCACACTCAGCTCCACTGAAATAGAACATAGAACATAGAACAGTACAGCACAGTACAGGCCCTTCGGCCCCTGATGTTGTGCCGACCCTTTAACCTACTTTAAGATCAAACTACCTACATACCCTTCATTCTACTATCATCCATGTACCTGTCCAAGAGTCGCTTAACTGTCCCTAATGTATCTGCTTCTACTACCACCGCTG
Organism: Heterodontus francisci; assembly: GCF_036365525.1. NCBI lineage: Eukaryota > Metazoa > Chordata > Chondrichthyes > Heterodontiformes > Heterodontidae > Heterodontus > Heterodontus francisci. The sequence continues at coordinate 21,788,862 of NC_090415.1, forward strand.
GCAGTGCATTCCACGCACCCACCACTCTCTGTGTCAAGAATCTACCTCTGACATCTCCCCTAAACCTTCCTCCAATCACGTTAAAATTATGCCCCCTGGAGATAGCCCTTTCCACCCTGGGAAAAAGTCTCTGTTTATCCACTCTGTCTATGCCTCTCATCATCTTGTACACCTCTATCAAGTCACCTCTCATCCTTCTTCGCTCCAATGAGAAAAGCCCTAGCTCCCTCAACCTTTCTTCATAAGAAATTAGCCATTTAACAAACCCAATGTGAAACTTGATTCGTTATTACTTTTAATATTTTCAAGTGCCTTGCTGCATCCTTCCGCGGGATTAGCTGTACCCTCAATTAGGATTTGTCTTCAGATTTTGAATGTGTACTTCAGTGTCCCGACTTCTTATCGTTTCTGGAAATGGTAACGACAGGACGTCCACTCCCATCCTTTTGAAATACTGCTTCTGACATTTCACTAATCTGATTAAATACCTTTAATACTCCACTCCATGTGTTCTGTTTCTGCAGCCCGCTTGCGCTCCATTCGGCTGCTTTCCCCCCAACTCCACTAACTCCGAGATCAGTCATGAGACTGTTATTTGGTACCTTATCGAAGGCCTTTGAAAAGTCAAGGTAAATTACATCGACTCTCCTGGACACTTCTACTACTTCTGATACTGAAGCAGTTAGTGCCAACATGAAGCAAGGTCTGGTCAACATTCAGGATTGGGCTGATAGGTGGCATGAAACATTCAAGCTGCATAAGTGCCAGGCAATGGCCATCTCACACGAGAGAGTCTAACCATCTCCCCTTGTATTTCAATGGCAATCTATCGCTGAATCTCCGACCACCAACATCCTGTTGGTTACCATTGACAAGAAACTTAATTGACCAGCCATATAAATAGGGTGGATACAAAAGCAGGTTAGGGGCTAGGAAATCTGTGCCGAGTACCTCGCCTCCTGACTCCCTAAAACTTGGCTACCATTTGCAAGGCACAAGGCATGGGCATAATGGAAAATTCTTCACCTGACTGCAGCTCTACCAACACATAAGAAGCTCGACATCATCCAGACCAAAGCAGCCCGCTTGATCACTACCCGATCCACCATTTTGAACATTCAGTCCCTCCATCACCGGTGCACGGTGTGTTTTCCATCTGCAAGATACACTGCAGCTCCTCACGAAGTTTCCTTCGACAGAACCTTCCAAACTCTCATCCAATGGATCAACTAAAGACGTCTTTGATTGGCGGGGCAGTAGAGGGGTAACGGAGTGTGAGGGTACTGACCCACTGTACCTTTGCAGGGGAAGGAGAAACAGGAAGAGGAGAGGGTGAATGGCTGGGTACCTAATCTCCAAAACCGGTGAGGGTGAGACTTTGGCATGAACTGCAGTCGGGGGAGGGTTTCTGATTTCCAAACTCGGGGACGGGTCCCTTTTCGTGAACCATGTCCGAGAACGGGAAGGAGAAGGGGTGTGGAGGATCGGGGTGTTGGTGGTGGCGGGGGGTGGGGCGGGATAGGTGGTGTTGTGGGGAAGGAGAGGGAGGGAGAGGTGGAGAGGGAAGGTAGAGGCAGAGTGAGGGTGGGGATTAGGGTATAGCTGATCTCCAATACTCAAGAGAAGTCTCCTATCATGGACCATTTTCAGAGTCCAAGAAGGGGAATGCAGGTTGAGGAGGAAGGCGATGGCAGAGGAATGGAGAGCCGGAATGGGGAGTTGGGTGCCTTTTCACCAGTCCCATAAGGATAATTTTCTGCTCTCAATCCATGTACATGAGGCGATATTCGATCCTGCATAGTTCCAATCAGTGGCACTAGAGCAGTAGCAACCTGGGAGGGCCAGATTTTTGAAAAGATGGAGAGGGAATCAATCTGTGTTTAGGAGGGGGAGTATCTGATCAATGACCAGCTTTAGGATTCCATCTCGGGAGCGTCCAATCGTCTCCCCACCAACTCCTGAGGCATCAGATCCTTTGTGGAGGGTGTCTGATCGCCAGTTCCAGGTTTAGGGTTTGGGGTCTGATGCGGAATCCTGGATGACCAATGTTAAGTCTGTAAATCGGGTTATATCAGAGGCTCCAAGGCTCCTTGAAATATTTACCATGCTGACTTGATGCCTAGGCGCTATTCGCTGCTCGCCATTTGTCCTATCTCAGATCAACCTGGAAATTGCCGAGTTGAAGGGAGGTTGAGGCAGTGGTTGAGATTATTTACCCTCTGACCTGATTCCAAATAATCGGTTTTTGACCCTAAAATCCTGTCTTTACTGTCTGGGTCAGGAACAGAGAATGTTCCATTGGTAATTTCCTTTTTTTTCCTTCTCTCTTTTACAGTTAATGTACTGGCAATTGTGATTCTGTCCCGGGGAAAGTGCGGCCTCTCCATCTGCACCACTCGGTACCTGGTGGCCATGGCAGTGGCAGATCTACTGCTCATTATCACTGAAGTCAGACTGAGGCAAATCAATCGGTATTATTTCTCGCAATCTTTCCTGGACATCACCACCGCGTGCCATGTTAACTATATTCTGATTCGTGCAGCCAGAGACTGTTCTGTCTGGTTCACTGTTGCTTTCACCTTTGATCGATTTGTTTCCATTAGTTGCCAGCAAATGAAAACTAACTATTGCACCAAGAAAACTGCAGCTGTTGTTCTCGCAACAACCTGCATTCTTCTCTGTTTAAAAAAACATCCCCTATTACTTTGTATTTGAACCTGCAGTGATAACATTCAGTTTACCGTTGTTCTGCTTTCCAAAGTCAAGTTATTATACAAAGCCAGGTTGGGTCGGATTCGCCTGGTTTGACAAGGTTTTAACCACAGTGCTGCCATTTGCTTTAATTCTGTTGCTCAATGCTCTGACTGTCAGACAGATTTCAGTGGCCAGTCGAGTCCGTAAGGGACTGAGCAGTCAGAGCAAGGGAGAAAATCGCAGTGACCCCAAAATGTGATTTTACTTTTCAACATATCTGGCTGCTTCATACTTCTGTGGTTGGTAAATGTTGTAAAACTTTTCTATGATGACGTATTAGGATCAAATCCTAATTATTACAACGATTATTCATTGATATTTCGACAGGTTGGATCAATGTTGTGGAATTTAAGTAGTTGCACAAACACATTTATTTATGGGGTGACTCAGTCCAAGTTCAGAGAGCAGTTCCAGAGCATGGTGAAATATCCAGTTATATAAATCATGGAATTAATTAATAAACAAAATAACTGAGTGCAGCCCACAAGCGTGTCTCTTTGTTTCCACTCCGTGAATGTAACATTTATCCTCAGACTTCCATCAACTGAATGAGACTAGGAATCGCTGGGTATGTGAAATTATCCACAGGTGCCGTGTGGGATGGGCAGCTACTGTTTCAATAACGTTTTCACAGAATCACGTGGCAATGACCCAGCGGGTAAGGGGAACGAGCTGGTCAGAAGGAAAGGGCTTGACAAAGTAACTGACGCAAAGATAGTTGAGCGATGGGCAAGAGGTGACAGGCAGCTGGAGAACCAGATGTCCACCAGCAGGCAGAGGGGCAGTGGGACAGGGGCAAAAAGCGATATTCGGAGGCTCATAAATAAGTTCGCAGGTGTCAGACAACCAAATTGCAGTGTATCAAGTGCAAGTTGTGACCTTGAGAGCATCGCATGCAATTGGATCTGGTGGGGCGGAGCGGGGCGGCAGGACGAGTCATAGATGTCCCTGCAGGACAGGAGGGGAAACAACAACCACGCAATTTACTCAATTTACCTCAGCTGGTTCTATTCTCAGTTCCATTTGTCTGCTCAGAATGATTGAAACCTGCTCATACAAAAAAAAGTGAAGCCAGAAATCCTGTGTGAATTGATCATTATTGTTTCTTTTTGGAGCCAACAAACAAGGAGTCATATTTCAACCCGAGATGCTCCTTGGATCACACCCATACCTTTACTATGCCCTTCCATTTTAACCTCCATAACATCACCAGCCTCGTGTCTTGCCTCAGCTCATCTGCTGGGGAAACATGCATCACTGCCTTTCATACATTTAGACTTGACTACTCCAGCAGAATTCCGGCAGTTTTCGCACATTCTGTACTGTGTCAACTATGCTATCCTTGTCCTTACTCACACCCAGCCTGTTTAAATGTCACCATGATGCTCTCTGGAATACATTGGCTCCCAGTGTCACAATGGCTCTAAATAAACTTTATTATTCTTCTTTACACAGTGGCCCTCCCTAGTTATCTAATCTTTCCCCAGCACTGCACCCATCTCTATACCAGTATCCACCAGTCCTATAACCACCTCTGTACCAGTATCCTCCAGCTCTACATCCGCTTCTACACCAGTATCCTCCGGCAGTCCATACAATGCTCAGGGTGATGTACGGTGGAACTCTCTGCCCTCAGCCACTTCGTTTACCATCAAGGCTGTTCGGAAACTTAGAAATACTCAGCAGACAAACAGTACTCAGGCAAACAAAGTCCTCAACTGCAGAACAGGCGACGGAAGATGTGCTGTCTGAAATAACTCAACGGCTTTTCTGGCGGATGGAGACTGAAGCTGAACGAAACAAAGAACAAAGCAAATTACAGCACAGGAACAGGCCCTTCGGCCCTCCAAGCCTGCGCCGATCCAGATCCTGTATCTAAACATGTCGCCTATTTTCTAAGGGTCTGTATCTCTTTACTTCCTGCCCATTCATGTATCTGTAACCTCCCAATCGTCTTGGTTTTCTTTCGATTGGATTATGCTTTTGTTCTGTAAAAGAAAGTGAGGAAGCAGGTATGCAATGGATTCTCCACAGCAAAACATGTCACGCAAAAGCACCTTCCTTTCCGAGCACATCCATCTTCAGACAATCAATCTCGCCTGTGAGGGATAGCAAATAATAATAATCATAATCTTAATAACAATAATAGTAATACAGCCCTTCCTATCTCCCTATCACTGTAACCAGTCAACTCCTTACAATTCTCCCCATCTCCATAACTTCCTCAAGCCCCTACAACCCTCTAACATCTCTGCTCTCCTCTACATCAGGCCTCTTGCCCGATTTTAATCGTTTCACCATTCCAGGCCATGCATTTAGCTGCTTCCGTTATGAATCTTACAATTCCCTTTCAAAACATCTCCACCTCTCTCCCTCCTCCTCCTTTAGGACAATCCACAAAACCAAAATCTTTGACAAAGCTTATATTTCACTTGTGTTAATATGTCCTTATGTTGTCTGATGTCAATTTTTGCTTTGTAATGATCCTGTGAAGTGCATTCCAATGTTTTATGATGGAAAAGGCACTGTATAAACGCTAGTTGCTGTTGTTGTTCATTTTTCCCTCTAATTTTCTCTTTCTCAGATGTAATCCAGCTGTGACCCTAAAGCCACACATAATACTAACTGTAATTCGAACGTTATCCCGAATCCGAAAACCAATCCTAACTGTCATATTAAACATAACAATCAATCAAACTGTAACACTAAGCATAACCACAACGCTGTTACCCTAATCTTAATCTGACCTGTAAACCAAGCCATAGCCTTAATTCGAACCCAAGCTCTAATCCAAAGTGTAACCCTCGCCCGAGCTCTAACCCGAACTGAAACCCTAACGCAAATCCTCATGCAAACTGCAGCCTAAGACTAATACGAACCCGAGCCCTGACCATATATATATTTTTTAATACCCGAAACGTAAGTCTAACCCCAGCCCTGGCTGTAACCCTAATTCTTAATCTATCTGAACTCTAATTCTAAGCCTAAATCTAACCTTACAATAACCGTAAACCTAACCCGAAATGAACTGTCAGCCTAATCTTAAACCAAATCGAAAACCCACCCAAAGTGCAAGCCTGACACTAACTGCAACCCTAAACGTAACTCTAAGCCTAACCCAAACTATAACCTTAACACTAATGCGAACCATAGCCATAAATCTAACTGTAACCTTAGCACTAACCGTAATCGTAACCCTAACCCAACCTTATGGTCAACCTAACCCAACCTTAAATGCCAAGTGCCAACCTTGCTTGAATTGAAATGAACATGAACCGTGCTCTGAAGTGAACCCTGACCTCATGCTTACCCCTGATACTACACGCACTGCTGTGGAAATGGGTCACTCGTCGCTCACTATTGGCCAGGGCCATTTGGTGAAGCGTGGATGCCTCCTCCGTCTCCAAGAAGACGATGGTACTGCATACATTTCTACATAGCACCGACGGGGGATGGAGCATCGCAGATGGGGATAACGTATGCGGAATGATGAAGAGGGAGATGAGGAGACTGGCGCGTCTAGGGTGAAGAGTTCTAAGGTTGACAGCCCAGGGGTTTTCAAGCAGTACGAGTCACAAGTGTAAATATCTTCTCTAATTCCACCATATTAAAAAGCATTCAGAACCTTAAAGAGCTCTATCAGGTCACCGCACAAAGTGCTGTTTTCCAAAGAAAGGAGCCCTAGCCTGTTCGGCATTTCGTGATGGGTAAAAGCTTTGATTCCTATTATCATCCTTGTGTTTCATCCTTACACCTTCCTCCGTCACTTGTACGCTTTTTACAATTTGGAGACTGAAACTGTGCACAGTGACACGGTCTTGTGTGTGTTTTTTTTCTTCTTCTCTGAAGATATAGAGGTGTGCCTTTAAGACTGTAAAAATATCAGTGCCCCTTTAAGAACACTCCGGAGGCACAGTGAGCCAGAATGCATTCTGGTTGCCAAGGAACAGCAACAAGAGAAAGTTCATGTGGTTCAGTGTTGCAATTTGACTTTTGAAAAGTAGCTGGAAAAAACTGTTTTGAGCAGAGAGACTGTTCCAGCAATTGAAGGAAGAGGCAGTTTTATTTCTCTCTCTCTCATGAAGATTCAACAAAGCAACGAGACGAATTAATTCCCTAAGAAAATAAAAAAAGTTGTTCTTTCTTAACAAAGTATTGACATTGTTGTGTTTATCACGGAAGGGACAGTTAATGTTACAACAGTCGAACAGAACTGCAGAATTCCTACCTTGGAAGACACTTTTGTTTTTATCGGACCATTGTGAAGACGGGAAGCAACCATGGACTGCTTATCGATTGGAAAACTCCATTCGGCAGGAACGTGATTTGCAAAGACTTTATTTTTGCCTATATTGTTGATCACCCGATTTAAAACCGATTATGTGAATTTGAATGCGAGAGTTCTTAAATAAATAAGATGTGAGATATTGGTAACTTAGTAGTGTTTAATGTTATAGTTTTTGAATAAATAGTTAATTTGTTCATATCTAAAGATACCTGGCTATGTTCGTTTCCATCGGGCGTTACTGGATTGTTCAATTTGGCTGTTTTATTTCCTGATTTGGAAAGCTTCAAGAAATATGCTGTGACCTGGAGAGTGATGGAACGAAATTGACAGTGCGTTGCTGCTACCGTGATACGAATCATGAATTTTGATTGGGGGTTTTGTCCTGAGCGGTTGTAACATATTTTTCATTGGAGTTTCGTCTGCGGTCTAGTCATATTTAATTAAGTGGCTCGTGTCTCGGATCAGAATCAGGGCTCGCATTTGGAATCATCTAAATTGCTTGTCTCTGGGATAACATACAAATTGGGCTCTTGCGTCTGGAATCACAGGAATTGCTTTTGCATCTGGTATCATATCAATTGGAAACTCTATTGTTGGGGTCCAAATCCAGCAACAATTATGAAAATAAAAGAAACCAGGATTCTTGTAAAATAATGTACAGTCTATATCATTGTAATGGCATGAGCCGATGCAGCAGAATTTTTGGTAAAGCAGAATGTTACCCTCAGTGACTTGATAAATTTAACAAAAAACAGAACTAAAAGATTTGGCAGCAAAATTGGGGTTAAAATTGAAATCAAGCGCGGAAAAAGCAGAGATAGTTGAATTAATAGTCCAACATATGGAATGGGAAGAAGAAAAAGAAGAGTAAGAATAAGGAGATAATGACGACAAGCGACAAGATGGTCGTACGTCAGAGAGCAATGCAATGGAATTGGCGAGGATTCAGTTAGAAATGAAAAAAGTGGAGCTTCAACAGCAAACAAAAAAAAGAGCAATGACAAAAGGAAACTTTGTATTGGAGGGAAGGGAGAAAGAGACAGCTTTTCGGAGAGAAAGTGAAAGAGAAAAGAGGGCATTTAAGTTAAAACAGATGGAAATAACCAAAAAGGGTAATCTTGAATCAAGGGAAAGCTTGGGTCAGGATTAATCGAAATTCAGCTCAGGACCCAGCGAAAAGTTAGTTAGATTCTACAGGCTCTTCCTAAATTCGAGGGTAGGGAAGGAAAGGCATTTTTAATATATTTGGGAAGCATAGCTAAACAGATGAAATGGCTGAAAGAAAGCTGGACACTACTTATGCAAAGCAGGGTGGCAGGCAGAGCTCATGATGTTCATGCCATACTTCCTGAAGAGGCTTCTGCAGATTATGAAATCGCAAAAAAATTGCTATTCTCGCTGCGTATGAGTTATTGCTGGAAGCTCATCATCAGAAGATTTGGAAATTACGGAGATTGGCTGGGCAAACAAAGTCAGGATTTGAGAGGGTGAGGCAAATTAATTTTGACGGTTGGATATGGACATTAAAGACAGAAACCACGTATGAGAACCCTAGAGAATTGATTCGCTTAGAAGAGTTTAAAAACTCCATTCCTTCCGTAGTGGGAACTCATACTGATAACTTGAAATTTTGAAAGCTTGGCAAGCAGTGGAAATAGCTGATGATTTTAAGCTTGTGAATAAACCAACCTCTTTTGTCTGTCACCCCGTAAACCCGGGTAGGATAGAAAGTGGGAGAGTGAAAGGAAGACAAGTATCCAGGGACAAAAAGGAACAGCTGGGAATTCCCCAGACTCGCCTCCTCAGGTCAGAAAAGATGGTGCTGAGTGTAAAAGTGAGGCTCGCAGCAAAAGTGTTGTCATTGACACAAAATCTTCGTTCAGAGTCCTGGAAACTGTGAGGTAAACCCAGATGACTTGTTGGGGAACACAAACCTAATGCAGAGGAAAAGACTATGACTGAAATATAGCAGACTAGGCTATCGCTTTAACGACGGTTGTAAAACCAGATCGTAAAACTAAACAGAGTGTGGTGGTTAATAATACAAGACACGAGAGTGGAAATGATTTTTTGTCAAAGGGTGAGTAGCTCCACATCGTGTAATTGATGCAGGAAACCCTATCATTATGCTTAGCAATACAAGAGCAACTGAAGCACACTTGCTGGGGAAAGATAGAAGGTTCCACCAGAGAATGCCTTGAGTGTTAAAGTTGTTGTTAATGGAACTGGATGGGAGTATATACACATACCTTTGCATAAAGGCCGCCGAGAGAGTGACTTGTTATCTGGGATAGTAACTGTCGGCGTTGTCCACAGCTTTCCAGTAGAGGGAATTGATTTACTCCAAGGAAATGGTTTGGCTGGATCCAAAGTATCAGTTTTCCATATAATTACAGAGGAACTAAATGAAATTAAGGAAAGGAAGTGTTTAGAACAACAAGTTCCGGAAATATTTCCTGTGTCTGCAATTTCCCATGCAATTGCAAAACCGGATCCATTGTTGGAGGTAAAAGGGGCACCACAAAAAGATAGACAAGTATTTGAAACCTTATTTGGGTATTTAGATAATCCAAATGAAATGTTTAAAGATCGTCTAACATTGCAGATCGTCTAAGATCGTCTAACAAGATCAGCACAGAAAGCTGATCTAGAGATTTGACCAAATGGCACAGATGGCTCTGACAGAAGCTAAGCCAAAAGGAGTCTAATAGATGGTAAATGGGGTTTTGAGGAGGAAATGGCGACCGCCCTATAGACCTTTCGATGAAGACTGGACAGTTGTGGAACAGATAGTGGTACCACCCAAATATCGCCAAGGTTTATTAAGGGTAGCATATGATATTCGTTTTGCAGGACATAGGAGAATTTGGAAGACCAAATCACGCATAAGGCAGCATTATTACTGTCCAGATCTTACAAAGGATGTGAGAAACTTTTGTAGGACATGCCATCCCTGTCAAATGGTGTTTAAACCACAATCGATCATGAAACCGGCAGCATTAGTTCCCAAACCAGTGTTTGAGGAACGATTTAGCAGAGTATTAATAGACTGTGTAGGACACTTGCCACAAAACAAAAGCGGGGCATCAATACATACTTACTATCATGGATATGGCTGCTAGATTCCCAGAGACCATTTTTTTGAGGACAATTGCTGCAAGAGTAGTAGTAGAAAGGTTAACCCAGCTGTTTAATAGTTATGGGTTGCCACTTGAGGTTCAATCAGGTCAAGGTAATACTTTCATGTTTAGGATATTTCAGGATGTCAACATATCACCCACGGTCACAGGCAGCTTTAGAGAAATTTCACGTGACTCTCAAAATGATGGTTCCAATAAACTGTCACGAATATCCACATGACTGGGATAAAGGACAAAACTGTATTTTACTTGCCACCAGAGACTCACCAAATAATTCGACAGGCTTCTGTACTTTTGAATTGATTTATTGACATGAAATAAGAGACCCTCTAAAACTTATAAAATATAGATTCTTGGAACAAACGATGAATATTCAATACTGGATTATGTATCAGTGTTCCGGGAAAGGCTCACAAAAGCTTCTGGAGTAGCTCAGGAACACCGCAAAGCAACCCAAACGAATATGAAAAAATGGGAAGTCAAGAATGCAAATGACCGTGCTTTTCAACCAGTGGATGAAATATTAGTGTTGTTAGCATTACAAGGAGAACCATTAAACGCATGGTTCGGTGGCCCATAACGAGTGATCCAAAGAGTGGGTACAGTAGAGTACTTGATTAACACCACTGACCGCTGGAAGAAGAACCGGTTAGTCACATCAATATACTGAAAGATTATTACCACAGGGAAGAAGATAAACAAGTACCGATATGTCAAGTGATCGGGACTTTTGAAAAGGAAAAGGATAGTGAGGATGAGGCAGAAGCAGGCCTCGGAAATTCATAGATTGGACATCCAACTATCAGATTAGCGAATACAGAATGGTTAGGAAAGTCAGACAATATGTTTTTACATTTAGAGGTAAAAGAACGTGAAGACCTAACTAGGCTTTTCATCACGTTGAAAAGATTTTGGAGGAATAAGCCAGGATACATAACCTCAGCCACACATGATGTGCATATAGGAGAACCGTTCCTTTAAAACAACATCCAGACAGGCCCAAGTGGAAGCAGAGGTGCAATGCATGCTGAAGGACAGCTCAGTTGAACCTAGTCAGGACATCTGGAATTCGCAGGTGGCCCCGATACCTAAACCTGGTGGGTCGGCTTAAACTTGCATAGAGTATAGAAATGCAACGGGGGTCAATAAGGCTGACTCCTCCCCAAATTCTCATTTATAAGACTGTATGAGCAGAGTGGGCAACACTATGTGTCTTAAAGAGAAACATGTGTTGGTGGGATACTGTCAAAATCATTTGACAACCCTGGATAAGAAAAAGTCAGCTTCTGTTACATCAGCCGAGGTTTCCTAGCATCATGTGATGCCACACAGGTTAAGGGGCACTCGACAAACTGCCCTGAGAATAGTGACCCTGGTCGTGGTTAGTGGTCCTAGCTATACTGTTCACCTGACTGAGTAGATGGACAAAATGATACATCTGGAAGACTATGCTTGGAAATTTGAAATGGGTTAATTGGGACAACCTTTGAAAAGTTAAAGCCGAAAATGTTCTGCTGGAACTTGTTGCTGTTTGAGAAAAATTGTATACCTGTAGCGTGGAAAAAGATGTTAGCATTTTTAAATTTCCATTTTTTTTACCTTGCAAGGGAACACATTTCGGGAATGACACTTAATTTTGCCCGGAGCTGTCATGAGCATGTTTTTTTTTCATTGTTGTTTGTTTGCTTTTCAGGAAATATACAGTGCACCTTTAAGGCTGTAAGAGATCAGTACTTCTTTAAAGCAGCCAGGTTTGAAGTTACCAGAAGGTGCATCTTGGTTGCCCTGGATACAGCCATACAGTGAGCGAGAACAGGGCATACGATGTTGCATTTGACGTTTGTAAAACAAGAAAAAAAACTGGCTTTGTAGAAATAGTTGAGAGACAGACTGTTCTGACAAAAACCGTTGGGCCAGCATGTACTGAAGCAAAGATCTCTCAGTCAATTTGAAGTGAAGGAAGCGAATTTAAACTGCTTATTTTTACCTCTCAAAATTCTAAAAGTTAAGCCAGATTGATTCTTTTGAAAGTTGTTGTGAATTGTTGATCTGTTGTGGTCATTGCAGGAAAGAGGAAGGCTTCAAATGTGGAACTGAAATGCTGAATTCCTATTGTCGCATTCATCGGACTCTGGAAGATTGCGAGTGGGCTTTGAATCAGAGGACTGTTCATCAGGAAGCTTAAATCTGGAAGGACTTTATTGTTATTTTTAATTTTATACATTGCTTTATCTTAGTACTGCTTAAGATTTAGGTTTTTTTCTAATAAACTGTTAATTTGTTGATATCTAAAATAGCTGGTTTGTTTTGGCTCATTCGGGGGTTACTGGGACGTTTAATTTTGCTGCTGATTTCTTGGATTTGGACAACTTAAAGTTACATGTTATGCAACCTGTGGGAAAGCGGGACTTAATGGACAGTGCATTGCTGCCACCGCAATCAGAATCATTTTTTGATTGGGGGCTTTGCCCTGAGCGGTCCTGCCATAAAAATAGGAAGTATCTATTTCACTTAGCAGAGAGGTCACCATCAAAGGGGCATAGATTTAAAGTAACTGGCAGAAGGATTAGAGGAGAGCTGAGGAGTATTTTTTTTTCATCCAGAGGGTAGTGTGTGGTCTGGAACTCGCTGCCTGAAAGGGTAGTAGAACCCTTATCACAAGAAAACAAATCTTAGATATGCACTTGAAGTGATGTACCATATATGAGTAAGGACCAAAAGCTGAAAGGTAGGATGAGACTGGATAACACTTATGGAGCCAGCGCGGAAACAATGGGCAGAATGGCCTCCTTCTGTGAGTGGAAATTATAAGGGTCTATAGTTTTTAATTAGAACTGTGTCATTCAATATTACCATGACCGCGAGCTTGCATGTTGTGTGGAACCCAGTCTGCTCTCATGGAAGTAATGCAGTGTATTTAACATAGATACATAATGATGTTTCAGGACTGGTTTGCAGTTTATATCCAGGCTGTACTAAATGAATTGATATTGTACTTTTCAGTTTGATATGATGGGTGAGTTTCAAACTGACATCTGACTGTGTATTTCAGGGCTAACTGTATTTCCTGATATCTCAATCTGATCACAGTCATAGATTTGGACTTGTTTCTAACTTATATATCAGGACACACTATGGGAATTAATACGGCTACCTTTTAACTCAAAATATGCCTGAATTTTGGACTGATGTCTCGGGATACATTATTTGGATTCAAACGGCGCCATGTGTCAGCCCCATCTAGTATCTAACTTGGAGCTAAGGCTGAAATATTCTGGGGTTGACACAGTGATAGTTTAATAGTGAGTTTGGACTGTGGTTTATGTATCTGTCTGACAGTGTGGCTGAGTTGTGGTGACATGGAAACAACATCTATCCGTTTATTTCTGATCCATCTCTGGGTATTGCACATTACCATTTTCCCACGCTCTACCCATATTCTATTTTTGTATATGTATGTGTGTGCATGAGGGTTAGGAAGAAAAATACGTTTTCAAAGATTTATTTTCACATATATATTTATCTCATTATTGTTTAAGGTTAGTTTATAAGTAAATACTTGATTTAGTTTTTGTTTAAAGAAACCTGGTTTGGTGCACTTTATTCTAGGGGATAAACAGAGTATTTAATTTGCCTACTTGCCCGTAGGTGTGAACGTTTACTAATACGCTATGACCTGTAGAGTAGTGGGATTGAATTAACAGTGCATTACTCCCGCCTTGGATGTAACAGACCAAAAATAAAAATGGTACATCCTTTCGGTTCCCTGCAGATTTAGTTGTTTTTTCTTTATGAGAGTGGGTGGAGGAACTTAACTTAACAGGCAACATGTAAACTCTTGGGAATAATGTCAAAGCTTGCTTAGTCTAGATTAAGAAAATAGAAATATAAAATAAAGAAGTGCAATATTATCCCCTCAAGACGGTTATGCCGTTGAATGAACTCATTACTGATCTGTATCTTAAAACCACCTACCCACCTTCATTCCCTAAGCGTTAAAAGCATTACCTGACGAAATTTTCCACTGACGCATAGCTTCACTAGCTCCTTCTCGATCGGGATTTCCAATGCCATTTCGACGGATAAATGTTTTTGGTCGTCGCCCACAACGATTTTAATGCAATGTCACACGTTCTTGATTGACTCTCCCACCGGAGGAAATTTTCTCCACTCTATTGGCACTTTAAATGAAGTTAACCGTCTTAAAAATCTCCATGCAATCAAATCTATATATTCAATATTCAAGGGAATACAAGGCCAATCTGGGCAACATGTCCTCATAAATTAAGCCTTTCAGCCTATTATTATTCTGGTGGAACTGCATTTCTACCAGGCTAACATACTTCCTGACGTTCAGTTCCTTCAGCTGAATGCAGTACTGTAAATAAGATATCATCAGATCACCAGAGCTTTGTAGAAATATAACGTAGCAGCAATCATTTTTATTCAAGCCCTCCTGAAGTAATGAACATTTCCTCATGACATTCAATGGCATTGCCATCGCTGCAGCCCCACCATAATCAGTCTGGTGGCTAGCATTGATCAGAAACTTAACTAGATCCGCCATATATTCCTGTAGCACAAGAGAAAGTCAGAGGCTTTAATTAGGCCCTGTATCCACAAAGCCTGTCCACCATCTACTAGGTACAACTCAAGAGTGTGATGGAAGTCTCTAAATTTACTTGGCTGATTGCAGCTCCAACAACACACAAGAAGCTCGCAACCATCGAAAGCAAAGCAAACTGCTCGATTGTCAAGTAACCGACCACCTTAAACATGCACTCCCTCCAACACCACCGCCAAGTGGCAACAATGTGTACCATCTACAAGATGCACAGCAGCAACACGCCAAGAATCCTTTAAAAACACCTTCCAAACCAGCGAAGTCTACAACTGAGATGAACAAAGTCAGCAGGTGCATGGGAGCACCAGCACCTGCAAGTTCCTCTCCAATTCACACACTGCCTGGGCTTGGAATTGATCGCCGTGCCTTCACTTTGGCTGCGGCAAAATCCAGGATCTCGCCACAAGGGCAATTGGGGATTCAGAAGTTGGTGGTGAGCCACAAACTTGAACCATTGCAGCCAGTACACCCACAGTGCTGTTCGGGAGGGATTTCCAGGATTTTGAACCTATGCCAGTTCAGCAATTGCCTATATATTTCCAAGTCAGGATAGTGTGTACGCTGGTGGGGCCGTTTCAGCTGCTGGTGTTCCCATGCATTGTCTTTATGCAGAGAATACTGGGCATCTAGAAATACACTCCAAAAGCTGATGATGCTGGTCCTATATTGTAGACTACATTACTTACCTCAAATGGCTGAAGATCTTGTAAAAAGAGGATTGTGCAGCACGACTTGATAAGCATTCTAGTGATGAAGAGGATGGGCTGAAATTCTACTAATTCTCAAACAGAAGGATGCCACATTTGTCCCAATGGGTAAAAGAACAACAGATAACAAAAACAGAACAATCTGTTTCACAAGAACGTGTAGATGCTAATTCAATTCAAACGGCTGGGACTTGACACATTTAAGGGGGTCAACTCACAGGAGAGTAGTGAAAACAACTACATGAAATTGAGGAAGCCGCTGCAAGATTAGCTGGGATGCACATTGAAAGGAAGATGGTGTGCAATTGTAGCATTGATAATAACAGCCTTTACAACTAATTTAGATGACGGAAGGTCGTTAAGGACCGTATTGAACAGTTAGGTAATACTGTAGGGAAGATTCAAACAGATTCGCCAGTTGCAGCATCGCTATTAACGGATTATTCTGCATTAGTCCATATCCTTATAATTCATGTTCATGTGAGCAATGGATGGTCCTTTATAAGCAGCAAAACTATTGATAACAATAGAGATAGGCATGTAATCCTATTAGGAAATGTGAAAATTGATAGGACTCCTGATGCAGTGACATGCATCCAATGGTCAGTGAAACGATGGGAGAATTTGTCAATCTTCAAGAGTTCAATTGATCTTGCAGTAATTTTCCTTAGACTGAAAGCTATTTCATAAAGTTCAGAGCAAGTGAACTATGATCCTATCAACCTGGCATCCATTGTTGGGAAAATCATAGATGGGATCATGATATCTACGTTCCAGGACGATGATATGTTTACTTTACAATAGTGTAGTTTTTTTTCTCGCTGACTTGATAAAGGCCTATAAATAATTAAGGAGCCGCATAACATCTCCATCAATAGATTGTTCCAGTATAACAGATTGTGGAGGACCAAGATGTGCGGGTTTAATTTATGTAGGTGGATGAAAAGAGTAGATGTTAATCGATTCTTCTTTTTCAGGAGAATTATGACTCTCTGGAATATATTGCTGGCTGGGGGTGATGTGTGCTAACTATCCGCATGCCTTCATGCTGGTCCACTTCTTCACTGCAGCAGAGATCGAAATACATAGATGTTAAGTTGCAGTGTAGATAACATTTCTTCCATGCGTTCTACTGAACTGTTCACTATTGGTTGGGGGAGAGGGCGCAATTTTCAGGAGTATTTTCCCATTATTGCTGACGGTTGGTTTTTCTTGATTTGTAACTCTTACAGGAGATGACTGACCTGTGCCGTTGTGTGGGAAGTGGGGGTTAGGAGGATGTACTTAACCATGATCGTTCAGTCAACGTGGCATGTGACAGGTTTAGCGGTCAGGTCCTGTGCCCTGTCTGCTGAAGTTCCTGAGCGTTAATTCTTCTCAATATTTTGCAGTGCATTTTGTAATCTATTAATGGTCTAGCTTAGTAAAATAAGTAACATTAGCAGATATGTGAAATGCACTTAATTACTTGCTTTCAGAAAATATGATTGCAGCGCAGAAGGTGCATGAGTAGAAAAGATCTCATAATATTATTGGTGGAGTTCTCAACATACAGCTTGGACAGCTGCTCGTGTGGTCTTGCCATCTTATCGGTGAAGGGAAGTCTAAAGCGTTACTATCTTGGAAAGTTAGTATCTTCGCATAGAAGGAAGTCACAGAGGTAGTGACTGTTAATAGCAGCGTTCCACGTGTGGCAGAGCAATGTTGGAAGCAAAAATAAATGACTTAACACATTCTGTCAGGGTTTGTATAATTAGCCCTGTTTGTTTTTACATTTTAACTTGTTATTCATCTAAAAGTACACATCGTATGTGGGTGGTTGTTCTTTGCGGTTATTGTAAAAGCACAGTTGCCTTGGATAAAGGGCTGATGAAGTGATTAGCACTTATCCTTTTTTATCTGCACACAACAGAGCAGAGTTGTGAATTTGTTTTTAGTATTTGCAACCCTCTTTGCACAGCTCTATCACAAGACATGTCCAAAATGTATATTTGTTTATTTTGTCCACTCAATTTAGATGAATATAGACCATCATTTATGGAGAGCTCTTTAACTGGGATTGTGGCGGGGGCGGGGGGAGGGGGGATGCAGGAAGGGATGTCGTTGGCCTGTCTAAAGGATCTCACTGCACCTGAAGAGATGGTAGCTGCTGGGGATTCGTAACCCTTTAGTGAGGACTGATGAAACAGACATTAGAGTGAGTAAATTCCATGTAACCAGATGATACCTTCTGGCAGACCTAGAGCTGGTGCCATGGGATCCTTACCAGGATGTGTGGCACATCAGTCCGAATGTTTGGCGGGTGAGAGGCCTGCAAGATCGCAAGCACTTGTTTACCTGTCTTCAGGGACACATGGACCACCTCAGACACATGTTGAGACTTCAGAATAAGATATGTTTTTTTTTTGAAAGAGTGAGGAAGTACTGCGCAGTGAACATAGCAGGCAACTTCAATGTCTGCTTTGAAGACAAGTCTTTGTCAGAAGGTAAGAGTGTTGAAACAGGAGGTGATGGAGTTGAAGCAGGAGGTGATGGAGTTGAAGCAGGAGGTGATGCAGTTGAAGCAGGAGGTGATGGAGTTCAAGCAGGAAGTGAAAGAGTTGAAGAAGGAGGTGATGAAGTTGAAGCAGAAGGTTATGCAGTTGAAGAAGAAGGTGTTGCAGTTGAAGTAGGAGGTGAGGATGGAACACAACACTTTGTCAGCAGCTGGCTCTTCCTACATAAATTTTCAATGATGCATTGACCTCTGCAATTCAGACCTAACTCAATCAGAATGCTGCAAATTACCTTGAGGCAGCACCAATGTATATGTCTGGCTTGGCACGAATGTTTCAGTCACAAGTAGAACCGTTGTTGGAGGTCTACAGGTACAGAGAGGATGCAGGTCCACGAGCCAGCAGCTGCACCTTTACTGGATACAGCTTCTGGCTGGCCGAATTCCAACGACGAGAAATCTTCTGCTGGTTATGGCTCTGCCGCAGGACAGGTCAAGTGGCAGGAATGCGGAAGACACAGGAGACATTAAGTAAACCCACCCAGCCCCATCTATTTTGCGATATCGAAGCATAGGCATAGATGCCAGGGCGAACTCTTTTGGTGTTTTGTTTTTGAGGACAGGTTTGTGTGGTATTAGTTATTATGACTTATATCTATAATTTACTGTTTATGCTCTATTCGAGTCTGCTATGCTTGCTACACATTGGTCTGTAGTCATTGTAAACTGTTCCAAATAATTCAATTATCATGAAACAATTCAGTGATTAAAAATTTAAAAGCTAATTGACACAATTTGCATTCAAGTGGTTTGCACTAAGTAGCTGAAGTTGACCTTCTTCAGCACTTACTCCCTCACATGTCTTCCAAACAGTCTTTCCTGATAAAATGAAATGTCAGTTGTTTTACTTTCAGAGAGGGATTTTCAAACTTCAAATGTATCAACCACTAGTTGCTTTCTAGCCATCCCGGTACTTGAAGCCAGAGATTTCTAAACTGTTCCATGAGGCATGGTTGCAACGCCAACCATGTGGGAATCCACGAATTCATTGATTTTTGGAACAATCTGGTCTTTGTGTTGAAGGGTCAGTACCTCTCACAGGCAAAGTTGTGGAATCTGCAACAGACCAGCACAATGTTCTGCACATTAACAAGAGAATACTATAACCTGTGCAGGCAATGTAAAGTGATCTCAGCATCCCGATTGTCTTCTCCACAACTTCTATATGTTAATACACGTGCACGACTGTACCTTTCCCGTGTTGTGTTAATGTATCATCAGCCGCATGTTTTGTGAATAAAACTTGTCACTATTTCGCTATTCTAATCTTTGAGTTAATGTGCTCATAGACTTCTGCAAACTTGGGATATCGAGAAGGCAGGCATCATGAGCACTTGCTGGTGATCTACATTCATATTTAGGATCCTTAGTTAGGCATCACAAATGATCATAACGTTCAATGATTTGAACTGTTTCCTGTTAATGCGTGAAACAGGTTCATCGTTCACTGCCTTCAATGTAATATGTGTCCCACAGCCGGCCCTGAGCACTTTGGGAAGACAGCAATCCTGTGAAATGCGACAGATATCTCCTTCACTTGTGCTGGGGATAGACAAAAGTCAATGAAATGAGTAGCCCTGTAGACAATGGCTTCGGTGACCTCGTGAATGGAAGGCATCACAAAGCTCTGGGAAATGGTTCACATGTCAGCAGTACCTGACTGAAATGTCCCGCATGTATAAAAATATTTGTAGAGCTGACCTTAATTGCCAGTTACAAGGCAGTGCCACCTGTGGAACCTAGCTTCAGGTACCCCTGAAAGATATCACAGAGGCAGTCGATTGTCTCCTAACTGAAGTGCGGTTGCCTCACTCACAATTCCTCTAGCATCATATCGAATAGCATCCTCTTCTTCTACATACGCTGGAGTGGGGAATAGATCCTTATGAACTGCCTATGGGAATCATAGAATCATAGAAATTTTACGGCACAGAAAGAGGCCACTTGTACCATTGTGTCCGTGTCAGCCGAGAAACGTTCCACTCATTCTAATTCCATCTTCCAGCATGTGGTCCGTGGTCCTGCAGTTTACGGCACTTGATTTACATATCCAAACTTCTTTTGAAAAATTTGAGGGTTTCTGCCTCATTATGATTTCAGGCAGTGGGTTCCAGACCCCTACCTTCATCTCGATCACAGAACCTTTCCTCATCTCCCCTTTAATCTCACTACCAGTCACTTTAGATCTATGCCCCTTGGTCATTGACTTCTCTGCTTAGGTAATGAGGCGTTTCACCGCTACTCAATCCAGTCACCTCAAAATGTTGTACATTTCAGTCAGCTCTCTCCTCAGCCTTCTCTGTTCCAAGGAGAATAACCACAGCTTATCCAATCTTTCCCTACAGCTGCATTTTTCCAATCCTGGCAACATCCTCATAAATCTCCTTTGTACCCTTTCCAGCGCAATTCCATCCTTTCTGAAATGAGGTGACGAGAGGTTCACACAATACTTAATTTGTGGCCCAACCAATGATTCATGCAGTTTCAGCATAACCTCCAAAATTAAAGCAAGATACGGCGGATGCTGGAAATCTGAAATGGAAATAATAGACGCTGGAAATACTCAACAGGTCTGGCAGCACCTGTGGAGAAGAAGCGTTAACGTTTCAGGTCAGTGACCCTTCCCAAGAAATGGCGGATATAAGAAATGTAAAAGATTTTAAGCAAGTAAAGTGGGGGTGGGGCAAGTGATAACACAATGGTCAGCACCACAGCCTCACAGTTCCAGGTACCTGAGCTCGATTCTGGGTACTGCCAACGTGGAGTTTGCAAGTTCTCCGTGTGACTGTGTGGGTTTTTGCTGGGTGCTCCACTTTCCTCCCACAGTCCGAGACTTGCAGGTGATAGGTATATTGGCCATTGTAAATTGTTCCTAGTGTAGGTATTGAATTATTGAGAGAAACAGCACTGAAACCGGCCCATCGGCCCACCGAGACTATGCTGACCATCAACCACCCATTTATACTAATCCGACACTAATCCCATGTTCCTACAACATCCCCACCTTTCCTATATTCCCTTACCTCCTACCGATACTGGGGGCAATTTATAATGGCCAATTTACCGATCAACCTGCAAATCTTTGGCTGTGGGAGGAAACCGGTGCACCCGACGCAAACCCACGCGATCACAGGGAGAACTTTCAAACTGTAGGTGGTAGGGGATATGGGATTACTATAGGGTTAGTATTAAATGGGTGGTTGTTGTTTGGCACAGACTCGATGGGCAGAAGGGCCTGTTTCAGTGCTGTATCTCTAAATAAAATAACAAAGCAGAAGGTGTTGATAGGTCAAGGTCACAGAAGAGCTAACCAAAAGGTCAAGGAACAAAGGCAAACAACATGTTAATGGTGTGCTGAAAGACAAAGCATTACTACAGATCGGGTGTTAACGGACTGAAAACTAAACAGCCACAATCACAAACATGAAAAAAGCAGCATAACCTCCCTGCTCTTTACGTGGCCTGGGAACAGAGCCTGAGTTTTCTTTGTTGCTCCCTGTGTGGTGCCCTCTTACGAAAGAATGCAAAACAACAGCTCAATAAAAGAGATATGTTTCCACCTCACAGATTTAATCCTTTAAATATGTTTCGCCGCCTGTTATCAAGACAGCCGATGTTATTTTGAAGCTATCCTAACGTGCCATCCGCATGAAAACATGGTTTTCTAGACCAGATATAGTCCTGAAAAGTAAATTGAATACTGTGTTTCGTTCAACCCCCATTCTGAGTATCATTAAAGAGATTACACATCATTCAGGATAAAATGTCAAATTACAGTGAACGTTCTTTTATGTCTCTGCAATATTGCTGCAAACTTTGGTTTTTCTTAAATGGAAAGCCGCACAGCCATTGATAAGAAAGCATATTCCATGGAAGTATCCTTGAAACGTCCATTCAATCTTGTTCAGACTGACTTTACAGAGAAGTTACATAAACACAGGTGTAGTGTACTCAGTGACAATCAATGACTTGAAGACGAAGTTGTCTGGCCACTTGAGGGAAATAGACTTGCAAAACTACAGGGATCAAACGGGGGAGTGCGACTGACCAGACTGCTCTGTGGAATGCTGGCAGGGTCTCCATGGGATGAATAGCCTTCTTTTGTGCTGTAAATGATTCTATGACGCTTGGACTGGATGAACTTGAAAACAAATGAAACTGCATTTAAGAAATAGAGATGGAGAAACAACGATACCTGGTGGAGCTTGGTGGTAGTAAGACCTGACAGTGTAGAAAACATTAGTTCAGGCGCTTCATACTAAATTAGAATTGGAAAGTGCCAGTTGACAAGTAAAAAAAAAAATTGAAGAATTTGTCATGCTTAAACGGTACAATTTAGGGCCTGTTCCTGTGCTGTAATTTTCTTTGTTCTTTGCGACATATTTAGATAGAGGATCTGGATCGGCGCAGGCTTGGAGGGCCGAAGGGCCTGTTCCCGTGCTGTAATTTTTCTTGTTCTTCTTTGTTTAATTCCAAGATTCACGACAACTTTTCTTCAAATGTAAATGAAACTGATGATTTGTTACAAAAAAAAATCTCTAAACTGTAGCCCAGATCTGTTTGTCTACTTTTTGGTGTGGCATCACTCTGGATGTGACACATATTTTGTTGTGCACAAATGATGAACTGATAAACAGAAGAAGTTAGTTGAATCTCATCAAAATGACTGTCCTGAACCTGAACCAAAAATGACACGGAAAACAAAAAGGTCACCTGACTCGAAACATGATTTCTATTTCCTAATACTTCTGTCACATTCTATAATTCGATCTGGAAACAATCAGCACTGCCACTGCATTGAGCTCATTGTTATTTTTTGCTAACTAATTTAACAATCACGATAATCGGATATTTCATCACGCTCTTGAACTGCTGTCTGAACTTGCCCTGAGTCAACACATAAATAAAGGTATTTGTGCAGGAGCTTAAATTCTGCAGCATTTCACTAACGCGATGCAGAATAATTAATGAGTAATATTCGAACAGAATGGTTTCCGCTGTGATATAATATAAGAATCCTGTAACATACGTCACCCACAGAAGTATGAAGCTGCCAGAAATTGCGAACAGTAAAATAATGGACTTCTTTCTACTCTCCATCTCTGAGTCGACGTGATTCTCTCCTTTGATCTGTCCCCTCAGGCCCTTACGGACCCGGCTGGTCACTAAAATTTGTCTGGCAGTCAGAGCGTTCAGCAGCAAAATTAATGCAAATGGGAACAATGGAGTTAAAATCATATCAAACCAGTCAAAGGCCACCCATCCGGGCTCAGTAAAATAACTGGGTTTTATATTACAAAACCAAGGTACATTGTCAATAATCTCCTGAGGTTCATAGATGAAGTACCAAACAATGCTTTTCAAACTCAACAGAATGCACGTTGTTGCTATCACCACATACGCAGTTTTCTTTGTGCAATATTTTGTTTTCTGTTTTTGGCAACAAATAAGGACAAAGCGATCAAAGGAGAAAGTGATGGTTAACCAGACTGAACTGTCTCTTGATGCACGAGTGAGGACAGCAATTACACTGCACACAGGGGTGATGGACAGTATTGATCCTGGGAAAAAATTATAATTGATCCGAAACAATATGACTTCAGTGATAATGACCAATAGATCCGACACCACCATAGCCAACAGGTAGAGAGTGATACATTTGGATAGGCCGCACTTCCCTCGGGACAGAATCACAATAGAAATCAAATTGACTGCAAGAGAGAGAGGAGAAATGAGTCAGAAATTACTGATCAATTTCGAAAAAGCATTCTACACACTGTAAAAATCGTGGGAATCAGTGCATTACGTTGTGGTAATTGACGAAAACTAACTTAAATACTATGACTGACTGTACACTTGGATTCATTGCTTTAATGAACCTTGTACTGAACTTCATATTTAATCACGCTCGTATTGAACCCTGGGTGAAAGAGTCAATGAGGTGACTGAGTGCAGAATTGGTGGTTTGGTCATTAAATGAGCAAGAGTTTTTCACAGCAAACGGACCAAATCATTAAAAGGTAAAACTCTAGGAGTGCAAAAACAGACGGCCTGCAGCGTGAGGACTAAAAGGCAAGCGCATTAAGGGAGCCTCAGCGGCCTCGATGTAGTAGAACTGTTACAAAATAACAAAATTAAGACAATATACTTTGCCTTTTTTTGGCCAGGAACTGGCATAGATTTTTTTATGAGCTGATAGGAATCCGAGCGTGAGAAGTCACCAATCTTGAGAGGCTGATTTGTATTGAGTGTGGAAGATGGTTAAATTAATTGTTTTGTTTCGAAAGTGGGCCTTTTTGACAATCACGAAGAATTGATTGCGTTGAATCGGACTCCGTAGGCTTTACTGTGCAAAAGAAAACGTTTAAGAGAAGATTCCACCAGCACAGACGTTGTAGATGCATCACATTTTGCATTGACTGACAAGACCAAGTGGCACGACCAAGGAATAGTTGTCCGGAATTTTACACTGCGCAGACTGGAGCAGGACTCAAGCGTAAATGTTGGTGATGAACCCAATTCCGCCGAGCCTGGGGATCCATCATGTATTTTAATGGTCGCCAGACTTTAATTGGCCTGAGACGGGACTTACACCAGCTTGAAAGAGGAGGTCCCGCCTCAATCAGCTGCAGGACATTCAGCAGGCTGGCACATCTTCGTTTCTGCAGCACCACCTGGTGTAGTAGTCACTGTTGGGATTGCAGTCCAGCCAACGCCCTGGACCCTAGAGTATGTGCAAGTTTGGTTTGCCTCACCAGGGGGAATCAGTTTTGCCCTGGTGAGGCTAGGGTAGTCGTTTGGTGAGAGGTGGCCGTCTTGGATCCTGGGGGTGGGCTGGGAGGCGGGTGCGGCCCTCAATCGTCTACCCTGTGCCCGATTGCCAAGCTCTTCCCCACCCGTCGGGGTGGCCTTTCATGTCCCCAGCGCAGCCGCTCGCGACGGGTAAAGGGCATTTAAGTGGCCACTTAATTGTCATGACTGGTCTTGGGCTGGTGGGCAGTTTCTCCCCCCACCACGCCCCCGAGACCCCCCATCACCACCACCACCCCCCACCCCCACCCCCTGGCTGACCTCTTTAAACTTGTCTGAAGGCGGAATCGGGGGTGGGGGGTAGGCCTCTCAGAATCTGACGCTCCACTTTACGCTGCCACCACGCCACCGTTCGACCCGTTGGGGCGGCATAAACTTCCGGCCGTTTTGTGGCCATCACGCTTCTACCCAGGGTGCAGTGGAACTGTTGTTGCACTCGGATACTAGTGCTCAGCAATAGATTGCGTCAGGCCTTACTTTTACCAAATAAAATATAATCCGTGTCACCAATAAAGGTTATCACGTCCAAAAATGTCACAACTTGAGAATAAGGAGTTCATGGGTTAATTCACTCTGATACCTCCGAATTCCAACTACCCCTGAATCGAAAAAGTACATATTTGAATGTGAGGATCTTCCAGAGAGACAATAACCCAGTTAAGCTCGGCCGGTCATTGCACAGTTAGCAGAAGTTGCACCCTGACACAATTTCACTCCGATCACATAGGCCCTGTCACATTTCCTGTCCCTGGGGTGTTTGACAGGAACTAGTATGAAATTTAAAGATTTCTGTCTGCATCCAAGAAGAATGTTTAAGCAGACTGTTTTAACGATAATGTAATCTTCTAAAACTAGTTGCTAATTGGGTGAACACGTTCAATTAAATAAAGTAGAGTCAGGGAAGTGAAGTTTCAGCATGAATTGCAGTAACCAGTCAATTTGAAGTGAGTTTCACGAATGTACCGGTAGGGGACGGTGGAGATAAATGTGCTGTCGTTCTGAATTCACATTGTCTGCCACATAACAATAACGATGACTTTCAAGAAGGCAGGAGGTTCGTCTAAATTCGACCAGGGCAGGGGGACTAAATTGGAGAGAAACAAAAATAGAGAGAGAAAATTCTGTAAATACAAACCACGTCCGGCTGCATTTCAACATCAGTGGATAGAAATATGGAGTTAATATTTCACGTCAATGACCTTTCATCAAAACTGAAGAAAAATTATCTCCCTTTCACCGGGGTCAGCAAATGCCAATTGGATCATTGCTTGGCTATACAACTCGTTCAGTCCGCAAGAATGTCACAGATCTTCTGCTCACTCACCATTTTAATCCTCTACCTCACTGCCACTCTAACCTCTTTCTCCAAGGGCTCCAGCAGTCTTTCGGTGAAGCTGAACGGATGCTAGAAGAGCGGTACTTCATTTTTCTATTACGAACTATACAACTTCCCAGACTCAACAATTTCAGATCCTAGCCACTGTTCCCATCTCTTTTAAAGATCAGCTGCTGGTCATAATTCGGCTGATGCCATTTGCAGTTAGGCAAAGTCCACCTTTTGTTTTTTTTCGGTTCTAATTATCTCACACGTCCATCTCGAACCATTACTCATTTTTAATTTAATAATTCCTGACTTATAACCATCGCAGACCTTCCTATCCATATGTTTTCTTTACTCACATTCCCTATTGTTAGCTCTCAATACTTGCTTAAAACTTGGTACATTTGTAACAGCATCCAGATCTAATGAAACGTCACGGACCGGAATCATTGACTCAGTTTCCATCTGCTCAGACACTTTTAACCTGATGCGGATTTCCAGCATTTTTTGTTTATATTTCAGATTTCTCACATCCACAGTATGTTTCTTTGGGGCAGAAATATAAATGGAATCTATGGATTAAGCAGCGTCTTCTTCAGAAAGGCAACGCTCCTCTAAAGATTTGGGGTTGAATGGAGCAGGGAATGGAAATTCAGAGCCAGGAGATGGGATGGAGTTCTGAAACGAGAATAACTGGACATTCGATCAATGATTACATAAATGCATAGGAGAAAATATTTATTGGTTAACCACGATCATTACTTCATTGATATCAAACATTTATTTAAATTTTCTTTTTTTGTACAAGACAACTGTTTACAGTCCAAATGTTAACGCCAAAGATCCACTCGCTGAACCGTAGGTTAAATAATGTTAAGCAAAATTGGATCAGCTGCTCTCGTGGCAGTGACAGGAAATGGACCGGGAAATGGGTCCTGAATGGAATTATCCGCCCTTCCTATCATGAGTTACAAATTCTAACATCAAATTAGGAGGGGATAAGCCAACAACAGAACTATCATAGGTAATATCTACAGATGGAGTAAAAATATTCAATGAACAATTACTCTACTAATGGCGTCTTTGATTACTATTTGTCAATGCACCTGCAGTCTACTGTGAAACGGTGTGGTTTAATACTGAACCAGTGGTTCCACTGATCGACACCTGTCAAGATATCCTGTATCTTTATGGTCACATAGTAAAATGCAGGACGGCCTATATGAATTCATTTCTAAGTTTTAAGATGCCTCACTTTTTACCTGACAGCAATGACTCAGCAACGGAAAATAAAATTAATCAAAGACAGCACAAGTAATCACAGCAGGCGAGAGGGATTATTGAAATTGTGGAAGGCCAGTAACTTTTTAAAAAAACAAGAACTGTTTAGAAGTCAATTCATTATGTAGTTCGGTAGAATAATGAATATATCAGCAAATGCATATAATCTGTATATGCATATTTAATAGGGTCCTGTTACGATTATTTCCATTTTTTGTGAAGTTTTTGAGAATTTTCATTTGAAAAATGAAACGAATTCCATAGCAGCTTGATCTTTGGGTGTTTTTCTTTCAAGGAAGGTTTCGACTGAGTTTCAAATGTAAACGGTTACTGCAAGGTTGGAACTGAGTTTGAAATGTAAACAGTTACTGGAAGGCACCTGTTTTCAAATAAGAACGCAGCTCGGGTTGTTTTCATTTTGGAGATGTTTACAAATAACTAACAAGCCACGATTGATAGATTTCAGAAGACAGAGACATCGAGAAAGATTTTGGTTTCATTTAAAAATATTGGAACCGTCAGTTGGTGCTTTTTGCATTCAACAGAAGAAGACCCTGCTCACCTCCATCTTGAATACCAATCCTGCATCTTCTGTGTTTCAAATTCCTATTTCCTCCTGTATTTGAAGAAATACTGCTTGTTTGCAGAAACCTTTGCATGTCGAATGTGTGGAACTGAAACCTTGTTTTTGTCCTCATGATGTAAGACCCATGTGAGACCTCAGTAGCTGCATCTCATGGGAAGCCAACTCAAACTGATCATCAACATTGCCCTTTGACTTCTCCTCACCTGACTAGAAAGACACAATATTCCAGCTGTTTTATAAATGGTTGGCATTACTTTCTAGCTACAGTAATATATGCCTTTCTGCTAAAACCCCAGGATACCATGTGTGTTTATTACCTGCTTTGTTAATCTGAACTGCTGCCTTCAACAATTTGTACACAGAGACACCTAGCTTTCTGTATTCTTTCACCACTTAAAAAACTGCAGCAAATAACTTGAATTGTCTCCGCTCATTCATTCCACCAAAATGAATCAGGTCGCACTTTCCTGACCCAGATTTCATCTTCCATATGACCACCCATTCCACCAGCCTCTCTGTCTTCTTGGAGTCTATCATTCCAAAGGCGGCACAGGAGCAGATGTCCATCGGTGTATACATGCACAAATCATTGAAGGCGGCAGGGAGAGTTGAGAAAGCGGCCAATAAATCATACAGGATTCTGGGGATTATGAAAAGGGCATGGTGTAGAAAAATTAAAGGAAGAATGATGAACATGGGAAGTGCTATGATTTGGCCTCAACTAGAGGATTGCGTCCAATCCTGGGCGCCACCCATTATATGGAGAATGTTAAGGCATTAGCGAGGCTGCATTGGTATGTTTCCAGGGTAACCTTTAGTTACTTGGATAGATTCAAGATGCTGCGGCTATTCTCCTTGAAGAAATGGAGATTAAGAGCAGATATGATACGTTTTCTAAATCATGACCAGTCTGGACGAATAGATAGCAATAAGGTGTTCCTATTGATGGAACGTCCGAGAACTATTCGACACTTCTTCATGGTGATGGGCAAAAGAAAGAAAGGTGACATAAGGAAAACCTTTGTTTGCAGTGTGTTGTTAGGATCAGTATTTCTGTGCCGAAGAGGGTAGTGGAGGGAGATTCAGTCGCAGCTTTTGGAAACGATTTGGATAATTATGTGGATCAAAACAATCTTGCAAGGCGAATGTGAAAAAGCAGCGGAGTCGGCGGAGTTTCGTTTCCAGAGCCCTGGCATAGACATGATGGACCAAAAGGCCATTTCTGAGTCTATCATTCTATTACTATTCTCACTGCTTAAAATTTTCATATCATTTACAAATTTCGATTTTTGACCGTCCCGCCCTCGCCCCCCCACCCCACCCCCACCCCCACACGCACACCCAAGTTTAAAATCTTTGTTGTTTATTAAAGACAGCAGTAGTCCAAGTACAGAACGCTGAAGAACACCATAGAATTCCTCCTTTAAATCCAAAAAATAACCATTCGCCACAATTCTGTTTTCTGTGCCTGAGATGATTTTGTGGTCATGCTGCTAATTCCTCATTTTATTTCATAGCTTTCATGTTGCCAAAAGGCCCAGTATGTAAGCCCTGATCAACACATTAGGGAAGCCCACATGCAAGTGCTGTGCGCACTTCATGTCACATATCGCATCAAAAACCTCAGTCAGGTTAGTCCAACATGGATTTGCAGTTAACAAATCCGTGCAGGGTTTTATTATCATTTCAAACCTTGTCCAAATGATGTTCTCCTGGATTTAAGGATGTAAATGCGTTAGAGGCAGTACGGAGATTAATAGCTGGAATGGGCTGGCTGTCTTATGAGGAAACATTAGACAGGCTAGGTTTGTATCCGTTGGAGTTTAGAATAGTAACAGGCGATTTGATTGAAACATATCACATCCTGAGGAGTCTTGACAGTTTGGATGTGGAAAGAATGTTTTGCCTTGTGGGAGAATCAATAACTAGGGGTCCCTGTTTCAGACAGAGATGAGGCGATTTTTTTTCTCTCAAAGGGTCGTGTGTCTTTCGAAATCTCTTCCTCAAAAGGCGATGGAAGCAGAGTATTTGAATATTTTTAAGGCAGAGCTAGATAGATGCCCGATAAGCAAGGGGGTGTAAGATTATCTGGGGTAGGTGAAAATGTGGAGTAATAGGTTCAGCCATGAACTTACGGAATGGTCAAGAAGGGTCGAAGGGTCGAGTGGCCGACACTTGCTCCTAATTTGTATGTTCGTATTTTTGTTTCTGAATGCTTACTCAACACCCAATCTCTGCAATTGCCAGTTTATACTGTTCCGTATTTTAGAACAAGATTTCAAAATTTGCAATCCTCTGGCAACACCCTGTATGTATGAGGGACTGGAAAATTGTGCATCACCGCTGAAATTTATACCCTCACTTTTTCCAGAAACCGAGAATGTATCCCACTCAGAGCCCACTTAAGGGCACTCGCCCATCTCCACGGGTATTTTACCCGTGGTCATTGGGCATGCAGGGGACGTGAAAGGTCGCCCAGTGATAGCTGCCGGCCTTTCCTCGGCCCGGGGTGTTCCATGGCAATCAGGCACAGGGTGCCAAATTGAGTGTCACCCACAGCTCACAACCCACCTCCGGGACCCAAAACGCCCCCTCCCCCCATACGTCCACTCCAGCCTCACCAAGAAAGGACCGATACCCTTGGTGAAGTATGCCCCTACTTACCTTCCGTCCTGGATCCATGCCTTCGGCTGGGCTGCAGTCCAGCAGTGGCTACCGCTCCCAGTGGCGTTGCTGGGACAAAGATTGGCCGGCAGCTCACAAAGATGGGATCTCCTCTCTCAAGTCCCGCCTCTTGGCAATTAAAGCCCACACACCCATAAATTGTGTGACGGATCCCCGGGCGAGGTGTAAGCAAGTTGGGCACCGACTTCAATGTCGCT
Organism: Heterodontus francisci; assembly: GCF_036365525.1. Taxonomy (NCBI): domain Eukaryota; kingdom Metazoa; phylum Chordata; class Chondrichthyes; order Heterodontiformes; family Heterodontidae; genus Heterodontus; species Heterodontus francisci. Next base: position 21,819,809 of record NC_090415.1, read on the forward strand.
GGCGAATTCCCGTCCACCTAATGTAAAATCGTGCCCAATACTTCACGTTTATTCCACTGACTCTCTATATAATGCTGTTTTCGATGTTACCCATTGCCTTGCTCTCTCTGCATCTCAATGTATATCCATATTTTTTGCCAACTCTCTCTTTGTCCACGTGTTCCTTTCTCTTCTGAATGCATCTCCATTGTTTGAGGCTGTTTCTCCTATCTCTCTTTTTCTCATTTTTCTCGACTCCTGTATGCCTTTCCCTCTCCCTTTCTGTCTGTAAATTTCTCCCATTCCGTCTAGCTTATTTTATGTCCACGATTTCCTCCATTGATCGGTCTGTTATTTCTAACTTTATCCATTTTCTTCTCTGCGACGTCCATCGTGTAAAACTTTGTTTACACGATGTCGGTTATTTTTAATTCAGATATTATGTTTTGTACAAGTAAAACGGATCATAAAATATCTCAAAATGGAAAAACACTCTCTTCAGCAAAGGAAATACGAGAGGTATGGAAAGATTATGAGAACAGACTGACTTAAAAAAAGAAGCACAACTCGTCCATAGCTATATAAATAATAGAGTGGCATTAAAATGAGGGCAAGTTGAGAAGAAAACGAAGAAGTACTCATCGATGCTGACAACGTGTTGACATCGTAAATGAGTAACTTGATCTGTATTTATCTAAGAAAGAAGATGCTGACAAAGTCATTATACAATCATAGACTGATGGAGCTTTTCAGGACAGAAAGAGGCCCTTTGGCCCACTGTGTCTGCGTCGGCCATCAAGCCTATCTATTCTAATCCCATTTTCCAGCACCTGGTCCTTTGATGTATAAGTGGTGCCAGAGAACTGGAGAAGAGCAAATGTGACGCCATTGTTCAAAAAGAGTGTAAGGGTACACCAAACAAATGCAGAGCAGTCGTTTACCCTCTGTGATCGGAATGTTGAATAGAAATGATAGTCTGGCAGATTAAGTGCGGCACAGTAGCGCAGTGGTTAGCACTGCAACCTCACAACTCCAGCGACCTGGGTTCAATTCTGGGTACTGACTGTGTGGAGTTTGCAAGTTTTCCCTGTATCTGCATGGGTTTCCTCCGAGTGCTCTGGTTTCCTCCCACATGCCAAAGACTTGCAGGTTGATAGGTAAATTGGCCATTATAAATTACCCCTAGTATAGGTAGGTGGTAGGGAAATATAGAAACCGGTGGGGACTTGTTGGGCCGAAGGGCCTGTTTCAATGCTGTATCTCCAAACTAAACTGAACTAAGTACCTTGGATCAGTTTTGATTGAGTAAGGAATCCAGGACGAATTTGTTTATTGCAAATCGTGTTTATCTAACTTGATTGAGTTATTTTGGTGAGATTATAAAGAGGATTAATAAGGGTAATGTAAATAATGTGGTGTACATGGACTTCGAAAGGGCATTTGACAAAGTGCCACATAATACGCTTTCCAGCAAAATTGAAGCCTATTGAATATAAGGGACAGTGGCAAAATTTATATGAAGTTGCCTGCGTGACAGGAAGCAGAGCAAGTGAGTGAAAGGTTATTTTTCAGACTAGGCGAAGTTAAATAGTGGATTTATATATGTCACAAAAGCTGGAAGTATTGTGAACTGTGTAGAGGATAGTTTTAGACTTCAAAAATGACGTAGACAGGCTGCTGGAGTGCACAGACTCGTGGCAAAGGAAATTTAATGCACAGGGATAAGAAATGATGCATTTTTGCTAAAAAGAACGGGAAGAGGCAACATAAAATAAGGGAGAAAATCTTAAACGTGGTGCAGGAGAAAAGGGACCTTGAGGTATAGGTGCACATATAGTTGAGGATGGTAGGGCAGATTGAGGAACAGATTAAAATGGCTTATTCGATCCTGGCCTTTATAAATAGAGCCATTCAGTACAAAAGGAAGGACCTTTCATGAATCTTTATGAAACACTGATTCGGCCACAACCGGAATATTGCCACGGAAACAGACTTTAGGAAGGATGTAAATGCATGAGACAGGGTGCAGCAAAGATTTACAAGAATGGTGCCAGGGATAAGGGACCTCAGTTACGTCGATCGATAGGAAAATCTGCGATTGCTCTCCTTCGAGAACAGGTTAGGACATGATTTGATTGAGGTATTGAAAATCTTGCTGGGTCTGGACAGTGTAGAAAGAAATGAAGTGTGCCCATTTGTGGAAGGCCCACGAACTTGAGGAGACCGATGTTAGATGCAAGGCAAAAAAGAAACACAACAACAACAAGAGGTATAACTTTTTTTCGTCTTTGCAGTATGCAGAATACATTGGCTGAATATATGGGGGAGATAGATTTAACCATTGCTTTCAGATGAAATTGGATAAGCAGGAGAAGACAAAAAAAATGCATAGCTACGAAAAACGGGCAAGGGAGTCGATTAGCTGCTTTCTTCACGAAGGAACAAAAACAGACACAACAATCTACATGATCTCCTTCTGAGCTGCAACCATTGTATGATTCTATGATTTCAATGTGAAATGATACAACATAACATCAAAACATTTTGTTTCATAATGACATGCAACAGCAATCAGTGAATTAAGACTCATTGAAGCCGAGAATTAAATATGCAAGAGACAACATTGATGAAGGAAGAGCAGTGGATGTTGTGTATATGGATTTTAGCAAGGTGTTTGATAAGGCTCCCCATTGTCGGCTCATTCAGAAAGTAAGGATGCATGGGATTCAGGGAAAGTTGGCTGTCTGGATACAAAATTGGCTGGCCCATAGAAGTCAGAGGGTGGTAGTAGATGGAAAGTATTTAGCATGGAGCTCGGTGACCAGTGGTGTTCCACAAGGATCTGTTCTGGGACCTCTGCTCTTTGTGATTTTTTATAAATGACTTGGATGAGGAAGTGGAAGGCTGGGTTAGCAAGTTTGCTGATGACACGAAGGGTGCTGGAGTTGTGGATAGTGTGGAAGGCTGTTGTCGGTTGCAACGGGACATTGACAGGATGCAGAGCTGGGCTGAGAAGTGGCAGATGGAGTTCAACCTGGAAAAGTGCGAAGTGATTCATTTTGGAAGGGCGAATTTGAATGCGGAATACAGGCTTAAAGACAGGATTCTTGGTAGTGTGGAGGAACACAGGGATCTAGGGGTCCATGTCCATAGATCGCTCAAAGTTGAAACCAAAGTTGACAGGGTTGTTAAGAAGGCGTATGGTGTGTTGGCTTTCATTAACAGGGGGATTGAGTTTAAGAGCCACGAGGTTATGCTGCAGCTCTATAAGGCCCTGGTTCGACCACACTTGGAATATTGTGTTCAGTTCTGGTCGCCTCATTATAGGAAGGATGTGGAAGCTTTAGAGAGGGTGCAGAGGAGATTTACCAGGATGCTGCCTGGACTGAAGGGCATGTCCTACGAAGAAAGATTGAGGGAGCTAGGGCTTTTCTCATTGGAGCTAAGAAGGATGAGAGGTGACTTGAATGAGGAGTACAAGGCGATGAGAGGCATAGATAGAGTGGATAGCCAGAGACTTTATTCCCAGGGTGGAAAGGGCTATCACCAGGGGGCATAATTTTAAGGTGACTGGAGGAAGGTTTCGGGGAGATGTCAGAAGTAGGTTCTTTACACAGAGAGTGGTGGGTGCGTGGAATGCGCTGCCAGCGGTGGTAGTAGAAGCAGATACATTAGGGGCATTTAACTGACTCTTGGATAGGGACATGGATGATAGTAGAATGAAGGGTAGGTGGTTAGTTCGATCTTAGAGTACGTTAAAGGTTCGGCACAACATCGTGGGCCGAAGGGCCTGTACTGTACTGTACTGTTCTATGTTCTATTTAACAGCAAACTAATTTCAGTAGCTAGATCTCCGGAGCTGCATCAGCCACACACACACACACACAATCGAATCATGTTTCATAGCTGGAGTAACCCATGAATACATCAAACTCCAGTTAAAGTGAACCCTGTTATTGGGGAGAGAGGATATTGTGCTACCTCCTCTGACACTGAGATCGAGCTATTTTTCCCTATCAATCATTGAAAATACATTTCTAAATAAATATTTCAGAATGGTCGATTCCTCAACATGAAAAGGTTATTATTCTGATGGCCCGATACCTGCTCCTAGGCCAGTTAACTGCTTCCAGTACTTCCACTACAGAGAATCATCCATTTACATTTTTCGGGTTGGGTACACAAAGATCATTTAATATACAATGCAGCAATTAGAGGACAGAAGTACAGAGGCTTAAGTTAGTCCCTCATTCAACCGACAGAACAAAGCTGGCAGTCGATTAAAAAAAAGTGCAGTTATTGAAATATTGCCAAGTGAACAGTTAACACTGATTTACATCATTAATAGCAATGATAAAGGCTTACCAGGTACTCCAACTACAGCAAGAAGAGGATAGTAACACTGTTCTATCAGAAGAATGGCAGAAGATCCCATTGTATGAGAAGCTGTAACATTTGTTTTTTTCTGAAAACAGCAGCTCCACCATGTACTCTAAGCTAATGCTTTCAAATGAGCCCTGATGTATGCAGGCAATAATTCTCCACTGGCATGGATATACCCCTGGTCATTGTTATTACTTACAGTCACTTGAACAAAGAGATTACATCATCAGCGTTGACTCCAAAATAAATAATATGGTGGAAAAACACAAAAATAGGGTATGAGCATAATTATCCCTCTCTCGGGAGTCATGTTGAAAGCTCTAATCTGCGGAAACAACGCAATAATAACAAGTGGCTTCCTTTGCAGTTCTCATACAAGTGGCCATTCTCAATCCTGTCCATTCATTATATTATTGATTGTTTCGCAATATTCACTGAATGCAGAGTCACAAGCAGATCCGTTTTACTTCGTCTGCGAAATTTCCCAAAGTATGAACAAAGAACAAAGAACAGTACAGCACAGGAACAGGCCATTCGGCCCTCCAAGCCTGTGCCGATCTTGAAACCTGCCTAAACTAAAACCTTCTGCACTTCCAGGGTCAGTATTCCTCTATTCCCATCCTGCTCATGTATTTGTCAAGATGCCTCTTAAACGTCTCTATGGTACCTGCTTCCACCACATCCCCCGACAGCAAGTGCCAGGCACTCACCACCCTCTGTGTAAAGAACATGCCTCGCACATCCCCTCTAAACTTTGCCCCTCTCACCTTAAACCTCTTTCCCCTTGTAACTGACTCTTGCACCCTGGGAAAAAGCTTCTGACTATCCACTCTGTCCATGCCGCTCATAACTTTGTAAACCTCTATCATGTCGCACCTCCACCTCCGTCGTTCCAGTGAAAACAATCCGAGTTTTACTCTTTGACAAAGGACTGTTGAAGTACATGTTCAGGATTGCAGTCTATAAATTAGTGTGCTTGATATTACGGTACGGAGACTGACATTACGCCATTGGCATCCCTCCCTCCGTTGTTTTACAGCAGATGTTTACCTGTTTATTGCTCAATGGTCAAAGGCTGCAGGAAAATTGCAAATGTGTCACCTCCTGACTTGATTCCTCCAGTTCACACGGAGCCAGTCACACAACATCCACCTTCTATCAGTGTCAACCCATGCAAAACTTTGCTTTCCATGCTCATCAGTCACCAAACTCCGCTCAGCTGCCACACTCACCTTCAATCACTCTCATTAGCTCTTAATCAACTCAATAGCCTTACATTTTAAATTCTTATCCATGGGTTTAAATTTCTCACTGGCCTCACTCCTTCCCATCTCCACTATCTCTCCAAACATAAAGAAAACTAATTCTTAAGTTCCCCAATACTCGAAAAATGGCCTCTTTCAGCGGCACCACCCTGTTCTGGTTCCAGCCTCTCCTATCTGATTATAGGTAGAGCAACTCCAGTAATGTCTTCTCTTTCCTCCCTTGCAGATTAACTACGGAGTACCTGAACATTCCATTCTAGCTCCCTACTCTTCCACAGCCACATGTTGTATTCTGGTCACATCGACCAAAGGTATCAGGTTGTATGTGAGCTGAAAAAACCCAGTTTCAGGTTGTCACCATCTCACTCGACCATGCTTTCCCTCCATCCTTTCAGACTTCAACAGTCGTATTTTGCACGAGGTGTCATTCCAGCAATTAGAAACTGAAAAGACTGAAACTCAATCGTGTTATTACCCAGTATAATATTGCCACCGATTGCATCCCTCTTCCGAGCTGATGTTTCATGTGGAAGAATTTTTGTAACCACTTGACCATAGTGATCCCATGCCTGAGCTTTTGAACTTATAGCCTTTCCATCCTCCACACCCAACCACATAACATGACTGGTCTCTTTCACTAAAGCTCTCAATCAAGCAGTTGTGATCTCCACGATCTCCCCCTTCCTCCTCGAACCATTCACCTCCTTATTCTGCCATCACTGGCCTCTTGATGGGAATTCAGTTGCTTGTTTCCACGTTTACCTCTCTGATCGGAGTCAGAGACTCTCCAGCATGGTTTTCGATCACCTTATCGAAGCAGCACCGTTACCTATTAAGACTTACCACTCAGATTAATCCTAGACCACTGTTCTTCCTCGTGCACATGCTTTTCATTGGAGCTTCCATCTGCAGATATGATGTTTTTATACTTCGCGGGATGTGAGCATCGCTGGTGGTTTGTTTTACACGCAGCGATAGTGAGGGAACAGCGATATAGTTGCAAGGCAGGGTGATGTGTGACTTGGAGGGGAGTTTGCATGTGGTGGTGCTGGACGTTTCAGATAGGTGTTACCTGTCTAGAGTTGATACAGAAAATATCCAACCCGTCTCACCTTGACCAAGATGGACCTACAAGGTACAGACTCAAGTTCTGTGATCAAGCTAGGTTTGATTAGGCTTAACTGAAATATACAAAGTTAATACTTAAAAAAGGTAATAGGTATGCAGAACACAGCAGTTGTGGCATCGGAGCTTGCTGGCGTACGGACTTCTGTACTTCTTCTTCTCCTGCTGTGTTCTGCTGACTGTGATCTATTCTTTTCTTGCTAAGTGTGCCAACAATGTTCTGATGACCCCTCTGTAAGAGTGTCGAAGCTGTCCCGTAACACCATTTTAAATACTTTTTGGGGTGCTAGAATCTTACCATATTAGGTTCTGAATTGTTCCAAGCATCCTAATTGGTCCAGAGTGACATCATTGTTACAATCTGGATAGTTAATGCTTTAATCTCCACACTTTGCATGTATTTCCTGTTTCTTTCTATTATAGTTAGGATCCTAAATGTTACATTATTGTTGATAGCAATCATTTTTGAAATTCTGCAGTATCACATTTATCTCATCTCTGCCGTGTCAAGTAGTGCTGAGGTCTTCATCTCATGTCTTCCATGGTTCTTCAACAAAGGCTTGAAAGAAAAAAAACATAATAAAGCAGGCATTAGCTCAACAGACTTCAATATATGAATGTACGTAGCACATAATTAGCCTTATTAGTTCAGCTGTCCTTATTTTTCACAAACCTAAAACAGAGCAAGATCCATAGCCCCCAGAATGTGGGTCCTCCTCCAGCTGCATGACTTTCGATTTTCCTTTTAGGCTACTTGGACGCATCTCTCAACATTATATTTTGCTTACCTCCGTGAAGACGACCGTCATGCTTTGCAATCCAGCCTTGACATTTCAGTTCTTGTATAAAAGATATTACAAAGTTATTCATAAAAATAAGTCAGGAAAATGCTCTAAACCTTGCAGCGTTCCCATGCATCTCAGCCCTTGTCCTTCCAAGTGATAGCGGTCGCGGATTTTAAAGGTGCTGTAAAAGAAGCGTTGGAGAGTTGTTGCAGTTCATCTTGTAGATGCGACAGACTGTTGCGGTTCTGCTCAATGGTGGAGGAAGTGCATGTTGAAATTGATGGATAGGGTGCCAATCAAGCCGGCTGCTTAGTCTCAGATAGTTTCGCACGTCCTGACTATTTGGACAGCTGCACTCATCTGGGCAAGTGGAATGTATTCTGTCACATTCATGACTGTGCCTTGCAGATGGTGGATAGTCTTTGGAAAGTCAAAATTCCCAGCCTCTGACCTGCTCACGTAGCCACAGTTTTTATATGGTTGGTCAATGTTAAGCCCAGGATGTTGATGATGGGTGTGCACCTATGGTAATACCGTTGAATATCAAGGAAAGATGATTAGATTATATTACGTTGCAGATTGTCATTGTCTGGCACTTGTGTGGCGCGAATGTTACTGGTCACTTATCAGCCGGAGCCTCAGTGTTGTCCATTACTTGTTGCCTGTGGGCACAAACTGTCTCAGTATTAAGGGGGCGTGGATGGTACTGAACACTGTGCATTAATCAGCGAAAATTCCCACTTCTGATATTATGATGAAGAAAGATCATTGATGGAGCAGCTGAAGATTGTTAGGCCTAGGACACTACCCTGTAAAACTTAGGAAGTGATGCCATAATGTTGAGATGATGGGCCTCCAACAACTAAAACCATGTTCGTTTCTGCTAGGTATGATTGCAAACAGTTGAGAGTTTTCCCTACTGATTCTCATTGGCCTCAATTTTGATAGAGATGCTTGATATCATACTCGGTTAAATGATTTTTTATTTCAAGGGCAGTCACGTTCTCCTCACCTCCGATGTTCAGTCCCTTCGGAATAACGCTCAATGTGGTCAGGAACCAGTGCCCATGGCGGGACCCAAACTGAGAATCAGGTTGCAGATTATTGCTGAGTAAATGGCACTTGACAACAATTTTCTGATGGTTCTGAGTGAACCTATGGGGCTATAATTTCCCCAAATGGATGTGTCCTGCTTTTTGTGGACAGGGAATACTTTCCACAATCTCGGGGAGATGCGCTGGTAAGGCTTGGCCAGGATCAGGGCTAGTCTGGAGACCAATCTTCAGTATTACAACTGGGATAAAGTTAGAGACCATTTCCTTTGCTGTATCCAGTTTCTTCAGCCCCCTCCTGTGAATACTTGGTGTGAAATTAATTAGCCGAAGTCTGGCATCTGCCACTATTTATACTGCGGCTCTACTTAACTATTTTAAAGATAGACGCGCGTAAACCCACGCGAGATATTGTCCACCAAAGAGTGCAGTTTAAAAGCAAACCTTATCTTGCTTTGGTTTCTTATTCTGATCAGAATGACTGTCTCTGTCTCTGTATCTCTCTCTCTCTCGCGCTCTCTATCTCTCTCTCTCGCTCTCTCTCTCTCTCTCTCGCGCACACACATTCTGTCTGTGTCTCACAATCCAAAGCTCTCACTTTCTATCTTTCTCGCTTTGTCTCGGCCTCTCCCGTTGGTTCAGACTCTCCCTGTCTCGTTTTTTGAAGCTAAATCCTGGACGGTGCTTCGTCTTTCTGCGTTGAACTGCAGCCTCTGTGGTCATTTACACTGGACTTTGCTCTGATTTCTGGAGTGCCACCATCACTTATCCCTCATAATCAGAAGTTACAAAAGACAATTTCACATTGACTCCCTCGTTCCCTTGTGTGCTTTGGGAAGGTCATTTGGTCCTTCGCTGAAGGAAGAAGATAAGTTTGTTTGTTGCTGCTCACACCTAAATTTCTTTGCTGCGTGGTCACTGTTGCAATTTCCCCTGATGATGTTGCACTACTCAGGTTGACGATGATAAGTCCTGAGATTTTCAGCGATGGAAAGTCGACTGAAAATGTGAACTGCTCATTTCGTGATTTTTAAAGAGAAACTGTTGCGACTTATTCGGGTTCAAAGTATCAAGTTCCCTTGGAACCGAGTATCTAACAATTGTTTTTCTCCAATCTTTAGTTATAACCCTCAGTTTGACAATATAACTTGAACACTTGTAGACACGTCCGACCCCTGTCTACTTTCTACTCCACTCTCCTGCTCATGGAGCTAAAGCCACCATTGATCTCACCCTGGATGGTGCCGTTTTGCATTTATTGCAGTTAGACTAATTACATCTGCACAGCTGCCACCGATTATTTACTTCCCATTTTATAATGGACCATTCATTACTTATTTTCAACTAATCTACTTTCATTTTGTTTTTATTCGTACATGTGTTCTTCTATCACTGAACTGTTACGTTTTGTAACTACTTATAACACATACTCGCAGAATTAACTGACTGGTAAATTCCTTACAGCTCCATCGTGTTTCCACTGCACATCCAATTACGTTGCAAAAGTGCAACAGGAGAAGTTCCCAGAGAATTTCCAGAGAATCTGTCTGATTCATTATTTACTTATTATTTAAGACATTTCTTGTCACTTATTTACTGCACACTCTCATATGCTTTGCATTGCAATTTAGTGGTACAAGCCTTTTCAGCCATACAATTCTAGCAGCAATAAAGAGTACAGTAATCATTTGGAGATATTCATTAAGTACATTTCACATCAAGTACTGCAACACGTGCCTATCTCAGGTAACATGGTGACTTGCTTCAGGGTTATGAGACATGGTCAATGGCACAACCAGCACATTTTCAGCGATGGTCATGGAAGAGCTAGAACGTCGAATGACAATGACTGCTTACAGGCTCAGCATCCGTCAGGAAGAGGTCTTGAGGTTCCTTGAGAACACATGTAGGAAGGTCAACGGGAAACCACCTCAAGTACTTTTCTCTTAGACATATTGCATATTTATCATGGTATTAAAACAATGAGAGGCTCTTACAATCAACTGAAGAGGAAAGTGCAGGACCGTACGTTGCAGAGAATGAGCAGGGACCTGCCCTTGTGCAGACCACCACTATTTCTCCTTCTGGTGGGCGACCTCTGTTTCTGTTTATTACTTGTCTGTAGATAATGGCATGATGGATGTTTCCAAGTTTCCCTCCACTCCTTTATTTCACAATCCTATGTACTCTTTTCACTGCATCCTTAATCATACATTCACAGGTATATTTCTCTCTGGCTAACAGTCTCTTTCACTTTTGATCATTTCATTAACATTTATTTCCAGACGTGAAGCACTAAATATTCATAGAATCATAGAAATTTCCAATTCAGAAGGAGGCCATTTGTCCCATTGTTTCCATGCCTGTTGACATGTTGCCATTCATCCTAATCAATGATCCAGCTCTTTGTCCATAGCATTGTAAGTTATGGCACTTTAAGTGAACTTCCAAATACATTTTAATTGTTATGACGCTTTCTGCCTTTCAGGCAGTGACTTCCAGATCCCCACCACTATCTGAGTGAAAACTTCCCATCGAATCCCCTATGAACCTTTTACTTCTTACCCTCACTCCATTCCCCCGGAATGGGACACTCAACCAACGGGCGCAGGGCCTTCCTGCCACTCTATCTGGACGCCTTATAATTTGCACCTGGAAAACTATAAGGGTGTTTCTGGAAAATGTGTGTCTGATTATCCCTTTAAAGCGAATACAAAATTCTGCAGCTTCATGTTTGAAAGGTATGTTATGATCAACAAAGCATCTGTGGACTGTCATGCAAATGTATAGTCATACACTGTAGCTGCATGGATAGCATTTGCTTGAATTCATCACTGCTTAACCCACGTCTCCCAGTATTCCTGAGATTGCTGCTCAATGTGCTGTCTGGAGGACACATTTGAGTGGACAGGAGGATGCACAGTTGGCTGAGATGAGGCAGGAAGTACAATGAACAGGATCCATAGACGGGGGAATCCATGATCGTACTCTTCAATTTATCAAGCCGCTTCACATAGCTCTTGATGATGCAGCTAACACTGTGTTATTAATCAGAATTCAAGCCATTAGTATTCAATAACCTTCAGTGACGCCCTGCTTATCACTGATTGAACCAGACATGCACTTCTGAATTTGACCTACTGCACAAACAAACGTGTTTATGCCATGACACAAACTATAGTTACAGATAGGAAAGGAAGGGCAGGAAGAAATATGCACTCAGCATTATATCCAAAATAAGTAAACGGGTGGGGGGTGGGGGGGGGGGTGGGGGGATGGGGGGTGGTGCAGAACAATTCCAACCGTTAGATTAGCAATGCATCTCCTAGCCTATCTAATGCTCTTTTCATTCTTCACCTAAACACAGCAGTTTCCTGAGAAACATGGAAGCATAAATAAAAACAACGTAAGGATCAGAAGGAGACTATTCAATATTATGTCTCTGTCGACTAAGAAAGAGCTATCCAGCCGAATCCTACATCCCACCTCTTGGTTCATAGCCCTCTCGGTTCAGGTGCATATGCAAGTACTTTAAAAAAATGTTATGAGGGTTTTGGCATCTACCACCATTGTCGAAAGGGAGTTTCAGACCCACACCAGACTCTGGGCGAAATTATTTCTCCTCAACACCTCTCGAAACCTTCCAACAATTATTTTAATCTATGCCTCTAGTTATTGACCTGTATTCTAATGAAATAAGCCCTTCCAATTCACCCCACCTCCTCGCCTCATAATTTTATACACCTCAATTAAATCTAACCTCAACCTTCACCGTTTCAAAGAAAAGAAAGCCAGAAATCGTTCCTCGTAGCTAAACGTCTTCATTCCTGATAACATATATATGAATCTCCTCTGTATCCATTTTAGTGTGATGACAGGCTTCTTGCAATGCGGTGAACAGAACTGCACTCAATGATATAGCTGTCGTCTAACTAGTGTTTTATGCTGTTGTAGCATAACATCCCAGCTCTTATATTCTAAGTCTCAGCTAATGAAGGGAAGTATACGGTCTGTCTTCTAAATCTGTTGTGATGAAATAACATCCACCTGAAATGATAACTCTGTTTCACTCTCTCCACGGATGCTGCTTGACTTGTTGGGTATTTCCAGAATGTGTTGATTTTCTGTTTTCATTGTCTTCTTAACTATCTTAACTACCTGTGTTGTGGCATTCAGGAGATGGTAGACATGCACTCCAAGGTCCCTCTGCTCGTCCAGTTCTAATGTCCTTCTAGTGTGTTCTATGCCTCGGCAACATTTTGGCTCTCGGCATCGTCAGACATAGCACTAGACAATTTATAATAAAGCCTGTTTGCCTATGTAAGAGTCCATGATCAAGGTAAGAGAGTGCTGTCAATGGTGATATTAAAATAGAAGTCAGAGTTCATCCGTTTTGATCTTTTTCATCCTGCGCCATGGCTTTCATAATATTGTTCTCGTAGTTTCAGGGAATCTAAGTGTTCCTTAGTGAATTCGAAACTGCATTGGTATTACAGAGGCTGTGAGGGAATATAAGGTGTAAATGTGTTAGCAAAGGGATCAGAAGGTGTGTGCGAAAGAGAGCATGGGGCACTCAGAAGATATTGTAGAGATAAGAGACACAGCGTAATGGAGAACAATATGAGCTGCAGGAGTATCAAAATATGTAAGAAACGCTCAGGAATTATCAGAGAGTTTCGGGGCATTCAGGGGTTATCAAAGATGGTAAAGGCCGCTCAGGAAGTATCGTATACGGGTAGGGAGGTAGTGAGGTATCAGGGAGGGTGCCAGACGCTCATGGGGCACCAAAGAGAGTCCGGACGCTCTGTGATATCAGAGATAATAAATGATTCTCAGGATGTATCAGGGAGGTTAAGGAAGTTCAGGAGTTATCAGAGAGAGGGGAGGTGATGTTCAGGAGGTATCAAAGAGGTTCAGGGATGTACAGGATACATCAGAATGTATATGGAATGTTTGCGAAACATTAGGAAGTGTATGGACTCCCTGGAAGTCTCAGAGATGGAAAGAGACGCTCAGGTTTTATCTGAGAGTGGAAAAGGCACACAGACAGAAACAGCTTAGCTCAGTCACGTTGGTATGGACGCTTCAAGTGTGAAATCACTGAGTCATTTAAGATGATTAATGGGTTGACTCGATTGATAGACAGGAACTATCTCATTATGGATTTCTGAACAAAAGGGCATAATGAAAAATAATAAAACACTACACACGCATGAACAATGCAGGGGAAACCATGACAGGGATAAGCATAACCAGATATTCACAGGATAAACTCCGAGGTAATGGCAGTGACATAGTATTAAATGTAATGACATAATATTAAATAATTAATTTTCCTTAGTATTTATGAGGGACAATAACAGAGTGGGTATGACACTAGAAGACGAGACCAAAATGAAATGAACTCATTAAGATAAAAAATTCAGAGATAATGGATACAATAATAGACATAGAGAAGATGCTGGATTGCTATTGTGCATGCTCAAAGAAGCTCGCAGAAGCACGATATATAGACTTGCATATAATCAGCGCCGTTCGGGAGTTCAGGACATCCCAAAGTACTTTACACCCATGATGTATTACTGATTGCAGTCATGGATGTAATGTAGGAAACACATCAGCCTATCTGTGCACAACACATCCCGCAAATAGTAATTTGATAATGACCAAATAGTCGGTGCTTTACTGATGTGGATCGAGGGATGCACATCATGTCCCTGCTTCTACCCTTCTAAAACCAGCAGCATATAACTCTTATCAGCATTTATGCTCCAACTGTAAAGGCTAACACAACTGTTAAAGATAGGTTCAGCACATATCTCCGTGATATCATCCAGAATGCCCTTCCCAAGGACAAAATTGTCATTCTTGTCGCTTTCAATGCCAAAGTGGGCCGTGACAGCCTGACAAAAGGGAGTGCTCAGAAACCATGGAGTTGGAAACTAATGAAAACGGACGTCTACTCGTGGAACTCTGTACAGAAAAAAAAACATTTGTACTTAACAACTTCTTTCAAGAAAAAAAAAATAATCGCTTCAGGAACATATGGGTGCATCCCTGATCTAAACACTGGCAGCTGATATCTTAAATCTTGATGCACCAGTGTGACTGAAAGGAGGTCCTGCATTCTCAGTGCTGACGGTCTTAGAGACCACCGGCTCGTTCGTTCAAAGCTGGACTTCGATATCAAGCCTAAGCCCAAGAAGAGTCCTCGAAACAACCAATCAAGGATATTTCGAGTCAGCAACCTGCACACCTCATCTTGCAAAGGTAGATATCAAGAAAATTTATGGACCAGACAGAATAACCTGATCTCACTGCTGATTCCAATCCAGGAGAACTCTGGGACACATCAAAACTCCAGTATTGGATAATTCCAACCAGGTCATCGGACCCAGCACCAAGAAAAATAGGCGCTAGTTTGACGAAAATGACTAGGAAATTCAAGATCTGTTTAAAATAAAAAGGTCAGCTTATCAGGTTCACTTGGCTCAGCAGGCCAGCCAAGAGAAGAATACAGTCTACTGTAAAGCATGCTTCACCGTTCAATGTAAACTGAGGAACATCCCAAATAACTGGTGGATCACACTTGTTGAAAAAATAAACTCAACTGTCCGCCGATGATGGTGACATAAGAAGCTTCCATGAAGCATTAAGATCTGTTCATGGGCCAGCTTATCACCCCCCCCCCCCCCAAAGAAACCTGAGGACTACCGATGACAAGACCCCACACACCGTCAAAGAGTCTGTCCTTGATCGCTGACTGCAGCATTTGAACCAGTCTTCAGCACCTTGCTCACAGTGCAGGATACTGCTACCAGTCACATCCAACAACAACTTGTCAAAGAATAACTGGATGAGAGCCCAACTCGGGAGGAAACTGTGACAGCCATCAACCAAATGAAAAGCAACAAAGCTACCAGATTCGATGGAATTCCATCTGATACCTTGAGGCATGGAGGCCCTGCCCTATGCACCAAGCTCCATGAGCTTTTCACAGCCTGTTGGGTACAGGGCAACATTCCCTGGCATGTTCGTGATGCCGTTATCATCAACTAGCACTAAAACAAAGGAGAACAATCAGACTGCTCCAACAACCGTGGGATCAACATTGCTATTGCTGGCACGATCCTGGCTAAAATACATCTGAAGGGGCGTATGCTTACCGCTGTGGAAGAAAACATCCCAGAGAGCCAGTGCGGTTACCAGATATGACATTTGCACTCAGACAATCGCAAGTATAGAGTCGTGAGCAAAACAAAGGCCTTTAGGTCACTTTTGTAGACCTCATCAAGGCATTCTGCACATTGAGCGAAGATGGACAAAGAGGGATATATAGCATTGCCTCATCTCTCTTCTGCAAGTTACAGTAAGTTATACCGAGTTTATAAACGCAGCTGAACAGACAGCACACATCGATTTTGAGACCTTTCGCTCAGAATCCATCATCTCCACTTTCTCTTCAGTGACGGTCAAAGGCTCAGTTCTGGTTGGGACCAGCAGATTTCTGTCAGCAGCTCTGGGCTGGCAGGGCCTGGATTAGGGAGCAGTATCC
This sequence comes from Heterodontus francisci, assembly GCF_036365525.1. Classification (NCBI taxonomy): domain Eukaryota; kingdom Metazoa; phylum Chordata; class Chondrichthyes; order Heterodontiformes; family Heterodontidae; genus Heterodontus; species Heterodontus francisci. The sequence goes on from NC_090415.1 coordinate 21,835,953, forward strand.
AGAGTTTCTGTTGAGACAGCCTGTTTGCTGGTGCTTCTGCCTCTCGCACTCAGAGTCCGGGCCGTGGTCTGTGCCAATCAGGCTCCGAGGTTTGGGTTTTATCTTCTCACTGTGAACCTCGTGGTGCAGCAACAGTCACGTGCCTGACTCCAGACGACAACTGGGTGTTCAAATTTCGTAATGGGAGGATAGAGCAGATGAATGCGTGGCTGGAACGATGTTGCAGTGGGGAAGGCGTTAGATTCCTGGGAGGCGGGGCCAGTGCTGGAGTAGATGGGGCCTGTACATGAACAGAGTTGGGTTATTTTTCCGAGTGGAGAGATTTGCTCGTGCTATTGGCAAGGTGTTAAACTAACTTGGCAGGCACATGGTAAACAGGAGGTAACACAAGAGAGGAACACAAGGCACATAGAAGATTGGGAGAGTCAGATAGCTCTAGAGTAGGAAACACTGAAGCATTGGGTTAGGTTGGAGAGGGAGAACAAGTAATCAAAGTCAAAGGTAGGGTTACTGTGCATGTGTGTGAATTCACGGCGTGTGGTAAATAATGTTGGTGAGCTGCAGGCACAGATAGCTATGTGGAAGTATGATGTTATGGTGGTCATTGAGACCTGGCCCAAAGAAGGGCAGAATTATGTGCTAAATATTCCTCGATACAGGGTATTTAGGAAAGATACGAAACTTATGAAAGTGGGAGGCGTTGCAGTTTTGATTAAGGAGAAGCTTGCTGTGCTGGAGAAAGGGTATGTCCCAGAGGAGTCATGGACAATTTCTATTCCGCTAGAGCTGCTGAACAACAAACGTGCAATTATATTTTCCAGTGTGTCCCTCAGTCCACCAGCTAGCGGGACAGGTGTAGAGGGACAGTTTGGTAAGAAAATTACAGAGAGGTGCACGACTTATAATGGGGGACTTTAATTATCCGGATAAACTCTGTGATATTGGTTATGTAAATGGTAGAGAAAGTCAAGAGTTTCTATGGCGGGGTTAGGAGGATTTTCTGCAGTAGTATGCTTCCAATCCAACGGAAAATGAGACATTTCTAGACATGGTTCTTGGAAATGAGGTCGGCCAAATAGATCAAGTATCAGTCGGGTGAATAATTAGAGGACAGTGAATTTTGTGTCATAAGGTTTAACTTGGCTACAGAAGAGGACGTGGAACAAACCAGAGTAAGAACAATTAACTGTCGAAACGCCAACTACAATGGAGTTATAATCGATGTGGCCCAGATAAATAGGAATCAAATGTTGGCAGGCAAAACAGTGACTGGGCTCCCGAAAAGCTCCTCCACTGAAACTTCGACCACCTGGCAGGGTTCATTCCCCAATACCAGGTTCAGAATGGCCCCATCCCTTGTTGGAATATCTACATACTGTTTCAAGAAGCCCTCCTGGATGCTCCTCACAAATTCTGCCCCATCCAAGCCCCTCGCACTAAGTGAGTCCCAGTCAATATTGGGAAAGTTAAAATCACCCACCACCACAACCCTGTTACCTTTACATCTTTCCAAAATCTGTCTACATATATGCTGCTCTACCTCCCACTGGCTATTGGGAGGCCTGTAGTAAACCCCCAACATCGTGACTGCACCCTTCCTATTCCTGAGCTCCACCCATATTGCCTCGCTGCATGACCCCTCCTCCCGCAGTACAGCTGTTGTATTCTCTTTAACAAGTAATGCAACTCCCCCTCCCCTTTTACATCCCCCTCTATCCTGTCTGAAGCTTCTAAAGCCTGGAAAATTTAGCTGCCAATCCTGCCCTTCCCTCAACCAAGTCTCTGGAATAGCAACAACATCATATTTCCAAGTACTAATCCAAGCTCTAAATTAATCTGCCTTACCTGTTATACTTCTCGCATTGAAACAAATGAACTTCAGACCACCAGTCCCGCTGTGCTCAGCAACATCTCCCTGCCTGCTCTTCCTCTTAGTCCTACTGGCCTTATTTACTATGTCCTCCTCATTTACTTCACCAGCTGTCCTACTGCTCTGGTTCCCACCCCCCTGCCACACTAGTTTAAACCCTCCTGAGTGACGCTAGCAAACCTTGCAGCCAGGATATTAGTGCCCTTCCAGTTTAGATGCAACCCGTCCTTCTTGTACAGGTCCCATCTGTCCCTGAAGAGAGCCCAATGGTCCAGATATCTGAAAACCTCCCCTCTACACCAGCTGCTCAGCCACATGTTCAGCTGCACTATCTTCCTATTTCTAGCCTCACTGGCACGTGGCACAGGGAGAAATCCAGAGATTACAACCCAAGAGGTCCTTTTTTTTAACTTACTACCTAAATCCCTAAACTCCCCCTGCAGGACTTCATCACTCTTCCTGCCGATGTCATTGTTTAGTTTTTTTCAGTTTAGTTTAGCGATACAGCACTGAAACAGCCCCTTCGGCCCTCTGAGTCTATGCCGACCATCAACCACCCCTTTATACTAATCCTACACTAATCCCATATTCCTACCACATCCCCACCTGTCCCTATTTTTCCCTACCACCTACCTGCACTAGGGCCAATTTGTAATGGCCAATTTACCTACCAACCTGCAAGTCTTTTGGCATGTGGGAGGAAACCGGAGCACCCGGAGAAAACTCACGCAGACACAGGGAGAACTTGCAAACTCCTCACAGGCAGTACCCAGAATTGAACCCGGGTCGCTGGAGCTGTGAGGCTGCGGTGCTAACCACTGTGCCGACACATTGGTACCGATGTGGACCACAACCTCTGGCCGTTCACCCTCCCCCTTCAGAATGCCCTCTGTCAGTTTACAGACATCCTCCGACAGTGCAGTGTGGCCTCAGTACTGCACCTCCGACAGTGTTGCACTCCCTCAATACTGCATTGAAGTGTGAGCCTATATTTGTCTATTGCAGTCCTGGAGTGGGACTTGAACCTACATCCTGCTGCGTCAGAGTGAGTGTGCATTCCACTGAGGCGCTTCTGGCACATCATTGCCTTGCACTCTTCTCTTTTAATGTTAAACATTTAATTTTGTTACTGTGAATAAAATGTGAATTTGTGAAACAACCAAGTGTATTGAATGGAAATATTAACAAAGTTTATTCCCTGTCACTGACCTGCTTCAGTAACCATCACACCTCGCTCAGTGTGGATAATAACTGGAGGGAGATTCCATATCAACATTGGTACCGCCCTGCTTGGTTTACACCAGTAACTTGGAATGTTCCAATGCTGCACTTTGTGGTGATTTGATTGGTGTACAGTGGTTGCTCATCTCTGCAGAAGTAGAATGTTTCACTGCGCCTATCTCCAGTCACTGTGCAGGTAATTGTGATTGTCTCTCCAACAGCATATCCCACAGTCGGTTGATCAAGAGATATCACTGGTATTGCTAGCGGATCTATGGTAAAATAAATGGAGAGCCCAAGTGGAAATGGACTAGTAGAATTTCATGTGCAGTATCAGATTAATAACTCAATAATAATTGCTCTGTGTTGAAGGGAAGTGTTACCCTTGGGGGCACAGATTCCACAAAAAAGAGATTTCGGAATTTGAATGACAAGGGAAAGTAAAATGTGCATTTCCGTAGCGCCTTTCTGTAACTCAGGTCCTGCCAAACCGCATCACAGCCAATGATCTAGATCTGAACGGCAGTCACTGCTGCAATGAAGGAAATAAACAAGCTCTGGAGAGTGTAAGAGCAAAGACATTTATCGACCCGCAGGAAGAACAAATTCAAAAATGCAATGTAAATATCCACCACAAATGAAAAGAGCGAATGCAATATTAGACTGAAATTCAAGGAGGTTATTTGGAGTTACCCGGTCGTTTTATGTAGCTATGTTTAAACCAACACTGGAATACTACATTCAGTGCTGGAAATAACAGCTCAGCGATGATATATTGCCCATTGAGCGGGTGCAGCACAGATTCACCGGAATGATACACGGGCTAAATTAGGAGAACATACATAAGAGTCATGCATGATTTAATTGAGGTGTTTGAGAGAAATTACATATTTTGTTTTCATTATTACAGGGTGTGGCACCGCTGGCAAGGCCATCATTTGTGTCCATCCATAAATGCCCTGTAATTGAGTGGCTTGCTCTGGCCATTTCAGAGGACAGTTAAGAGTCAACAACATTGCTGTAGGTCTTGAGTCTCATGTAGGCCAGACCAGGTAAGGACGGCAGATTTCCTTCCCGAGTGGACATTAGGGAACCAGGAAATTTTTTTTTCACAGCAATCGATGACAGTTTTTTGATATTATTACTGTTACGAGCTTCTGATTCTAATTAAATCCACCAACTTTCGGGGTGGGATATAAACCTGGAACCCCAGGGCGTTATCCTGGATCAATGGTTTACTAGCTCAGGGACGTTACCACTACGCCAACCTACCCCGACCAGTTAAGCCGAGAGAAACTATCTCCTGTGATGTCAGAGTTCAAAACAAAGGGGAGATAACCTCACCGTTCGATCGTGGCCATTCAGAAATGATGTCGGGAAGCTAAACTTCACAGGGGGAGTAGTTTGAGTGTGGCACTCAGTCCTACAAATCACTTTCCAAACTAGGTCAATTGAAAAATTTAGGCTTGAGATTGATAGTTTGTTGTTAGGCAAGAGGCTTAAAACATATGCAAGCAAGGCGAAGAAATGGAGAGATGATAAAGATCGTTGAACCTGAATGGATGAACTAGCGTGAGGTGCTGGATGGCCTCCTATTAAGTTCCGATGCCACATTGCTGCAATTGTGGCGCTAAGTGAGAGAAATCTAGAAGTAATGGTAATATTCAATAGAATATTGGCCTGGGACTACCTGGAGTGCGGTGTGCGGTATTGTCACCTTCAAGACAGAAAGGGAATGGTTGAAATGTCCAAAAATAATTACATTTCCGATCGTGTCTTCCCAATGACAGCTGCTGAGATGCAGACCTGCATCACCGCTATCAATGTCAGAACACGATTAGACACAGAGACAGAAATTAATTGTGAAAAAAGCAAACTGAATGGCATAACAGTACAGAACCTTAGTTAATCCTTGTCAGCATTTTAGAGAGAAACGTTGACACTAATCTTGAGAAGCCCTCCACCGTACCCAAAAAACTCTAAAGCAAAAAACTATGAAGCGATTAAACAAACAAAATCATTTTTCATAGGATTATAAAATGATATGTCTCAGAATGAAGGCAATTCGGCCCATCATGCTTGCACTGTCTCTTTAGTAGAGCTATGTAAATAATCTCATTCCCCTACTCTTTCCCCATAGTCCTGTATTTACCCATTCACGTACTTATCCGATTATATGTTGAATGTTGCTATTGAATCTGCTTCCAGCTCCTTTTTCTTAGGAAGTACATACTAGATCACAATATTTTTTCATGTTCTGTCTCGTTCTTTCTCCAGTCAAGTTAAATCTGTGTCCTCTGGTTACTGGCTCTTTTTCCACTGGGAACTGTGTTCCTTTTCAACTCCACAACAACTTCAATGATTTCTAACATCACTATCAAATCTACTCTTAGATTTCTCTGTCCCAAGCAGATCAATCCCAGCTTCTCCTGTCACTCCGTATAATTGAGGGTAAGGACTCGGTACTATAGTTAGCACTTCGAACCAGGTCTTCAGAAGTGAAGTGGAGAAGCACTTTTACACGTACAGCATGTTAGAATTTTTAAAAATCGATTCTGAAAACAGAAATTGATGCAAGGTCCATTGTAAATTTTATATTTGAGATTGATAAGTTTTTGTTAACCAAATATATTGAGTGATCTGTGCAAAGTGGACATATTTTGTTATAGCAGATATCAGGCATGATCTCATTCAATGACAAAACAAGCTCAAGAGGTTGAATGGCCTCTTCCTGTTAAAGCTTGGCTCACGTATAAAATTAAAACCTGACCCAGGCCCGACCCGACAACAGCCAACCCAAATCTGAACCAGACCCGAGTCCTTTAATTTCTTTTCATGCCCGATCCGACCCGAAATATATTATTGAAACAGGAAAAAAAGTAGATTAAAAAGAAAACAATACCACCTGCTAAGGGAAACGGCAATTAGCAGCACAATTGGGAAGTCTATCTGAGTAGAACTTTGTGAGAGAGTTCCCTAATTTTGCTGCGGTGCCTAAGGCAGACAAGAAATGTCAACAGGTGTGAGGATGAGCCACCCACATTACTTTTGGATTAACAGACAGTTCAGGAAGCCAGACATGGTGCTGTCAGAGAGTAGAACCAACTTTTGTCTGTTTTGTTCCTCTGCTACTTATTTCTTCGTCTACACTATTGAGGAAGGCGATACTCATAGCATTTGTTGCATTCAGCTTCCTGTGCAATGTGAGTAGACATAAAGGGAAATTTATATCTTACCATCTGATGAAAATGACTCAAGAAACTTAGCTGACCCATCAAGACAGCCCCATACCAAGATAGCTGGATCATCATGGCTAAACACTTCTTCCCACTCCTTAACTCGCATCTAAATCTACGAGGAATGGAAGAATATATATAACAAACCCCAGACCAGTGTGGGGAAAACTCTGTAAAATTCCTCTCCAATGCCATGCTGCCCTGGCAACCGAAAACCTGTCGATGGATTACGTCTTACCTAAAAAGATACTTACCTTCCATATGACACAATCTTTCTCACAGTCAGGACCTGATCGAGTTCCTTCTTGAAGCCACTGAAAAGTCAGTACCTACCACACCATCTGACAATGTATTCTAGAGGTTGTACATTCTCTGGGAAACAAACAACCGAACATCCAGTCTTTTCCTACGCGTACGTAGTTTGATATATATATATATATATATATATATATATATAGTGTTCAGCTCATAGATGGTTTTCTCTCTGCAATGTTACTTGTCTGCTGCTATGAAAGATTCAGTTTGCACATAACCCAGCAAAGGCTTGCCTTTGAAAATAGATCAGCGTTACTTCTACAGCCATTATAGCTTGTTTAAAATTATCTACATATGATGGGAAAATATTGCATTAATAATGCTACACTGTTTAATATCTTCAAAATGGTTTTGGCACGAACCGAAGTTTCTAGAGCTAGCCTACTCTCTACTCATTCCAATGGAACAGAACACCAGCCCTTTTGGATCAGAGGAATACCGCATTCCAGGAACACAATCTATTAGATTGACTAACATAGACTGTAACGGCAGATTAATATGCAAGGGTGTTTTAACTAATTTCTGTGAAAGATTTGGAATGTATACTTGAATGGCAAGTGGTGGTTATTCAACTAGCAACACCCCCACCACGCCCCCAACCACCACCACCCCATCTATATGGGGATAAAAAACAATGTGCACAATGCCAATTAACGTCCAGACTCTTCTTTGGCCTCCTTATCTCGAGAGATAATGGGTAAGCGCCTGGAGGTGGTCAGTCGTGTGTGGAGCAGCGCCTGGAGTGGCTATAAAGGCCAATTCTAGAGTGACATGCTCTTCCACAGGTACTGCAGAAAAATTTGTTTGTCGGGGCTGTTACACAGTTGCACAAATAATGCTTCTTTGCATTTTCATTTTTAATATTTGCATTTAAAACTCTGGATTATCAAAACTAAGATAATTTGAGCATAAGTTATTTTCTCACCCACTCAGCAATGAAAATTAAGTAATTGGATCCTGTATTTTAGCTTATCTCATTATTCCTAGTGGATTTTGTCCACAAGATCCATTGATGTGGTAAATGGCATTCGCTTTCCATCAGAACGTGGCAGCTTTCAAGATGTAGGTCACACTACAGCTAGGATATGACTTTCTACATTTAACTTAAGACAAATCATCAACATGCTAACAACCAGAGTGGTGTGGGCAAGGGCTCTACAACTGTTTTTCCAGAACAAAAAAAAGTTCATAAATTATATTCCAAGCATGTGTCATTTATACAGTGAGACATTGGTATTCCTTCAGAGGCTAATTTTAACTCACATGACAGTTATTCAAATTATCCGGTAAATGTCATGCCATTTTGGCAGCCACTATAACAGAAATATGAATGGATCTTCCAATCTGCTCCTGGGTTTCCTTTGAGCGGAGACGGAAGTCTCTAATTTGTGTTATTGAATTTCACGCCCTAAAGTTTTATATACGAATGCCTGAGAAATGCAATTCACTTACAATCAGACTGGTAAAAAAGAACATGTGTTCCCACACTTTTAAATGTATTTTTCTCATCATAATAGTGAAAATTTTGGTTTAAAACAGTGACACTTAAATTTTAATAGATAATATGTAACTTTATAGGGGTTTTAACGTAAGCAGACATGACTAGTGGAACCCTCGCCTGTCAAAGCTAAGCAGTAAAGTCCAGCCCGACCCTGAATGCTGGGCACAGATTATAGACCTGACCCGACACGAACCCAACACATGGAGTCGGCTTTGGTTTTGGTTCGGGTCTGGTCGCCAGGTTTTGGAGAAACTGGAACCATGATAGCGCAGTGACACTGTTGGATGCCACTATCAGAGATATGTGTTTGCTGCTGATTAAGAGCAGAGAGTGGCATTTGCGAGGAGTGAGGCCAGTGAGGGAATTAAATTCAGGATTGAATTTCCAATTTTAATGCGATTGAGTGGAGTGAGAGCTCAAGATACTGAGTGAGAGCGAGGCTGATGGAAAAGTGAGGCTATAGGGGAACTAAGGAATGAAGTGAGGCGTTGACACATTTTGGAGCCTTTAAACAATCCAGAATAAACAGAAACAAGCATCTGCTGAAAAAAATAGCAGAGAGAGGAATGTCAATGAGTTACTTTCAGTGCCCATCCCCTAATATTAAGTGCAGTAATTTCTAGACTGCAATCCAGACCATGTACTTTAAAAATCGTCGTGTCAGAGACTGAAACTTCATGTTTTGACAGGGAAACTATAAATTGTGTGAAAAAGGTCTGCTTGTGTCACTGGATTCAATTTATATTGCGAAACAATTGATCACATTCATACATGAATGGGCAAGATTGAGCACGTTAAATTATATGAAAACTATAAATGTAGCTGCTTATTATTATTGGATCAGTTCTGTATCTTTAAAATGTACAGTATTATTCCTGAAAGTGGCCTGATCAATATAATGCCCAATACATGGCGCTGTTTCTGTTTAATCCAGCAAATTATTTCCATTGAGTCAAAGCTGCTGATGTAACATCTTGCTTCAAGTGATTGTAAATAATAACAATGATCAGGGGGATAAAAGTGCCAGTGGAGAATTATCCCCTGTATAAATCAGGGTTCATTTGAAAGCATCAGCTTAGCTTGCCTGTCAGAACTGCCGTTTCCAGAACAAATTGCTTCTCATAAAATGGGATATTCTGCCATACTTCTGATAGAATACATTTACTATCCCGCTCTCGCAGCAGTTGGAGTACCTGGTGAGTTTTCATCGCATCTGTTGATGATGTAAATCAATGTTAACTGTGCACTTGGCAATATTTTTGTGGCTGCATTTCTTTTAATCAGCAGCCTACTCTGCCCTGCCATATGAATGATGGACTAACTTATGCTTCTGCACTTTCAATATTGTAATTGTTGCATTATCTCGTTGTGTAGCTAAATCTGAAAATGTAAATGGATCATTGTCTGTACTGAATGCAGTGAAACTAGGTAACTGGCCTAGGAGCTGCGATTGGTATCTCAAGATAATAACAGTTTCATTTTCAGGAATAGCATTCTGGATATATTTATTCACGAATGTGTTTTCAGTAATTGATAATGCAAAAGATCAAAGTTTCAGTGTTGGAGGTAGACAGTACAGTGACCTAACTCCCCAATAATATGATTCAGTTTAACTGGGCGTTCGATGTAGTGATGAGTTATCCTAGTTGTGACCCATTATTGCATTCTGAGTGCATCTCATGAAGTGCCAGAAATCTGGATGCTTAAATAAGTTTGTGACTTAATCATTCACACTGTCTTCTCAGCTTCGGTGAGGCAAATTCGCTGATTGCCACTGGATGCCACTTTAACCAAATGATTTGATGTTATCTTGTATAATTTTGCACTGAGCCTACTGTATTCGTAGAATCATACTGTGGTTTCAGCACAGAAGGAGGCCATTTAGATCGTCATGCTCATGTTAGCTCACTGCAAGAGCAATGTAGCGAGTACATCATAACCTCCCTGCTCTTATATTCTATGCCTCGGCTAATAAAGGCAAGTATCCCATATGCCTTCCGAACCACCTTATCTGCTTGTGCTGCTGCCTTCAGTGATCTATGGACAGGTACTCCAAGGTTCCTCTGACCCTCTGTACTTCCTAGGGTCCTACCATCCATTGTATATTCCATTGCCTTGTTAGTCCTCCCAAAATGCATCACCTAACAATTCAGAGAGAATTAAATTCAATTTGCCACAGCTCCGCCCATCTTATCATCCCATCTATATCGTCCTGTAGTCTAAGGCTTTCCCCCTCACTATTTATGACACCACCAATTTTCATGTCATCTGCGATCTTAATATTCATGTCTAAATCATTAATGGTGAGGCGGTGGCGTAGTGGTAATGTCACTGGACTGGTAGCCCAGAGGCCCAGGCTAATGCTCTGGGAACATGGGTTCGAATCCCACCAAAACAGATAGTGGAATTTGAATTCAATTAATAAATCTGGAAATGTAAAGCTAGACTAGTGTGACCATGAAACCATTGTCGATTATTGTAAAAACCCATCTGATTTACTAATGTCCTTTGGGGAAGGAAATCTGCCATCCTTACCTGGTTTGGCCTACATGTGACTCCAGGTCCACAGCAATGTGGTTGACTCTTAAAATGCTCTCTGAAATGGCCATTCAGGGCATTTAGGGATGGGCAATAAATGCTGGCTGAGCCAGCGACTCCCACATCCCATGAACGAATAAAAAAAAATGCACACTACAAACAGCAACGGTCCCAGCACCGATCCCTGCCGTACACTGGTCACAGGCTTCTACTCTCAAAATCAACCCTCAACCATCATCCTCTTCCTGCTTCCACGAAGCCAACTTTGGATCCAATTTGCAAATTGCCCTCATTTCCAAATTCCCATGGGCTCTTACCTTCTTAACCAATCTCCCATGAGAGATCTTATAAAGAGCCTCACTGAAGTCCATGTAGATACATCAAACTCTTTACCCTCATCTACACATCTAGTCACCTCCTCGAAAAATTCAATCAAATTCATTAGACACCATCTCCTCCTGACAAAGCCATTCTGACTGTCCCTGATTAAACCCTGCCTCTCCAAGTGGAGATTAATCCTGTCCCTCAGAAATTTTTTCAATTGTTTCCCGACGACTGATGTTAGACTCACTAGTTTGTAATTATCTGATTTATCTCTGCTACCCTTCTTCAATAATGGTACCACATTCGCTGTCCTCCAATCCTTTGGTATTTCTCCTGTGGGCAGAGAGGATTTGAAAATTTGTCTCAGAGCCTCTGCTATCTCCTATTCGCCTCACATACCAGCCTGGGATGCATCTCATCTTGGCCTTGGGATTTAACCAGTTTTAAGACAGATAATACAGCTAATTCTTCCTCTGTTTCAATGCTAATGTGTTAGATGAGAGGATAGACTCTGATACATGGAGCCGCTGTGTTGGATGGAGCTATTGTGTTGATGTTGGGGTGTGTCACTCAGAGGGTTTGTGTTAACTGGAGGGGCTTTGTTAAATGGAGGAGTGTGTTGGGTGGACGGGCTGTGTTACATGAAGGGGCTGTGTTAGATAGAGGGTGTGTGATGGATGAATGGACTGTGCTACATGCAGGGTTGTGTTAGTTGCAACTGCTGTGTTCAACGGAGGGGCTGCTTTAGATGCTGGAATGTGTTGGATGGATCTGGCTGTTTTCGACAGAGGGGCTGTATTCAATGGAGGGACTGTGATAGATGGGGTGTTTCAGATGGATAGATGGACTGTGACAGATGAAGGGCAGTGATAGATGCAGTTGTTGTGTTAGATGGAGGGTGGTGTTAGATGCAGCGTTGTGTTAGAGACAGATGCTTAGCTAGTTGAATGCGTTATGTTAGATCGAAGGGCTGCGTCAGAAGGCGTGAGAATGGTAGATGCAATTGGCTGGTTTAGATGGGTAAATTACGTCGGATGGTGGGTCCTTATTCGATGAATGGGTTGTGTTAGGTACATGATGTTCATTTAGGTAGAGGATCTATGTTCGCGAGCGAGGCTGTGTTGGACAGGTGGCTATATTTGATGGAGCTGCTGTTTTAGTTGAATAATCTCTGTTAGATGGAGAGGCTGTATTCGATGGAGCTGTTTTTATCAATTGCATTAGATGAAAGGACTTTGTTGGATGGAGCAGCTGTGTTGGATGCTGCTTTTGTTTTAGTTGAAGATTTTGTGTTAGATTGAGAGGTTTTGTTTTTTACTGAGATTCTGCTTTCAATTGAAATATAGTGTTAGATCAGGGGTGTGCAACATTGGGCCCACGGGCCAGGATCCGGCCCACCAAAGGTTTCCATCCGGCCAGCGGGTGTAAAATGTACCCGGGGTTGTTAGTTATTCTCGCCATGGTTCCGTGACTGCAGATAGGAAATTTCCCATTGTATTCTTCTTGCAAAGAGGCCTTTGAAAAAGATTGCACCATCAGTTTCACAGCAACTGAAACTGGAAAGCGCTTCCCAACATCACACAGATTCGAGATTTTCCAATTTATTTTCAAATCCCGCCGGAAACCCCGAATCTGCCCATTGTTGCGAATCGTGTTCCTGCTTCAGCAGCTGTGGAACTGAGGGCCCGATGTTTTTATACAAAATGACCAATCACAAAGCTGCTTTGCTGAACGCTCCAGCTCAGTGCAACTGCCAGAGAGAGGGAGTGGTGGCGGGGAGGCGGTGGAGGGGGGAACAAAGAGGAGAGAGTTGGAGAAAAGACGGCGGGAAACAGGGACAGGGGAAGAAAAGAGAGAGAACAGAGAGACAGGAATAAACGCAGAGAGAGAGGGGAGAAAACAAAGAGTTGGAGGGAGAGAGGCAGGGGTAGTGCAGAGACAGAGAGGGAATGCAGAGAGGTGGAAGAGAGAGAGGGACAGAGGGGGGCAGGGAGAGAGTGAGAAGGAGGGCAGTGAGGGAGGTGGGGGCACAGAGAGGGAGGATCACACAGAGAGGGTGTAGCAACACAAAGAGGGGGGAACACAGAGAGAAACAGGGAGAGAAATCAAGATCTCTCCTGATAGATGGATATCTATCCTGAATAGTTCACGTCACTACGACAAATGTGCAGGCAGAGATTGACTACATATGCAAACAATAACCATCCCAAATAAATCACTAAATCAGTTTTCAATATAGAGACGATGAAGTACGTCAATAAATGAAACTTCTCATTTAAAATCTATTGACAATAATGCTCATTTGTTGTTGCTTTTATGAGTAAGATACAGTTCCAATGCCTTTATCATTCGAAATTTGCTCACTGGCCTCATGGGCCGAGCAAAAATTATAATGTGGCCCTCCGCCTGAAAAGGTTATGCAACGCTGCGTTAGATAGAGGGTCTTCATTAGCGGGAGCGGCAATATTAGATGGAGTTGCTGCTTCAAATGCGACGACTGTGCTTGGAAAAATTGCTGTAATCAATTGGCATTTTGCAATAGATGTACAGGTTGTGTTAGATAAAGCTCTGTTATAAAGAGGGCCTGTGATAAATGAGACGGCTGGACTAGATGCAGGGGCTGTGAAAGATGAAGGGCTGTATTCAATGCAGCACCAGCTTCTGGCAGATGCAGGAGTTTTTTTTAGGTGGAGTGGCTGTGCTAAACGAATTGAATATGTTTGATGTACCATGCTTCTTATATGGAGCGGCTTTGTCAACTGGAGGTGCTGTGTTAGATGAATGGCTGTATTAGATAGAGCGGCAGTGTTTAATGACGTCCATATGTTAGATGGAGAGCTGTTTTAGATGTATCTGCTGTCTGAGATGATGGTTCTCTTTTAGATCAAGGGACTGTGCAAGATGGAGATGTTGTGTTACATAGATAGGTTGTGTTAGATAGAGGGACTAAGAGTTATCATCAACAAGGCGCACTGCAGCAAATCACCACGCATCCTTTGACAACATCTTCCAAGCCCACGGTCTGTAATAGCTAGAAGATGTGGACAGGTGAAGCATATGAAGACAACTACCTGCAAGTTCCCAGGCAGGTCTTATCCCATCCTGACTTAGAAATATAGCGCCCGTTCCTTCACTGTCGCTGGATCAGGATCCTGGAACTCCTTCCCTAACTGCCCTGTGGGCATACCTGCACGAGATTATCTGCAGCGGTTCAAGAAGGCAGCTCACTTCCAAATTCTCAAGGGCAATCATGGATGGGCAAGAGATGCTGGCCTTCCCCCAGCGATTCCCACATCCCATGAAGGAATTAACTAAAGATGGAAAGCTGCGATAGACATGGGCTGCTTTGTTGGACCAAATGGATGTATTGGATGGCGAGGCTGTGTTAGATGGATAGACTGACATGAATGGAGCTGGTTTGTTTGTTAAAGGCAGGTTCTAGATGAAACTGCTGTTTTATTGGAGATTCTGTGTTAATTGGAAGCGATGTGTTCGAAGCAGGGGCTGTGTTAGATGAAATTCCTTTGTTATATGAAGTGGCTTTGTTAGATGAATGTGATGTGCTTGATGAAAGGCTGTGTTAGATACAGGAGGTGCGTAGATGGAGGGGATATGTTAGTCATAGGGGTTACGCTAGATAGAGGGATAGTGTTTATTAGATGGAGGCGCTATGATAGATGGAGCTTAGTATTAGGTAGAGGGTCTGTATTAGATGTAGGAGCTGCTTTATAGGTGGGGCAGTGTTAGACGGATGGTCTGGGTAATATGGAGGGTATGTGTTAGAGGAGGGGCTGTGTCAGATGGAGATGATGTGCTTGATGAACGTGTAATCTTCGATATCAAGGTTGTGTTAGATGGAGGGGCTGTGAGATGAGAACTGTATAGATGCAGGTGGCTTTGTTCGAAGAACTGACTGTGCTGGATAGCGAGGCTGCTTTAGATGAAGGTGTTGCATTGAATTGAGAGGTTGCATTAGATGGAGCCTCTGTGGCAGGTGGAGCCTCGTTGTTACAGGGAAGATGTGTTAAATGAAGCTACTGTTTTACTTGGAGATTCTGTGTCAGATGGAAGGGTTACATTTGATAAAGGTTCTGCAATCAGTTGTGGTACTGCGTTGAATAGAGTGCCTGCATTAGATGAAGTGGTTGTGTTTGGATGGAGAGGCTGTGTTTGATGTGCATTGGATGGAGAGAGGCTGTGTTAGATGTGTGTTGGAAGCAGAGGTTGTGTTAGAGTGTGTTGCATGGAGAGGCTGTGGTAGATATGTGTTGGATGGAGAGGCTGTGTTCGGTGTGTGTTGAATGAAGAGGCTGTGTTATATGCATGTGGGATGGAGAAACTGCATTAGATATTTGTTGGATGGAGAGGCTGCGTTAGATGTATGTTGGATGGAGGAGCTGTGTTATATGTGTATTGGATGGAGAGAGGCTGTGTTAGATGTATGTTGGATGGAGGAGCTGTGTTATATGTGTATTGGATGGAGAGAGGCTGTGTTAGATGTATGTTGGATGGAGAGGATGTGTCAGATGTGTGTTGGATGGAGAGGCTGTGTTAGTTGTGTGTTGGATGGAGAGGCTGTTGTAGATGTGTGTTGGATGGAGCGAGACTGTGTTAGATATGTGTTGGATGGAGAGGCTGTGTTTGATGTGTATTGGATGGAGAGAGGCTGTGTTGAATGTGTGTTGGATGGAGAGCCTGTGTTTGATGCGTATTGGATGGAGAGAGGCTGTGTTAGATGTATGTTGGATGGAGAGGCTGTGTTAGATATGTGTTGGATGGAGAGGCTGTGTTAGATGTGCGTTGGATGGAGAGGCTGTGTTAGATGTATGTTGGATGGAGATGCTGTTGTAGATGTGTGCTGGATGGAGCAAGACTGTGTTAGATATGTGTTGGATGGAGAGGCTGTGTTTGATGTGTATTGGATGGAGAGAGGCTGTGTTGGATGCGTGTTGGATGGAGAGGATGTGTTCGATGTATGTTGGATGGAGAGGCTTTATTAGAATTGTGTTGGATAGAGAGGCTGTCTTCGATGTGTGATGGATGGAGAGGCTGTGTTAGATGGAGTGGCTGTGTTACGTGGAGATTCGGTGTGAGATGCAGAGTTTATGTGAGATAAAGTACAGGGTCGTAACAGTGGCACAGTGGTTAGCACCGCAGCCTCACAGCTCCAGCGACCTGGGTTTAATTCTGTGTGCTGCCTGTGTGGAGTTCACAAGTTCTCCCTGTGTCTGCGTGGGTTTCCTCCGGGTGCTCCGGATTCCTCCCACATGCCAAAAACTTGCAGGTTGATAGGTAAATTGGCCATTATAAATTGCCCCTAGTATAGGTAGGTGGTAGGGAAATATAGGGACAGGTGGGGATGTGGTAGGAATATGGAATTAGTGTAAGATTAGTATAAATGGGTGGTTGATGGTCGGCACAAACTCGGTGGGCTGAAGGGCCTGTTTCAGTGCCGTATCTCTAAATCAAAATCAAAACCCTTTTATTTAGGCACTCTGCAAATTTAAGGTATTGGATTCCTTGAGATGCTGTCTTGGATAGAGTTACAGAATTCAAAGTGCAGATGTAGACTTTCCCCATTTTCTGATACATTCATTTTTCTACTGGAGACGCTTCTGAATTAATTGGTTTCTAAATATTTCTTTCAAATCAACTGATAATTTACTGAAGGTCCACAGCCTTGTTGATTACCCTCTCATGTCGTCATTACTTCAGCTATCTTTGTTTAACCTCAATGACAGTTGCAGAATGCGTGATCTCGGTTAAAATGGAGACATGTTGAATCTTGATATGAATTTCTTATAGGGCGGTCTGTGGTTACTGTGTCACCATAAACAGTCAGGTATATTGACAGGTAACAATCTGGGGAATATGGTTACAGTATTCACATCGACTGTGTCACTGTAAACAACAAGTACATTGGCAGGTCATTAACAGATCGCCACTGGCAAAGTAATGCCATATTAAATAATGTTACTCTATCAATGGATAAAATAAATAGTTAAAGTTTTGTTATGTCTTCTCCCCTTCTCCCAGTTTGATTCCAAGCATTCATATCTCATGATAGAAAAGCTTGCTTTATTCCATGCAGCACCTAAAGCCGGCTATATTTCTTGTTATGTCCACGGAATGAACTGATCCCTGTTTTTCGAAAAAATGTTATCCAAAGATTCAGCGTATTGATATTTGGCATTCAACAATTGGATTGTTAGCTGTTGTCTTCTTCAAACTTACTTCTTTGAATAAACGTTTTTCTTCAATGAAGTGATCACTATGCTTATAATAATTAAAAACAGAAAGTGCTGGAAGTGTTCAGCTGTTCTTGCAGCATCTTTGAAGAGAGAAACAGAATGAAAATTTCCTGTCTTATGACTGTTCTTCCGAATAAGAGTCGCATCCGACTCTAAACGCCACCTCTGTTCCTCTCAAAATGCACACTGGCAGACCTGCTGAGGTTTTATGGCAATTTATTATTTTTTAAAATTTATTTCGGATTATCAGCTTCTTCAGGATTTCGCTTTATTTTTGATGACTGTACCTAACTAATAGCAATTTTGTTTAAAACATTTATCCAATTATTGATCGACTGTTTAGTTATTCTCTTCTCAGAACTCTATCACTCTCCTTGATCTGCATTTTCATTCACTCGTCCATTCTACACGAAACCTTCAGAAGTACTTAGCCTTGGCGGAAGAGGGCACTGCTTAGTTCGTGAATTCCATCTATATGTCTGCCCTAAGGAAACATACTGCTGGAGATCGAAAAAAAAAATTGAATATGGTGGAATTTCTCAGCAGGATGAGAAGTATTTAAATGAGACAGAAACCGAGTTTATGATTCGGGTTGGTGAAGTTCCATCAGACCTCGAAGCTGTGACAAATGTCCCAGGTTTTGCACCAGTATGGAGGTAAATAAATGGGGAAGGGGAGAAAAACAATAGAAGCAGAGGTCTGCGAAAGGATGGAACTTGTGAATGATTACATTGAAAAGTGGTGATGGTTCGAGGTACAAGTCGCAGCTAATCAGATTTGAAAATAAACATAAGGTAGAGGTAGTGGAATTGTAAATGACACAGCAGAATTATGACTAGCATTTGGTCTTTAAATTAATTGGGAACAGTTGTTAGAATAGGAAATTATTGACTGAGCGGTGAGTTTCGAAGGTTGGATAGTGCGTAATAGAAAGATGGGTTGCTGCTCCTCTATCATCCATTATTCTTCATCAAATGAGTTCTGGAGGCCTAGGGCAGAGAGGTCAGAGTGGAGGTGTGGTGCAGAATTATCATAGCAAGTGACTAGAAATTCTGCAATAAGTTTGCAGACTGAGCAAAGTTTGAAGCAAAGCGATGCCCCAACAGGCATTCGCTCTTCCCAGCGTAGGGGAGGTCATTTTTCTTCAGTTCTGATGAAAGGTCATTTTTCTGAAATAATTACTCGATATCCCTCTCCAAAGATTTTGAAATGCAGCCTGACTTGATTTATATTGCCAGCATTTTGTGTCCATATGTGCTATTTCTCCCCATATCAGCTGGATAAACAAGGAACAAAATCAGAAGTCACAAGGACAAATGAGAGTTAATTAAGGAAAACCAGCAGAGATTGCTAAAGGGAAAATCGTGGTTAATTAACTACCTGGAGTTTTTTGAGGAGCTAACTGAAGGTTTATCAGGGCAATGATGATCATGTAGTGTCCATGGACTTCCAAAAGACATTTGATACAGTGCCACACAACAGACCTGTGTCCAAATGTGTAGCTCATGGCATAAAAGGGACGGTAGCAACATGGGTACGAAATTGGCTGAGTGACAGGAAACAAAGTGTAGTCGTTAATGGATGTTTTTCGGACTGGAGTAAGGTTTGTAGTGGAGTTCCCAGGGATCAGTGTTGGGACACTTGCTTTTCCTGATATATTAATGATCTAGACCTTGGTGTACAGGGCACAATTTCAACGTTTGAAGAGGATACGAAACTTGGAAACATTGTGAACTGTGAGGAGGATTGTGCAGAACTTCAAAAGGGCATAGACAAGTTGGGGGAATGGGCAGACAGATGGCATATGAACGTCAATGCACAGACATTTAAAATAATTAATTTTGGTAGGAAGAACATGGAAATAGAATATAGAATAAAGGGGGTGCAGGAGCAGAGGGACAGAGGTGTATATGTCACGTGCATAAGTAATTGAAGGTGGCAGAACAGGTTGCGAGAGCAGTTAATAAAGCATACAGTATCCTGGGCTTTATTAAAAATGGCATAGAGAGCAATAACAGGGAAGTTATGTTGAACTTGTATAAGACACTACTTCGACCTCAGCTGGAGTATTGCGTTCAATTCTAGGCTCCACACTTTAGGAAAGACGTGAAGGCATTGGAGAGAGTACAGACAAGATTGACGACAATTGTTACAAGGATGAGGAATTTCAGTTATGAAGATAGATTGGAGAAGTTAGGTCTATTTTTCTTGTTGAAGAGAAAGCTGAAAGGTGATTTGATAGAGGTATTCAAAATCATTAGGGTCTGCACAGCGTAGATAGAGAGAAACTGTTTTCACTTGTGAATTTACTGAGAACGAGAGGGCACAGATTTAATGTATTAGGTAAGAGAAGCAAAAGTGACATGGGGAAGAATGGTTTCACACAGCGCATTGTTAAGGTCCAGAATGCGCTGCCTGAGAACATGGTGGAGGCAGGTTCAATTGAAGCATTCAAAAGAGAATTAGACAGTTATATGGAAAGGAAGAAGGCACAGTGTTATGGGGAGAAGGCAGGGGAATGGAACTGAGGGGGCTTCTCTTTCAGAGAGCTGGTGCAGACGCGATTGGCCGAATGTCTTTGCTCAGCGCTGTAACGATTCTGTGCTTGTGTGATTCTGTGATCATTTGTCTGCCCAATCCAAATCAGGCTCTCAACATCTCTGACTTGCCATGCTGTAACTCTTATTAGCTTGTAAACATTTCAATAATAGTGATTGGCCAAAGCAAGGGAAACATGGCGGTCTCGTTGCTCGGCTACCTTGTCTTGGCTCTGCTCACATTGGGACTGATGAAGCGCTTCAAAGATTTTACATTTTAGTTCTTAAAAGCAAGCCACCTGTTTTCGCACTCTACTAGATTTCGATCTTGTTAAGATTTGATCCTTTTCAAAACATCAGGGGTCAAACAAATTGATCAATGATGGCCTAAACCACAATTTTCCATCAGGTCACCTCTCAGTATCTTTCACCCAGGTTGCAATACAAACAGGATTAAATAAAGTGTTATGTCAATATAATATTCAAGTAGAACAATGACATTTAAAAGATGTATAATCAGAAATAATAATTAATTAAGCTTTTGTCAATTAGGAATTTCCCAGGATCATTAAAGTGTATAGAATTCTCTGTCGAAATTGCTCCGTAATTTCTGACACATTTTTCTTGTCTCTCTTGCAGTGAATTTGATTGCCATTGTGATCCTGTCCCGAGGAAAATGCGGTCTATCCAAATGTATCAGTCTCTACCTGTTGGCCATGGTGGTGACTGACCAATTAGTCATTATCACTGAGGTCATATTATTTAGGATCAGTTATGAATTTTACCCAGGTTCATTACTGTCCATCACCCCTGTGTGCAGTGTTCTTGCTGTCCTGACTCGTGCATCCAGAGACAGTTCAGTCTGGCTAACCATCACTTTCTCTTTCGATCGCTTTGTTGCTATTTGTTGCCAAAATCAGCAAGCAAAATATTGCACGAAGAACACGGCATCTGTGGTTATAGCAACAACGTGCATTCTGCTGAGTTTGAAAAGCATTGTTTGGTACTTTATATATGAACCTCAGGAAATCATCGACAATGTACCATGGTTTTGTAATGTAAAACCAAGCTATTTTACTGAGCCTGGATGGGTGGCCTTTGACTGGTTTGATACTATTTTAACCCCAATGTTCCCATTTGTATTAATCTTGCTACTCAACGCTCTGACGGTCAGACACATTTTAGTGGCGAGTCGGGTCCGAGAAGGTTTAAAAGGACAGATCAAGGGAGAGAAACACAACGACCCAGAAGTGGAGAGCAGAAGGAAGTCAGTTATTTTACTCTTTGCAATTTCTGGCAGTTTCATACTTCTGTGGTTGACGTATGTTGCAGAATTCTTATATTATAACATTGCAGAAACAACTCTCTTGAACTACAATCAATCATTAAATATTTTCCTTCGCGTTGGATCTATGCTGCAGAATTTAAGTTCCTGCACAAATACTTTCATTTACGGGGTGACTCAGAACAAATTTAGAGAGCAGTTCAAGAGCATCATGAAACATCCAATTATCCTGATAATGAAATTAGTTTACAATAAAAAGAGCTGAGCTCAGTACAGAAACAGTAATGGTCGTTGCCGATTCGAACTATAGAAGATAGTATAAAGAGAAATTATGCTTCGAGTCAGGTCGCTACTTTTTGAACAACCCGCCATTTTGTTTCCACGCAGGAAAGTGATTTTGATGAGATTCAGCTAAGCGCATTTGTTGGTTAGTTCATCCCTTTCGTGCAACCAGCTATGTAGCTCATCCATAGTCATGCCTCGCCAATAATTGAACAGACAGATCTGCGTTGCGTTTTAAGGTCGATTTTGTTTATTTAACTGTTCAAAAAACTCTGAATGAAATCTTGAGATGTTACTGCATAAACATGACGAATTATTGAACAGTCTTTTGTTATTTGTCAATGTGCCGTTTCTAATGCTGAATTTCTATGAAGTGCGGTGGCTTTCGTTTTATATTGTTACGGTTTAATGTCTTCAACTCCACCCACTATTTGTACTTTTATCTCTATACAGATTGTGATAAAGGTTGAGAAGTGATTTATCGCACATATAAGCATACAGCAAATTCTATGTACCCAAATTAGTGGCTAGGACAGGGGAAGAAGAGAAGCCAGGGATAACAGCATTTTTCTGAGAGACCAAGTGTGCACATCACCTCAGAAAGGCTTTATTTCACCAACAGAGAAGTGGCACGGGAAAGGGCACGCACATGGTATAGTTTTAACATAATTCACAGTATGTTAAGTGAGAGAGTTCGCTGCTGCCATAGTCAGCATAGTGAATTATGGCATATTATCTTGTAGATCGGAGATTCTGCAGCTGCGGTGTATCATGTTCACTATATTACTTCCATCTAAGAGTAAATCGTTTCATGACATCATAAAATGCGTCAGAACATAAGTAGACCATTCGATCCATCACACCTGTGCTGGTTCTTTGACTGAGTCATTACTTTAAACCCCAAACGCTGTTCTTACGCTATTGCCCTGTAATTATCCATTTATCTTTTCAATATTGCTGTTCAATCTGATTCAACCACTGTTTCAGACAG
The DNA here is from genome assembly GCF_036365525.1 of Heterodontus francisci. Classification (NCBI taxonomy): domain Eukaryota; kingdom Metazoa; phylum Chordata; class Chondrichthyes; order Heterodontiformes; family Heterodontidae; genus Heterodontus; species Heterodontus francisci. Next base: position 21,858,304 of record NC_090415.1, read on the forward strand.
TGTGCTCACGCTTACAACAACTCACTCTGTTTAAAACACAGATTCTGCACGTAGCCTTTGATTCTTTTGCCAGTCGCGCTAAATCTGATGCAATGCTTACAGTCCATTAGAATCTCTCCCCTCGCAGCAACAGTTGACAAATGTTGACATATAAAGTAATAACATTCGGAAGTGCCAGTAACTTTTTTCAGACGAAAAATGGTTGAGTTGGAAGTGGACAATATCACAAAGGATGGCTGGGATCTTACTGACCAATAGCGGTGCCAGAATTGAGTGTTGGGACTGAGGCTGGGGAGAAAGTGGGAACTTGACGATAAGCCATGAACTTTTCTGAATGGCGGAGCAGGCCCGAAGGGCCGAATGGCCTAATCCGGCTGCTATTTTCTATATTTTTATGAGCTTCAAATGCTGACGTGGTCACATACGCAAAACCATGCTGGCATGTTAAGCTTCCATCTATCAGAATTGCGCTGCTCAGAAGCCTCCATTGATGGTCCAGGCAGCCGTCTCATAAAGCGATAGGGACAGCAAAATAAAACTTGGGCTAAATTTCCACAAATTACCCAGTCCTATACATGGCTTTGGTTAGAGTTGGTAAATACAGGCGTAGAATATTTTTTAGCGAGTGCTATAAAGTAGAAGCTGATTCTAGAAAGGCAACGGCAGCAGGAGGAGAGAACTTCAGAGGTGAGTTCAAATAATTTATGTATATTGGAATTTGCTTTAAAATTGTGTATAACGTTCTAACATGTCTGACCAGACTTTATTTTATTTTTTAAATTTTATTTAGAGATACAGCACTGAAACAGGCCCTTCGGCCCACCGAGTCTGTGCCGACCAACAACCACCCATTTATACTAATCCTACATTACGGATACAGCAACATGTTTTAAGGATTGAATCTATGAGATGTAAAGATGCATGTTCTAACAGTCTGTCTTTATGATTTCTGTCATGAGAGGGCACGAAACATGGATCAAAAAATAAAGGTCAGGCACATTTCTGTCGGCTGGTCTGAAATATCTAAGATCCACCCGAAAAGGTGTATAACCAGCGCTCGATATGGCCCACCTCCGACCGACAATTCCTATCCCTTGCTCAACTTCTCTGTCTCAATTTCTGGGGGACAGGCTGCCCATTAATATTCATTATAAACCCACCGACGTCCAGAGCTACCTCGAATTCACATCCTTACACCCTGCCTCTAGTAGGATTCCATTCCATTCTCCCAATTTCTCTGTCTCCAACGCATCTGTTCTGATGATGCAACCTTCCACAGCAGCGCATCTGATATGTCTTCCGTTATCCACCACCTAGGATCCCGTCATCACCCCCACCCACTGTGGTTGACAGGGTTCTCAACGGTGCCCAACCTATTTCCCGCTGTTCTGTCCTCACTCCTTCCCTTCCCTCCCAGAACCATGACAGGGTTCCCCTTGTCCTCACTTTCCACAACACCAGCATTCACATCAGAAGAATTATCCTCCTCCATTTATGCCACATCCAGCATGAGGTCACTACCAAATGTATCATCCCCTCCCCTCCCCTGTCAGCATTCCAAAGGGATCATTCCCTCTACAGCACACCAGTCCACTCCTCCATTACCCATGACAACTCATTCCCTTCTCACGGCACCTTACCATGCAATTTGCAGGAGGTGCAATACCTGCCCATTTACGTCCGCTTTCGGCTCATCATCCAAGGCCCCCCAACATTCCTTTCACTCAAAGCAATGATTTACTTTTACCTTCTCTCAATTTAGTATACTGTATTCGCTTCTCACAATTTGGTCTCCTCGACATTGGGAAGAGCAAACCCAGATTGAGTGACTGCTTTGCAGAACATCTCCACCCAGTCTGAAAACATGACCCCAGCTTTTCGGTTGCTAGCCATTTCAAAACAGACCCCTTCTCTCATGCCCATAGGTCTGTTTTGGGCCTGCTGCAGTGTTCCAGTGAACATCAACGCAAGCTCGAGGAACAGCACCTTACTTTCAGATTTGGCACTCTGCAGCCTACTGGACTGAACATTGAGCTCAATAATTTCAGAGCATGACCAGACCTTCTTTTATTTTACCTGGTACCTCCCTACTGGCATTTTTCAAGCTTGTGTTTCAGGAAAGGGCTGTTCATTATTCTGTCATTAACACCCTCTCTATATCAATGCTTTGTCTTTCACCACACCATTAGGACATTCTCTTTAAAGCCTGGCAACCCGACCCAAACCCGATTAGACCCGAAGACGTGTGTTGGATTCGGGGCGGGTCGGATCTCTCTTCCGAGTCCAGCATTTGGGCTCGGGTTGGGTCGGGCTGGACAGTGCTGCCTCTGGGAAGCAATCATCAATTCAACATTCAGGTCAAGGCGGCAAACGTGCAGTCCGGACTCCTCACTCTGCAGTGAGCGATTGAGTGTTTCTATGACGTCATCGCGGCGCATGCTGTGACTTGCATTCATCAGAAGGTGATTCTACACTAAAGTACACTATGGACGAAAAACGAATGCTGTCGAATGGAGAATGTTCAGCAGTGGAAACTCCTGTAGCCGGGAAAGTAAATCTTCAATTTGGAAACATTTCAATGCTGTTGTTTTCAGCTATAGCAAACGTTCAAGTGGATTTGTACGATTCAAATCTTGCAAAATATGACAGCAAAAAGGCAGGAAATTTATCTTTGCAGCGGCATATTGAAAAAAGTTCAACTCGACCCGCAGCAGGGCCAAGTCAGTCATGCCTAACTTCGTTTGCACAAATGAGTGAAAAAAGAAACATACCCGCTCACAAGAAATCAGAAATTACCGACAAATCCTTGAGTATCTATTGCAAGGATAATGGATCTTTCCAAAGTATCTCTGGTGAAGTGTTTGCTGAGCTAGCCGAAGAGCTTATTAATGTGCGTGTCACATACGGTCGAGTATCAGCATCAAGTGTGTTCCCAAATTCAAGTACAGTTTCAAGAAGATGTCATAATGTAGCTGAAGGAAAGAGAAAGGAACTAATTTCTCCGATTACTGACATAGCCAAGGATGTGAATGTGGGAATGACAACTGACATGTGGACGGACGACTACTGTAAAATAATTATCTGTGGATACATTTTCATTACATCACAGTCGCCAGCGGAGGAATGCGCCCAGCGACGGTCATGCCAGCGCGGGGAGCTGTCCCAGCAGAGGAGATCCACCGACACCCCAACACGACCGACCCGTGCCACTGTGTTGAATCCACTGGACAGACTGCGCAGAGCCCACCCATTTACCTCTTAACAATTGCACGCCCTCTTGAACTCTCTCTTCAAAGTTTTTTTCAACTTTCCCTTACGGTACTTGTTGACTATCGGTCTCATGCCAATATTTAGCCTCAGATGGAGTTTACCACCCACTTTGGGCTGCATTCACAAGCAACCCGACTCTGAGAAGCCTCGATCCCAATGAGCCGGGGGCTGCTACCGGCCTAACTCCGTCCTCAGGCTAAGCCTCGATCAGAAGGACCTGGCCACTGGAGCCTCGTCAGAGAAAGAGGTCTTCTGTACACCACATTTCCCACACCCTCCAGGCGAGCAGGGATTCGGTGCTGGGCTGTTCCCTCTTCACTCGCAGTTACAAGGGGAATCCTTGTTAGTTTCTTTTCCTCCGCTTAGTAATATGTTTAAATTCAGCGGGTTGTCACGTCAGATCTGAGGTCGTAGGCAGAATGGTGAGCAATCTCATATGTGCGTGCGTTTCTTATCATCGGATGCCCCCAGACAAAAGCGGACCACCAAAAAAAATGCTCGAGCTGGCCAGGATCTCGCAACTTATTGAAAATGGCACTTCGTACTCAACCCGCCAGGGGCTCACCTGGAGCACACCATTCGGGTTCCGTCAGTCATGCGGGGTTTAATAACGACGAATGTGCAAGTGTGTTGACGCTGGACTTGCGCCCGGGCTTGTCTCACGCTGTGATAGAGTGCTGATAAGTGAGGTGCAGAAGACAGAGTGATTGTGTGGGGGTGTGCTTTTCTGCTGCTGGTTTGAACTGCACGAGGCGAGGAGAGAAAGACGAGCAGCCCACGGGATGCAAGCGTGGAAAGGAATCAGACGGGAGCAGCAAGAAGGCCTGGGAAGAGTTTGGAGCAGGTGCAACGGGGAGTATACGTCGAAAGCAGGTAGCAGAGACCAGGGGACAGGTCAGGGCAGCACTGACTAGGTGCAGCCTCAGATATAGGCAAGCTGACTAGAGGCACAACGGTGGGCATGCGTGTGGAAGAAGACAGGGCTCCAGCACAACACACAGCACCGCAGGGACTCCATGGCAAAACTGCACAAACACTGAAAAATGGCACGCAAAGCCAGCGAGGCAGCACAGCAAGCCACAGGCAACTACGTCAAGCTCTCCTCCTTGTCCATAACCAAAACGACAAAACCACGACGACCACTGACAACAGCCAGTGAGACGGAACCACACGGTTCGCGTCCAGAGACATGTCACACCGAGTGTCTTTTTTTTCCCTCTCTCTCTACGCTGATTCACCAGGCAACTTTTTCAAGCTTTTCCACCTCCGCTCTGCACACTTCACAGAGGGACAACTCTGCCCCATGATCCATTCGGAGACGAACGTCCAGGCAGCAAGCAGTCCCAGCACTGACACAGTTATTCGTTTTGTTTGCAACCCAATGACAGCTGTCCTGGGAAAAGCAGAGGCTGGCCCAGACAAGTGCCGACGCGCTCGGAGGTCCACGCCACAGACGGATTGCCCCATGTGATTAAATGGAGGGACAGAGGTCGAACTCTCCTGAAGGCAGAGAAACTCCGGGTCTGCACTTAGGGGGACAAAGAGGAGAAAAGGAACCTCTGCAACAAAACCCCAGGCGCGCTCCCGCCAGCAAAGGCGAGTGCGATTGACAGTCAAGAGTCCCTCAGACAGGCATATCCCCGGGAAGAACCCAGGACCGCAAAGTGCATTCAAAGTGTCGATGATCAATGTGACCTGCAATTCACATTAATTCTCGCAGCTAGCTGCATTCTTCATCAACGCACGAGCCGAGTGATCCACCGCTAAGAGTTGTCTCAGGTTTTCGGTCCGTCCCTCGCGCGTGGGGTCAAACCTGGAACGTGCGAACGCTCCCCTCCCCGGTGGGATGAGGGGAGCCCCAGCCTGGCACGACCCTTAGGATTTCAGTCGAACAATCACAATGACAAAAAGGGTTTCACACGGCCAACGTGGTCAGGGCACTCACGAGGCGAAGCGCGTCAGCTCGTCTGACACTGGAGCCCAACCGTGCCGACACACTCCATGGACAATAGAGGCAGGGTCTCTGTTGCAACCAAGGCCGGGAGGACGAGAAGAGCAACAGCGGACGGACTGATTGGGGTACAAGGCCGACAGGATGAGCCCGCTGGGAGGACACAAATCCTGCCTCTGCGGCCAGGTACATTCTCTCGAACGTCACGGCTGGAAACTCAAGCTCGACACCGGCAATGGACACGCGAGTCTTTAAACCGGCGCTCTGCTAAAAGCACCAGCTCGCGGGGCCAGAGGCAGATCGTGTATGTATCCTGTACCGGTAAAGGGAGGGTTACTAGAGCGACCAAAGTGTCCCCACGGTGGGAAACAAAGCCGGGCCTGCATCACCGAATCAGTCCCTGCAGACCTCACAGTGGCTGGTCGAAGAGGTCCCGACGGCGGGCCGCCAGGCAACACCCAAGCCCGCAGAAGCTCTCTTCAATTCGACTGCGGTTGTAATGCTGCAAGACGGTGGCAAGTCCATAGGAGGGGGTCTATGGCATCAGCCCTGGATGAGAGCTGGGTGGCTGTCAGTGACAGCGTAAAGACGAGGAGAGCCCGGCCAATGAGAAGAGAGGAGGAGGAGGAGGTAGGCGGGCAGTACAGGGAACGAAAGCCTCACGCTCACCCTGCTGGAGGGCTGCACAACACAGATGACACCAGAAGTCGAGAGACCAGGCAGCAGGCCAAGGGGTCAGGCTCTGTTGTCGGAGGCTAACGAGCAGCGCGGCCAGTCGGTGGAGTAGCGGGCGGTGCAGGCAAGCTTATCGGACGAGGGCAGTAAGCAAGGGGCATGAAGTGTGGAAGGCTATGAAGCCAGCGCAACATGATACAGCATTCCAGAAACTCCTCCTCACCTGCAACATTACCATCTCTTGAATTTCTCAAAAGACTCTCTGCAGTCCCACTGAACGAAAGCAACCAAGCCGTGCCAGGTCCGTCCTGTGTCTCAAGCCGATGGGAGACATCTTTCTCGTGCTGTGCACAACCGGTAGCGAGGTTGACTACGAACTCTCATGTCTCTCTCTCTCTCTGCCTCGTTTCCCCATTCTCAGATCGCTCTCTCATGCAGTACGCATGTGTGAGGGAATCCATCTGTCTCGCTTTTGAACCACGGGGGGGCGGGGGTGTGGGGCGCGACGTGGACGGTGCAAAATACCTTTCCTCCGGGTTTGCCAACGTGTACGGAGTGAACCTCCTGCCGGCGCAAGAGGCGCCGGGTGCGTTTCGACCAAGGCTGTGGAGCCTGCCACTCCGTGAGCAACTCCTGCTGGCCGACCGCACCTCAGGCTCATGTTATGGAGGAGACGAGGCTGTCCACAGCGGGCCCACCGGCCGACAATGATCCTTCCGCAGGACCACCTACGGAAACCTTGTTGCGAAATTACTTCCTCTAGTCAAGTTTGGTCGTCTTCTCGGCGCTCCACCTTCGTTGCCGACTCCTGCGGGGCTGATCGGAGGACCTCACTAACCCATCCAATCCCTAGTAGCGATAGGCGGTGTGTACAAATGGCAGGGACTGAATCAACGCGAGCTTATGACCCGCATTTACTGGGAATTGCTCGTAGGAACATGAATTCTGCCTCACCGTTTCACACAAGACTTGGTTTTGTGGGTGCCACCTGACCCTGCACTAAACTTCATGGGAAACACGGAGCCGACAGCACTTGCAAAGAGGTCGCAACGAAGTCGTGAATGCACTCGGGGTAAACCCTCCTTTGCTTTTTATTCCACGCGACACCCGTTGACAGGGCGGGCTGTGTCTGAGAAGCTGGAGCACATATCCTCCCCATTACAGAGAGGTTGGCTCCAGGTTCAACTTTTCATTTGTGCAACAAAACGGTAACCGAAAAATACAAAGCATACACACACACACTGTGTGTGTGTCCTTGCTCTGGTGCTAGAGAAATCAAGTGCTCAAGCTGGCCGGAACGGGACGCCCCGCTCCAAAGCTTCACAATCGGAACACTGCGGTAGCAACCAGTCTCGTCTCGTCCTCACACTAACAGTGCAAGATTAGCACAAAGGAGACGGCGCTTCGAGTCTTACCATGTACACCGACAACAAGTGGCCAAACTCTTGAGCGGAATGGCCGTCTGACCCAGGGGACAGAAACGGGAGGTAACAACTGAGCCTGAAACATCAGCAAATGCGAGCCCGTCTGGGCCCTCCAACGTCGGATAATCCTCGCCGGAATGATCGAATGACCTGGGAACGCACATTTTCACAGTGTGGGCATGCACTTGGTTGACGCCGCCTGGTCAACTATAAACTCACACTATTTTCCGTTTCCCATCACTGTATTGGTAAGGAGCAAATACAACCAGCCGTCAAGCGTAGCCAAACAGGTCGCCAGTGCTTTCAGCTTTCACATGGAGCCAGCCGGCGTGCATCGCTTAACTTGGACAAAATTCTTGGCACACACCTTTCCTTTGAGAATAGGAAATATACATGTAGTGCAACCCAAGGATACCAAGCAACGTGGCCACATACTTATGTGCTTGACAGACAAAGATGCTTTTTCACAAGGAGTCTTGTTATTTCGCTTTATTTTTGTACCAAGTCTTTGTGGGCATATTTTGACTTTTTAAAAAATATAATACATATATGAAGGTTGCTCTCTCATCAACCTTTTTTTGTGCTCTTTGCTTTATTTAAAGCTCTCTCTCTGTGCCAACAGACATGTCATAGACTTTGGTTTCTGTGTGCCTGCTCACACTTCCAAGACCTTGTTTCACTCGCTCAACAAAGCACTTTGTCTGTTTTCACAGCCAGTCGACTGGCCTGGACCAAACTGTGCAATATTTCAGAACCGGCAACAGGGCATGGAAAGTCCGCCAGGTTTACCCTTAAATGCTCATAAATGACTTCCAGGCACTCTTCGGAAGGTATTTTTATTCAAAAGAAGGTCCTTCCTTGAGGTTGCACTTCTTTGGCCACTTTGCAACTGCCACCGCTGCCAGCAAATGTTCTGAAAATCGAGTTCGCGAAAATCTCCGGGTATCCCGCCAAGCCCCAGCCACCCGAATCGCAAGTGTCAATTCGGTAGGTTGCCTGCCGGTAGTCCTTCCGAAAATGAGGCCCCAAATCGCCGCAACGGCCATTTTTCATTTCAGCATCGGGACTTCCTACATTTTGGCACTGACAACTGATTAACTGGTCCGGGGACCACGGCGTCATCAAATGCAATGAGACCTTTTGCCGGGAGTAATTTGCCCCAGTGGGAAAACATCAATTCGGGGCCAGGGAAAGTCACGTGCTCCAACCCCATACACTTCATTGAGTTGGGGATTTTTGCCTTATTTCGGCCTGCACTTTCAGAAAAGGGTGCATTCATTTTGGTTAATGATTTCACAGGGTTTGGGACTTAGTGTCTGACCAACGACCAAGTCGTCTGGTTAATCATTTCACCGGCTCAGGTCTTAGCCTCTCCACCAACGATCAAGTCTTTTAGTTAATCATTTCACCAGCCCAGGTCTTAGCCTCTCTGCCAACGACCAAGTCTTTTGGTTGATCATTTCACCGGCCCAGGTCTTAGCCTCTCTGCCAACGACTAAGTCCTTTCGGTTAATGACTTCCTGTGGCTGCAAATGCCCTGCCTTGTAGGTAAGTTGATTGGCCGAACTCCGAGTACTCTTTGGGGCTCTGGCCGGGGCAAATCCGGCCCCTTGCGCAAGGGACAGCATGCCCCCGCCTCGGCCAGGCATCAGGCAGCCGCCTATTAAGCCCTACCCAAAACCCGGAAAAATGGGCAAAAATTGGGAAAATATTCCCACCCAATGGGGTTTAAAAGTCGGTTAGCCGGCAGCTTGGGTCGGTCTCTGCAGACCTGGAGATTCGGGACGACTCTTTGAAAATGGAGACAAAAGTCCCGAGTTGCCACCTCCGACTACTGTGCAGGTACCCCGTCAACCCCCAGCCACCCGAATAGCAAGTGGCAATTCGGCGGGGTACCCGTCGGTAGTCGTTCCGTGATCGAGGCCTCGGGGTGCCGCAAAGGCCATTTTCCATTTTGGCATTCGGACTTCTGACTTTTCAGGTTGTGGCAACTGGATAACTAGCCTGGCCAGTGCATCCACCGTAAATGCGACGCGGGACTTTGGCAGGGGTTGTCTGCCCGTCCCCGTGGACCAGCTTCCACCCATGGCCCAGTAAAGTGAGCTGCTCCGACCACATGCAATTCTGCAACTGGGGCCCTTTGCCTTCCTGGCCCAAGGCTGTCCTTAACCCAACCGGTGCTATGGCAAAACGGTGCATTTATTTTGGTTAAGGAATTCAACAACCCAGGTCTTAGCCTCTGCCAACGACTAAGTCTTTTGGTTAATGATTTCCTGTGGCTGTAAATTCTCTGCCTTATAGGCACCTGGGTTGGCCCACTATTGGGGCTTTGACAGGGGCAAATCCGACCCCATACGCAAGGGAGAGCTTGCCCCCGCCTCGGCCAGGGGTCAGGCTGCTGCCTATTATGCCCAACCAAAAACCCGAAAAATGGCAGAAAATTGGAAAAAGTTCCCACCCGAAAAAGGTTTAAAAGTCGGTTGGGTGGCAGCTAGGGTCGGTCTCTGCAGACCTGGAGGCTCGGGAGGACTTTGTGAATAAAAGTCCAAGTCCCGACTTGCCACCTCCTACTACTGTGCAGGTATCCCGCCAACCTCCAGCCACCCGAATGACAACATTCCAATTAGCGGAGCGGATTTGACTCCGGTGTCCGACCCTCAGCAGCTCCATCCCGGATGACTAGGTGAGGCTTTTCGGCTTAGTCGCCCTGCCACTGGTTACTGATTTCCCCTTTCGGACTGAGTCGCCACCGATTATTTGACGGTTTTTCTGGTTAACCATTTATCCTTTTGGACTTCGACTCTGGACATTATTTTCGAGTTTTTGATTAATGATTTCACACTTTTAACCTATATTTGATTCACTGATTATGCAGCTTACGAGAGCTGTCATGGGCGCTTTGGGCTCAATCTGGGAAGACGGCGTCCTCGCCCTTTCCGTCCCCGCGGCTAGGTTTGCCAAATTCCACGAACCAATTTCCCTGCATTTGTGCCCACGGCATGGAACGACTCAAATCCGGCTCCATTCCAGACCGTTTCGGTCGGCTGCTCGCCATGCCAGCGGCCTTGGATGAGCACCCTTCCACGCCGCTGGAACCCTGCTAGAATTCACCGGTACAGCGAGGTAATGGGCCTGGGCATTCTGAAGCTATTGGGCTTGAAGCGCTTTCCCATTTTCCGAGGACCACTCGCCCAAACAGAGCTGCAGGATGGAGCGACGGGTATCGCCTTCCGCGGCGCACTGGCCCTTTTCACCTGCCACTGACAGCCTGGAGCTGCTACATTGCCACCCCAAGATATGGCCGGGAGAAGGGGAGTGGGGGGCGGGTGCTGGGGAAGGGGGGTGCATTCAGAATGCTGAATCTTAACTTTCCCATCAGGCTACGGGCTCTGGGCACCAATATGTTACGCAGGAGGGTTCCCTCTTTCCAAAGAGGCATGGCCGGTGGAGATCGGCTGGGGGAGTCCGGACCAAACCGCGTCTGACCGCCGTGTCCCAGAAACCCATTGTTGACAATGGGAAACCGGAAAGCTGGACGAGGTATCGATTTTACACGCAGATTCGATCTCGAATTACCGTGGGATTTGGTGGTCCTCCCCGATGGATACAAAAGTCTCCCGAACGGCTCCCCAACGTCCGGCCGTCCTGGATCAGCCACCGGTAGATGCTCCTTTCCCCCAGCGACCAGCAGCCGCGGGACCCAAGGGATTGCTGCCGGCGTCGAGCAGATATCGGCCAGAAAGAGGTATGAAGATTTCCGACCTGAGCCTCCCCGGACAGAGGGGCACTTGCAGAGTTGGCCGCAGGCCGCGGAGCCCTACCGCCCGCCGTTGAGCGCTCGGGGTTCGGACCTTCCTCCCCGAAGTTATGGCCGTGGCACAGGACAGTGCCCAGGGCCGGGCCTTCAGCGGGCTGAATCTTAACTTTGCCTGCGGGCTCAGGCTGCGGACTCGGCGCGCTAATATGTTACACGTGGGAGCCCCCTCTTTCCAACGAGCCATGCCTGGTGCAGATCGGAAGTTGAAATCACGGAAGACCCAAAGGGATTTTGTCAGTATATTAAGAGTAAGAGCATTACAAAGGACAGGTTACGGCCTATCAGAGATGTGCAAGGTAACTTATGCTTGGATTCAGAAGATGTGGGCAAGGTTCTTTATGTGCACTTTTTCCTCTGCCTTCACAAAGGAGAGGGATGATGCAGACATTGTAGTTAAAGAGGAGGTTTGCGCTATATTAGATAAGATAAGCATAATGGGAGAGGAAGTGCGAGAGGGTCTGACATTCTTAAAAGTGGATAAATTATCAGGGCTGGATGAAAAGTATCCCAGGTTGTTAATGGAAGCCAGGGAGGAAATAGCGGATGCTCTGGTGATCATTTCCAAATCCTCACAAGATAGAGGCGAGGGACCAGAGGACTGGAGGTCTGCAAACATTGAACCATTTTTTAAAAAGGGTGCGAGGGATAGTTGAGATAACTATAGGCCTGTGAGTCTGACCTCACTGGTGGGAAAATGATTAGAATAAATTCTGAGAGATAGTATAATTGTCTTAAGAAGGCATAGATTAATCAGGGATAGTCAGCATGGATTTGTTAAGGGAAGGTCGTGTCTTGCTAACTTAATTGCTTTTTTGAGGAAGCAACAAGGAGACTTGATGAGGGTAGTGCAGTGGATGTTGCCCACAAAGATTTTAGTAAGGTGTTTGATAAGGTCCCACATGGCAGACTGGTCAGAAAAGAAAAAGCCCATGGGATACAGGGGAATGTGGCGAGATGGGTCCAAAATTGGCTCAGTGACAGGAAACAAAGGACAGTGCTTGACAAATCTTTTTTTTTTGCAATGGAAGGTGGCTTCCAGTGGCATTACACAGGTCTTCGTGTTGGGGCCCTTGCTATTTGTGGTATTATTAATGAGTTAGACTTAAGTGTGGGAAGCATAAATGGAAAATTTGCAAATGACACAAAAGTTGGCCATACAGTTGATAGTGAAGAGGATAGCCGTAGACTCCAGAATGATATCAATGGTTTGGTTCATTGGGCGGAAAAGTGGCAAATGGAATTCAATCCAGAAAGGTGTGAGGTAATCCAATTGGGGAGGACAAGCAATACAAGGGAATACACAATAAACGGGAGGATATTGGGAAGGGTAAAAGAAGTGAGAGACTTTGGAGTGCATGTCCACAGGTCCCTGAAGGCGTCGGGACAGTTAGATAGAATGGTGAAGAAGACACATGGAATTCTTTGCTTTATTGACCAAGGTATATTGTACAAAAGCAGGGATGTAATTCTGGAACTGCATCAAATGCTCGTTAGTCCACAGCTGGAGCATTGTGTACAGTTCTGGTCACAACATTACAGGAAGGGCATAATTGCTCTGGAGAGAGCACAGAAGACATTTACAAGAACGTTGCCAGGGTCTGAAAGTTGCAGCTTTGAGGAAAGATTGGATAGGCTAGTGTTGATTTCCTTAGATCAAAGGAGGCTGAGGTGTGACTTAATTAAGGTGTACTAAATTATGAGGTGCCCAGATAGAGTAGACAGGAAGGACCTTTTCCCCTAGCAGAAATGTCAATTATCGGGGGCACAGATTTAAGGTGATTGTCAGAAGGATTAGAGGAAAAACGTTTCCACCCAGAGGGTGGTGGGTGTCTGTAATTCACTGCCAGGAAAGGTAGTGGAGGCATAAACCCTCAGCTCATTTAAAAGGTACCCAGACCTGCACCCGATGTGCTGCAATCAGCTATGCTACAGACCAGATGTTGGGGTGGGATTAGAATTGCCAGCGAGTTGGGTTATTTTCAGCCGGCACAGACATCATAAGCTGAATGGCTTCTTTCTGTGTCGCACCTTTTCCATGGTATCTACGGTCTGTCAGCCTAGTAACATAATCTTAATGCCAACAAGCACGTATCCAGGGAATTGGAGCAGTGCAGTGAACATTTAGAGAGTCACTGTGTGTACTGTGTGAGACACGGGCCAGATTCACACACTTACAAACCTGTTGCACCCTTTCTTGGTGAGAGACTTGTCCCAGTGACAATTCGGGAGACAGCCAATTGTAAATAGCGAGGAGAGATTCCTTCTCTCAAAAGGTGGTGCGACTTTAGAATTCTCTGCCTCAGAAGGTGTTGGAGGCTCGACCTCGCCCTCTCTCTGTTTCTCCCCCTCTCTCCCTTTCTCTTTGTCTGTCTCTCCGTCTATCTCTATCTCTCCCCATATCTCTCTCTGACTCTCCCTCTGTCTCTCACTCTGAATCTCCCTCTGTCTTTCTCTCTGTGTCTCCCTCTGCCTCTCCTTCTGCCTTTCCCTCTGTCTCTCCCTCTGACTCTCCGTCTGAATTCTCCCTCTGTCTCTCCCTATATCTCACTCTGTCTCTCCCTAGATCTCACTCTGTCTCTCCCTCTGACTCTCCCTTTGCTTCTTCCTCTGTCTCTCCCTCTGACACTTCCTCTGACTCTCCCTCTGTCTCTCCCGAGATCTCACTCTGTCTCTCCCTAGGTCTTACTCTGTCTCTCCCTCTGATTCTCCCTCTGCTTCTCCCTCTGTCTCTCCCTCTGACTCTTCCTCTGACTCTCCCTCTGTCTCTCCCTAGATCTCACTCTGTCTCTCCCTAGGTCTTACTCTGTCTCTCCCTCTGATTCTCCCTCTGCTTCTCCCTCTGTCTCTCCCTCTGACTCTTCCTCTGACTCTCCCTCTGTCTCTCCCTAGATCTCACTCAGCATCTCCATCTGTCTCACCCTCTGACTCTCTCTCTGACTCACCCTCTGTCTCATCCTCTGTCACTCTCTTTACATCGCTCTCCCTCCCTTTGCCCCCAAACAGCATTGTTTTTAGCCATCTATTGGTTAATTTTGAACCTGTAACTCGTGCCCTTGTTTGGGATGTCACTGCAGTTCGAACATATCAAACACTAATCCAACAGTCACCCCTAAAACAATCACACTAAACCGCATCTCCTGACTGGGAGATAATCGTGATGAAGGGATTATTCCCCTGCTCCATTTAACAAGTTGCTCAGTTTATTACCCAATGTATTCCTGATATGCAGTTCATCAATTAATTATAACCTTATTCCAGCTAGGGAGAGACAGAGCGGGGGGAGAAGGAATAGGCCGAGTGGCCTCCTCATGCTGCTGTTTCGTATGTTTGTATGTTTGTTTGCATGTTGAAAGCTGTTCCATGGTTGTTAGGAAACTGAAATGTCCTGCCGGAGAGAATGACAGACGCAGGGTCTTTGATAAGTTAAAAAAGGGAAGTCCTTTTAAGGTTTAAAAGGAGGAAGCGCAAATGGCTATTTACCATTTTTGATATTTGGGAAGCTGGGATTATTCTCCTTCCAGCAGCGAAGGTTAAGAAGGAGATTCAATCGAATGGTCCCAGGGATGAAGGACTTCAGGTCATGTGGAGAAACTGGAGAAGCTGGTATTTTTCTCCTTAGAGCAGAGAAGGTTAAGAGGGAGATTGACCAGAATGGTCCCAGCGATGAGGACTTTCAGTTAATGTGTACAGACTGGAGAAGCTGGGATTGTTCTCCTTGGAGCAGGGAAGGTTGCATTTGAACATGCTACACTGTATGTTCTAACGTATTCAGTACTAAGATTCACTGATGGAAGTTAAGTGGATTATTTCGAGGCAAATAAAGTGAAATGGTTTGACAGGGTGAAGTCAAATCATTACATTACATCTTGCAGGACGGGAATTAAGGGGCTGTGACGTGGGCAAGAGGGTAACTATTTTAACGTGTGAACAAAAAACTTAAATCTGGTGCTAGAAAAAAAAAGCCAAGGAATTGAAAGTTTCCAGATTCGAGAAGTTACCTGCTGCAACATTGAAATAGTACAGGGGACTCCCATGATAAAAAGCACTCACATGGGGAATATTAACCTAACGAGACTGGTGGTAAGCAGGAGGGAATGGGACAAGCCCAATGTTCCTTCTTAAAGCTCATTTCTCGTTAATCTGACGGGCAAGGCCTGGGGTTTGCGCACATCACCTTCAGTTGTATCAGGTCTGCACACTGCAGTGCTGGTTACTTGCGTACAGCGGGGAAGGAAATGCCCTTAAGTCTAGCGAAGTATTGAATTGTTAAGGCAATTCGTCCATTGTAGCTTAGAGGCTGGCCGCAATACCTGAGAGTAAACTGTATAAGGAGGAAGGAACCTCCTTAGGCAGTTCTGTTCGTGCACCACTATTCTTGTCTATTTGCTACCACCCGATGGCTGTGTCTCTGTTCTGCTGCCTCTGTTGCTTAGATCATAAGAACATAAGAAATAGGACCATTAACCCAGTCTAAACTCACCTCCAGCATTCGGGCAGTAACCCTGCCGGTTACTGCTCTTGCGGTGCATATCCAGACTGCTTTTAAATGAGTTGAGGGGTTCTGCCTCTACTGTTGTCGACACTTCCGCCAATAGAAAGCGTTTCTCGACATCTCCTCTCTCCAGAGCCTTCATGGTTTCGCATACCTCCATCAAATCACCTCTCAACCTTCACTTCTCCAAGGATAACAACCCCAGCTTCTCTATGCATCAGTGGAAATCGTTGCTGCTGCACTGAGTCTTTGGAAATATGCACTTGCTAATTGCACAAAGGATGTTTATGAATGGTGGCAAGAGTTGAATCCAATTGGGTAATTGAAGACAAGGAACAGTGACATCAATTCTCAGTTACCCAATCAGAATGAATATAGAAATTGGTGGGAATTGTTCTTCAACTCTGGCAGCAAATGTTGAAAGAGAGAAACCCAGTGACCAGATCAGGGCCATGGCCGTTCCCCAGCATTTTCTGGGAGCTCCCAGTTATCGGTGTTGCTATGGATACCCGCAAGGGTCATCACTATGCCTTCCTTGCTATGGGATGGATGGAACATTCCTTGCTGAGTCCGGCTCAGACCCCTTCTCTCACCCCTTCTTCTGGTATATTGAGGACTGTCCCGGTGCGTCTTCCTGCTCTCGTGCTGAGCTGGAAAATTTCAGTCAATTTGTCTCCTATTTCCACCTTTCTCTCAGACTCACCTTGTCCATGTCTGATTTCACTGTGTGAAGATTTCCTCGAAATCTCTCTCTCCGTTTCTGGGGAAATTCTATCAACCAGTATTCGTTATAAGCCAATGGCCATTCACAGCTGCAGGGACTAAGCTTCCTCAACTCCACTTCCTGCAAGGACTCCATTCCATTCTCCCAGTTTCTCCATCTCCATCGCATTTGTTCTGATGATCGAGCCTTCCATACTAGCCGTTCTGAAATGTCTTCCTCTCTCATCACCGAGGACTACCCCACACTGTGCCAGGCAGCACCCTCCACTGTGTCTGAATTATTTCACGCACTTCTGCACTCACCCCTTCCCCTCCCTCCCAGAATCGCAATAGGACTCCCATTTTCATCACCTTACACCCCACCAGCCGCCATATTCAACAGATCATCCTCTGCCTTCCCGCCACCTTCGGCGTGATGCCACCACCAATCACATCATCCCCTCCACTCATGTTGCAGCATTCTGTCGCGTGCTTGCCCAGGAGTCTCATTGCAGTTACTACCACCTCTCACCACCTCCATCGGCTAGTGCCCCTTTCTCACTGCAGTTACTGTCCCTCTCACCATTTCCATCTGCTTGTGTCCCTGGCTCACTGCAGTTATTGTCCCCACTCTCACCATTTCCATCTGCTTCTCTCCCTGTCTGACTGCAGTTATTGTCCCCACTCTCACCATCTCCATCTGCTTCTCTCCCTGTCTGACTGCAGTTACTGTCCCTCTCACCATCTCCATCTGCTGGTGTCTCTGTCTGACTCCAGTTACTGCCCCTCTCACCAACTCATAATCACTGTGATTTACAGCTTTATCCATTTTGCTGTGGGTCCAGGGTGGGTTAAGTTGAAGTCCATCTGAGCTTTGCTATTTCGCCCTTGTTGAGAAACAATTCATGAATATTCTGCAGAGCAAGTCCCGCCTCATGATGTCAGACTATCAACAAAATATAATTTCAGAATCAGATTTACAATCATTTCAGTTCTCAATGCCGTGAATATAAATTGCACTTTCTGTCCTGAGGGAGTGTAGGGAATGGAATATGAAATTGCATTTAGTTCAATTCTTTGGAATCCTTCAGCTTTTTCTATGATATCACTAATTTAACAATAAGATTGAAAGGGTACTTCACCGCCTTCTTCAGCTCCTGTCTGAATTTAGTCTGGGTTACAGTGTAAATACATGTGTTGGTGCAGGAACTGAGAAGCTGCAGCATCTTTGCTGTTTGTTCTGTGATAAAGTGAGGGTCAGTGTAGGAGGAATGATGCTGAATATCTGCAATTTGCCGGTATATGATAAACACAAACACTGTCATCCATAACAGTATAAAACTGCCGGATATACCGAAGAGTAAAATAATTGATTTTCTGCGATTCTCCATCTCTGGGTCCTCGTGATTCTCTCCATTTTGGTGGCCCCGGAATTCCTTGCGGACTTTACTAGAGACTAAAATCCGTCTGACAGTCAGAACATTGAGCAGCAAAATAAGAAACACCGGGAAAGAAGGGGTTGTAATGTAATGAAACAATTCGAATGCCTCCCACGTGGGAGAGGTAAAGAAGCTCGGTTTCGTGGAACAACCCATGGGAACGTTATCAGTAATGTAATGTTGATCGTGTGTAAAGTACCAGGGGACAGACTCCAAACAGCCCAGCACACTCACTGTTCCGACAACCACAGCCGCCGTTTTTTCGGTGCAATATTTTGTTTTCAGCTTCGCACAACAAATGGCCACAAATCGATCAAAGGTGAAAGCGACTGTGAGCCAGACAGAAACAACTGTGGCTGCATTAAGCAGAACGAAAATGAGAGAACACACAGGAGTAATTGTCAGGAATGAATCTGCGAAATAAATTGCAACTATCCAAATAAATATGGGACCAGCGATTACCACCAGGAGATCAGCCACTGCCATTCCCACCAGGTAGACCGTGATACATTTGGAGAGACTGCACTTTCCTCGGGACAGGATCACAATCGCCACCAAATTAACTGGAAGAGAGCGAAAAGGAAGCAGATAAATTACTGATCAGACCTGGAGACAAAGCAGCAGATGATAGGATCTGGGTTGAAATTCCCAGTTTTGTTGTTGCATCGAACAGTGAAAACGGATTCATTGACCTGGGCAGTGCTTTGCCACAGTGAAATGTTTGAAAACATAATTATGAATAATGAATTGGGAAATTGATACATAGAGTGAAGAAAGTCAGTCCCGGACATACTGGAAGTACTGAGTGAGGATGCAGTGCCAATGGAGAAATGAGAAGGGGTTTTACAGAGATGGAATCCAATGGGTTAATTGGGAATTTGTCTCCAGAATGTTGATTGTGAAGGGTTGGGGAGAGCTGGATATGTAGCTGTTCTTTTGCTCTGGGTTTAGGGAACCGACAGGGACAATTGCCAAATGGGAAAAGGCTGAAAACTGCAGCGCTGAGTTTGAGTTCTCGTATCTACCATGATCCAGAATGGCGGAGCAGGCGTCAAGGGGTGAATGGTTTCCTCCTACTCCTATGTTCCTGTATTTCTAACAGGTTGGACGAGGCAGCAGGAGGTGCAGCCAGTGAGTGAGATGGAAGGGAGAGAAGCAGAGGGACATGTTGTAAATGGAGGGGAGACAGGAGCAAATGGTTTGGGAAAGTGGACAAACTGAAGCAATCGATGAGAAGGCTGAGGATTCAATATAGTGAGAGGAGAGGCTCAGATTCACAAGGAGAGACTGCAGCATAGTGTTCGAGGAAATCTAATCTATCGATCCCAGTAACACAACTCAATTAATATATTCAAACAATAATACCTGCGGTTATTGGTGTTGGAGAACAGTTCATTGTTTATTCAATATAGCCAATATATTTAGTTGTTTTTTCTGCCTGCTCCTTTTTTCCTTCCATATCTCTCTGGAGTGCTCACAGCCTGTAAACTGTTACTTAATGCTACTTTTCACATACGGTTTATTCCCAACATTCTGCGCCTGTGAACTTTTCATCTGCCCCATGTTTAATAATTCTGTTCTCAGAGTCAGTTTGTTCAATGATGAAACGTCTGTGAATAATTTCATGTATCTACAGAACACCCAAGTCTCCACCTGGTCACCTCCACTCTTCACTTCATCTACAATGCATGGAATAAACAGGATCGAAAGCTTCTTACAGACAAACCTCACAATCACTGGATTTCCTTCTCCTGGAATTATAAAGTAAACAGTTAGAATGTGGGATTTATTAATTTAAAAGCACCAACATCAGCGCTGCAGCTGATAATCTACAGATAAATGGGATACTCTTGATTCCAACTGATAGAGTGTAAACCAATAAAACATCACATCAATACTTTCTATTTTACAATGTCGTCCAGTGACAGTGAAGGCTCGACAGTGAAACAGAGAAGGAGATGTCAGCAGCAAACTGAGTGCAGTAGTCAGACCTCTGAAGCAGCATCAGACACAGACAGAATAAATAATATTTGATAACAGTAATAACCAATAAATACATTGAAATCCCAGTTGAACTGAGCCATGTTATTGCGGTAGGAAGACATTGTACTGTCCCCTTGTAACACCGAGGCCCAGAGCTGTCTTATTATCCATCACTGAAAAAACAATTCCTAAAAATATTCCAGGACCGGTTAGATCCACATCATGAAACCGTTGAAAGCTACTGATGGTCTGATTCTTAATCCTAATCGAGATGCCGGTTTGAATATATTCAATACACAGCACAATGCAGTAACATTTCATCGGTTACTTACATCAATACCATTCAAGAAATAATACAGCTCCTGCAAGATTGAAAGAGTAGACAATGAGGAGATTGCAACAGCAAATTGGTGGAAAAGAACAGGCGGCTGTGCAACACGCACAGTGCGAAATAAGACCAAGTACAGCAGCACCGTTAACACCGATTTGCATCATGAATAGCT
This sequence comes from Heterodontus francisci, assembly GCF_036365525.1. Taxonomy (NCBI): domain Eukaryota; kingdom Metazoa; phylum Chordata; class Chondrichthyes; order Heterodontiformes; family Heterodontidae; genus Heterodontus; species Heterodontus francisci. Next base: position 21,878,560 of record NC_090415.1, read on the forward strand.
GGATACTGGCTTACCATTAACTCCAATTGCTGCAAGTACAGGATAGTAAATGCATAAGATTTGAATGATGACTGGATATCCCATTTCTGTGAGAAGCAGAGACTTCTGTTAGCCTGGAATCCACAGCTGCAGCACGTGCTCAGGGCTGATCCATTCCAAGTCCTGATTTATGTAGGGGATAAGTCTCCACTGACACGGTTATACCCCTGATCATTTCCATTAGTTACACTCACCTGAACAAATGCATTACTTCAGCAGCTTTGACTCTAATGTAAATAATGTGGTGGATAAAACACAATCATTTCAATGTCAATGACATTTTCAAAGTAAGACTTCTCTGGGCAATGAACTTGGAATCTGTACTCATACTGGACGGATGCTCCAATTATGAGTGGCATCATTTACATTTTCCACATCATTTCATTGACATTGTTCACTCCTGGCGTTTCTATTGTAAATATAACATCTGTCTGCAGTGGATATTGAATCCAGGGACAAAAGCAATCCCGTTTCTCTCTGTTCCTGCCTTTTCTAGTTAAAATGCGAACTTTGAGGATCTGATATGGTATCATGTTCAGGGTACAGCATAGAATCTGCTGTTGGTGATATTAGGGGACCGGCACTCTCCACCTCCATTGATGAGGCAGTGGCAGAGTGATTATATCACTGGTCAAGAAATCCAGAGGCCCAACCAAATGGCCTGGGGCTGGGGTTCTAATCACACCATGTCAGTGGTATAAAATAGAGCGAGCTCCCCGTCTATTTATAAAGTGGAGGGGAGTCCCTCTGTATTTACAAAGTGGAGGGAACACCCTCTCTATATATAAACTGGAGGGAGCTGAAGGACAGAGGAGAGAGAGAAATGATCACAAATGGAGAAACGGAGAGAGGATGAAGTGAAAGACAGTTATCTGGGAGCAGAGCGGAATGGCGAGTGGTGGACCGGTGAGGAAGCTGTTCCGGAGCGGCGGCAGGCTCTCTGTCACTCCCTGTGTCTCCGCAAGGTGATTGGTTGGGTAAGTAACAGCTGTTAGTGCATCTAAATTGCTTAAAAATTGGGAACTTAAAAAAAAATACCTCAAGTGATAAGGTGATTAGTACTACTTAAATTAGAGCAATTTATTAAAGGCTTTAGATTGTAATGGTTAGTGCCTTGAGTAGAACAAGACCCCAAGATTAATTAGTATTTTTTAAAGGGAGTAAACTAAATTAATTTAAAGGTACGTCATGCTGGGAGAGCTCAGCCCCATGGTATGCTCCTCCTGCACTACGTGGGAAATCAGGGATGCTTCCAATGTCCCTGACAACCATGTGTGCAGGAAGTCTATGCATGTGCAGCTACTTACTACCCGCATTACGGAGCTAGAGCTGCGGGTGGATTCACTGTGGAGCATCCGTGATGCTGAAGAAGTCGTGGATTGCACGTTTAGAGAGGTGGTCACACAGGTAATAGCAGCACAGGCAGAAAAGGTATGGGTGACCACCAGGAGCAGTCGCAGGCACAGGCAGGGAGTACAGGAGTCCCCTGTGGCCATCCCCCTCTCAAACAGATATATTGCTTTGGATACTGTTGGGGAGGGGGGGGGCAATGATTTCCCAGCGCAAAGCGGCAACAGCCAGGTCCGTGGCACCAAGGATGGCTCTGCTGCACAGCAGGGGCGAAAAATGACTGGAAGAGCTATTGTGGTAGGGGTTTCTATTGTAAAGGGTACAGATAGGCGTTTCTGTGGCCATAAACGTGACTCCAGGATAGTATGTTGCCTCCCTGGTGCTAGGGTCAAGGATGTCATGGAGCGGCTGCAGGACATTCTGAAGCGAGAGGGAGAGCAGCCAGAGGTCTTGGTATGCACTGTTACCAACGACATAGGTAGAAAAAGGGATGAGGTCCTGCAACAAGAATTTACGAAGCTAGGTAGCAGGTTAAAAATCAGGGCTCTCAGGTTGTAATCTCAGGATTACTCCTGGTGCCACGTGCTGGTGAGTTTTTAAATAGGGGGATAGAGCAGATAATGCATAGCTGAGGAGATGGTGCAGGAGGGAGGGCTTTAGTTTCCTGGATCACTGGGTCTGTTTCTGGCAAAGGTGGGACCTGCACAACTTGGACGGGTTGCACGTGAACCGGAATAGGACAAGCATCCTTGCTGGGAGATTTGCTCGTTCTGTTGGGGAGGGTGGGGGCTAAACTAATTTAGCAGGGGAATAGGATACAGAGTGGAGGTGCAGTAGGGGGTAATATAGTACAGAAAGTGAGTCTGCCTGGAAGGCAGAGCAAATATAGACCTGGTGAGGCACGAGGGAAAAATGAAAGGTTGGATTGCATCTATTTCAATGCAAGGCGTCTTATTAGTCAGGCAGATGAACTGAGGACGTTGATTAGAACATGGGATTATGATATTATTGCTGTCACAGAGACATGGTTGAGGGAGGGACAGGACTGGCAGCTCAATATGCCAGGGCATAGAATCTTCAGGTGCGACAGGGGAGGCGAGAAAAATGAGGTGGCATTGCACTGTTGATCAAGGAGTCAATTACTGCAGTAAGGAGGGATGACTTCTTAGAATGTTCATCAAATTAGGCCATTTGGGTACAACTTGAAAAGAAAGGTGGCAATCACTTGGCTGGGTGTCTACCACAGGCCTCCAAACAATCAGGAAGAGATAGAGGAACAGATATGTAGGCAAATCTCTGAGAGGTGTGAAAATAATAGGGTAATAATAGTCGGGGATTTCAACTTCCCCAATATTAACTGGGATAGTTTTCGTGCAAAAGACTTAAAAGGGCAGAATTCTTAAAATGCACAGAGGAGAGCTTTTTGAGCCAGCATATAGAAAGTCCGACAAGGGAAGGGCCAGTACTGGGCCTAATCCTAGGGAATGAAGCCGGTTAAGTGGGAGAAGTATCAGTGGGGGATAATTTCGGGGATAGTGAGCACAACTCTGTGCGATTTAAGGTAGTTATGGAAAAGGACAAAGATGGACCAGAAATAAAGGTATTGAATTGGGGGAAGGCGAATACAATATGATAAAACAGGATTTGGCCAAAGTGGCCTGGGAGCAACTACTTCTAGGAAAGTCTATATCACATCAGTGGGAGTCAAAGAACAAATAACAAAGATAATTACAGCACAGGAACAGGCCCTTCGGCCCTCCAAGCCTGCGCCGATCCAGATCCTCTCTCTAAACATGTCGCCTATTTTCTAAGGTTCTGTATCTCTTTTCTTCCTGCCCATTCATGTATCTGTCTAGATACATCTTAAAAGACTCCATCGTGCCCGCGTCTACCACCTCCGCTGGCAACGCGTTCCAGGTGCCCACCACCCTCTGCGTAAAGAACTTTCCACGCATATCCCCCCTAAACATTTCCCCTTTCACTTTGAACTCGTGTCCTCTAGTAATTGAAACCCCCACTCTGGGAAAAAGCCTCTTGCTGTCCACCCTGTCTATACCTCTCATGATTTTGTACACCTCAATCAGGTCCCCCCTCAGCCTCCGTCTTTCTAATGAAAATAATCCTAATCTACTCAACCTCTCTTCATAGCTAGCGCCCTCCATACCAGGCAACATCCTGGTGAACCTCCTCTGCACCCTCTCCAAAGCATCCACATCCTTTTGATAATGTGGCGACCAGAACTGTACGCAGTATTCCAAATGTGGCCGAACCAAAGTCCTATACAATTGTAACATGACCTGCCAACTCTTGTACTCAATGCCCCGTCCGATGAAGGAAAGCATGCCGTATGCCTTCTTGACCACTCTATTTACCTGCGTTGCCACCTTCAGGGAACAGTGGACCTGAACACCCAAATCTCTCTGGACATCAATTTTCCCCAGGACTTTTCCATTTACTGTATAGTTCACTCTTGAATTGGATCTTCCAAAATGCATCACCTCGCATTTGCCCTGTCATTCAAAGAGGACATTTTGAGAGTCCAGAGTCAACATGTACCCGTTAAGGTGAAGGGTGCCAGGGGACGCTGAATGTCAAGGGATATCGATCATTGGATCAGGAAAAAAAGGAGGCTGACGGTAGATCCCAAGCGCTAAAAACAGCGGAGGCACTCGAGGAGTGTCGGAAGTGTAAGGAGGCAGTTAAAAAAGTAATTAGGAGAGAGAAGAGAGGGCATGATAAAACACTGGTGGGCAAGATAGAGGAAAATCCCAAGGCGTTTTATAAGTATATCAAGCGTAAGAGGATAACCAGGGGAAGAGTAGGACCCATTAGCGACCAACGTGGCAATCTTTATGTGGAGCTGGATTACTTTTCATCGCTGTTCACTATGGAGAAGGGTGATGTAGGTGTAGAGATCAGGGAGGAGGATTGTGATATACTTGAACATTTTAGCATTGAAAGGGAGGAAATATTTTCTGTTTAGTTGGCTTAAAAGTGGATAAATCCTCAGCCCCAGATGAGATCTATCCCAGGTTGTCACGTGAGGTAAGGGAGGAGATAGCAGGGGCTTTGACACACATGTTCAAATCCTCTCTGCCAACAGGAGAGGTACCAGATGACTGGAAGACAGCGAATGTGGTACCATTATTCAAGAAGGGCAGCAGGGATAAACCAGGTAATTACTGGCCGGTGAGGCTAACATCAATTGTTAGGAATATATTGGAAAAAATCTGAGGGACACAATGGATGGTCGGACCCTAGGAAGTACAGAAAGTCAGAGTGATCTTGGTGTGCATGTCCATAGATCACTGAAGGTAGCAGCACAGTTATATAAGCTGGTTCGGAAGTGTGGCATTTGTGGTCATCCCTAACTGCGCTGCAACTGAGTAATGCGCTTCAGAGTCAAACATATTGCTGCGGTTCTGGAGTCTCATGCAGGTGAGACCAGCTAACGACAGAGAGCACAGGGAAACATTAGTGAAATTGCCTTTCAATGTTAGATTTTGTGTGTCAATTAATTGAATTTATTGATTAACTGAACATTAATTCTACAAGCTGCTGTCTGGGATTTGAACTCGTGTAGCAATGACATGAGCTTGGATGGTTGGACTAGTAGTTTAGTGATATGCGGACAATGCCATGGCTCTTCCACCATCACCTCACCAGCCACCCACCACCCCTCCCCCCCGCCCAACCAACCCCCAACCCCACAACAACTTCTGAACTTCTGCTGTGTTTGACCGTTGGATTGAAAATATATCTGTGGTACTTGGGATCTTGGGAACATAAGAACTAGGAGCTGGAGTAGGGCACGCGGCCTCTCGGGCCTACTCCGCCATTCTACAGGATCGTGGTTAATCTCATTGTAACCACGACTTCACATTCCCGCCTACACACGATAAACTTTCAACCCCTTGTTTAACAAGAATCTATCTACCACTGCCTCAAAAATACGCAAAGACTCTGCTCCCCCCACCTTGCGAGAGAGAGAGAGAGTTACAAAGACTCACGATCCCCTGAGAGAAATGAAAACTCCTAATCTCTGCCTTCAATGGGCGACCCTTATTTTTAGATAGTGACCCATAGTTCCAGATTCTCCCACAAAAGGAAACATTCTTTGCACATCTCCCCTGTCAAGACCCCCCAGAATCTTCTGCACTTCAATCAAGTCAGCTCTTACTTTTCGAAAGGCCACTGGATACAAGTCTAACTTGTGCAACCATTCATCCTAAGACAACCCGCCCATTCCTTGTATTAGTCTTGTAAACTTTCCCTGAACAGCTTCCTTAAATAAAGGGACCAAAACTGTACACAGTCCTCCGGATGTGATTTCACTGATTCCCTGTATAACTGAAGCATAACCTCCCTAGTTCTGTATTCAATTCTCCTCACAATAGTCAGAGCAGTAAGAGCCTGCCTACCCCTGCTCTCTGTGACGGAGGACCTGATGGTCTGTCAGTGTCTCTGCACTCTGGGAGTGATAACGTACCGACTGTGTGTGGGAAGGATGTTGTTGATAGCTTGGGTGGAGGAATCATCACATTCATGTTGCTTGCCGAAATTTTTTGGTAGGGCAACAGAGGAGATTAATACGGATAATGTAGTTGTTGTTGTGCACATGGGCATCCAAAAGGATGTGATAAAGTGCCACATAACAGGATTGTCAGCAAGGGGAGAGCCCATGGAGTAAAGGGGACAGTATACGCGTGGATACAAAGTTGGCTGAATGTCAGGACACAGACTAGTGGTGAATAGCTGTTTTGTGGACTGGAGAAAGGTATTAGAATTAGAATTAGAACATTACAGCGCAGTACAGGCCCTTCGGCCCTCGATGTTGCGCCAACCTGTGGAACCATCTGACCTACACTATTCCATTTTCATCCATATGTCTATCCAATGACCACTTAAATGCCCTTAAAGTTGGCGAATCTACTACTGCTGCAGGCAGGGCGTTCCACGCCCCTACTACTCTCGGAGTAAAGAAACTACCTCTAACATCTGTCCGATATCTATCACCATTCAACTTAAAGCTATGTCCCCTCGTGTTTGCCATCACCATCCGAGGAAAAAGACGTTCACTATCCACCCTATCTAACCCTCTGATTATCTTATATGTCTCTATTAAGTCACCTCTCCTCCTCCTTCTCTCCAACGATAACAACCTCAAGTCCCTCAGCCTTTCCTCGTAAGACCTTCCCTCCATACCAGGCAACATCCAAGTAAATCTCCTCTGCACCCTTTCCATAGCTTCCACATCCTTCCCATAATGCGGTGACCAGAACTGCATGCAATACTCCAGATGCGGTCTCACCAGAGTTTTGTACAGCTGCAGCATGACCTCGTGGCTCCGAAACTCGATCCCCCTACTAATAAAAGCTAACACACCATATGACTTCTTAACAGCCCTATTAACCTGGGTAGCAACCTTCAGGGATTTATGCACCTGGACACCAAGATCTCTCTGCTCATCTACACTACCAAGAATCTTCCCATTAGCCCAGTACTCTGCATTCCTGTCACTCCTTCCAAAGTGAATCACCTCACACTTTTCCGCATTAAACTCCATTTGCCATCTCTCAGCCCAGCTCTGCAGCCTATCTATGTCCCTCTGTACCCTACAACATCCTTCGGCCCTATCCACAACTCCACCGACCTCAGTGTCATCTGCAAATTTACTAACCCACCCTTCTGCACCCTCTTCCAGGTCATTTATAAAAATGACAACCAGCAGTGGCCCCAAAACAGATCCTTGCGGTACACCACTAGTAACTAAACTCCAGGATGAACATTTGCAATCAACCACCTCCCTCTGTCTTCTTTCAGCTAGCCAATTTCTGATCCAAAGCTCTAAATCACCTTCAACCCCATACTTCCATATTTTCTGCAATAGCCTACCGTTGGGAACCTTATCAAACGCATTACTTAAATCCATATACACCACATCCACTGCTTTACCGTCATCCACCTGTTTGGTCACCTTCTCGAAATACTCAATAAGGTTTGTGAGGCACGACCTACCCGTCACAAAACCGTGCTGACTATCTCTAATGAACTTATTATTTTCAAGTTGATTATAAATCCTGTCTCTTATAACCTTTTCCAACATTTTACCCACAACTGAAGTAAGGCTCACAGGTCTATAATTACCAGGGCTGTCTCTACTCCCCTTCTTGAAGAAGGGGACAACATTAGCTATCCTCCAGTCTTCCGACACTATTCCTGTCGACAATGACGACATAAAGATCAAGGACAAAGGCTCTGCAATCTCCTCCCTCGCTTCCCAGAGAATCCTAGGATAAATCCCATCTGGCCCAGGAGACTTATCTATTTTCACACTTTCCAATAATGATAACACGTCCTCCTTGTCAACCACAATCCCATCTAGCCTAGTAGCCTGAATCTCAGTATTCTCCTCAACAATATTTCCTTTCTCTGCTGTAAATACTGACGCAAAATATTCATTTAACACTTCCCCTATCTCCTCTGATTCCACTCACAACTTCCCACTACTATCCTTGTTTGGCCCTCAGCTAACTCTCGTCATTCTTTTATTCCTGATATACCTATAGAAAGCCTTAGGGTTTTCCCTGATCCTATCCGCCAATGACTTCTCGTGTCCTCTCCTTGCTCTTCTTAGCTCTCCCTTTACATCCTTCCTGGCTAGCTTGTAGCTCTCAAGCGCCCAAACAGAGCCTTCACGTCTCATCCTATATCATGGGGTTCCCCAGGGTGTCAGGACCTCTGCCTTTCTTTATCCATATTAATGACGTTGACTTTGGTGGACAAGTACACTTGCACAATTTGCACATTGCACAACATTTGGTAGTATTGAGAGATGTGAGAGGGATAGTGACAATCTTCAAGAGGACACGGACAGGCTGGTGAAATAGGCAGGCAAGTGGCAGATGAAATTTATTACCGAGAAGTGTGAAGTGATTTATTTCGTTCTGAAAATCGAGTAGACGAAAGATAAAATATAGCACACAATTCGAAAGGGGGTTCAGGATCAGAGGGACATGGGGTACATGTGCAAATCTTGGTGAATGTGGCAGGGCTGGTTGAGAAAGTGGTTAACAAGGGAAACTGAATTCTGGGCTTGGGCGCTTTATAAATAGAGGCATAGAGTACAAAAGCAAGGAAGTTATGATAAACCTTTATAAAACACTGGTTCTGCCTCAACTGGAGTATTGTGTCCATTTCTGTGCACCACACTTTCGGAAGGATGTTAAGGTACTAGACTCACGCTCCCCAGGCAGCAAACCTCAGCCGACAGCAGTCCAGTGCCAACACTGCTCACAAACCGGAATGTGATCTGGTGCAAATGTCATGCTCGGAGTCAGTTCTTGCTTCATGTTGGATGCCCCGTCACACTTCCTCTAACTTTCCTAATCTAACTGCAGATACCAGGCTGCAGATTGATGGGGCGCATGTCATATTGATTTGAATATAAATGAACATTCCTACATCGTTGCCAGGTTCAAATCCTGGAATTCCCTCCATAAAACCACCAGGGACTGAGTGAATGATGCAGCACAGATTGGGATCTATTCCTCCCATAAACAGAGGGACCTGGGTGTCCTTGTCAATAAGTCACTGAAAGCGAACATACAGGTGTAGCAAGCAATTAGGAAGGCTAATGGTATGTTAGCTTGATCACAAGAGGATTTGAGTGGTAGTAGTGAAGATTTGCTTCAATTGTACAGAACTTTCGTCAGACCGCACCTGGAATACTGTGTGCAGTCTTGCTCTGTTTACCTCAGACATGCTTTTATTGCCATTGAGGGAGTGCAATGAAGGTTCATCAGGTTTTTCCCCGGGATGGCGGGACTGCCCTATGAAGAGAGACTGGCGGAACTGGGCCTGCAGTCTCTAGAGCTTCGAGGAATGAGAGGTGATCTCACTGAAACCTGAAAAAGACTTAAAGGGATACACAGGTAGCTGCAGGTAAGAAGTTTCCCCTGGTTGGGGAGTCTGGAACCAGGGAACACAATTTCAAAATAAGAAGGGAGCCACTTAGGACAGAGATAAGGAGACATTTATTTACTCAGAGGGTTGTGAATCTTTGGAATTCTCTACCCAAGTTGGCTGTCGAAGCTTAGTCAGTGAGTATTTTTTAAACAGAGATTGACAAATTTCGTAATGCAGGGATATGGGGATAGTGTGGGAAAATTGGATTGTGGAGCAGGCTCGATAGGCTGAATGGATATTCCGAATCCTATGTTCCTATGTGTCCCCAGAAATTATATCATCGAGAAAGACAAATATATTAACATGTTGGAAATATTATTATCAGCAAGTCACATGTCATATTGATTTGGCTATGTAACACCTTCATTATGGCCGGTTTCAAACCCTGAAATTCCCTCCCTAAAACCACCAGAGAATGATGCAGCACAGATTGGTGTCTTTCCGGCCCATTGTTCCTGTTTTGGCACTTAGATAGCGTCATTCAATTAATCCCAACTCCCTCCCTGCTCATTCCCTGTAGCCCTGTAGGTTTTCTGCGTCAGGTATTTATCCAGTTACCCTTTGAAAGTTATTACTGAATCTGCATCCATCGCCCTTTCACTGAGTGTATTCCAGATCTCAATAATTCGCAATTGTTCTCTGCTGTCACTCCTGGTTCTTTTTGCCAATTACCTGAAATCTGTGTCCTCTGGTTCTGACACTTCTGCCACTGGAGCAGTTTCTCCTCACTGATTACATTTAAAGATTGCATGATCTTAGGCGCTTCCATTAAATTGCCCCTTAACCTCCGCGTCCCAGCAGTGAAAACCCAGTTTTTCTCCAGTCTCTCCACATAACTGATGCCTTTCGTCCCTGATACCATTCTGGCAAAGCTCCTCTGAATCCTCTCTTAGGCCTTGACTCCATTTTAAAGTTCCTAGAATTGGACACAACATGTGAACTGGGGCTTAAACTGACTTTCATAAAGATTGCGCACAACTTCACTGCTTTCGAATTCAAACTTGAGTTATAATCACAAGGATCATTCGGAACTCCACAGAAATGCTCTCTTGCGTTACCATAGTGAGCGCTGGGATCGGAGTGGGGGAAACTTTGCTCCTTTTTATGAAATTACCCCACGTTCTGAAGCCAAGTACATCTGTGGGAAGCTGCAGAAAAGTAAAAGACACATTTATTTGCCCTTGTTTACTGCAAGAGGCATCGACAATTTGGATAGGACCCAGGACTGGGGAAAGACTGTTGAAACTGATGAGGACTGAGAACATGATGAAGCGAAAGAATCAATGGTGGACGGATCACTTTGTAGTTGGGGATGTAGCTCAGTGGTAGAGCGCATGCTTCGCATGTATGAAGTCCTGGGTTCAATCCCCAGCATCTCCAACCAGTTTTGAGGGGGATGTTACCCAGCAAATGTGCACTGTTGTTAACCTTTATGCTGAAGTCCACAATTTGCAGCAATAAAGCTGTTTAATCAGTCAGGCAGTGCACCTCAGCTGACAGCAGCCCAGTGTCAATACTGCTCACAGATGGGAATGTGTCCCAGTGCAGTGTTATGCTCGCAGTTCGCATTTTCTTTATGCTGGATACCCTTTCACTGCTCCACTCACTTTCCTAATCTAATGTCAGACTGGGCACTGCTGGGGCAAGACTGAGAGTTGGGCGTTTGCGTGAGAAGCAGAAAGGGTGATGGAGTCTTGGGGCATGGAATCATGGAAAGGTGACAGCACAGAAGGAGGTCATTCAACCCGTACAGCCCATGCTAGCTCTCTGCAAGAGCAAGTTAGCTACTCCCACTTCCCTATCTTTTCCCCTTAGCCCTGTAATTATCTTTTTTTATCTTCAGGCGTTTATCCAATTCCCTTTTTGAAGTCACTCTTGAATTTGACTCCACCACAGTCTCAGGCAGTTCATTCCAGATCCTAACCATTCACTGGAGAAAGAAGATTTCCTGACTGTCACTTGTGATTCTTTTCTCAATCACCTTAAATCTGAATGATCTTGTTCTGGACCCATCCGCCAATGGGAACAGTTTCTCTCGATCAGCTCTGTTTTTACCCCTCATGATATAAAACCAAACAGTGTGCTGGATTCCGTGTCCATCAGTTTTTAAATTAATCTCAGCATATTCCCAACTCTCAAGCTGGTTTTACACTGCACTCCTTTGAGGGCCTCTCTGAGCGATCACTCTCGGTATCAGCAGATACTATTTACTTTTATAAACCTTTCTGAGCCACACAACTAACAAGTGACGATTCAGCTCCCGGTTCACAGTCATTCACACCTCTTCATGCAATCTTACAGCTGATTGACAGTTACCTGCAAATAACAGTTTCTGTTAACTAGATTTCAGTTTCTCTTACGGTTTTTAAAGTACGAGGTAAAATTCAAAATAATAAGCAAACTGTAGCTTTGTGATTCACTCAACAAACCCACCACAGAATTCTCATTCTTACCAAATTGCCAATTTTTACACTATCTTTCGCTGCTCTCCTTTTGTGACCACTCTGTGTAAACTCTCCCTTTAATATTCAAATGCTGCCTTGCTGGAACATAGGAATACAGGAAATAGGAACAGGAATACGCCATTCGGCCTGTTGAGCCTGATCGGCCATTCAACATGAACATGACTGATCATCTTCCTCTATGCTATTTCCCCCCACTAACCCCATATTCCTTGATGTCATTCATACCCAGAAATCTATAGATTCTGTCTTGTAAATGTCCAATGATTGAGCTTCCACAGACCTCTGTGGTAGGTAATTCCACAGATTCACCACCCTCTGAGCAAAGAAATTCCTCATCATCTCAGTCTTAAATGGCCTACCCTTTATTCTGAGTCTATGTACCCTGATTCTGGACTCAGCAACCAGAGGAAACATCCTACCTACATACACCTTTTACTCACTGTAAGAATTTTGTGAGCTTCAATGACATCACCTCTTATTCTTCGAAACTCTGGGGAATTGAGGCCTAGTTTCCTCAGTCTCTTCTCATCAGACTTGCAATGCTTCAATCCATATTTCATATTTCAATCTCACTCCCACGCGTGGGACAACTGATTTAACACAAAAGTGCATACAGCATAGTGAGAAAACAATGTAATATCAGTTTGTCTCTCCTCCTAGAGACATCTTAATACCAGCCGTCCAATGGAAGCTGAACAACGTGTCTGTTGTGTCCCTCTCTGATCGATCAACTTCGCTGTAATGCAGATTGCTGACATCTACTGGCCGAGTTTGAGAACTGCAACAGAGCAGAGTGAATTCACACAGTCTGTCAGGGTTAAAGCAGCAGGCAATGTGAGGAAATAGTTTCTGCCTGTATGTTCTCCTCTCATATTTTTTCACATTGTTATACTGAAGAATGCATCAATCGATTCCTAACAAATAAATAAAAAGTCTTCTTTATTTGGCTAAATGTAAATATGCCCTGTTATATTTTACTCTTCATTGAACAGTATTTCTGACTGATTTCACACTTCTCATCAAGAAAACATAAACACATAAAGGACTGAGCACAACGCTGGGATTTTCAAAATGTTGCTTTTATTGAATGATAAAACAATCCCTCTGGGAGGGAATCGATATTTAAATAAGGAACGGGAAGCAGCGGATGAACAATGATTCTGAGAGTCAATGAATTTTAGTGATACCATGTAATTCTTTCGTTGTTTCACAAAAGAGTTCAGGTCAGATAGCAATAAAAAGGAGGAAATCCGTGTTAAATTTATGGTGACGTGGGAATTAAAGCCACGTGAAGGATTTGCTTCCTTTGCACACGTTATCAATTCCAAAATGATCAGGCTCCATTCCAAACCTTTGAGCCTCAGAAGGACAGAGATCAATACTTGTGAAGCTGCGATGGCCGGGAAATGAACCCGATTCAACTGCTTGAAACGACAGCTACGTTCACCACTATACACCATCGCCTGTCCCAATCAGACAATCTGGTGCTTCTCTTGAGTTTAGGACTGAACAGATAAATTTGTGTTTCTGTAACTTGATTTAAACTCTATAGCGAATGCCCTAAACATCAACCCCTCAGAAGACTGCTGAATTCCCATCTTATTTGAGCCAAGAAACCATTTCACAGCCCTGCCAGGTGGATTGTAGCGGTGTGCTGCGGGGCTTAGTACTATGTTTCAGAAGAGGTGAAAAGGAAGGGAAAACATTGATCATTCCTGGGAGAAAAACCAACATTTAATTAAGGAGCAGAAATCAACGGAGCAAAAAATGACTTCAGAAAAGCACTGTGCTTCACTGTAGCTGTGTTTTTCTTTTCGGTCTCTGATGAAATTTGATGGCGGTAAATAAAATTTATCAACAGGAAGGGATATAAGTCACAAGGTAATCACTGTGTGAGGGAATCCCCTCAGTCGGGCGCTGTCTCACTGACAGATTGGTGACTTTCCCCTGTGTACCTTCACATAGTCAATGAGTTTTTCAGTGGAAACCGTGGCGACAGAGAGTCTTTGGGAAATGAACTTCCTGATTGCACAGAAGATGCGAGGGAATGGTGACAAGCATCGAATCGGATTGGGTAACTAAAGACAAGACATTGTGACATCACTCCAATTACACCCAATCATCATGAAAGCAGAATTTGGTGGGAATGCTCAGCAGCTGTGTCAGCATCTGTGGAAAGAGAAACGCATTGACGTTTCAGGTCGATGAGACTTCCCCAGCATTGTTTCTGTCCACCATCACTGCAGCCTGAGTGTTAAAGAATGAATTCCACAGTCACTATGGTATCAGAGTCTGCCAGGTGCAGACTGAACCAGGCATTCACATAGAAAAATCACAGAAAGTTTATGGCACAGAAAGAGGCTATTTGGTGCTTTGTTTCTGCGCCAGCCAGAAAACGAGCCACCCAGCCTAAGCCCACCTTCCAGCATTTGAACCACAGCCCTGCAGGTTTCTGCACTTGAGTTGCATATCCAGAGACCTTGCTTAATGATTTGAGGCTTTCTACCTCTGCCACCTTTACAGGTAGTAAATTCCAGACCCTACTACACTCTGGGTGAAAATAAGCATTTCTTGGATAGACATATGGATGAAAATGGAATAGTTTAGGTCAGATGGTTTCACAGGTCAGCGCAACATCGAGGGCCGAAGGGCCTGTACTGCGCTGTAATGTTCTATGTTCTATGTTCTTTTCCCCTCTAATATTTCCACCAATTACTTTAACTCTATGTGCCCCAGTCACTGAGGTCTCTGCTAAGGTAAATAGGCCATTATCAGGCACTCTAGCCAGGCCCCTCAAAACTTGGTACATCTCAATCCCATCTCCCCTCATTCTGTTCTGTTCCAAGGAGAACAACACCACCCTCATTCCTGCATTTTTCCAAACCTGGCAACATCCTCGTGAACCTCATCTATACTCTCTCTAGCGCAATTACATCATTTCTGTAATGAGGTAACCACAACTGCACACAGTACTCAAGTTGAGGCCTAACTAATAATTTGTCCAGTACCAGCGTAACATCCCTTCTCTTATACCCTGTACCTCGACGAATAAAGAAAATGATTCCATCTGCCCTCTGAACCACCTCATTGACCTGTCCTGCTACCTTCAGGGATCTGTGGACATTAACTCCAATGTGCCTCACGTCCTCTGCACCTCTCACTATTTTCCCATTAATCGGACGTTCCTTTGCCTTGTTTCACCTCCCCAAATGCATCACCTCACACTTCTTTGGGTTGAATTTCATTTTTCAGCCCACCTGACCAGTCTATTGATATCTTCCTGCAGCCTACAGCTATCCTCACTATAAAGCACACGACAAATTTCTGTGCCGTCATCAAACCTCTTGATCATGCCCCCGACATTTATATCCAAAATGAGAGGCACCTATTACTGAGCCATGCGGGACACAATTGGGAACTGCCTTCTAGTCGCAAACACAGTGGATTACATTTTCCCTTTGCGTTCTGCCACTGCGTTAATTTTATACCCAGCTTGTGATATTCCCCTAGATCCCATGGTATATACTTTTAAAAATAGCCCACACTTTGGGACCATGCCAAAAACATATGGACGACTAGAATGAGATTCGAACCCACGCGTGCAGAGCTCAATAGATTAACAGTCCAGAGCCTTAACCACTCGGCCACTTCATCATGCTTGTGCGTTGTCAATTGGATGAAAAAAAAGTATCACTGCATACAGAATGACAAACACTGATTGAATTCATCACTCACATGCAGAACCAGAGAGGGCTAGACACAGAATGTTTCCCATATTCACATACTGTGCAAATATTGTCAGAGCCAGAATGAATCACACATTCAGACACCACTACTGGAGACTGACAGATGAGGAATGAATCTCACATTCACATCCAATCCCAGAAGCTGACAGATACACACTGTATTTCAGCCACATACTGAAACAGAGAATGGCAGAAACAGAACAAATCTCACCTCGAAAAATACAACCAGAGACTGTTAGATACAGCAATAATCCGCCAAACACACACTATGCCAGAGACAGACAGTTATAAAATTACTCCAACACACACACACATAGTGCCATCGGGTGACAGGGACAGAATTCATCCAACACACATACACAGTCCCAGAGACTGACTGTTACAAAATTAGTCCACCAGGAAGTGACATACACTGAATTAATCCAACACATGCACACTATTCCAGAGAGTGACAGGCACAGAACTAATCTGACACAAAATAGAACATAGAACATATAAAATACAGCACAGAACAGGCCCTTCGGCCCACGATGTTGTGCCGATCCTTTGTCCTCTGTCAAGGACAATTTAATCTATACCCCATCATTCTCCTTTATCCATATACCTATCTAAAAGCCGTTTGAAAGTCCCTAAAGTTTCTGACTCAACAACTTCCCCAGGCAAGGCATTCCATGCCCCGACCACTCTCTGGGTAAAGAACCTTCCCCTGACATCCCCCCTATATCTCCCACCCTTCACCTTAAATTTATGACCCCTTGTAACGCTTTGCTCCACCCGGGGAAAAAGTTTCTGACTGTCTACCCTATCTATTCCCCTGATCATCTTATAAACCTCTATCATGTCACCCCTCATCCTTCTCCGTTCGAACGAGAAGAGGCCTAGAATGTTCAGCCTTTCCTCGTAAGACTTATTCTCCATTCCAGGCAACATCCTGGTAAATCTCCTCTGCACCCTCTCCAAGGCTTCCACATCCTTCCTAAAATGAGGCGACCAGAACTGCACACAGTACTCCAAATGAGGCCTTACCAAGGTCCTGTACAGCTGCATCATCACCTCACGGCTCTTAAATTCAATCCCTCTGCCAATGAACGCTAACACCCCATATGCCTTCTTCACAGCCCTATCCACTTGAGTTGCAACTTTCAACGATCTATGCACATAGACCCCAAGGTCTCTCTGCTCCTCCACATGCCCAAGAACCCTACCGTTAACCCAGTATTTTGCATTCGTGTTTGTCCTTCCAAAATGGACGACCTCACACTTTTCAGGGTTAAACTCCATCTGCCACTTTTCAGCCCAGCACTGCAACCTATCCAAGTCCCTTTGCAGACGACAATAGCCCTCCTCGGTATCCACAACTCCACCAACCTTTGTATCATCTGCAAATTTACTGACCCACCCTTCGACTTCCTCATCCAAGTCGTTAATAAAAATCACAAACAGGAGAGGACCCAGAACTGATCCCTGTGGCACGCCACTGGTAACTGGGCTCCAGGCTGAGTATTTACCATCTAAGACCACTCTCTGCCTTCTATCAGTTAGCCAATTCTTAATCCAACTGGCCACATTCCCCACTATCCCATGCCTCCTGACTTTCTCCATAAGTCTACCATGGGGGACCTTATCAAATGCCTTACTAAAATCCATGTACACCACATCCACTGGTTTACCCTCATCCACTTGCTTGGTCACCTGCTCAAAGAATTCAATCAGGCTTGTGAGGCAAGACCTACCCCTCACAAAACCGTGCTGACTGTCCCGAATCAAGCAGTGTCTTTCCAGATGCTCAGAAATCCTATCCCTCAGCACCTTTTCCATCAACTTGCCTACCACCGAAGTAAGACTAACTGGCCTGTAATTCCCAGGGTTGTTCCTATTCCCTTTCTTGAACAGGGGCACAACATTTGCCACCCTCCAATCACCTGGTACCACCCCCGTCAACAGAGAAGATGAAAAGATCATTGCCAGCGGCTCTGCAATTTCATCCCTTGCTTCCCATAACATCCTTGGATATACCCCGTCAGGCCCGGGAGACTTGTCTATCTTCAAGTTATTCAAAAACCCCAACACATCTTCCCTCCTAACGAGCACTTCCTCGAGCTTACCAGTCTGTTTCACACCGTCCTCTTCAGTAATACACCCCTTCTCATTCGTAAATACCGAAGAGAAGTACTCATTCAAAACCTCACTTATCTCTTCCGGCTCAACACACAGTCTCCCGCTATTGTCCTTTGTTTGATAAGGACCGAATCTCACTCCAATTAGTTGTCCAATCACGACCAATTTTTGGGGGGGGGTTAGCAAACTTCTTGATCATGCCCCTATTTTTGCATCCAAATCGAGAATATATACCACAAAAATCAGGGCACCTACTACTGAGCCGTGCGGGATACCATTGGAGACCTCCTTCCAGTCACTAATACACGGGATTACAATTACCCTTTGCTTTCTGCCACTGATTCAATTTTACATCCAAAGTGTTAAATTTTCCTGTCTCTCAAGGGATTTACTCTTTTAACCAATCTTCCATTTGGGACTTTGTCAAAAATAGACGAACGAGAGAATGGAATTTGAACCCATGCGTGCAGATTACAAGAGATTAGCATCTCATCACTTTAGGCTCTCTGTTATCTCCGCATTATTACCTAAGTATTCAGACAGAATGAAACTTATTGCTGCATACAATACCTTAGAATGACAGATACTGGTTAAATCCATCGCTCACACACAGAATCAGAGACTGATAGACACAGAATGTTTCCCACATTCATATCCTGTGCAAATATTGCCAGAGCCAAAACGAATCACACACTCAGACACCACTACTCGAGACTGACAGATGAGAAATGAATCTCACACTCACATCCAATTCCAGAAACTGACAGGTACACACTGTATTTCGGACAGAGAGTGGCAGAAGCAGAATGTATCCCACGCCCACACACAGAACCAGAGACTGTTAGAAACAGCATTAATCCACCACACACACAATATGCCAGAGACATACATTTGCAGAATTAAACCAACACACGTACAGAGTGCCATAGGGTGACAGGGACAGAGCGACAGCATTCATCCAACACACATACAGTGCCGGAGACTAACAGTTACAGAATTATTCCACCAGAGAGTGACAGACACGGAATTAATACAAAACATACACACTATGCCAGAGAGTGACAGACAGAAAATTAATTTGACACAAAATAATGAAGACTGTTTGATAAGAACTGAATCTCACTCCCATGTGCAGGACAACTAATTTCACACAAAAGTGTAACCAGTGTAACAATATGTAATTAGAGCTCGCCTTCACTCCGGGTATTTCTAAGTCGGAGACGTCCAATGGAAGCTGAACAATGTAATGTCAGTTGTGCCCCTCCATGATCTGTAAACCTTGCTGTACAGCAGAATGCTGATCTCTATTTGCAGGAAGTCTGAACTGCAAGATAGCGGAGTGAATTCACACAGTCAGTCAGGACTAAATAATCAGGCAATGTGAGGAAATAGTTTCTGCCTCGAACTTCTCCTTTCATATTGCTTCACATCTTTTATACTGGAGAATAAATCAATCGATTCTTTATAAAATGTTGTCCCTGTATTATTTCGCTACTTGTAAATATGCTCTGTTATACTTTACTCCACATTGAAAAGTATTTCTGTCTGATTTCTCAGGATACTCTTTACATCACTTCAAATAAACAGAACACAAATACATAAAGAACTGAGCACAACGGTGTTGCTCTTATTGAATTATGAAACATTCCCTCTGGGAGGGAGTGGATATTTAAATAAGGAACGAGAAGCAGCGGATGGAAAAAGATGCTGAGGGACAATGGATTTTGCTGAATCCATGTATTTCTATCTTTGTTTCACTTCACAGTTCCAGTCAGCTAAGAAATATTAATAAAAAGCTGGAAGATCCGAGTTAAACTTATCGTGACGCGGGAAAGAAAGCAACGTAAAAGATGTTCTTCGTTTGGACACGGTATCGATTCAAACAAGATTAGGTTCCATTCAAATCTTGGAGTTTCGGATGGAAAGACATCAAACACTTCGAATTTGTGATGCCGGGAATGAAACCCGGGTCACCGGCTGAAAATGGCAGTTATGCTCATCGCTGTACCACCATTACCTGCATCAGTTTGTCAATAGAGTGGCTCTGTGCTGTTCGAGACTGAATCTCTGCTCTTGAATTTTGACAACTAGATTCCTACTGAATCGAGAAAGTCCTAAACGTCCGTCGTTGAAGACACTGCTGGAATGGCATCTTATTTCAGCCCAGGAAGCATTTCACAGCCCTGACAGGTGGATTGAAGTGGAACTTTATGGGATTGAGAAGGAGGTTTCAGAAGATTTTCAGAAAGCTTTTGATAAAGTCCACCACAGGAGCTTGTTTAGCAAAATTAAACCACATCAGGTAGGAGGTAATATACTGGTATGGTTTAAGGATTGGTTAACAGGCAGAAAGCAGAGAGTAGTAATAAACGGGTCATGCTCACGTTGGCAGGCTGTGAATAGTGTGGTACCGCAGAGATCAGTGCTTGGGCCCAAGCTGCTCACAGTTTTTATCAATGATTTGGATGTGAGGACTCAATGTAATATTTCCAAGTTCATGGATCACAGAAAACCGGGTGGAAATGTGTGTTGTGAGGGAGATGCAAAGCGGTTCAAAGGGTTTTTCTACAGACTTAATGAGTGGGCAAGAACATGGCAGATGGAATATAATGTGACACAATGTGAGGTTATCCACTTTGGTAGGAGGAATAGATGTGAAGAGCATTCCTTATATGGTAAGAGATTAGGCAGTGTAGGTGCACAAAGGAAACTGGATGTCCCTGTCAGTAAGTCACTCAAAATTATCTTGTAGGTGCAGCAAGCAATTAGGAAGGCTAATGGCACGTTAGCCTTTAATGCAAGAGGATTTGAGTACAGGAGTAGTGAAGTCTTGTTTCAATTGTATAGAATCTTGTTTCGACTGCATTAGAGTACTGGATGCCATTTTGGTCCCTTTGCCTTAGGAAGTATATTATTGCCCTGGAGGGAGTGCAAAAAATGTTCACCAGACTTACTCCTGGGATGATGGGACTGTCCTATGAAGAGAGATTGGGGAAATTCGGCCTGTAGTGTCTTGGGATTTGAAGAATCAGAACTCACCTCATTGAAACTACAAAATACTGAAAGGGATAAACTGGGTAGATGCAGCTATGTTGTTTCCCCTGGTTGGGAAGACTAGAGCCAGGGGACGCAATTTCAAAATAAGGAGGAAGCTACTTAGGAGAGAGATGAGGAGACATTTCTTTACTCAGAGGGTTGTGAATCTTTTAATTCTCTACCCCAGAGTACTGTAGAAGGTCCGACATTGAGTGTGTTTAAAGGAGAGATCGACAGATTTCTAAATACAAATGACATAAGGGGATATGAGGATAGTGCGAGTAAAAGGCACTGAACTGGATGATTACCCATGATCATATTGAATGGTGGGGCATCCTCGATGAGCTAAATGACCAACTCCTGCTCCAATATTCCTCTCTGGTTAATTCTGTCTCTGATCCAATTTGATGGTGGTAAATAATACTCATCAACAGGAAGGAACACAAATCACAGGTCAGGGCAATCACACGTGAGAGGGAATCCCCAGAGAAGAAGGGCGCTCTTCAGCGACAGACTGGTTACTTTTCCCGGTGTATCTTCACACAGTGAGTGTCTTTTTCAGTGGAAACCGCGGCTGGAGGGAGTCTTTGGGAAATGAACTTTCTGGTTGTAGAGGATGTTTGCAAATTATGACAAGGGTTGAATATTTTTGGGTAACTGAAGATAAGGCATGGTGACAGCACTTCCAATTACCCAACCATAATGAAAACAGGAAATGCTGGAATTGATGATCTGCTCTGCCAACACATGTAGAGAGAGAAACCCATTGAAACGTTCATGTCGATGGCCCTTCTCCAGCATTTCGGTGAGCTCCAAGTAATAGGTATTGTTCTGATTACACGCAGGGCCTTGGCTGTGCTTGCTTTTTTTACGGGATATGTGGGACATTCTTTGTTGAGTCTGGCTCAGTTTCCTCCCTCACCTCTTCTTCCAGTACATCGATGACTGTATCAGTGACACTTCCTGCGCTCGCCCTGAACTGGAGAATTTCAAACACATTGCCTCCAATTTTTACCCTTCATTCACCATCAGATGGTCCATCCCGACCTTTCTCTTGCCTTCCCTTACTCGACGCCGTTTCTGGGGAAATTGGAAAATCTGGGAAAATCAATATTCACTGTAAGTCCACAGACTCTCAATACTGCCTGGACTACTCTTCCTCACACCCCAATTATTGCAAGGATTCCTTTCCATTCTCCCATGTTCTCCATCTCCATCACATCTATTCTGATGATGTAATCTTCCATTCTAGCCATTTCAATATGTCTTCCTCTCTCATCAGCTGACAATTCCACCACACTGTTGTTGGCAGGGCCCTCCACCATGTATGACCTATTTCACACACTTCTGCTCTCACCCCTTTCCCTCCGTCCTAGACGCATAATAGGGTTCCCCTTGTCCTCACCTTCCACCACAGCCAATTTTATATACAACGGATAATCCTCTGCCATTTCCACCACCTCCAATGTGATGTCACCACCAAACATATTTTCCCCTCCACTCCTCTCTGCGATACCCCCAGGCACCCCACATACATCCCCCTTTCCTATAGCGCCTTTCCATGCAAGCACGGGATATGCAACACCTTCCTATTTCCCTCCTCCCTTCCTACAGTCCAAAGCCCAAACACCCCTTTCAAGTGAAATAACGAATGCTTGCCCTACCTTCAATTTAGTATACTGCATTCGCTGTTCATATGTGGTCTCCTCTATACTGGGAAGAATAAATGCAAACTTGCTGATCACCTTGGGGAACACATCTGTTCATTCTGCAACGCAATCCCGAGCTTCCTGAAGTTGTTGTTATAATTGTCCGCCTTGCACCCATTCTGATCTTTCTGTCCTTGACCTGTTGCAGTGTTCCAATGAAGCTGAACACAAGTTCGAGGAACAGCACTTCCTCTTTCGTCTGCACAGTTTACAGCCTTCTGGACTCAATATTGTGTTCAATAATTTTAGATCAGAACATCTGCCCTCATTTTAATATTTGTTCGTGTCTTCCTGGTTTGATTTTATTCTGTTCTCCCCAGCGCAACTCACTTGACTTTTTTAATCCCTTCACTTTGTGCTCGGACAGCTGATATCCTGTCACTTATACCTCATCCAGACGCATCTGTTTCTTTACTTGCATTTGTATCAGGAAAACTTTACTCATTTAATCTCTCGTGTCCTCCATCATATTACAGGCCTTC
The DNA here is from genome assembly GCF_036365525.1 of Heterodontus francisci. Lineage (NCBI taxonomy): Eukaryota > Metazoa > Chordata > Chondrichthyes > Heterodontiformes > Heterodontidae > Heterodontus > Heterodontus francisci. The sequence continues at coordinate 21,901,473 of NC_090415.1, forward strand.
GCTTCTGTTCGTCTTCGCCCCTCCACGCTTTCACTTGATCAAATCATTTCTCACCTTTGCCGGTTCAGATCAGTTCATCAGCCACCTCTCCACAGATGCTGGCTGTTCTGCTGGGGGAATATATGCCTGGTTTTATTGGTAATGTATCTCAATGCAAGAATACATGCTTGGCATTGCTAAATCCGGGACTGCATTTCCTGCAGTGATATGAATTTTGAATACCACAATGACGAAGTTTTTCTGCAAGCCAGGAAAATAATCCAACCCTTTTTTAGTCTTAGAAACAAACATGACCCTCGCCTGGGATGGGAAACCTCACGCCCCAGTGCAATGGCTTCCAAACACAGCTCTTCAAGGTATTCTGGTCGGAGACGATCTTTCAACACAGCGTCTCCATCTGTGGCATGTCCTGCCTGTATCTTCGGTGAAATGAGTTTCAACACTTTCTGGGCGGCCAGTATTGGAGCAGAAATGAAGTTGAGTAGCTCATTGAATTGTATGGAAAAAAACATTTATTTTGTTCCTTTTGCGTTTCTCTCTTCCATTCATTCTGTTTTATCTGGTCATTCACCAATTTCTGCGCTCAAATTGGCTGTTTCGTTTCCTACATTACAACAGCGACGACACTACAAAACCACTCCATTGACTCTTTCTCACTTGTTCAATGACTGTCTTTCTCTCTTTCTGCTGTCTTCCTGCCCCTCTCCCTGAATCTGCATTTCTCTCTCTCAGCAACAGTAGTTCATCTGCTGATCTCTGCAACAATACAGTTCACAGCAACCTCCGATTGAGTGTGTCTGATGGATGCTGGTGCAATGTGGAACTAAACAGCAGGCCCATCTCTGGTATCAGTTTGATGTCTCTGTCATTCATCTTCACTGTGAGATTGGATTGCAGTCTGCAATTAACTTCTACTGCAGACTTGCTTGGGGTAAGTTTCAAAGTAAAGGGGAATAAAAACTCAGTAAATTGAAGCCAAAGTGGACAATTGTGTGCACATGGGAATACTTGGCTGCTGGTTACATGGAATTACAGAAAATATACAGAACATAAATAGGCAATTCGGCCCAATCAGTCCTTGCAAGCCTTTACGCTCCACTCGAGCAACCTCCCATCCTTCCTCATCTAATTCTGTCATCATATCCTCTATTGCCTTCTTCCTTATGTGCTTATCTAGCTTCTCATTAAATGCATCTATACTACTCACCTCAAACCACTCCCTGTTGTAGCGAGTTCCACATACTGCCTACTCTCTGAGTAATGCAGTTTCTCCTGAATTCCCTCATTGGATTTCGTGGTGACTACCTTACATTGATGTCCCCTCGATTTGCTCCACCTCACAAGTTGAAACGTTCTCTTTTGTTTCCTACTCTACCAAAACTTACCTGAATTTTAAAATCTCCTACTCTTTCACCGTTTAGTTTTTCTTCTCAAGAGGAACTGCAGGCTCTTCATTCTCTCGTGGTACATATAGCCTCACAGTACTGGTAGCCATGTAACTTATTTGCGCCAGTTTTTGATATAATTTTCTATAATATGGGGATGAGAGTTCATCACAGTGCTCCAAGTGAGGTCTAACCAAGGGACATGGAGACTGGAACTCACCACGGTGCTCCACGTGAGGTCTAACAAAATGTTATGGAGACTGGAACTAGGAACAATGCTCCATATTTGGTATTAGCAAGGGATACAGAGAGCCGAACTGCCCACAGAGCACCAAATGTGGCATAACAAAGGTGAGTAGAGACCAGAAATGTATACAATACTCCAAGTGTGGTGTAAGCAATGTTTGATACAGAGTTAGATTAACCTCTCCAATTTTCAATGTCATCCCTCTCGAAATAAACTCCAGTGCGTGGTTTGCCTTTGTTATGGCCTTGTTAATCTACATCACAACTTTGAGTTATTTGTGGATTTGTTCTCCCACATCCCTTTGCTCTTCTAACCCATTTACATTCTTATTGTGCAAGTAATATGCAATCTCTTTATTGTTCTTACGAAAATATAATTCACACTTAGCCATTTTGAAATATATTTGCAAATTGCGTGCCATTTCCAAATTTGTTAATGTCTTCCTTTAATTTGTTGCAGCCCTTATCAATGTTGAATATGTGTACATTCATGATGTTGGGAATTGTGTTTTTGATTCCATCGTCTAAATTGCTGATATCAATTACGGTCTCTGAACTGATGCTTGCAGAACATCACTTCTCTCTTGTTGGCATGAGAGAAACACTAGTACCGTGTCAATTGTGAAATAGTAACGCTTTTATTGAGAAAATGAAAGAGCAGTATTGTTGTAGAATGAAACGTACAATGTTTTATAAAATTATTAAACATCTTAAATTCAGATAACAGTAACAACGCACCCCCATCAACAAACACAAGAAACATTCACCTATCATATTGCCATTCGAGTTGCGCCTTTAGTTTCTGGGTGTTAAGCATCACCTGGCCTCAGGACAGAGCGGAAAATATGGCAGATTAATCCGGGTGGGTGAGTGACAATCCCACAGTTATTATGGCATGGGCCAGTATTAGTATCAATGGAAGGGACTCACTTGTGTTCCATTAGGGCTGCATGGTCCTCCTCGCCAGGTTTTCCTTCTGTCTCTCGGCCCTGGTTGAACTTAACATTCAGGAGGTAAATAATAAATCTGCTTCCTTTAATACCAATTTATAAGAGGAAAATTCACGTTCTAGTGTGGAAATGTCACAGTAAAGGAGGGGGAATGATGATCAAGCATTTTCCTCATTTATTTTAAATATCTCACGTCTGCTGTCTTTAAAGTGCTGGCTTATTAAGCAGGTTCCATTAACCAGAAAGACCGTTTCTACTCTCTTACCACAAGGTGAACGCTGTTATCCTTTGCGAAATTGCGGAACTCCACCCCATTCACCAGATTAACCAACTGCTCAAATATTCGGATTGGAGGCTGAGCTTGCGTTTATCTCCCGAGTTATGCAGAAGCAGTGATGCAGCTATAATGTGCAGGGAAGCCGAAAGCGTCATAGTAATGTCACTGAACTAGTGAGGAAGAGGCCCAGGCTAATGCCCAGGGGCACAGGTTCAAATCCCACCATAACAGCTGCTGGAATTCAAATTCAATTTATTAATAAATCCATGAGACTGTCGCATTTTGTAGTCAAATCCATCTGGTTCAGTCCTGTCATCCAGGGAAGGCCGTTCTTACTTTTTCTGGCCTACATGTGACCCCAGACCCACAGCAACGTGGTTGACTATCCTCTGAAATGGCATACCCTACCACACAGATGCTAAGGACAATTAGGGATGAGCAAGAAATGCTGGCCTTACCATTGATGCCCATATCCCGACAAAGAATTTACATTAATCTCGAGGAGGTTGCGAATAAAAAGGGGTGGAAGTTATACTTCAGTCGTATGCTGGCATAGCAATACCCTCGCTGGAGTATCGGTGTTCAGTTCTGGTCAGCATATCTCAGGAAGGATTCATCAGCCTTCGAATGTGTGCAGATTGACCGGAATAATACCGGTCTCAGAGGGTTACATTCTGAGGACAAGTTAGGCTTGTGTGTAGAACATTGATGGGAATCAGATGGACGCAGTTCTAATGTTAAAGCAATTCGAGAATATTAGGTTTGACAGGCTGAATGGCATACTCGCGTTTTTTGAAAGGTGGTTCACCTGACATGTGACAGTAACTCCGTAACATGTGGGGCAGGACGTCTCTTGTAGATTCTATTTCTCAAGATGGCTGTTTGCAAACACACAGTCTCTCTGGATAATATTGAAATGGGTGAAATGCTAATAATATTCGTGTTGCTTAGCAATAGATTTATTGTCGATGGAGTGCACCATGTGCCCAGCAGGCCTGCAAACGCTTTTCAGCTTCAACTGTTGCATAGATTGTGGAGCCCTCACTGAGGATTTGGCCGGTCTCTGGCTGACCCTGAAATGAATGGTGAAATTGGTCAGAAAAATCAACGCACTGTCTTCAAATATGGCACAGTGAAATTCTCTCAGCAGATGAACGACGGTAGAGGGAGGCAAAAATTCAACAGTGCCGTTGTTGCAGTGCGCAGTTGTTAATGCAAATCATTGCTGATGCTAGAAAGCTTTTACAATCTGCCAGTGGTTACATTTCTTGCTGAAGTTATCAGCTCAGAGCAATTCTATTTGGATACAAAACCAAAGAGGCATTCAGCAAAAGTAGCAAGGAAACAGGACGTGCTGAAAAATGGGAGTAATTTTCCACCTGAATCGAGGTGAGAAGTGATCGTGCGCCCACCTCATTAATTTCAATAGGAATCAGGGTGAATATATTTGGACGGCCAGTTTTATGCCCTCTGGCCAAGTCCAAACTTCCAGGTCATATTGCTAACAGCATTTGAAAACGAAAGGAGTAACTTAATATTCTAGTTGGCATGCAAAGGTCTCTGGAGTAGGAAATGGAAACCTCAAGCTGTTCATTAAGTAAAATAGAAAATTGCCTTCTTTGAGTAATAATGTTCTTCACATTTTACATATAAACCAACAGTGAAACAGAAACCACTGTACTCTGCATAGATCCGGTCATACAGAAAATCAATGGGAACTTGCCCCATTTCACCATCATCAGTGTGCGAACAATGAAACTGAACATGAGGTTATGGAAGAGGAAGGGTGGGGAGGGGTGGAGGGAATCTATAACCTATAAATCCGGGAGCTGATCCCATTTAGATGTTCAAATTGCCGTCTCTCCATGCAGGCTCTTTGTTGTTATTGAGACTCTCCTCTCAAAACAATCCGACAGAAACATGGGAGGAAGGAGGGAGACGGTGTGTTTGCTGGGACCTTGCAGAATTAATTTCAGCCAGCAAAGGTTTGTCTAACCGGAGTGAAACCCGCTGGTCAATGAGAACAATACCGAATGGTGATCTTCATCGTTTCATTCTAAACAAGAGAGACACGGACCTGCCGTTATTATACCGGACACACAAACACAGTGATAATAGAGGAGATCGTAGAGTTTCAGCTCCCGGTTGTTCGATCTTCTCATGTACACAGTCTTTGCTGTGAATCTCTGGGGTTAGTTGCTGATGTCTAGGCCTGTATCCCTTAAACACATGGAACTAGGAGAGCCTTGCACTCCCTGTTGAAAGATTGATGGACAGGAATTTTTCCAGCCTTTGGCCCAGTCGATCATAACCCGCTGTTCAAACATAATATTATTCAAACAATTAATGAGACATTCTGTTCACTACTCAGGCCTTGAACTCGGTTTGAGCAGACCAACTACTGAAAGATTCAGCATCTTTCAAGATATCGCAGCCAGAGCTGGATAGAGGGACTCAGGGTCTAATTCTGCACACACACAACAGAAGGAGTGACAGTCACACAGGGATGGGAACTGGTATCGTTTCTGTCGCCTACTTACCCAACAGGCAGAGTTAGAAACTGATTAAACATCCAACCCACTGCGATTCAGTACTGGAGAAGTACAGAGGCTCTTCCACTCCATCCTTCCCTCCCATAGACTCGACAGATTATTTTACTCTGAGGTTTTATCGGTGACTGTTGGATCAGTGTTCGAAATCTTCAAACTGCAGTGACATTCCCTACTAATAACTATATAGGTTTGACTGTCTGAAATAACTATAGGCCTGACTGTCTGACTTCAGTGGTGGGGAAATTATTAGAATCAATTCTGAAGGATAGTGTAACCTTCTTCAAAAGGCATAGATTAATCAGCAATAGTCCGCATGGATTTGTTAAGTGAAGGTCGTGTCTTACGAACTTTATTGAGTTTTTTGAGGAAGCAAAAAGGAAGCTTGATGAGGGTCGAGCAGTGGATGTCGCCGACATCGATTTTGGTAAGGCATTTGATAAGGTTCCACATAGCAGACTGGTCAGAAAAGTAAAAGCCCAAGGGATACAGTGAATGTGATGAGTTGGATCCAAAATTGGCTCAGTGACAGGAAATAAACGATAGTGGTCGACAAATGTTTTTTTTGTGACTGGAAGCTGGTTTCCAGTGGCATTACACAGGCCCCAGTGTTGGGACCCTTTCTATTTGTGGTATTCATTAATGTTTAGACTTAAGTGTGGGAAGCATGAATGGAAAATTTGCAAATGACACAAAAATTGGCCATACAGTTGATAGTGAAGAGGAATACCATAGACTCTGGAATGATATCAATGGTTTGGTTAAGTGGGAGAGAAAGTGACAGATGAAATTCAATCCAAAAAGGTGTGAGGTAATCCATTTGGGGAGGACTAGCAATGCAAGGGAATACGCAATAAACAGGAGGATATTGGGAGGAGTAGAAAAAATGAGAGTCTTTGGAGTGCATGTCCACAGGTCCCTGAAGGTGTCGGGACAGGTAGAGTGGTGAAGAAGGCATATGAAATGAACCTTTATTGACCAAGGTGTATCGTACAAAAGCAGGGATGTAATTCTGGAACTGTATCCAATGCTCGTTAGACCACAGCTGGAGCATTGTGTACAGTTCTGGTCACAACATTACAGGAAGGACATAATTGCTCTGGAGAGAGCATAGTGGACGTTTACAAGAACGTTGCCAGGGTCTGAAAGTTGCACCTATGAGGAAAGATTGGATAGGCTTGTGTTGATTTCCTTAGATCAGAAGAGGCTGAGGTGTGACTTAATTGAGGTGCACAAAATTATGAGGTGCCTCGATAGAGTAAACTGGAAGGACCTGTTTCCCCTAGCAGAGATGTCAATTACAGGGGCACAGATTTAAGGTGATTGGTAGAAGGATTAGAGCGGGCATGAGGAAAAGCTTTTTCACCCAGAGGGTGGTGGGTGTCTGGAATTCACTGCCAGGAATTGTAGTGGAGGCAGAAACCCTCAGCTCCTTTAACAGGTACCCGGACCTATACCTGAAGTGCTGTAACCAGCCAGCCTACAGACCAGATGCTGGAAGGTGGGATTAGAATGGGCGGCTATTTTCTTTTCCAGCTGGCACAGACATGATAGGCTGAATGGCTTCTTGCTGTTCCGTACCTTTTCCATGCGTTTTACGGTCTGTCAGCCCAGTAATATAACCCTATTGCCAACAAGCACGTATCCAGGGAATTGGAGCAGAATAGTGACCCATTAGAGAGTCACAGTGTGTACTGTGTCAGACATGGGCCAGATTCACACACTTACAAACCTGTCGCACCCTTTCTTGGTTAGGGACTTGCCCCAGTGACAATCCGGGAGATGGCCAATTATAGATAGTGAGGAGAGATTCCTTCTCTCAGAGGGTTATGCGACTTTAGAATTTTCTGCCTCAGGTGGCGGAGGCTCTATCTCGCCCTCTCTCTGTTTCTCCCTCTCTCTCCCTTTCTCTTTGTCTGTCTCTCCGTCTATCTCTATCACTCCCCATATCTCTCTTAGACTCTCCCTCTGTCTCTCCATCTGACTCTCTCTCTATCACTCCCTAGATCTCGCTCCGTCTCTCCCACTCACTCTCCCTCTGACTCACCCTCTGTCTCACACTCTGTCTCTGTCACTCTCTTTTCATCTCTCTCCCTTCCTCTGTCCCTGGACAGCAATGCTTTGAGCCATTTCTTGGTTAATTTTGAACCTGTACTTCTTGCCCTTGTTTGGAATGTCACTGCAGTTCGAAAATATCAAACACTGATCCAACAGTCACCCCTAAAACATTCACAGTGAACCCTATCACCGGACTGAGAGATAATGTGGATGAGGGGATTATTCTCCTGCTCCATTTAACAAGTTGTTCAGTTTATTACCCAATGTATTCCTGATATTGAGGTCATCAATTAACTATAACTTTATTCCAGCCAGGGAGAGACAGAGCGGGGGGAGAAGGAATGCGACCGAGTGGCTTCCTGATGCTTCTATTTCATATGTTCGTATGTTTGTTTGCATGTTGAAAGCTATTAAATGGTTGCTGAGAAACCAAAATGTCCTGCCAGAGAGAATGACAGAAGCAGAGTCTATAATAACTTTAAAAAGAGGAAGACCTTTAAAGGTTTAACAGAAGGAAGTGCAAACGGCTATTTACCATGTTTGCTATTTGAGAAGCTGAGATTGTTCTCCTCATAGCAGAGAAGTTTAAGAGGGAGATTGACCAGAATGGTCCCAGGGATGAGGACCTTCAGTTAATGTGGAGAGTCTGGAGAAGCTGGGATTGTTCTCCTTAGAGCAGTGAAGGTTGCATTTGAACATGCTACACTGTATGTTCCAATGCATTCTGTACTAAGATCCACAGACGGAAGTTACGTGGATTATATCGAGGCAAATAAAGCGAAATGGTTTTACAGGGTGAAGTCAAATCATTACATTACATCTTGCAGGACGGGAATTAGGGCTGTGACGTGGGCAAGAGGGTAATCATTTTAACGTGTGAACAAAAAACTTAAATCTGGTGTTCGGAAAAAAAAGCCAAGGAATTGAAAGTTTGCAGATTCGAGTGCTACCTGCTGCAACATTGAATTAGTACAGCAAACTCCGATGATAAAAAGCACTCACATGGGGAATATTAACCTAACGAGACTGGCAGCAAACAGGGGTGAATGGGACTAGCCCAATGTTCCTTCTTAAATCTTATTTCTCGTTAATCAGACTGGCAAGTCCAGGGGTTTGCTCACTTCATCTTCAGTTGTATCAGGTCTGCACACGACAGTGCTGGTTACTTGCTTACAGCGGGGCAGGAAATGCCCTTAAGTCTAGCGAAGCACTGAAATGTTAAGGCAATTCGTCCTTTGTAGGTTAGAGACTGTCTGTAATGCCTGAGATTAAACTGTTTAGGGAGGAAGGAACCTCCTTAGGCAGTTCTGTTCGTGCACCACAATTCTTTTCTATTTGCTACTACCCTCTTGCTATATCTCTGCTCTGCTGCCTCTGTTGCTTAGATCATTAGAACATACAAATTAGGAGCATTAACCCAGCCTAATCCCACCTTCCAGCATTCGGGCCGTAACCCTGCAGGTTACTGCACTTGAACTGCATATCCAGACTCCTTTTAAATGAGTTGAGGGGTTCTGCCTCTACTGTTCTCGACACTTCCGCTACTGGAAAGCGTTTCTCTCCATCTCCTCACTCCAGAGCCTTCATGGTTTTGCATATCTCTAGCAAATCAACTCTCAACCTTCTCTTCTGTAACGAGAACAACGCCAGATTCTCTATGTATCTGCACCCTCCCGAAAGCCTTCACATCCTTCCTATTGTGCAGTGCCCAGAATTGGAGATAATACTCCAGTTGAGGCTGAACCAGTATTTTATACATGTTCATTGTAAATTCCTAATTGCTTCAATCATTCATCAATTGTTTCATTGGATATTGAATTAGTACCTGGGAGCAGGGAAATGTTTCATTAATTACAGATAGTGGCTATGATTACTGGGTCAAAACGGCATATGAGTGGAGAGAGCATCCTACTCTCTCCAGAGACATTGACTGACTCGCCGCATGCATTTAGCATAAGACTGTTCTCAGCTGGCCCATGAAGTGCCTCTGTTCAGTTCAGGACTGAAACTCTGCCATTGAATTTCTCCTGCTCAATGGAGAATGTCCGAAAACATAGGCCCCTCAACAGACGACTGAATAGGCCTTTTATTTCACCCCAAGAGTCATTTCATAGCACTGGCCAGGGGGATTGAAGCAGCATCCGATAGGGCTTGGAAGGAGGTTTGAGAGGAGCTGAATAAGGAGGGAAAAATCCAGCAAGACCTGGGACGGAATCGACATTTAAATCAGGAATATTGATTCAACAGAGAGGAAAAATTATTTCAGCAAATCAGTGTCTTTCACTGTATCTGTTTAATTCTCTCGCTGATCCAATCTGATGGTGGTAATTGATAATTATCAACAGGAATGGAAATGGATCACAGATCAGGGTAATCACTGTGTGAGGGAATGCCCTGAGGACAAGGGCACAGTCTGATCGACAGACCACTGACTTTTCTCGGTGAGACTTCACACAGTGTGTCACTATTTCAGTGAATCGCTGCTGCACTGAGTTTTTGGGAATTGCAGTTGCTGATTACACAGAGGATGTTAGTGAATGGTGGCAAAAGTTGAATGCCATTGGGTAATTAAAGACAAGGCACGGTGACATCAATTCCCAGTTACCCAATCAGAATGAATATAGAAATTGGTGGGAATTGCTCATCAACTCTGGCAGCAACTGTAGAAATAGAGAAACCCAGTGACCAGATCAGGACCATAGCCCTTCGCCAGCATTTTCTGTGAGCTCCAAGTTATCGGTGTTGCTATTGGTACCCAAAAGGGTCCTCACTATGCCTTCCTTGCTATGGGATGTGTGGAACATTCCTTGCTTAGTCCGGCTCAGTCCCCTTCTCTCACCCCTTCTTTCGGTACATTGATGACTGTCCCGGTGCCTCTTCCTGCTCTCGTCCTGAGCTGGAAAATTTCAGTCAATTGGTCTCCTATTTCTGCCCTTCTCTCACACTCACATGGTCCATCTCGGGCGCTTCCCTTCCTCGAATTCTGTCTCTCCGTTTCTGGGGAAATCCTATCAACCAGTGTTCGTTATAAACCAATAGCCATTCACAGCTACAGGGACTATTCGTTCTCAACTCCACTTCCTGCAAGGACTCCATTCCATTCTCCTAAATTTCTCCATCTCCATCGCATTTGTTCTGATGATCCAGCCTTCCATACTGGCCCTTCTGAAATGTCTTCCTTTCTCATCACCGAAGATTACCTCACACTGTGCTTGGCAGGACCCTCAACTGTGTCTGAATTATTTCACACACTTGTGCACTTACCCCTTCCCCTCCCTCCAAGAATCGCAATAGGACTCCCATTTTCATCACCTTACATCCCACCAGCCGCCATATTCAACAGATCATCCTCTGCCTTCCCTCCACCTTCGGCGTGATGCCACCACGAATCACATCAACCCCTCCACTCATGTTGCTGCATTCTGTCACGTGCTTGCTCAGGAGTCTCGCTGCAGTTTCTGCCCCCTCTAACTTTCTCCATCTGCTGGTGTCCCTGTTTGACTGCAATTCTGTCCCCCTCTCATCATCTCCATCTGCTGGCGTCCCAGTCTCACGGCATTTACTGGCCACCTCTCACCAACTCCATCTGATGGTAATCCTGTCTCACTGCTGTTATACCCCTCTCACCATCTCCATCTGATGGTATCCCTGCCTCACTGACGTTATGCCACGCTTGCCATCTCCACCTGCTGGTGTCCCTGTCTCACTGCAGTTACTGTCCCTCTCATCATCTCCATCTGCTGCTGCCCCCATCTCACTGCAGTTACTTCCCCCTCTCACCATCTCCATCTGCTTGTGTACCTGTCTCACTGCAGTTGTTTTTCCCTATCACCATCTCCATCTGCTTGTGTCCCTGTCTCACTGCTGTTGTTTTTCCCTATCGCCATCTCCATCTGCTTGTGTCCCTGTCTCACTGCAGTTGTTTTTCCCGATCACCATCTCCATTTGCTTGTGTCCCTGTCTCACTGCAGTTGTTTTTCCCTATTACCATCTCCATCTGCTGGTGTCCTTGTCTCACTGCAGTTGTCTTTCCCTATCACCATCTCCAGCTGCTCGTGCCCTGGCTCACTGCAGTTACTACCCACCTCTCAACATCTCATTCTGCCGGTATACCTGTCTCCCTGCATTTATTGCTGCTCTCACCATCTCCATTTGCTGGTGTCCCTGCCTCACTGCAGTTACTGCCCCTCTCATCATTTCCATCTGCTAGTGACTCTTTCTCACTGTAGTTACAGTCCCGTTCACCATCTCAAACTGATGTCCCTTTCTCACTGCAGTTACCATCCCTTCTCACCATCTCCAGCTACTTGTGCCCCTCTCTTAATGCAGTTCCTTTCCCCTTTCAACATCTCCATCATCTGGTGTCCCTGTCTCACTGAAGTTACTGTCCCCTCTCACCATCTCCATCTGCTGGCCTCCATGTCTCACTGCAGTTGTTGTCCCCATCTCACCATCTCCATCTGCTAGTGTTCCTGTCTCACTGCTTTTGCTGTCCCCTATCACCATCTAAAGCTTCCTGCCTCCCCATCTCACGACATTTAGTATCCTTGGTTCAGCATCTACATTTGCTTGTGTCCCTGTTTCACTGCAGTTACTGTGCCATTTCACCTGCTCTATCTGCTGGTGTCCCTTTCCCACTGCAGTTACATACCCTCTCAACATCTCCATCTGGCGGTGTCTCTGCTTCATTGCAATTACTGATCCTCTCACCATCTCCATCTGCTTCTGTCCCTGTCTGACTGCAGTTTCTGTCCCCCTCTCACCATCACCATCTGCTGGTATCCCTCTTTGACTGCAGTTACTGTACCCCCTCTCATCATCACCATCTGCTGGTGTCCCTGTCTGAGTGCAGTTACTGCCCCTCTCACCAACTCATAATCACTGTGATTTGCAGCTTTATCCATTTTGCTGTGGGTCCAGGGTGGGTATTGTTGAAGTCCATCTAAGCTTTGCTATTTCACCCTTTTTGAGAAACAAATTATGAATATTCTGCAGAACAAGTCCCGCCTCAATAGGTCAGATTATCAATAAAATATAATTTCAGAATCAGATTTACAAACATTTCAGTGCTCAATGCTGTGAATAAAAAATGCACTTTCTGTCCTGAGGGAGTGTAGGGAATGGAATATGAAATTGCATTTAGTTCAATTGTTTGGAATCCTTCAGGTTCTTCTATGGTTTCACTAATTTCACAATTAAATTGAGAGGGTATTTCAGCGCCTTCTTCAGCTCCTGTCTGAATTTAGTCTGGGTCACAGTGTAAATACATGTGTTGTTGCAGGAACTGAGAATCTGCAACATCTTTGCCGTTTGTTCTGTGATAAACAGAGGGTCAGTGTGTGCGTAATGGTGCTGAATATCTGCAATTTGCCGATATATGACAAACACAAACACTGTCATCCATAAAAGTAGAAAACTGCCGGATATACTGAACAGTAAAATAATTGATTTTCTGCGATTCTCCATCTCTGGGTCCTTGCGACTCTTTCCATTGCTGTGGCCCTGGAATCCCCTGCGGACTTTACTGGAGACTGAAATCCGTCTGACAGTCAGAAAATTAAGCAGCAAAATCAGGAACACCGGGACAGAGGGGGTTAAAATGAGGTGAAACAATTCAAATGCCCCCCATGAGGGGTAAGTAAAGAAGCTTGGTTTAGGAACACAATCCATGGGAACATTCTCAGTAATGTAACTTTGTTCTTGTGTAAAGTACCAGGGGACAGACTCGAAACATCCCAGCACACTCACTGTTCCGATAACCACAGCCGCCGTTTTATCACTGCAATATTTTGTTTTCAGCTTCTCACAACAAATGGCCACAAATCGATCAAAGGTGAAAGCGACTGTGAGCCAGACAGAAACCACTGTGGCTGCATTAAACAGAGCGAAAATGAGAGAACACATAGGAGTAATTCTCAGGAAAGAACTTCTGAAATAAATTGCAACTATCCAAGTCAATATAGGACCAGTGATAACCACCAGGAGATCAGCCACTGCCATTCCCACCAGGTAGACAGTGATACATTTGGAGAGACCGCACTTTCCTCGGGAATGAATAAAAATCGCGACCAAGTTAACTGGAAGAGAGAGAAAAGGAAGCAGAGAAATTACTGATCAGGCCTGGAGACAAAGCAGCAGTTTGACAGGGTCTGGGCTGAAATCTCCAGCTTTATTGCTGCGTCGAACAGTGAAAACTGATTCATTGATCTTGGCAGTGCTTTGCCACAGTGAAATGTTTGAAAACACAATTATTAATAATGGATTATTAATAATGGGAAACCATAAAGGCGGAGCTAAAGCATGCCGAGTCGAAGAGACTTAGCAGTTGGCAGGAAAAAAGACAGAAGCGCAAGGAGAGAGCCAACTGTGTAACAGCCCTGACAGCGAATTTTATCTGCAGCACCTGTGGAAGAGTTTGTCAGTCTAGAATTGGCCTTTATAGCCACTCCAGGCGCTGCTCCACAAATCACTGACGACCTCCAGGCGCTTACCCATTGTCTCCCGAGACAAGGAAGCCAAAGAAGAATAATGGATTGGAAAATTGATACAGCAGGTCAATAAAGTCAGTACCAGATCTACTGGAAGTACTGAGTGAGGATGCAGTGCCAGTGGGGAAATGTGAAGGGGTTTTCCGAGATGGTATCCAATGGGTTAATTGAGAATTTTTCTCCAGACTGTTGTTTGTGAAGGTCTGGGGAGAGTGGGATGTGCAGCTCTTTTGCTCTGGGTTCAGAGAACCGACAGGGCCTATTACCCATAAGGAAACGGCTGAAACCTGCAGCGCTGAGTTTGAGTTCTTGTATCAGCCGTGATCTAGAATGGTGGAGCAGGCTCGAAGGGTTGAATGGCCTCCTCCTACTCCTATGTTCCAGTATTCCTATCAGGTTCGACGAGGCAGCTGGAGGTGGAGCTAGTGACTGAGATTGGGAGGGAGAGAAGGAAAAGGACATGTTGCAGCTGGAGGGGAGACAGGAACAGCTGGTTTGGGAACGTAGATAAAGTAAAGGAATGGAAGAGGAGACTGAGGATTCAATACAGTGAGAGGAGAGTCTGAGATACACAGGGAGAGACCGCAGCAGATTGTTAGAGGAAATGTAATCTATAGATCCCAGTAACACAGCTCAATTCATACATTCAAACAATCATCCCTGTGGTTATTTGTGTTGGTGAACGGTTCATTGTTTATACAATATACGCAATATATTTAGTTGTTTTTTTCTCCCTGCTCCTTTTCTCCTTCCCTATCTCTCTGGAGTGCTCACATACTGTCAACTATTACTTAATGCTACTTTTCACATATGATTGTTTCCTATCATTCTGCACCTGTGTTCTTTTCACCAGCCCCATGTTTAATGATTCTATTCACAGAGTCAGTTTATTCAATAGTGAAACCTCTGTGAATAAGTTAATGTATCGACAGAACACTCAGGTCTCCACCTATTCACCTACACGCTTCACTTCACCGACAATGCATGGAATAAACAGGTTAGAAAGCTTCTTCCAGACAAACCTCACAATCATTGAAATTCCTTCTCCTGGAATTATAACGTAAACTGTTAGAATGTGGGATTTATTAATTTATAAAACACCAACATCAGCACTGCAGCTGATAATCTACAGATAAATGGGAGACCCTTGATTGTAACTGATCGAGAGTAAAACAATAAAACATTACATCAATAATTTCTATTTTACAATGCAGACCACTGACAGAGAAGGCTCCACAGTGAAGCAGAGAAGGAGATGTCAGCAGCAAACTCAGTTCAGTAGCCAGACCTCTGAAGCAGTGTCAGACACAGACAGTATGAAATAATATTTGATGGCAGTGATAACCAATAAATACATTTAAATCCCAGTTAAACTGAGTCAAGTTATTGCGGTGGGAGGACATACTACTGTCACCTTGTAACACTGAGGCCGTGAGATGTCTTATTATCCACCACTGAACAAACAATTCGTAAAAAATTCCAGCACCGGTTAGATCCACATCATGAAACCATTGAAAGCTACTGATGGTCTGATTCTTAATGCTAATCGAAATACCCGGTTTGAATGCATTCAATACACAGGAAAATATAGTGACATTTCCACGGTTACTTGCATCAATACCATTAAAGATATAATACAGCTCCTGCAAACTGAAAGAGTAGACAATGAGGAGATTGCAACAGCAAATTGCTGGAAAAGAACAGGCAGCTGTGTAACACACACAGTGCGAAATAATAGCAAGTACAGTAGCACAGTTAACATCGATTTACACCATTAATAGCTGAAATACTGGCTTACCATTAACTCCAATTGCTGCAAGTACAGGATAGTAAATGCATAAGATCTGAATGATTACTGGATATCCCATTTCTGTGAGAAGCAGAGACTTCTTTTAACCTGGAATCCACAGCAGCAGCA
The DNA here is from genome assembly GCF_036365525.1 of Heterodontus francisci. Classification (NCBI taxonomy): domain Eukaryota; kingdom Metazoa; phylum Chordata; class Chondrichthyes; order Heterodontiformes; family Heterodontidae; genus Heterodontus; species Heterodontus francisci. The sequence continues at coordinate 21,917,344 of NC_090415.1, forward strand.
CGTACTCAGTGCTGATCCATTCCAACGGGTCCTGATTTATACAGGCGATAAGTCTCCACTGACACGGTTATAACCCCGATCATTGCCATTAGTTACACTCACCTGAACAAACACATTACATCAGCAGCTTTGGCTCCACTGTGAATAATGTGGTGGATAAAGCACAACCATTTCAATGTCAATGACTTTTTCATCGTGAGACCTCTCTCAGCAATAAACTTGAAATCTGTACTCATATTGGACGGATGCATTGATTATGAGTGGCATCATTTCCATTTTCCATATCATTGCATTGACCATGTTCACTCCTGGCGTTTCTATTGTAAAAATAACTGATCTGTCTGCAGTGGACACTGAATCCAGGGATTAAAGCAATCCCGTTTCACTCTGTTGCTGCCTTTTCTAGTTAAAATGCGAACTTTGAGGATCTGATATGGGATCATGTTCAGGGTACAGCCGAGAAACTGCTGTGGGTGATATTAGGAGACCGACACTCTCCACCTCCATTGGGGAGGCTGTCACAGAGTGATAATGTCACTGGTTAAGAAGTCCATAGGCCCAACCAAATGGCCAGGGGACAGGGGTTCAAATCACACCATGGCAGCTGTATAAAACAGAGGGAGCTCCCCGTCTACATATAAAGTGGAGGGGGTTCCCTCTGTATTTATAATGTGGAGGGAGCTGAAGGACAGAGGAGAGAGAGAAATGAACAGAAATAGAGAAATGGAGTAAGGATGAAGTGAAAGACAGTTACCTAGGAGAAGAGCGGAGTGGCGACTGGCAGATCTACAAGGAAGCTGATACAAAGCGTCTGCATGCTCTCTCTCACTCCCTGTCTCTCTCAGCGCCCGCTGAAACTTGAAAAAGAAGAGAAAAAAACTTGCACTGACATCATGGCAATTCTGCAAGGTGATTGGTTGCGTTAAAAACAGCTGTTAGTGCATTTAAATTGCTTAAAAATGGGGAAAGTTATTTTTTTAACAACCTCAAGTGATAAGGCGAGTAGTACTACTTAAATTAGAGTAATTCATTAAGGACTTTAGATTGTAGTGGTTAGTGTCTTGAATAGAATATGACCCCAAGGGTAAATAGCATTTTTTAAAGGGACTAACTAAATTAATTTAAAGGTAAGTCATGGCAGGAGAGCTCAGCCCAGTGGTATGCTCCTCCTGCACTATGTGGGAAATCAGAAATGCTTCCAGTGTCCCTGACAACCATGTGTGCAGGAAGTGTATCCATCTTCAGCTACTGACTACACAAATTATGGAGCGAGAGCTGCTGGTGGATTCACTGTGGAGCATCCGTGATGCTGAGGACGTCGTGGATAGCACGTTTAGAGAGGTAGTCACACCGCAGGTAATGGAAGCACAGGCAGAAAAGGGATGGGTGTCCACCAGGCAGAGTAGTAGGTGTAGGCAGGTAGTATAGGAATCCACCGTGGACATCCACCTCACAAACATATATACCGCTTTGGATACGGTTGGGGAGGATGACCTCCCGGCGGAAAGCAGCAACAGCCAGCTCCGTGGCACCAGGGATGGCTCTGCTGCACAGCAAGGAAGACAAAGCAGTGGACGAGCTATCGTGATAGGGGTTTCTATCGAAAGGTGTACAGGTAGGCGTTTCTGTGGCCGCAAACGTGATTCCAGGATGGTGCTGGGGTCAAGGATGTCATGGAGCGGCTGCAGGACATTCTGAAGGGGGAGGGTGAGCAGCCAGTGATCGTGGTACACATTGGTACCAACGACATAGGTAGAAAAAGGGGTGAGGTCCTGCAACAAGAAAGTGGGGAGCTAAGTAGCAGTTTAAAAAGCAGGACCTCTAAGGTTGTAATATCTGCATTACTCCCGGTGCCACGTGTTAGTGAGGTTTTAAATAGGACGATTGGTCCGACGAATGCGTAGCTGAGGAGATGGTGCAGGAGGGAGTGTTTTAGTTTCCTGGATCACTGGGTCTGTTTCTGTCACAGAGACATGGTTGAGGGACGGACAGGACTGGCAGCTCAATATGCCAGGGCATATTCAGGCGCGACAGGGGAGGGGATAAAAGAGGAGGTGACATTGCATCAAGGAGTTAATTACTGCATTAAGGAGGGATGACATCTTAGAAGATTCCTCAAATGAGGCCATTTGGGTAGAACTTTAAAAAGGGGCAATCACTTGGCTGGGTGTCTACTTCAGACCTCGAAACAGTCAGGAAGAGATAGCGGAGCAGATATGTAGGCAAATCTCTGAGAGGTGTGAAAATAATAGGGTAATAATAGTAGCGGATTTCGACTTCCCCAATATTAACTGGGATAGGCTTACTGCAAAAGGCTTAAAAAGGGTGGAATTCTTAAAATGCATACAGGAGAGCTTTTTGAGCCAGTATGTAGAAAGTCCTACAAGGGAAGGGGCAGTACTGGACCTAATCCTAGGGAATTAAGCCAGTCAAGTGGTAGAAATGACAGTGGGGGAGTATTTCGGGGATAGTGACCATAACTCTGTAAGATTTAAAGTAGTTATGGAAAAGGACAAAGATGGACCGGAAATAAAGGTACTGAATTGGGGGAAGGTCGATTTCAATATGATAAAACAGGATTTGGCCAAAGTGGCCTGGGAGCAACTACCTGAAGGAAAGTCGACATCACATCAGTGAGAGTCATTCAAAGAGGAAATATTGAGAGTCCAGTGCCAACATGTACCCGTTAAGGTGAAGGCTACTAGGGAACCCTGGCTGTCAAGGGAGATAGAGCATTGAATCAGGGGAAAACAAGGAGGCTTACGGTAGATCCCAAGTGCTGAAAACAGCGGAGACACTACAGGAGTGTAGAAAGGGTAGGGTGACACTTTAAAAAGTAATTAGGTGAGCGAGGAGGTGGCATGAACAACCTTTCTTCTGTGATATATCATTTTATGATCCTATGAAAAGTAATGCTCATTTAATAACTTCAGCTTTTCCATCTTTAGTTTTTTTTTGGGTGGCGGGTCAATTTGGTGAAGTGCTTCGTAAGGTTAGTGTCAATGTGTCTCTCTAAAATACTGACAAGGAGTAACCACGGTCCTGTATTATTAAATTATTCAGTTTCTTTTATAACATTTAATTTCTGTGTCTGTGTCTAATCGTGTAATGACGTTGATAGCGGTGATGTAGGTTTGCATCTATACGAAATGTGATTACTTGCTGACATTTCATCCATTTCCTTTCTCTCTTGAGGGTTACAATACACCACACAGCATTCCAGGTGGTCCCAGACCAATATTCTATTGAATATTTTTATTACTTTTAGATTTCTCTCAGTTCGCAACCCAATTCATAAAATGTGGCATCGGAATTTAAGAGGAGGTCATCCAACACCTCACGCTGGTTCATCCATTCTGATCCAACATGACTGATGTTTATCTTCTTTCCATTTACTCGCCTTGATTCCATATGCTTTAATCCTGGAGCCTAACAACAAAATACCTTTCCCAAGACTAAAAATTTCAATTGATTTAGTCTGGAAAGTGTTTTGCAGGACGGAGTGCCAGACTTAAACTACTCCCCTTGTGACGTTTAGCTTCCTGACATCACTCCTGAATGGCCAAGCTGGAATATTGAGATTATCGCCCCGTTGGTCTGGACTCTGACACCAGACAGGACAGTTTCTGTCCACCGACCGAGTAGGGGAGAGTTAGGTGTAGTGTTAATGCCCGGAGCTAGTAATCCACAGGTCACTGCTAATGTCCAGGGGTTACACGTTCACATTCTACCAAGACAGTTGGTAGAATTTTAAATGAATTAATTAAAATAAATCGAGAATTAGAATCTAGTATCTGTAATAATGCCAGGAAACTGTCATCGATTGCTGTAAAAGACTATTTGGTTTCTCTGGTCCTCTCGCGAAGGATATCTGCCGTCCTGACCCGGTCTGGCCTCCAGATGACTCCAATGTGGTTGACCTTTATCTGCAATCTGAAATGGCTTAGCAAGCCACTCAGTTCAAGGGCATTTAGGGATGGGCAGCAAATGCTGGCCTTGCAGCCGCGCCACATCCTGAAAGAATGCAAATAAAATATTTCCTTTCTCTCAAACATTTCAATTAGATCATGCATGGCTCTTCTATATGTTCTCCTAATTTAGCCAGTGTATCATTCTGGTGAATCTGTGTTGCACCTGCTAAATGGACAATAGATCATTCCTGAGCTGTTTTGCCCAGCGTTGACTGTGGTCTAAACATAGCCACATTAAATGCGAGCATGTCTTCAACACCTTTATATGTCAGCCTCCTTGAATTTCAACGTAATATTACATTCTCCCTCTTCATTTATTGTGGCTATTTACACTGCATTTCTAAATTATTTCTGCTCGCAGGTCGATAAATGTCTTTGCCTAGCATCTTTATTTCCTAAATTGCAGCAGTGACTGCCGTTCAGATCTACGTCATTGGCTGTCATACGTTCTGGCACATCCTGATTTACTGAAAGGCGCTATGGAAATGTAAATTTTAGCTTCATTTTTTAAGCAAATTCCGAAATCTCTTTTTTTCTTGTGGGATCTGTGTCCTGGAGGGTAACACGTCCCTTCAAAACAGAGCAATCAGTATTGAGTTATCAATCTGCCACTGCACATGAAATTCCGCTAGTCAATTTCTAATTGTGCTCTCCATTTATTTTTCCACAGATCCGCTAACTACACCAGTGATATTTCTTGATCAACCGCCTGGGGTGTATGCTGTTGGAGATTCAGACACCATTATCTGCACAGTGAATGGGGATAGTCGCGATAAAACCTTCGACTTTTACAGAGATTATCAACAGCTGTCCACCAATCAAATCATCACAAGTGACAACGTTGGAACATTTCAGGTTACTGGGACAAACCAAGGAGAGGGGTACCAATATCGATACGTAAAATCCTTTAACCTTGCGAGTGGGTCTGTTATTATAGTATATCCACAGCGGGAATCACTGAGTGTGTCTGTTATAATAGAATCTCCACAGGTAGGGCCACCGATCGGGTCTGTTAGTATAGTATCTCCGAAGAGAGGGTCACTGAGTGGGTCTGGTATTGTAATATCTCCAGCGGGAGTGCCAGTGAGTGGGTCTTTTATTACAGTATGTCCGCAGGGAGACGGACTGAGTTGGTCCATGCATTATAGTATCTTGCATTGCGAGTCACTGAGTGGACCTGTTATTATAGTATCTCCACAGAGAGAGTCACTTAATGGGTCTGTTATTGTAGTACCGTCACATTGAGAGTGACTGAGTGGGTCTGTTGTTATAGTACCACCACATGGCGAGGCACTGAGCGTGACGGTTGTTATGGAATCACCACAGCGAAACTGACTTAGTGAGTCTGTTATTTCATTATCTTCACATGAAGAGTCACTGAGTGAGCCATTTATTATAGTATCTCCGCGGGGAGACTGACGGAATGGGCATTTTATTATAGTATCTCCAGAGGGAGAGTCACTGAGTGACTCTGTTATTGTAGTATCTCCACAGAGAGAGTGACTAATTGGGTCTGTTACTACATTATCTCCACACGGAGAGTGACAGCGAGTGCCTGTTATTATAGTAGCTCCACATCAATAATGACAAATTGGGCTGGTTATTATAGTACCTCCACAGGGAGAGGAAGTAAGTGGTTCTGTTATTATAGTATCTCCACAGGGTGACTGACTGAGTGAGTCTATGTTTTTTCGTATCTTCAGAGGGACAGTCTCCGTGTTGCTCTGTTATTTTAGTATCTCGCAGAGAGAGTGACTGAGTGGATCTGTTGTTATAGTATCTCCACAGGGAGAGTCGCTGAGTGGGTCTCCCCATCGGGAGCGACTGACTGTGTGGGTCTATTATAGTATCTCCACAGGGATGTGGACAGAGTGGCTCTGTTATTACATTATCTCCGCAGGTAGAATGCCTGTGTGGGTCTGTTATTATATTATCTAGACTGAGAGAAACGCTGACTGGGTCTTTTATTATAGTATCTCCACAGAGATATTGACAGAGTGGGTCTGTTATTATTTTGTCTCGACTGGGAGACACACTGACTGGTTCTATTATTATAATATGTCCGCCGGGAGAATCATAGAGTGGGTCTGTTACTACAATATCTCGAAAGGAGGAGTGACTGAGTGAGTCTGCTATTATCGTACCACCACAGGAAAAGTGATTGCGTGGGTCTGTTTTCATAGTCTCCCCAAAGGGAGAGTCACTGATTAGGTTTGTTGTTACAGTATCTTCACTGGTAGGGTCACTAAGTGGGTCAGTTATGCCAGTATCCCTACAGGGAGACTGACTGAGTGGCTTTGTCATTGAAGCATTTGCATGGGGAGACTGACTGAGTGGTTCTTTTATGACCGCAATTGTTGACAACGCGATCGGTAGGTGGCACTGTTTTGGCACATGCGCAGATACAGCATGTGCCACGAAAACGTCACAGCCTGCGACTGTTGCAGCTGCCAGGCCTAAAGATGGCGCTGCTCAAAAAATCACAGAGATGAAACCTAACAAACACGTGGCAGAATACAATGGCCGGAGTGAGAGTGGAGCAGGCCGGGGAGAGCAGCGCGGGGGCCGGGGAGAGCAGCGCGGGGGCCGTGGAGATCAGCGCGGGGGCCGGGGAGAGCAGCGCGGGGGACGGGGAGATCAGCGTGTGGGCCGGGGACAGCAGCGCGGGGGCCGGGGAGAGCAGCGCGGGGGCCGGGGAGATCAGCATGGGGGCCGGGGAGAGCAGCGCGGGGGCCGGGGAGATCAGCGCGGGGGCCAGGGAGATCAGCGCGGGGGCCGTGGAAATCAGCGCGGGGGCCGGGGAGAGCAGCGCGTGGGCCGGGGAGATCAGCGCGGGGGCCAGGGAGATCAGCGCGGGGGCCGTGGACATCAGCGCGGGGGCCGGGGACAGCAGCGCGGGGGACGGGGAAAGCAGCGCGGGGGCCGGGGAGATCAGCGTGGGGGCCGGGGAGAGCAGCGCGGGGGCCGGGGAGATCAGCGTGGGGGCCGTGGAGATCAGTGTGGGGGCCGGGGAGATCAGCGCGGGGGCCGGGAACAGCAGCGCGGGGCCTGGGAGATCAGCGCGGGGGGCGGGGAGATCAGCGCGGGGGCCGGGGAGATCAGCGCGGGGGGCGGGGAGATCAGCGCGGGGGCCGGGGACAGCAGCGCGGGGGCCGTGGAGATCAGCGCGGGAGCCGGGGACAGCAGCGCGGGGGCCGGGGAGATCAGCGTGGGGGCCGTGGAGATCAGCGTGGGGGCCGGGGAGATCAGCGCGGGGGCCGGGGACAGCAGCGCGGGGCCTGGGAGATCAGCGCGGGGGTCGGGGAGATCAGCGCGGGGGCCGGGGAGATCAGCGCGGGGGGCGGGGAGATCAGCGCGGGGGCCGGGGACAGCAGCGCGGGGGCCGTGGAGATCAGCGCGGGGGCAGGGGACAGCAGCGCAGGGGTTGGGGAGATCAGCGCGGGGGGCGGGGAGAGCAGCGCGGGGGCCGGGGAGATCAGCACGGGGGGCGGGGAGATCAGCGCGTGGGCCGAGGACAGCAGCGCGGGGGCCGTGGAGATCAGCGCGGGGGCCGGGGACAGCAGCGCGGGGGCCGGGGAGATCAGCGCAGGGGGCGGGGAGATCAGCGCGGGGGCCGGGGAGATCAGCGCGGGGGCCGTGGACAGCAGCGCGGGGGCCGTGGAGATCAGCGCGGGGGGCGAGGAGATCAGCGCGTGGGCCGAGGACAGCAGCGCGGGGGCCGTGGAGATCAGCGCGGGGGCCGGGGACAGCAGCGCGGGGGCCGGGGAGATCAGCGCAGGGGGGGGGGAGATCAGCGCGGGGGCCGGGGAGATCAGCGCGGGGGCCGTGGACAGCAGCGCGGGGGCCGTGGAGATCAGCGCGGGGGCCGGGGACAGCAGCGCGGGTGCCGTGGAGATCAGCGCGGGAGCCGGGGACAGCAGCGCGGGGGCCGGGGAGATCAGCGCGGGGGGCGGGGAGATCAGCGCGGGGGCCGGGGAGATCAGCGTGGGGAGACCAGCGGTAGCGTTGCCGGGGAGGGGGGGGGGAGAAAGAGGGAGAGGGAGGGGGGAGAAAGAGGGAGGGGAGGAGAAAGAGGGAGAGAAAGAGGGAGGGGAGAGGGGGAGAAAGAGGGAGAGGGATGGGGGAGAAAGAGGGAGAGGGAGGGGAGAGAGAGGGAGGGGGGGAGAAAGAGGGAGAGGGAGGGGGAGAGAGAGGGAGGTGGGGAGAAAGAGGGAGAGGGGAGAAAGAGGGAGAGAAAGGGGGAGGGGGGTGAAAGAGGGAGAGGGAGGGGTAAGGAAGGGGGGAGGGGGAGAGCTGGGGGGAAAGGCAGGAAGGGGAGAGAGTGGGGGGGGTGCAGCGGAACGGAAGAGGAATGCCTTTTTCTGTGCATGCGCCATAAACACAGCAGCAAAAGACTTACTGGCCAGTCCCTGGACCCGGTGACACCAAGGTCTGCGCACGCTCGCTCCCCGCGGCTCTCTGCGGCCTCTCGCTTCCAGCCCTCTCCATTCAGCCGTTCCCTCCAGCTGCGGATGCCCAATCCAGTTGCTTTCTCCCCTACCCAGTTGCTTTCTCTACTTCTCCTCAGTAATTCAGGCATTGCAACTGTTTGGTCCCTGCATTTTGCATGCTCCCTCTCCCCACCCCTCCCCGCACTCCCCACCCCTCCCCCTCTTCAAACACCCCTCCCTCTACCCCCCCCCCCCACCATAGTTGAATATCTGAAGTGCAGTTGCAAAGTCGGGGAAATAGCATGCAAAACAAAACCTCAACAATTCTGGGTTTAATTATTGAAAATTTTTATTAAGTAAATTAAGTATACGAGGCACTGCTGTGCATGGATACATGAGTGTTGTGTCCAGCATTCCCGTTAGGCAGACAGGCCGAGTCTCTGCTATGCACAGCTAAAGAGATTGTTCCTGGAGAGCCTTGTGGTGAATGAACTCTTGGCTCTCTATTCCACTACTGTATTGTTCATGTGAAGAAGGCAAAGTCACAAGAGTCTGAGCTCAGTCTATTCTTGGTGAATGTTCCCCAAGCGCTTCCCAATCTGCATTCCCAATTCATCCATAAATGCAATGTTCCTTTCCACATCGTGATGAGCTCCGCAGCATGATCTAGTTGCCTTCGTTGCTTGAATGCTGACCTTAAGTCTCAAGGATTGTTTTCTCGACGGCATGTTTTACATGAAAAGAAATAAAGCAAATCAGAGTCAGAGCTTGCCTCCCTCCATCCACTGAAATTACTGTTGTGCACACCTTTTTAAGTTCTGCAGTGAAGGCACCAATTGATAACGTCGCCAATGAAGCACTTATTACCCACCTCAGATGCAGGAATCAGCACAACCTTGCGTCCTCTCCCGCACTGCCTCCTTTGCTTGAATGCCGTCCTTAAGTGTCAAGGATTGTTTTCTCAAGGGCACGTTTTACATGAAAGAAAATAAGGAAAGAACATCAGTGTCAGAGCTTCCCTCCCTCCAATGTAATTACTGTTGAGAATGCTTTGTGTTCTGCGGTAAAGGCATGTACTGATAACACCGCCAATGAATCACTTAGTACCCACCTCAGCTGTAGGAGGCAGGATGATGTTACTACCCCTATCTCGTGATGGTTTAATGCTGCTCTCAGGGAAAACATGAATGATGTGAGGGTGCTGGAAAAGAAGCACATTTCTTTTGGGCTATGAACATAAAGCTGGCCATTTAGCCCAGCAGTTCCCTGCCAGTGGTTATGTTACTCGTGCGTCTTTCCATCCATTCCCATTTAATCCTGCCTACTACTATCACCAGTTGTGTTCACAGCAAGAGCATTCACATTTCTGCTACCACTGGACACGGCATGCTTGTTTCTTTTAGTGCTCAGTCTCTTCTTGCTGAATGTTCCCCAAGTGCTTGGACGCCCTCTCTGCTTGAGAGGCAGCAACTGGCAATTGCGGAGTCTCACAAGGCTCTGCATGGTTGTTTCAACGTCGGATGGGGTAACAGGTAACTGTGTCCATGTGCACTGCCCTGATGGGTGTAGGAGCAGGTAACTGTGTGTCCATGTGCACTGCCCTGATGGGTGTAGGAGCAGGTAACTGTGTGCCCATGTGCACTGCCCTGATGGGTGTAGGAGCAGGTAACTGTGTGTCCATGTGCACTGCCCTGATGGGTGTAGGAGCAGGTAACTGTGTGTCCATGTGCACTGCCCTGATGGGTGTAGGAGCAGGTAACTGTGTGTCCATGTGCACTGCCCTGATGGGTGTAGGAGCAGGTAACTGTGTGTCCATGTGCACTGCCCTGATGGGTGTAGGAGCAGTTGACTGTGTAACTGAGCAGCAAGGACAGGGTACCGCAGGTAGGGGAAGTGGAGATTTGAACAGGTAGGCATATGTATGGTCCATCAGATCATTAGGCCCGGGGGTGAGACGCTCAGGATCCAGGGTTTGTGACACGTGACTGATGTCCAGCGCGCAGCCACCTCCATCCGAAGGTGCTTCCGGGCAATTGTTGGGCATAGTAAATGGCTCCATCTCATCAGCCAGTCCTTGCTGCCAGCGGAGAGTCTGTTGCCGCAGCCAGTCCAGTCTCCTCATGAATGCTGCCGTTCCACTCTGCAGAACGGCCTGTTGCAGCTGGTACAATTGATCTGAAAGCAAGCGGTATTTTTCATTGTGGCTGAGGGGCCTTGGCTGTTCCTCTGTAATCACAATGGCAGCAGCCATGCCTGTCGTCGTTGGTGTCTGAGATGCACGCCAGCGACAATTGGGGGCGAGCCTGTCCAAAGGCAGACCCAGATGCCTCTGCACAACAACAGCATGTTTGCAGGGCAACAAAGTCTGAATGGAGAAGATGCAGCTGCAGGTAGCCTGGCCATCATGAATCTGCCGTGTGTACTGTTTGGCGCCAGAAATCACAGTCACTGTGCCTTCATCCTGCTACATGCGGTGGCCCAGACAATGGAAATGTTTTCAGAGCAACTTACAACAGGGACTGGAGAACATGCGGTGGCCCAGCAAATGGAAATGATTTCAGAGCAACTTACAACAGGGACTGGAGAACATGCAGTGCCCCAGACAATGGAAATGTTTTCAGAGCAACTCACAACAGGTACTGGGGAACATGCGGTGGCCCAGACAATGGAAATGTTTTCAGAGCAACTCACAACAGGGACTGGAGAACATGCAGTGCCCCAGCCAATGGAAATGTTTTCAGAGCAACTCACAACAGGGACTGGAGAACATGCAGTGCTCCAGCCAATGGAAATGTTTTCAGAGCAACTCACAACAGGGACTGGAGAACATGCAGTGCCCCAGACAATGGAAATGTTTTCAGAGCAACTTACAACAGGGACTGGAGAACATGCGGTGGCCCAGACAATGGAAATGTTTTCAGAGCAACGTACAAAGGCAGAGCAACTTACCTTGGAACAATCCTCTGTGTCAAATAAAAATGAAGCAAGTCTCCAAAACGAATAAATAATTCATATAAAATGCCCGACGAAACCTCCCCTCCTTCCACTTTCAAAAAGTCGCGCCGCAGCTTTGACGCATGCGCAGAGGCCAAACTGGCGCGTCGGCGAGGAAGACGAAATAACGCGATGACGTCATCTGCGCATGCGCACACCCTTACCGGCGGGTCGGACCGCAGCGCATGCGCAGAGATGAGGGGACTGTGTGCGCATGCGCGTACCGCGTCGTCGGCGCATGCGCAAATCGGTCCTGGAAAGTTGGACCGCAGCGCATGCGCAGGGGGCATGAGACCGTCTGCGCATGTGTGCACCGCGGCGCATTCTGATGACGTTCTCCGATGAAGTCGCGTTGTCATGAATTACTTTGTTCTTTTATTGTAGCAGCTCCACAGGGCAGTGACTGAGTGGGTCTGTTGTCATAGGAAATCCACATTGAGAGCGCTGATTACGTCTATTAGTACAATATCTTCACTGGGAGAGTGACTGAGAGGCTTTGTTATTATAGTATCTCCACAGGGAGAATCACTGTGTGGGTCTGTTAGTATTGTATCTCCACAACGATAGTGACTGAGTGTGTCCGTTTTTTTTTATAGTATCTCTAATTGGAGACAGATTGAGAGGGTCTGTTATTCTAGTATCTCCACGGGGAGAGTCGATGAGTGGGTCTGGTATTATAATATCTCGCCAGGGAGAGTCGCTGAGTGTGTCTGGTATTATAGTATCTCCACAGGGAGAGTCGCTGAGTGGATCTATTGTTATAGCATCTCCACACGGATAGCGACTGCGTGTGTCTGTTAATATAAAATCTCGAATGGGATATGGACAGAGTGGGTTTCTTATTGTAGTATCTCCAAAGGGCGAGTTAGATTAGGCCTGTTATGACAACATCTCGACAGGGATCGTGACTGACTGGGTCTGTTATTGTAATATTTACACAAGGAGACTGACTGAGCGGGTCTGTTATCATAGTACCTCCACAGGGAATGTCACTGAGTGGGTCTGGTGTTCTAGTTTTTCCACAGGGAGACTAACTTCGTGGTCCTGTTATTATTGGTTCCCCACAGAAGGTGTGAGTGAGTGGGTCTGTTATTGTAATATCCCGACAGGGAGAGTGATTGGTTGCGTCTGTTATTATAGTATCTCCACAGGGAGTGTCACTGAATGGGACGGTTATTTTAGTATCTCCTCAGGGAGAGTGACTGAGTGAGTCTGTTATTATAATATCTCCAACGGTAGATTGGGTCTGTTATTGTAGTAACTCCACAGGGAGAGCCACAAATTCGGTCTGTTATTTTAGTATCTCCGCAGAGTGACTAAATAGGTGGGTCTGCTCTTAAAGTACCTCCATAGTGAGGGTCACTGAGTGGGTCTGTTAGTATAGCATCTCCGCAGGGAGAATCACTGAGTCGCTCTGTTATTATAGAATCTCCACGGTGAGACTGACTATCTGGGCCTGTTCTGATAGCACCTCTACGGGGTGAGTCACCGACGGGGTGTGTTATTATAGCATATTCACAGGGAGTGCGACTGAGTGTCTTTGTTATTACGGGATCCCCACAGGGAGAGTCACTGTGTGGATCTGTTATTATCGTATCTCCACGGGGAGAGTCACCGAGTGGGTCTGTTATTATAGTATATTCTCAGGGAGAGTGACTGAGTGGGTCTGTTATTACGGGATCTCCACAGAAAGAGTCACTGAGTGGGTCGTTTATTATATTATCTCCAGAGGGAGAGTCACTGAGTCAGTCGGTTACTTTAGTATCTCCACAGCGAGGGTGACTGAGTGGGTGTATTATTATAGTATCCCCTCAGGGAGAGTCACTGGGTGGGTCTGTTATTATATTATCTCCACAGGGATAGTATCTGAGAGGGTCTCTGACTATGGGATCTCTACGGGGAGAGTCACCGACTGCGTCTGTTATTATAGTATCTCCACAGTGAGAGTTAATGCGTGGTTCTGTTATTACAGGTTCTTCACAGGGAGCATGACTAAATGGCTCTGTTAGTATCTCGACAATGAGAGCCACTGAGTGAGTCTGTAATTATAATATCTGCACGGGGAGAGTCATCGATTGGGTATGTTATTATTGTATCGCTACAGTGAGAGTCACTGACAGTGTCTGTTATCAGAGCATCTCCACAGGGCGAGTCACTGAGTGAGTCTGTTATTATAATATCTGCATGGGGAGAGTCATCGATTGGGTATGTTATTGTTGTATCGCTACAGTGAGAGTCACTGACAGTGTCTGTTATCAAAACATCTCCACAGGGCGAGTCACTGAGTGAGTCTGTTATTATATTATCTGCACGGGGAGAGTCATCGCTTGGGTATGCTATTATAGAATCGCTACAGTGAGAGTCACAGAGTGTGTCTGTTATCAGAGCATCTCCACAGGGCGAGTCACTGAGTGAATCTATAATTACATTATTTCCCTGCGGTGAGAGTCATGAGTGGGTCTGCTTTTATCGTATCTCAACAGGGAGAGTCACTGAGTGGCCCTGTTATTATAGTATCTGCAAAGGGAGAGTGACTGAGTGGGTCTGTTATTATAGTATCTGCACAGGGAGAGTGACTGAATGTGTCTGTTATTTTAGTATCTCCACTGGAAGAGTGACTGAGTGGGTCTGTTATTTTAGTATCTACACAGGGAGAGTGACTAAATGGGTCTGTTATTCTCGAATCTCCACAATGCCCTGCCTTAGCGTGTGGTTCGATTGAGGCAATCAAGAGGTAATTTGATTGTTCTGTGAAAAGGAATAAGGTGCAGGGTTATGGGGAGAAGATGGGGCACCGGCACTAGGTTAATTGGTCGTTTGGAGTGCCAGCAAAGACACGATGGGTCGAATAGCCTCCTTCTGTGCTGCTAAAATTCCGTGATTCTGTGACAATCTTTGCTAAACTGACATGCACATGATTTTTCGAACATGCAGCACTAACTGGGGAATGTCCAGCTCTGGGGCGCAAGTGGCTCCATATCGCAGGGTTTAGAGCTGGTCTTGTAAGTGAGTGGCTGTGAGTTCAAGTAACCACTGGGTCTTGAAAGCATTTTGTTCAGGTTTTAAGTTCACCTTCAAAAAGCAAATCATTCCCTTTTATTTTCCATCTAGCTCCAAGGCCAACCTGGGAGGAAGAGGCTCTCTGCCTCTCAATTTCTCCATCCGTCGCTATCTGCTCTCTCTCTCACCTTCCCCCTCTCTCTGTAAACAGAGGACGGAGATTGAATATAGAAACATACCAACATTTTTGCATAGTAGGAGGCAATTCAGCGCATCATGTCCGTGCTGTCTGAAACATTTTATTTATTCTATTCTTAACTTCCAGCTCTTGGCAATAATTGGCCAAAGAGACAGTGAGAAAGGAGCTGAGGATTTTTTTTTTAACACTGTTAGTTGTGATCTGGAATGCACTGCCTGAATGGCTGGTGGAAGCAGATTCAATGGAGTTACAAAAACAGGCCATTCGTCCCAGCTGGTCCGTGCTGGTGTTAATGCCCCATACGAGCCTCCTCCCACTCCTCTCCAATCCACCCCATTAACATATCCCTCTATTCCCTTCTCCCTTTTTGTTTATCCAGCTTCCCCTTAAATATATCGGTGCTATTCTCCTCAACCACTGACTGTGTTAGTGAATTACACATTCTCAGCAATCTCTGGGGAAAGAAACTTCTCCTGAATTGCTGATTCGAACAGCAAGTTTCTAAAGGGAACTGGGTAAATAGTGAAAAGTAAACATTTGCAGGTCTATGGGGAAAGAGCAAGGGGGCCACTGGGAGAAATTAGATAGGTCTTCTGAAGAGCCAGCTCAGGGAGGGTGGGCTGAATGGCCTCCTTTTGTAATGTGTTATTCTTGGATTGCTTGGTGATGAAGGATTGTGAAGGTGTGTTTGGACTGCACCGTCTTCTTAAAAACATTAAGCATTAAAATAGGATTTTGCAGGGCAGGTGGTTCCATAGCTTGCAAGTTAGAGAACTGGACTTGGAAAGCAGAGGTCAAAAATTCACATTTCACTGGAACCTGATTTCGGTTGTTTATCTGAGATCCGTGTTTATTGATCCCCCTTAATCCCGGTGTTGAATAAAAGTCTATCAAACTTGGACAGTTTGGACATTTTTATCTGAGCCCCAGCCTCACCAGCCCGCTAATTGGCACAGGAAGAAGCAGATAACAAGGTTAAATGTGGCTGTGAAACAGTGCCGTGACAGGCAGGGGTTTCACTACCTGGGCCATTGGCACCAGTACTGAGGAAAGAGGAAGCTGTTCCACTGGGACGGGCTCCATTTAAACCGAGCTGGGACCAGTAACCTGGTGAATGGAATAACTAGTACACTGGGTGCAAATCCTGGAACTCCCTCTCGAACAGCACTGTGGGTGTACATACCCTGCATGGACTGCAGCGGTTCAAGAAGGCGGCTCACCAACATTTTCTCAACGGCAATTAGAGATGGGCAATAATTGCTAGGCCTTGCTAGCGATGCTGACACAACCACAGAACAGATGATTCAAAAATAAAATCCCCATTCCACTGTCAGGAAAAAGAAAGCTGTTTGATGAGTTCATGGGAGCTTCCTGTGCATAAACCTGGCTCCATCTCCATGTAATACACCTTGTTCAAGGACTTATGAATATCTGAACAGCACCTTTGCTGCTACAAGCTGCAACCCCCACACCCACCCCCACCCCCACAACCCCGCCCAGTTATTCCCATGCCAATAACGAAGCTATTTGATGGAGTGGCATCCTACAGTTCTCAATTAAAGAATTCTGAATCTTTTACTTATTGTTTTTTCTTTCGAATGCTGGGGCAGGTCGTGGTGCAGAGAGAGTAGCTGAGAGGGGTGTTATTGAAGGGAATATACTAGCCAGGGCTCCTTTCACTGCCTGCAAGTGGGGTGCGGGAGGGGGCGCGGGTGGGGAGCTGAGGTGGGCGTGAATATTCCACAGCAGTGTCAGAGGAGTCCGGGGGTCGAACGATATGTTGTAGATGGACCCTTTCTCTCCCGCAAGAGGGCTGGCGAGTGGCCAATCATATTTGAAAGGATAGCTCTGATCCCAGGTCTTCGCGCTTTGTGAGTGGTGATAATCAGCAGAAGTGATTTGTACAACAGATTCAGGGTTGCCTGGAACGTTATTCTTGTCTTAACCCTCTTAAAGCGGATTGAATCTATCAGGGTGCCCCGGGCCCGAGGATATGAAGCAATTTCTGAGCACCAAGGATGTGAAATAGCGCTGGACCCAGAGGTGTGATCTGGTTTCTGGAATACAAGGATGTAAACTACTGTTGGTCGCCGAGGATGTGACACTGCGCCTTGGCTCCGAGGATGTGATCAAGATTTATGGGCCACGAGATTGTGAAGCAGTGTCTGAGCCCCGAGGATCGGCACCAATGTCTCGGCCCCGAGGATGTCACCCAGTCGTCTGGGACCTCACCTGCAGCCAATGCGGATGCAAGGATTTCTGTCAAGGCCCCAGCAATTTCTTCCCTTGCCTCCCTCAATATTCTAGGGTAGATCCCATCAGGCCCTGGGGACATAGCTGCCTTAATGCGATAATGAGATGACTGAGACTATCTGCACTCCCTTCCCTCGGCTCATCATCCACCAAGTCCTTCACTTTGGTGAATACTGATGCAAAGCACTCATTAGCACCTCGCCCATTTCCTCTGGCTCCACACATAGATTCCCATCTCTGTCCTTGAGTGAGCCAACCCTTTCCCTGGTTACCCTCTTTCTCTTTATATACGTATAAAAAGCCTTGGGATTTTCCTTAATCCTGTTTGTCAATGACATTTGATGACCCCTTTTAGCCCTCCTAACTCCTTGCTTAAGTTCCTTCCTACTGTGTTTTTATTCTATAAGTGCATCATCTGTTCCTAGCCTTCCAGCCCTTACAAATGCTTCCTTTTTCTTTTTGACGAGCCTCACAACATCCCGTGTTATCCAAGGCTCCCGAAACTTGCCAAACTTGTCTTCTTTCCTCACAGGAACATGCTGGTCCTGGATTCGAATCAGCTGACGTTTGAAAGACTCCCACATGTCAGATGTTGATTTACCCTCAAACAGCCCCCCGCCCCAAACTAAATTCTTCACTTCCTGCCTCATATTGTTATAATTAGCCTTCCCCGAATTTAGCACATTCACCCGAGGACTACTCTTATCTTTATCCACAAGTACCTTAAAACTTATGGAATTATGGTCACTGCTCCCAAAATGCTGCCCTACTGAAACTTCGACCACCTCATTCCCCAATACCAAGTCCAAAATGGCCCAATCCTTAGTTGGACTATATACATACTGTTTCAAGAAGCCCTCCTGGATGCTCCTCACAAATTCTGCCCCAACAAACACCTAGCACTAAGTGAGTCCCAGTCAATATTGGGAAAGTTAAAATCACCCACCACCACAACCATGTTACCTTTACATCTTTCCAAAATCTGTCTACCTATCTGCTCCTCTACCTCCCGCTGGCTATTGGGAGGCCTGTAGTAAACCCCCAACATCGTTTCTGCACCCTTCCTATTCCTGAGCTCCACCCATATTGCCTCGCTGCATGACCCCTCTGAGGTGTCCTCCCGCAGTACAGCTGTGATATTCTCCTTAACCAGTAATGCAACTCCCCCACTCCTTTTATATCCTCCTCCAACCTTCCTGAAGCTTCTAAAGCCTGGAACATTTAGCTGCCAATCCTGCCATTCCCTCAATCAAGTCTCTGTAACAGCAACAACATCATATTTCCAAGTACTAATCCCAACTCTCAGTTCATATGCCTTGCCTGTTATACTTCTCGCATTGAAACAAATGCAATTCAGACCACCAGTCCCGCTGTTCTCAGCAATATCTCCCTGCCTGATCTTCCTCTTCATCCTACTGGCATAATTTGCTATGTCCTCCACATTTATTTCATTGGCTGTCCTGCTGCTCTGGTTCCCACCTCCCTGCCACAATATATTAAACCTTCCCGAGTGACGCTAGTAAACCTTACAGCCAGGATATTGGTGCCCTTCATGTTTAGATGCAACCCGTCCTTCTTGTATAGGTCCCATCTGTCTTTAATCTTTAAACAGTGACCACTAGTTCTAGATTATCTCACAAAGGGAGACATCCTTTCCACATCCACTCTTCAAGACCCCTCAGGATCTTATGTCTTTCAATCAAGCTGCCTGTTACTCTTCTAAATTCCAGCGGATGCAAGCCTAGCCTGTCTAATCTTTCCTCATAAGACAGCCCGCCCTTTCCAGGGAATAGTCTAATATACCTTCTCTGTCCTGCCTCCAAAGCATTTACATCCTACTTTAAAATAATGAAACGAGTACTGTACACAATACTCCAGATGTGGTCTCACCAATGCCCTGTATAGCTGAAGCATAACCTGTGGCTTTAGTATTAAATTTCCCTCGCAATAAATGATAATATTATATTTGCTTTCTAAATTACTTTCTGCACCTGTATATTAATCTTGTGCGATTCAATCACTGAGTCACCCAGATCCCTCTGCATCTCACAGCTCTGCAATTTCTCACCATCTAGATAATATGCTCTTGTTTTATTCTTCCTGCCAAAATTTCACATTTTTCCACATTATACTCCATTTGCCGGATCTTTGCCCACTCACTTAACCAATCTATATTGCTTTATAGTCTTCTTATGTCCTCTTCACAAGTTACTTTCTTACCTATCTTTGTGTCAGCAGAAACTTTAGCAACCAGACCTTCAGCCCCTTCATCTAATTAATTTATATAAATTGTAAAAAGTTGAGGCAGGAGCACAGATCCCTGTGGCACATGATTCGTTACATCTTGCCAATCATAAAATACCCATTCATGCCTATTTTCTGTTTCCTGTTAGCTAGCCAACCTTCGATCCGTGCCAATATGTTACCCCCCACACCATGAGCTCTTTATTTCTTGCAATAAACTTTGATGTGGCACATTATCAAATGCCTTGTGGAAATTTAAGTATAATACATCCACCGGTTCACTTTCATTCACAGCACATGTAATTCCCCCAAAGAGCTCCAATAAATTGGTTTAATATGGTTTCCCTTTCACAAAACCATGTTGACTCTGCCTGATTTCCTTAATTTATTCTAGGTGCCCTGTTAGAACGTCTTTAATAATAGCTTCTAACATTTTCACTAAGACAGATGTTAAGCTAACTGGCCTGTAATTTCCTCCTTTCTCTCTCCCTCCATTTTTGACCAAAGGAGCTGCATTCGATATTTTGCAATCTAAAGGAATCGTCCCCGAATCTAGGGAATTTTGGAAAATTAAGACCAACACACCAACTATCTCACTGGCCACTTATTTTAAGACCCCAGGATGAAGTCTATCAGAACCCGGGGCGTGTCAGCCCGCAGCTCCATCAATTTGTTCAGTACCACTTCCCTGGTGATTGTAATTTGATGATTTGGCGATTCCCTCCCTCCCTCCGTTCCATTTCCTGATTTATAGCTAATTCGGGAATGGTACCTGTACAGTTAAGAAGGATGCAAAATACTTGTTTAATTTATTTGCCATCTGCTTATTATATATTATGAATTCCCGAGGCTCACTTTCCAGAGGAGCAACACTCACTTTGTTAACGTTATTTTCCTTTTTTTTTAAGTATCGAAAGATACTCTTGATATCTGTCATTATATTTCTAGCTAGCTTTGTCTCGTACTCAAGTTTTTGTCCTTCCTTATCAATCTTTTCTTCATTGTTTGCTTTTTTATGTTCTGTCCAACCTGCTGACCGACCACCATCTTTGCTTAAATATATGCTTTTTTCCGCTTAGGTTTTATACTATCTTTAACTATTAGGTTAACCACGGATGGCGGGTACTCCCCTTGAATTTTTTATTTCTGGTCGGAATGTATCTATTATGTCTATTCTGCTTTATTCCCTTAAACGCCTGCCACTGCATCTCTATTGACATATCCCTGAACCTAATGTGCCAGTTCACTTTTGCTGGCTCTGCTTTCATGCACTCAACATTGTCCTTGTTTAAGTTTAAAATACAAGTCTTGCACCCGCTCTTCTCTTCCTCAAACTGAATGCAAAGTTCAGTCATATCATGATCACTGATACCTAGGGGCGCCTCAACTAAGAGGTCATTAATTCATCGTAACTTGTTGCAAACTACAAGGTCTAGTATAGTCTGCCTACTAGTTGGTTCCGGAATTTACTGTTCCAAGAAATTATCCCGAAAATATTCTATGTACTCCTCAATTTGGCTACATCTGCCCATCTGATTTTTCCAGTCTCCATGGAGGTTAAAACCCCCATGATTTTGGTCGTACCTTTCTAACAAGCTGCCACTATTTCCTCCTTTATATTCTGTCCTACTGTGTGGAAATGTTAGGTGGTCTGTACACCACTCCGACACGTGACTTCCTGCCCTTATCATGGCTCATCTCTGTCCAAACTGCTTCTCCAGTATTGTTTCCTGAACTTAGGTAATCCCTCTCTATTGCACTAATTCCATCATTAATTAACAGAGCCACCCCTCCACCTTTTCCTTGCTTCCTGTCCTTCCTAAATGCCATGGATCCTTCAATATTCAGGTCCTCCCAATCTATGTCACCTTGAAGCCATGTATCAACCATTGCAAACAGAAGAAGTTAAGGATTTCATTCGGTCAAAGGAAGTGGCTTCTTTGGTCGCCAGAAAAAGTAGTAAGCCGTGGACAGGGAGCAATTTAGAGTCCAAAGAAGGACGAGAAACTGATAAAGAAAGGGAAAAGAGATTATGAATGTAATCTGGCTAGAAACATAAAGACGGACTGTAAAAGCCTCTTTCGGTATGTGAAAAGGAAACTGTTAGCAAGGATGAATGTGGGTCAATTGCAGGTGGAGGCAGGAGTGTTTGTGGTGCAGAATGAGGAAATGGAAGAGAGACTAAATAATTACTTTGTGCCCAACAGATCAATTATCTCACTGGCCACTTAGTTCAAGACCCTAGAATGAAGTCTCTCAGACACCGAGGAAGAAACAGAAAATCTCTCAGAAATACTCGGAAACCAAGGGATTTGTAAAAATGAGGAGCTGAAAGCAGTCAGTCTTACATCGGTGGTGGGCAAATTATTGGAGAGGATTCTGAGAGACAGGATTCATGATTATTTGGAAAAGCATAGTTTGATTGGAGATAGTAAGCATGGCTTTGTAAGGGGCAGGTCATGCCTCACAGCCTTATTGAATTCGTTGAGGATGTGACAAAACACATTGATGAAGGAAGAGCAGTGGATGTGGTGTATATGGATTTTAGCAAGGCGTTTGATAAGTTTCCCCATGGCAGGCTCATTCAGAAAGTAAGGAGGCATGGGATACAGGGAAATTTGGCTGTCTGGATACAGAATTGGCTGGCCCATAGATGACAGAGCGTGGTAGCAGATGGAAAGTATTCAGCCTGGAGCTCGGTGACCAGTGGTGTTCCACAGGGATCTGTTCTGGGACCTCTGCTCTTTGTGATTTTTATAAATGACTTGGATGAGGAAGTGGAAGGCTGTCGGATGACACAAAGGTTGCTGGAGTTGTGGATAGTGTGGAGGGCTGTTGTAGGTTGCAACCGGACATTGACAGGATGCAGAGCTGGGCTGAGAAGTGGCAGATGGAGTTCAACCTGGAAAAGTGTGAAATGATTCATTTTGGAAGGTCGGATTTGAATGCATTATACAGGCTTAAAGACGGGATTATTGGCAGGTGGAGGAACAGAGTGATCTTGGCGTCCAAACCATAGATCCCTCAAAGTTGCCACTCAAGTTGATAGGGTTGTTAAGAAGGCATATGGTGTGTTGGCTTTCATTAACAGGGGGATTGAGTTTAAGAGCCGCGAGGTTATGCTGCAGCTCTATAAAGCCCTGGTTCGACCACACTTGGAATATTGTGTTCAGTTCTGGCTCCTCAGTAGAGGAAGGATGTGGAAGCTTTCGAGAGGGTGCAGAGGAGATTGATCAGGATGCTGCCTGGACTGGAGGGAATGTCCTATGAAGAAAGGTTGAGGCAGCGCGGGCTTTTCTCATTGGAACGAAGAAGGATGAGAGGTGACTTGATAGAGGTGTACGAGATGATGAGAGGCATAGATAGAGTGGATAGCCAGAGACTTTTTCCCAGGGCAGAAAGGGCTATCACCAGGGGGCATAATTTTAAGGTGATTGGAGGAAGGTTTAGGGGCGATGTCAGAGGTAGGTTCTTTACACAGAGAGTGGTGGGTGCGTGGAATGCGCTGCCGGCGGTGGTAGTAGAAGCAGATACATTAGGGACATTTAAGCGACTCTTGGATATGTACATGGATGATAGTAGAATTAAGGGTATGTCGGTAGTTTGATCTTAGTGTTGGTTAAAGGGTCGGCACAACATCGTGGGCCGAAGGGCCTTTCCTGTGCTGTACTGTTCTGTGCTCTGTGTCCTGTGTTCCATGATCAATCAGTAACAATAAAGCGGTGGTGCTCGAAAAATTAATTGGATTGAAAGTTTTAAATCCGCTGGACAAAATAAGCCACACCCCAGTTTATTGAAGGATGTGGCTATGGAGATAATGGATGCATTGGTTGATATCTTTCAAAATTCTATAGATTCTGGAAGGGTTCCTGCAGACTGGAAAGTAGACAAATTTAATCCCACTATTTACGAAGGGAGCTGGAGTGAAAATGGAGAACTACAGACCTGTTCGTTTGACCTCATTGAAAATCTTACAATCTGTTATAGAGGATGAGGACATTTGGAAAATAATAATAAGATTGGACAGAGTCAATATGGATTTGTAAAGGAAAATCATATTTGATAAACATGTTGGAGTTTTTTGAGGATATTTCTTGTAGCAATAATAAAGGAGTAGCAGCGGATGTGGTGTATTTGGATTTTCAGAAGGCTTTTGATGAGGTCCCACACAAGAGGTTAGTAAACAAAATTAGAGCACATGGAACTGGGGGTAATATACTGCAATGGATTAAGAATTGGTTACCAGGCAGAAAGCTGGGAGTAGGAATAAATGGATCATACTCAGGATGGCAAGCTATCTAGTGGTATGCCACAAGGATCAGTGCTTGGGACACAGCTATTTACAATAGATATAAATGACCTGAATATGGGGAGCAATTGTAATATTTCCAAAGTTTCTAATGACACAAAATTATGAGGGGATTTCGACGGGCTAAGTGAATGGGTAACAACATGGCAGATGGAATATAATGTGAATAAATGTGAAATGATCCACTTTGGTAAAAAAAAAATACAGAAAGGCAGAGTATTTCTTAAATAGTGGGAGGTTAGGAATTATTTCTGTCCAAATAGACCTGGGTGTCCTTGTTCAGGAGTCATTAAAACTAGTATGCAGGTGCAGCAAGCATTTAAGAAGGCAAGTGGTATGTTGGCCTTCATTGCAAGGGGCTTTGAGTGCAAGAGTAAAGATATACTGTTTCAATTGTATGAAGCCTTGGTGAGACCGCACCTGGAGTATTGTGTATAGTTTTGGTCGCCTTTTCTAAGGAATGATATACTTGCCAAAGAGGGAGTGCAACGAAGGTTCACCAGATTAATCCCTGGGATAGTGGGATTGTCTTATAAGGATAGATTGCAGAAACTTGTCCTGCATGCTCGAGAGCTGCGAAGAATGAGAGGTGCTCTCAATGAAACTTCCAACATTCTTACAGGGCATGACAGGGTAGGTGTGGATAGGAAGTTTCCTCTGACTGGTGAGCTGAGAACAGTCTCAGAGGAAGGGGAAGGCCATTTAAGACTGGGTGAGGAGAAACGTCTTTGCTCAGAGGGTGGTGAATCTGTGGAATTCTCTAACCCAGAGGGCTGCGAAGCTCAAACAGTGATTAAGTTCAAGACAGAATTCGATAGATTTTTGATCCACAGCAACATCAACAGTGGCGTAGCGGCTCGCACCGCAGCCTCACAGCTCCAGCAACCTGGGTCCGGTTCTGGGTACTGCCTGTGTGGAGTTTGCAAGTTCTCCCGAGGACTGCGTGGACTTCATCCGGGTGCTCTGATTTCCTCCCACATGCCAAAGGCATGCAGTTTGATAGGTAAATTGGCCATTGAAAAATTTGCTCCTCGTGTAAGTAGGTGGTAGGAAAATAGAGGGAAGGTGGCGATATGAGAGGGGGGATAATGGGATTAATATAGGGTCAGTAAAAATTGGTGCTTGATGGTCTGCGTGGACTCGTTGGACTAAAGGACCTGATTCGGTGCTGTATCTCCATCCGACTCTATCGACCAAGGGGTATGGAGATCGTGGGGAAAAATGACGTAGATTTGGATGATCAACCATAATTCGTCAAGTCATTGGCAAACAGGATTCAGGATAATCCCAAGGCTTTTTATACATATATAAAGAGCAAGAGGGTAACGAGCGAAAGGGTTGGCCCGCTCCAGGACAGAGAAGGGAATCTATGTGTGGAGCCAGAGGAAATGGGCGAGGTACTAAATGAGCACTTTGCATCAGTATTCACCAAAGAGAATGACTTGGTGGGTGATGAGCCTTGGGAAGGGGGTGTAGATAGTCACAGTCATCTCATTATCAATAATGAGGAGGTGTTGGGTATCTTGCTAAGCATTAAGGTAGATAAGTCCCCAGGGCCTGATGGGATTTACCTCAGAATACTAAGGGAGTCAAGGGAAGAAATTGCTGGGGCCTTGACAGAAATCTTTGCATCCTCATTGGCTACAGGTGAGGTCCCAAAGGACTGGAGAATAGCCAATGTTGTTCCTTTGTTTAAGAAGGGTAGAAAGGACAATCCAGCAAATTATACGCCGGTGAGCGTTACATCAGTGGTAGGGAAGTTAATAGGGAGGATTATTCGAGACAGGATTTAGCCCCATTTGGAAACAAGCAATCCTATTAGCGAGAGGCAGCATGGTTTTGTAAAAGGGAGGTCGTGTCACACTAATTTGATTGAGTTTTTTGAGGAAGTGACAAAGATGGATGATGAAGGAAGGACAGCGGATGCTTTCTATGTGGACTTCAGTAAAGCCTTTGACCAAATCCATCATGGCACACTGGTACAAAAAATGAAGTCACACGGGATCAGAGATGAGCTGGCAAGATGGATACAGAACTGGCTCGGTCATAATGACAGAGGGTAGCAGTGGGAGTGTGCTTTTCTGAATGGAGGGATGTGACTCGTGGTGTTCCGCAGGGATCAGTGCTGGCACCTTTGCTCTTTGTAGTAAATATAAATGATTTGGAGGAAAATGTAGCTGGCCTGATTAGTAAGTTTCCGGACGACACAAAGGTTGGTGGAGTTGCGGATAGTGATGAGGATTGTCAGAGGATACAGCAGGACATAGGTCGGATGGAGACTTGGGCAGAGAAATGGCAGATGGAGTTTAATCCGGACAAATGTGAGGTAATGCATTTTGGAAGATCTAATGCAGGTGGGGAGGATACAGTAAATGGTAGAACCCTTAGGAGTATTGACAGGTAGAGAGATCTGGGCGTACAGGTCCACAGGTCACTGAAAGTGGCAACGCAGGTGGATGAGGTAGTCAAGAAGGCAAACGGCATGCTTGCCTTCATCGGTCGGGACATAGAGTATAAAAATTGGCAAGTCATGCTGCAGTTGTAGAGAACTTTAGTTAGGCCACACTTCGAATATTGCGTGCAATTCTGGTCGCCACAATACCAGAAGGACATGGAGGCTTTGGAAAGGGTGCAGAAGAGATTTGCCTGGGTGTTGCCTGTCCTGGAGGGCATTAGCTATGAGGAAAGGTTGGATAAACTCGGATTATTTTCACCGGAACGACGGAGGTGTTGGGGTTTACAAAGTTATGAGCGGCATGGACAGAGTGGATAGTCAGAAGCTTTTTCCCAGAGTGGAAGAGTCAGTTACTAGGGGACATAGGTTTAAGGTGAGAGGGGCAAAATTTAGAGGGGATGTGCGAGGCAAGTTCTTTTCACAGAGGGTGGTGAGTGCCTGGAACTTGCTGCCAGGGGAGGTGATGGAAGCAGGTACGATAATGACGTTTAAGAGGCAACTTGACAAATACATGAATAAGATGGGAATAGAGGGATACAGTCCCCGAAAGTGTAGAAGGTTTTACTTTAAGGCAGGCATCAAGATCAGCGCAGTCTTGGAGGTCCGAATGGCCTGTTCCTGTGCTGTACTGTTCTCAGTTCTTCGTTCTTTGAAAATGGCTGAGTATGCTCGACGGGCCGACTGACCTATCCCTGCCACTATTTCCTATGATCGTTTGCAGCCATGTCTCTGTAATGGCAATCAGATCGTACATATTTATTAATTTTGATTTGCTCTATCAGTTCATCTTTTGTGCTCCGAATGCTACGTGTATTCAGATACAGAGTGTATAAATTTATCTGATTAATTATTTTTGTTACCTCTACCCTTCTCTGTTCATTTAATCATCGATTTGTACGCTCTATCCCTTTCTGATACTGCCTGTTTCATATTTCCCTTATTAATAATTTTCTCTCTTGCCTTGTCTCTACTCCTTGATTGACCATATCTTCTTAAATTTAATCCCTTGCCACCACTATTTAGTTTGAAACCCTCTCTACCTCCCTGGTTGTGCTGCTCGCTAGAGTACTAACACCACACAGTTCATGTGTAGTCCATCACAACGGTGCAGCCACCTCTTTCCCAGTACTGGTGCCATTGCCCCACGAAATTGAACCACTTCCACGACACCCGTCTTTGCGCCATACATTAATTTCTCTAATCTTATTTGCCCAATGCCAATTTGTACGTGGCTCAGGTAATAGTCTAGAGATTATTACCTTTGAGGTTCTGCTTCTTAATTTGGTGTCTGGCTCCTCGTACTGACTTTTCCTGGCTATGTCGTTGGTGCGTACATGGACCACGGTGACTGGATCCTCTCCTTCCCATTGTACATTCCTCTCCAGCCCTGAGAATTTGCTACCTGACCTGCTGAGTATTTCTAGTATTGTCATTTTTTATTTCCACTTTCCAGCATCTGCGGTATTTTGCTGTTCTTTAACAAGTATTGCTGTGGTCTGTGTGTGACGACCACAGCAAATTTTCTGGAGTTGCGACCATTTAATGGTTAATACTTTGCGTTGTGGTCGCAGCAACGCCAATTCAAATCTGAAACAAGGCACACATTGTTTTCTGTTTAATTCCCTCTGCCTTTCTGCGAATAGAATGCAACAGGAAACCAATCTTTGCTACTTGAAAAGATATTTGATCTTGTTCCTGAAATTCTGCTGTTCTCCTTTTCCATCCTCTCACTTACACATGCCTGTAGTTCATGTTCCAATATTCAAACCCACCTCTTCGCTCAGCTTATTCTTCGGTCCAGTATTAATACTGACTTTTTCTATTTCATTGACACTTTACAGCAGCCTATCCGATTCTTTACATTCATTATCATAATGTTACACCATTAACATTGTTCTGTTTTGACCGCTGTTGCTGGAAGACATGGTCCATTCTCATCAATTTATATTGAGCACCGTCCATACATTTAACCCTGAGCGATTCCACAAAAGACAAGCTCTACAATAGCAGTGCTGGCCTTTGCAAGGACAGCGGGTGGATTGTTCACAAAATGTCTTTGGAGAAACTTCTGATGCAGGTGTTGCTGATAGAAAATCTCGTGTTTTTTTTTACTGGGTAGCAGGGAGTTGACGCTTTTCTTTTTGGAACCGTTGTAGATGACGGTCAGTGCTACATAGTTGCCAATGAGAGTTCAAATGTGTCATTTTGCAGCCTGGAGCACTTCCTTGATGGTTTCTCCACGCTTTCTAAAATTTATGATTGCCTCCCAGAACAGCTACGATTGTACCATGTGATCTACATGAAGTATCGATCAAAGTGTAAAGTGAGAAACCAGTAAAGCGAGTATATGCTGACCAAAATGAGTCTTTCTTGGGAATCTTTTTTTACTCACTGGGTTAATACACTCTGGATTTCTCTGTTCCATTCGGGGCATCACACGTTAGGATGCAGAGAAGTTTTACACAATGGGACTAGTTCTGCGTTACTTCAGGTATGTTGAAAAAAAGGGTTGATGGCAATGTTCGCCTTTACAGAAATAAGGCAAAGAGGAGATCTGCGAGAGATGTTCAAGGTCAGGAATTGTTTTTATGGAGGAATCTCTTCCACGGCAAAAGGGAGGGTAATCAAAGAACACAGATTTAAGACGATTGGCAGAGGAATGTGGAGATAAATGGATAAACTATATTTGAACAGTGAATTATTATGCTCTTGAAAGCACTGTCCGAAAGCTTGGTGGTTTCAGATTGCATAAAACATTCAAAAGAAAATTATATAAATACTTCAAAAGAAACAATATACAATGCCAAGGGGAAACAGCAGAGAATGTGGATTAATTGAGTATCTCTTCCAAAGAGACAGCACAGGCTTTATGAATTTGATACGTGTTGTACTCAATGCATTTTTCATTGCCTCTCATTGTTTTTGCCCAGCATTGCTTGTTAATGACTCATCTGAGCATAACGTGTTCAGTTCACATCTCATTCCGTCCATGTCTGCCTTACTTCACAGCACCACATGTCCTGCTGCAGGAATGTCATGTGCTAACCTTAATAATTCCCGCTGTTATTTATACGGTACCATTACCTATAGAGTAATCATCCAGTCTTCATCCGCCGGTCGATGAGGCGGTTTCCATTTCCATCGCAGTCTTCAACATAATAGCTTTCTGGAACGCATATTGCCTCAGATTCTTTCAGAGCTGACTGTGCTATTTTATATAACTCTGGATCAGCTAGTTGTATGGTGATTACAGAAGATTTGTTAAACATCTTATTTGGATTACTGAAATCCCCAAGCAAAGTACAGGGACACGACTATCTGTCTGTGGTGCCAATTTTATCACCAACAATTGAAATTGTTTATCCCTTATTCAGGTTACTACATGTGCGAGAAATATTCCTGGAACTTTTTCTGCAATTGTTCTGTTTCTTTAATTTCGCTTTGTTTCTGTGTGACTACAGAGAATCATTCCCTAGGATTAGGTCAAATACAACTACTGGCAAACTATGGACATCTCCGACAGATAACATCACAGACATTCGGTCACACTTTCGATGCACTCGATACAAAGGTACGGGTATTTACTCCCCTCCAATACCATCAACTAAAACTTTTGCATTCAGTGCGTTCTCTGGTGGAAATGGTATATCTAGCCTTCGCAAAGCAGTTTGGGTTTGTTCCTGTATTCGTAAGTATAACGATCGGTTTGTCTGCCTCACTTAAGGGATATTGAGTTAGAAACAAAGAACAAAGAACTGTACAGCACAGGAACAGGCCATTCGGCCCTCGAAGCCTGCGCCGATCTTGCTGCCAGTCTAAAATAAAACCTTCTGCACTTCCGATGTCCGTATCCCTCTAATCGCATCCTATTCATGTATTTGTCTAGATGCCTCTTAAACATCGCTATCGTACCTGCTTCCACCACCTCCCCTGGCAGCAAGTTCCAGGCACTCAACACCCTCTGTGTAAAGGATTTGCCTCGCACATCCCCTCTAAAATTTACCACTCGCACCGTAAACCTGTGTCCCCTCGTAACTGACGCTTCCAACCCTGGGAAAAACTTCTGACTATCCACTCTGTCCATGCCACTCATAACTTTGTAAACCTCTATCATGTCGCCACCCCCCACCCCCCACCCCCCAACCTCCGTCATTCTAGTGAAAACAATCCGAGTTTATACATCCTCTCCTCATAGCTAATGCCCTCCAGACCAGACAACATCCTAGTAAATCTCTTCTGTACCCTCTCCAAAGCCTTCACATCCTTCTGGTAGTGTGGCGACCATCATTGCATGCAATTTTCCAGCTGAGCCTAACTAAGGTTCTGTACATCCGCAGCATGACTCGCCAATTTTTATACTCTATGCTGTGACCGATGAAGGCAAGCATGCCGTATTCCTTCTTGGCTACCTTATCCACCTCCGTTCCCACTTTCAGTGATCTGTGGACCCGTACGCCCAGATCTCTCTGGTTGTCAATACTCCTAAGGGTTCTGTCATTTACTGTATACTTCCCACCTGTATTAGACCTTCCTAAATGTATTAGCTCACATTTGTCCGGATTAAATTCCATCTGCCATTTATCTGCCCAAGTCTCCAACCGATCTATAGCCTGCGGTATCCTCTGACAATCCTCATCACTACCCACAATTCCACCAACATTTGTGTTGTTCGCAAATTTCCAACATTTTCCTCCAAATCATTTATATATACTACAAACAGCAAAGGTCCCAGCACTGATCCCTGTGAAACACCAACAGTCACTTCCCTCCATTTATGCTTTTCTCATTGGAGCGCAGAAGGATGAGAGGTAACTTGACAGAGGGGTACAAATGATGAGAGGCATAGATAGAGTGGTAGCCAGAGACTTTTTCCCAGGGCGGAAAGGGATATCACCAGGGGGCATAATTTTAAGGTCATTGGGGGAAGGTTTCGGGGAGATGTCAGAGGTCGGTGCTTTACACAGAGAGTGGTGGGTGCGTGGAATGCGCTGCCAGCGGTGGTAGAAGAAACAGATACATTCGGGACATTTAAGCGACTTTTGGATATGTACATGGATGATAGTAGAATGAAGCGTGGGCAGGTAGTTTGATCTTCGAGTAGGTTAGAGTTTCGGCACAACATCGTGAGCCGAAGGGCCTGTACTGTGCTGTACAGTACTATGTTCTATGTTCTATGTTCTATTCAGAAAAGCACCCTTCCACTGAACCCCTCTGTCCTCTATAACCGAGCCACTTCTGCATCCATCTTGCCAGCTCACCTCTGATCCAGTATGACTCCACTTTTTGTATCAGTCTGCCATGAGAGACTTTGTCAAAGGCTTCACTGAAGTCCCTGTAGACAACATCCACTGCCCTTCCTTCATCATTCACCTTCATCAATTTCTCAACAAACTGTATCAAGTTAGTGAGACACGACCTCCCCTTCATAAAACCATGCTGCGTCTCGCCAATAAGTTCATTTGTATACAAATGGGCATAAATGCTGGCACGAAGGATCCTCTCCAATAATTTCCCTACCACTGAAGTAAGGCTCACCGTCCTATAATTTCCTGGATGATCGTTGCTCCCCTTCTTAAACAATGGAACAACAATGGCTATACTTCTGTCCTCTGCGACCTCACTTGTAGCCAATGATGATACAAAGATTTCTGTCAAGGCCCCAACAATTTCTTCCCTTGCCTCCCTCAGTATTCTGCATTAGATCCAATCCGGCCTTGGCCACTTATCTACCTTCATGTTTTTAAAGACGCCCAACACCTCCTCCTTTTTGATATCAACATGACCCAGACTATCTACACTCCCTTCCCTAGACTCACCATCCACCACGTCCTTCGCTTTGGTGAATACTGATGCAAATTACTCATTTAGTACCTCGCCCATTTCCTCTGGCTCCACACATACAATCCCTCCTCTGTCCTTGAGTGGGCCAATCCTTTCCCTGGCTACCCTCTTGCTCTTTATATGCGTATAAAAAGCCTCGGGATTCTTCTTAGTCCTGTTCACCAATGACTTTTCATGACCTCTTTTAGCCCTCCTGCCTCCTTGCTTAAGTTCCTTCCTACTTTATATTCCTCAAGTGCTTCGTCTGTTCCCAGCCTTCCAGCCCTTATGAATGCTTCCTTTTTCTTTTTGACTGAGCTCACAATATCCCTCGTTAACCAAGGTTCCAGAAACTTGCCAAACTTATCCTTCTTCCTCACAGGAACATGGCGGTCCTGGATTCTAATCAACTGACGTTTGAAAGACTCCCACATGTCAGATGTTGAATTACCCTCAAACAGCCGCCCCCAATCTAAATTCTTCAGTCCCTGCCTAATATTGTTATAATTAACCATCCCCTAATTAAGCACGTTCACACAAGGACTGCTCTTATCCTTATCCACAAGTACCTTAAAACCTACGGAATTATGGTCACTGTTCACAAAATGCTTCCCCACTGAATCTTCGACCACCTGGCCGGACTCATTCCCCAATACCAGGTCCAGTACGGCCCCTTTCCTCGTTGGACTATTGTTGGAGAAAATCCAGATTATGCCCTACTGTTGAACAAATTCTCCGAACTCAGACGTTGAGAATCAAACACTTTATTGCATGATATCATGGGGCGCCCACCTTTCCTAAAGGCGGTCCAGTGCTACTCAAAAGCGCTACATATCGCCGTGGACTTGTATAGTATAAAATAGGCAGAGCTAACAGTTTCACAATTAGATAACCACCCATAAGATGGTCACAAGACTGCCTACGTGATGGTGCACCATGCCGAGTCCGTTATGAGTAAAGCGTTAGTTTCAACAATAACAAACTATAACTCCTTATTTCAATGCCCACTCCAGACATCAATCTGGCCGTAACGTCTGATTCTGGTTAGCTGTTCTGTCTACATTTTATGACAGTTGATTGTGGTTAGATTAGCTACAAGCTGTGTCCTGTTTTTCTGCTTCGACAAAGTTAAGTAATAATTAGCAAAGAACAGCAAAATTCTCCAACAATCCCTCCTTTTATCATACCATGATAACAAAACATCATCATGAGTAGAGGGGAGAGGTATGGGGCTTAAAGTAGTCATTTAAGCATAATATCTTTTCCTGCCATCGCGCTGTACCAGCCGCAAGGCTTAAATGTCCCCATAAGCTCTGTTCTTAAAATTCTAAAATTCTGTTCTCTCAGTCCCCTCTTGTCTCTTCAAAACCCTTTCAGGAATCCTTCCCTTGATCCCGCCGAGGTGCGTTTAATGGTCTCTATTGTCCAGAAACATCCTTCAACACCCAGAGGGGTCGCACTCAATACATTGCCTGCTTATATCACAAGGGGGCAGCGGGAACTCAGTAAAGGCATAAGTTTTGCAGGGGCTTAATTACTTGCTTACAACATAAAAGGTAGTACTCTTGTACATTTACCATCTCAATTAAGCATCACTGTCACATGATTGATTGTACAAACAAAATACAATTCCATAAAGCACATTGATCATTCATTAATTCATTTTTAAAGTATATATGAAAAGGTTATACAACTACCAGTCATGGGATAATCAGAAGATCGAAAGAGTAGGTCAGGCTCATCAGATTAGCTTGGGACCATGTGGAAGCTGAGGGGAGAGCCAGAAAATGCATCTCTGGTGAGGAGGGGTTGGTGGGGAACCGGGCGCAAATCCAGCATTCAGTATTATTTCCTTGTGAGGCAATTGCGTGCATCCTTTGAATCGCAGAGTTATAATGCCAGGTATCTACAAAAGTCACACACCATGTCATACAGAACATGGTCAGGACTCCCATCCACATCTTCTTTATCCTTTAATCGTGTTCCTCCAGGAGTGGCGTTTTCTCCAGTGGTGTCGCTCTTTTGCAGCGCGTTCTGTGCTTCCACTCAGGTCTTTCTTCGAACTTGACAGCTGTCCGGGTCACCAGGAGGACTAAATACGGGCCTTTCCACCGAGGAGCAAGATAAATCTTTTCCAATGATTTGATCATGACATAGTCCCCAGGTTGGAAGGGATGCATTGGGTTATCACTAGGGGAAGGAATGGCCTCTTTTACCAGATCACGGTTACAGGTAATCATTTTGCAAAGTGCTTAAACGTAGTCTAGGAGGGCCTCCTGTGTCAGGAGTAACGCCACATTCACAGGAAACTTGGGAGGTCTTGCCCCCGTGGGCATTGGTCTTCCCATTAGGACCTCAAATGGGGTGAGTCCTGTGGTTCTGTTGACCTGGTTTCTTATTGTATACAACGCCAAGGGTAGGGCCTCTGGCCAGGGCAGGCCTGTGTCCTGCGTGATCTTTGTCAGAGTAGTTTTAAGGGTAGCATTCATCCGTTCCGCCATGCCTGAGGACTGGGGCTGATATGAGATATGATATTTCCATGTAATGCCTAATGCTTTACTGACACTTTCAGTTACTGCTGCAGTAAAGTGGGTGCCTCTATCACTGTTGATGTTCCCTTGAATGCCGAACCTAGGGATGACATTATTCATCAGGCATTTGACAACTGTTCCAGCATCATCTTTTCTTGTGGGGAAGGTTCTACCCATTTGGAGAACATGTCAACAATTACCAACACGTACTTAAAACCTTGTTTAGCTGGCATGTGTGCAAAATCAATCTGTAATTGGTTAAAAGTCCGTCTGGGACTGGCAGGTGATCATATTTGGCTGCAGGTTTTGCACTATTATTTTGTCGACATATCAAGCATCTTCATATTAGATCGTGTGCTGCTGCAGGAAAACCTGGTGCGTACCAGTCTTGTCGTATTGCATGTATCATCCACCCCCCCTTTCCTACATGGCCGACCCCATGGGTGGCCAGTACAAGGATATGCAGGTGGGCTTTGGGGCAAATGCATCGGCCGTCAGGATGCATCAGTAGTCCCATAATGGAGGATTCCTTAGCTCCCATGCGCGCCCAACTGTCCTTTTCAGCTTGTGGAGCGCTCTCTTGTGCAGCCCTTATTCCTGCTATTAGATCTAAACCCGAGTTTTTCTTTTCTGGCTCCTTTTCTATATTGGGGGCTTGCAGCACTTTTACTATCGGAGATAAAGCTGCTTGTCGGGCGGCTTGGTCAGCACGGGCATTTCTTTGGGAGATTGGGTCGCCTGCGGTGGTATGGGCAGTGCACTTCATAACAGCTATAGTAGAGGGGAGCATAATAGCCTTATGAAGATTGTTAACAAGACGAGCATGCTGCAAAGGTCGTCCAGAGGTTGTAATAAACCCTCTATGTTTCCAGAGAGTTCCAAAATCATGAACCACTCCAAATGCATATCTAGAATCTGTGTAAATATTAACAGACCTGCGGTCAGCAAGGATACTTGCTCTGGTCAGCGGAAACAGTTCGGCTGCTTGTGCAGAGATGCCTTCTGGCAAGGCAGCAGATTCTAGGGTTTCAGAAGTTGTGCATATTGCATAACCCGCTAACATTTGGTGATCGGAGGGTCGAAAGGAGCCGTCGTCTGTGAAAAGGATCATGTCTGTGTTGTCGAACGGAGTTTCAAAAAGGTCCGGGCGAGGGGTGACAACCTCTTGGACGGTGTGTATACAATCACGGTCCGCGGTCGGGGATTCTTGCATAACAGGGAGAAGGGTGGCGGGATTTAGCGCGGGGGCACGCTGAAGTGTAAGATTAGTACGAGAAAGTAAGACGACCTCATGGCCAGTTCTCCTTGACGCTGTAAAATGTTGAGTCGCTGCTGAATTTAGCAGCAGGGAAACCGAATGAAGAACGAAAACTGTACAAGGATAATCCAGTACTATAGGGGTGGACTTTTCAACCATTACAGCGGCAGCCAACAAAGCTCGTAAACAGGCCGTCATTCCCCTTACAACAGGTGGTAATTGTACAGAATAAAAAGCGACAGTTTGCCGGAGATCCCCATGCAGCTGTGCTACTATTCCTGATGCGTACACCTCCTTCTCATTAGCATACAGTTGAAATGGTTGCGGAGAGTCAGGAATGCCCAGAGCAGGCGCTGAGATCAAGGAGCATTTAAGTTCCTTAAAAGCCTGTTCCATCTCGGAAGTCCAGTTCACCTGGGTTGGTTGTTTCGGCGATGATGTCTCGCGAAGTGGCGCATCAATAACTCGATAATCTGGTATCCAATGTCTGCAGTAATTTACCATACCAAGAAAGGACAAAAGTTCAGTTCGTGTAGTGGGAGGCGAGAGGTTAATGATGGCTGTGATGCGATCTTGTGACAGTGCTCTAAGGCCATGTGAAAGTTTGTAGCCCAAATATTGTACTGTCTTTTGACACAATTGCATTTTTTCAACAGAGCCTTCATCTTTAGCCAAACAGCGGAGCAATGTGAAAGTGTCATGCATACAGGCAGCAGGTGCATCGGAGGCCACGAACAAATCATTGGCATGCTGAACCAAGGTGCTTTTGCGTGGCAGGTGGAGGTCTTTCAGGGTCCGGTGGACTGCAGAGGCATATACAGTGGGGCTCTCCGTGTACCCTTGGGGAAGCCGTGTCCATGTATATTGGCGGCCGCCGTAAGTAAAGGCGAAAAGGTATTGGCTGTCCGGTGACAATTTAATGGAGAAAAAGGCTGAACAGAGGTCGATGACAGAAAAGCAAGTAGCAGAGGCAGGGAGGCTAGTGAGGATGGCATTGGAGTCTGGCACTACTGGGGAACAGGGGATAACAATGGCATTGACTGCCCTCAAATCTTGCACAAATCTCCATCGCCCGGGTTTTCCTGGCTTAGGAATACGGAGGACAAGAGTGTTACAAGGACTTGTGGTAGGTACCAGGATGCCTTGTTGTAGAAGGGAGTCAATAACTGGTTTTATCCCTTCCTGGTCATTGGGTGACACATTGTACTGCCTAATAGACGGTAGGATGGCCCCTGGTTTCACAGTGACCGTGTGAGGTGGGGCCGAGATTACTAGGCCCGCGTGATTGGCGTGCCGTGCCCATAAAGATGGTGGCACAGTGTCGAGCAATAAGGGGTTGTCATAGGAGGGGGAAAGCGGCGGGGTCTGCAAGGTACAAGTCGTCTTGTCGGACGAGGGAGGGCAGTGCACATAAAATTCTTCCTGTCCTAAACAGGTAATTTGCATCGAGTCGGGGTCTGTTGGGTCCAAGGGTTAATATTCCTTAGACATATTTCGAAGTCTGTGCACCATGGGCCCCAAGTCCTTGGGGCGTCATAGCGCTTTGACAATAATGGAAACATGGGGTAAAGAGGCAGGGTTATTTCGGAATAGCGGCCTCTGCTCGGCATTGAGCAGAACTTCTGCCGCTAATCCCTCTTCACCCACATAATAAAATCCAGTTAAGGTTAGTGTAGAAGGTAGATTCAGATAGGGGTCTACAACAGCCGAATAAGAAGGATCAGGATGATCAAGCGAAGCGGCAGTGCAGTGTAGTTTACGCAGAAAACGACCGGTCCATACGATCCAACGAAGGAAACCGATCGTGGAAGATGGGGTGGCGCATTCCAGATGTTAGAGTAACAGGTAAGATTAGTATGTACAGGGTCGCCCGAAAATGTCCATGCGTGCAGGGAAGGAATAGGAGAGGAAAGAGGCGGGGTAACAGTCATAGCTGCCTGCAAGAGGGGGAGACCAGAGTCATGGATTTCTAAAATGAGGCCTTGTGGGGAACAGTGGATGGAGGCGTTGAGTTTGCAAAGGGTTTGGCGACCAAGTAGGGCCACTGGGCAATAGGGGGAGAGTATAGTGATGTCGGGGACCGTTACTGGTCCAACGACAATGGGCACGGGAACAGAAAGGGGTTCAACCATAGGCACTCCAGAGACACCCACAGTGCAGACAGTTTTGGAGCTTAGAGGAAGACCCGCTGAGGGAGGTGCAGATGTGTGGGTGGCTCCGGAGTCCACCAAAACCGAGACGGTACGATCCCCCATATAAATCTGAACTAAACGGAATTACATATCTACTATCACCTGTTTCTTTCCATACTTTATCAGCCGGTGACCCTGGCAGAACCAGGGGGTCTCCTACCTTATTCTTACATTGAGCAATTTTACCGTGACGTTTCCTCGTTCCTTTTGAGTGGGCAAATGGTCGTGGGTCGCCTTTCTCCGGAGGACACGTATTATTTGTCCCTGGGGGCAACCCTTCCTTCTTGGAGGCCGTTAAGCCCATTTTCTCTCTGCTTCTTCTGCCTCCTCAGAACCTTCTTCATTCGTATATTGTTTCCTTTCTCTATTGATAAACAGCATTAAACACAAAGAACAACCGCAACACCACAACGGAACTAATTCAAAAATATCAACACAGACAAGACAGAGACAGGCGCAAGCACACACAGAGACAGTTAATGTTAAGTTCTCAAGGTCAGCTAACCGGCTCACACCTGTCTCCTCAGGTCAACGATATGTTCGTCTCCAACTCTTGTCTCCCGCGTCTTTCTCTAGGGCCAGATCAGCGGGTGTACTCAGGAGCCCCGAAAACGTGCCTGTTGGGTCAATTTGGTTGTTTAGTTACAGCCCCAGTCATCTCTGTCCCATATCTTGTCACCGCATTTTACTCACTTCCCATGTGTGAGATTTAGCTTCGTATACTCAACGGGATCAGTTATTCGGCCCAGC
Organism: Heterodontus francisci; assembly: GCF_036365525.1. Taxonomy (NCBI): domain Eukaryota; kingdom Metazoa; phylum Chordata; class Chondrichthyes; order Heterodontiformes; family Heterodontidae; genus Heterodontus; species Heterodontus francisci. The sequence goes on from NC_090415.1 coordinate 21,955,750, forward strand.
CGACAATGCCAGATTCCTAAATTTACTGGATTTTCCACTTATCTCCTTTTCAACTTCCCTTCACGGAATTGCTCACTTCCCATGTGTGAGATTTAACTTACTCAATTTTAGACCTTTTCTGATCAGGTTTCAGCCAATTCTTCCTTGACCCCTCTAGGCCCCCTCTCCCAGTTATCTGGCCTTCATGTGGGGCCCAGTCGCCCTCTTAATTCCGGCACAGGCTGGGTGATTGAGACCCTAGGGTCGCAGAAACGTTGACTTAGCCCTGATCCTGTCGATTAGTTTTTTCACTAGGTTCTTTTGGATCCTGTGAACTCAGGGATCCTGCCGACGACGCCAAATCTGTTGGAGAAAATCCAGATTATGCCCAATTGTTGAACAAATTCTCCGGACTCAGACGTTGAGAATCAAACACTTTATTGCATGATATCATGGGGCGCCCACCTTTCCTAAAGGCGGTCCAGTGCTACTCCAAAGTGCTACAGATCGCCGTGGACTTATATAGTATAAAAGAGGCAGAGCTAACAGTTTCACAATTAGATAAGCAACCATAAGATGGTCACAAGACTGCCGACGTGACGGTGCACCATGCAGAGTCCGTTATGAGTAAAGCGTTAGTTTCAACAATAACAAACTATAATTCCTTATTTCAATGCCCACTCCAGACATCAAACTGGCCGTAATGTCTGATTGTGGTTAGTTGCTCTGTCTACATTTTATGACCGTAAGTTAGATCAGCTACAAGCTGTGTCCTGTTTTTCTGCTTCTACAAAGTTAAGTAATAATTAGCAAAGAACAGCAAAATTCTCCAACAACTATCTACATATTGTTTCAAGAAGCCCTCCTGGATGATCCTTACAAATTCTGTCCCATCCACGCATTTAGCACTAAGTGAGTCCCGGTCAACAGAGGGGAAGTTAAAATCACCCACAACTATAACACTGTTGCTTTTTCAACTTTCCAAAATCCGTCTACATATCTGCTCTTCTATCTACCGCTGGCTGTTGGGAGTCCTGCAGTAAACACCCAACATTGTGACTGAACCCTTCCTATTCCTGAGCTCTACCCATATTGCCTCGCTGCGTGAGCCCTCCGAGGCGTTCTCCTGCAGTACAGCTGCGATATTCCCCTTAACCAGGACTGCAACTCCCCCACCCTTTTTACATCCCCCTCTGTCCCGCCTGAAGCATCTAAATCCCGGAACGTTTAGCTGCCAATCCAATCCTTCCATCAACCAAGTCTCTATAATAGCAACAACATCATAGTTCCAAGTACTAATCCAAGCTCTAAGTTCATCTGTCTTACCTGTTATGCTTCTGGCATTGAAACAAATGTACTTCAGACCACCAGTCCCTCTGCACTCAGCAACATCTCCCTGCCTGCTCTTCCTCTCAGTCTTACTGGCCTTATTTATTTGTTCCCCCTCAGTTATATCACCTGCTGACCTATTGCTCTGGTTACCAACCCTCTGCCACGGTATTTTAGACCCTCCAGAGTGACGCTCGCAAACCTCACAGCCAGGACATTTGTGCTCCTCCGGTGTAGATGCAACCTGTCCTTCTTGTACAGGTCCCACCTGTCCCGGAAGAGATCCCAATGATCCAGATATCTGAAACGCTCCCTCCGACATCAGCTGTTCTGCCACGTGTTTAACTGCACTATCTTCCTATTTCTAGCCTCACTGCCACGTGGCACAGGGAGTAATCCCGAGGTTACAACCCCAGAGGTCCTGTTTTTTAACTTTCTACCGAACTCTCTGCACTCCCCCTGCAGGACCTCCTCACTCTTTCTGCCTGTGCCGTTAGTACCAATGTGTACCACAACCTCTGGCTATTCACCCTCCGCCTTCAGAATGCCTCCTGCCCGTTCAGAGACATCCTTGACCCTGGCACCAGGGAGGCAACATACCATCCTGGAGTCTCCTTCACGTTCCCCTGACTATAGAGTCCACGATAACTATTGCTCTTCTGCACATTGTCACTCCCTGCTGAACAACATAACCAGCCGTGGTGCCACCGCTCTGGCTGCTGCTGTTGCTTTCCACTGATATTCCATACCGCCCCAACAGTATCCTAGAAGTTATACTTATAAGAAAGGGGGATAGCCACAGGGGATTTCTGCACTAACTGCATGTCGCTTCTGGCGGTCACCCATCTATCTGCCTGCACCTTGGGTGTAACCACGTCTCTAAAACTCCTGTCTATGCCACCTGCTTGCTCCTAAATGCATCCAAATGCTGCTCCAACCGATCCACGTGGTCTGTGAGGAGCTGCAATTGGGTACACTTCCTGCAGATGTAGTTGTCCAGAACGCTGGAAGCGTCACGGACAAGAACAAAGAACAACGATCAGTCCAGCACAGGAACAGGCCATTCGGCCCTCCAAGCCTGCGCCGATCTTAATGCCTGCCTAAACTAAAACCTTCAGCACTTCTGGGGTCCGTATCCCTCAATTCCCATCCTCTTCATGCATTTGTCAAGATGCCTCTTAAACGTCTATATGGTACCTGCTTCCACCACCTCCCCCGGCAGCACGTTCCAGGCATGCACCACCCTCTGTATAAAGAACATGCCTCGCAGATCCGTGTCCCTCTCGCCATAAGCCTATGTGCCCTCGTAACTGACTCTTCCACCCTGGGAGAAAGCTTCTGACTATCCACTCTGTCCATGCCGCTTATAACTGTGTAAACCTCTATCATGTCGCCCCTCCACTTCCGTCGTTCCAATGAAAACAATCCGAGTTTATCCAACCTCTCCTCGTAGCTAATGCCCTCCAGACCAGGCAACATCCAGGTAAACCTCTTCTGTACCCTCTCCAAAGCCTCCACGTCCTTCTGCTAGTGTGGCGAACAGAATTGCACACAATATTCTCAGTGCGGCCTAACTAAAGTTCTGTACAGCTGCAGCATGACTTGCCAATTTTTATACTCTATGCTGTGAACGATGAAGGCAAGCATGCCATATGCCTTCTTGACTGGCTTATCCACCTGCGTTGCCACTTTCAGTGACCTGTGGACCTGTACGCCCAGATCTCTCTGCCTGTCAATACTCCTAAGGGTTCTGCCATTTACTGTATACTTCCCACCTGCAGTAGACCTTCCAAAATGCATTACCTCACATTTGTCCGGATTAAACTCCATCTGCCGTTTCTCCGCCTAAGTCTCCAACCGATCTATATCCTGCGTATCCTCTGACAATCCTCATCACTGTCCGCAACTCCACCAACCGTTGTGTCATCTCCAGACTTACTAATCAGAGCAGCTACATTTTCCTCCAAATCATTTATATATACTGCAAAGAGCAAAGGTACCAGCACTGATCCCTGTGGAACACCACTAATCACAACCCTCCATTCAGAAAAACAGCTACCCTCTGTCTTCTATGACCGAGCCAGTTCTGTATCAATCTTGCCAGATCCCCTCTGATCCCGTGTGACTTCACCTTTTGTACCAGTCTGCTATGAGGGACCTTGTCAAAGGCTTTACTGAAGTCCATTTAGATAACATCTACTGCCCTTCCTTCATCAATCATCTTCGTCACTTCCTCAAAAAACTCAATCAAATTAGTGAGACCTGACCTCCCCTTCACAAAACCGTGCTGTCTCTCGCTAATAAGTCCATTTGGTTCCAAATGGGAGCAAATCCTGTCCTGAAGAATCCTCTCCAATAATTTCCCTACCACTGACGTAAGGCTCACCGGCCTATAATTTCCTGGATTACCCTTGCTACCCTTCTTAAACAAAGGGACAACACTGGCTATTCTCCAGTCCTCTCGGACCTCACCTGTCGCCAATAAGTATGCAAAGATGACCTCCCGCATCTCACAGAAGAAGCACTTTATCCCTCTAACTGACATTTCTAACACTAATCAATAAATCAATTTCAAATAAATACTCGAATACTTATTGAATCATTACTAAATTAAGTTACAATTAACTATATGGTCCCAAGTGCTGGATTTCTATTGTAAATATTAAATGTTAAATACAGTAATCTCCTCCCTCCGGTTTAGTTACTCCTCTACTTATTATCTAATTAGTTAATTCGGGTTTTAATCAATTTTAATCAATTTTTCATTTTCAAATTCTGTGCAGATTCCCTACCAGCCAATCAGGTCACAGCTTTCCTGTGACATCACTTTTTACAGTTTTTTTTTCACGCAGGGTAACTTACCAGTCCGGAACTCTGCCCTCCGAGTATTCGCCCTGGGTGTAGGCCACGAATCCCCAAAACAAGTTTTTTAAAACTTACCTGTCCAAAACACCACCCTTCGAGTCTTCTCCCTGGATGTCGGCCGCGAATCCCCGTTGTATGGTCTTTATACTTACCCATCCAGAACTCCGCCCTCCGAGTCTTCGCCCTGGATGTAGGCCACGAATCCCCGAGGTAAGGTTTTTATCCTTACTGGTCCGGAACTCCACCCTCCGAGTCTTCTTCCTGGATATCTCCTCCTCTATCTCTCCCTGACTGTTTGGAGGCCTGTAGTACATTCCCAGCCAAGTGATTCCCCTTTTTGTTTCTCAGTTCTATACATATGGCCTCATTTGAGGAACCTTCTAAGATATCATCCCTCCTTACTTCCGTAATTGACTCCTTGACCAACAGTGCAATACCACCTCCTCTTTTGCCCCCTCCTCGACCGCGCCTGAAGTTTCTATACCCTGGAATATAGATCTGCCTGTCCTGCCCTTCCCTCAACCATGTCTCTGTGATAGCAATAGTATCATCTGCCCATGTGTTAATCAATTCATCGGCTTTACTTGTAAGACTCCTTGTGTTAAAATAGATGCAATCCAGCCTTGCATTATTTGCATGTGCCTTAACCGGTCTACATTTCATCTGCCTTCCAGACTGATTCAGTGTGTCTTCTATATTTGTCTGTGCATCACCTCCTACTGTACACCCACTCTGTATCCCATCGCTCCTCCAAATTAGTTTAAACCCACCCTCCCCCACCCCCTCCCCCGTCACCCAACAGCACTAGCAAACCTCCCAGCAAGCTGTTGGTCCAGTTCTGGTTCAGCTGCAAGCCGTCCGACTTGTACAGGTCCCACCCCCGCTGGAAACAGACCCAGTGATCCTGTAAACTAAAGCCCTCCCTCCTGCACCATCTCCTCAGCCACGCATTCATCTGCTCTATCCTGCTATTCCTATACTCACTAGTACTTGGCACCAGGAGTAATCCAGAGATTTGAGTCTTTGAGGTTATGTTGTTCAACCTGCTACCTCATTCCATAAATTCTTGTTGCAGGACCTCATCCCTCTTTCCATTTATGGCGTTAATACCAATGTGAACCTTGAACATTGATTGTTCACGGTCCCCTTCCACAATGTCCTGCAGCCGCTCCGTGACATCTTTAGCCCGAGCAACAGGGAGGCAATATACCATCCTGGAGTCACGTTTGCGACCACAGAAACGACTATTTGTGCCCTGTACGATGGAATCCCCGACCACTATAGCTCGTCCACTCTTTTTCCTCCCCTCCTCTGCAGCTGAGCCAACCATGGTGTCACAAATTCGGCTCTTGCTGCATTCCTGTGAGAAGTTGTCTCCCTCAACAGTATCCAAAGTGGAAAATCTGTCAGGGTGGGAGATGAACACAGGGGACATCTGCACAATCTGCCTAGTTATTCTACTGTGCCCGGCAGTCAACCATTCCCTTTCTGCCTGAGCAGTCGTTACCTGCAGTTTAACCACCTCCGTGTTCATGTTATCCACAATGATCGCAGCCTTATGGATGCTCCAGTGTCCCCAGCCGCCGCTCCAGATCCGAAACGCGGATTTCGAGTCGCGTGCAACTGGAGGCACTTCCTGCACACTTGTTCACCCTGGACACTGACTTCCCACATTGCATAGCAGGATCACTCCACGCTACCGAGCTTCCCTGTCATAACTTACCCTTAATTTACTCGCTTAAATTAATCAAAATTAGATGTTATTTACACTAGGGACCTTGATTCCCTTTAAAAAAAATACTCACTGTATAAAAAAACTGTAGCCCTCAACGTTCTCTTTACTTCTGTTACTAACCCAGCCATTTAGAGTTATTCCCTGACAGCAGTTACTCACTAACCAATCACCTTGCAGCTTTCCTGTTCACTTTGTTTTCAAACTCTCGTTCTCTCTCTCCTGGTCTCTCTCTCCTGGTCTCTTTATGCTCCGGCTCCACTCTTGCTGTTTTCTGGTCTCTGAGACGCCCATATTAATGCCCTGGGGATGCGAGTTTAAATCCCACCATGACAGCTGGTGGAATTTAAATCCAATTAAATAATCAAAAATCAAAAATAAAAGTGCAATCTGGAGTTGAAAGCTAGTCTCAGCAATGGTGCCATGAAATTAGCCTCAATTGTAGCAACAACCCATCTGGTTCACCAATGGCCATAGGGAAGCGGATCCGCCGTCCTTAACTGGTTTGGCTTACATGTCACTCCAGAGCCACAGCAATGTGATTGACTTTTAACCTACCACTGAAATGGCCGAGAAAGCCATTAGATTGTCAAGGTAAATTAGGGATGGGCAACACGTCCTTGCCAGCGACGCTCAAATCCCATGAAAGAATAATCTGGGTTTAAAATATTCAACTTAAATCTTATTCGCCCATGCCCACCTTAATTAAGTATCTAGTTGAACTTTTGGATGAGATAACAGGGAATGTTGATGAAGGAATGTGGTGACTGCTGTCGCTATGGATTTTAAGAATGTGTGCAACAAAGTCTTCTTCTTAGGCAGTCCCTCGGGAACGAGGATGCCTTTCTTCTACTCCAGAGTTGTAGGTCCTTTGTTGACTGAATAGTTGAATTCTGGATCCGCTCACTGTGCCACAATTAGGACAGGTGGTGTTTCCTGAGGCGAGAGAATGGGATGCTCGAATTTCCGAACGCTCCTTCTGCTGTTTGCACTTGGTTCGCCGCCTGAGCAAGTCTATGTTGTTTTACTCGCTGGCACCATCCAGGATGCTTCTTCTCCATTTTCGGCGGTCTCAGGCAAAAGGCTCCCACACATCAGTGGAGATGTCACTTTTATTTTTGGAGGCTTTAGGGACATCCTTGTAGTGTTTCATCTGCTCTCCTGGCATCCTCTTGCCGTGACGGAGCTTGGAGTAGATAGCTTGTTTGGGGGGTCCTGCATCAGGCCTCTGAACTATGTGGTTCAACCAACATAACTGACTAACAATGACCAGTGTCTTGACGTTTGGGATTTCGGCCTGAAATAGGAGACGGCTATTGGAGCGCCTGACCAGGCATTGAGTTTGCAGGATCTTGCAGAGGCACCACTGGTGATATCTGTCCAGGGCTTTGAGATGTCCGCTGTACATGAGGGGTTTCAGGGACCTTTTGTCACAGTAGTCTTTGTTTAACAAAGTGCCATATGAAAGGCTGGTTGACAAAGTTGAGGTTCATATAATAGGAGGGTCAGTGTGCAATTGGATACACAAATGGTTCAACTACAGAAAACAGCAAAGCGTGGCAAATAGCTGCTTTTCAGACTGCAATATACTCGACTGTGATGTTCCCCAACGGTATGTGCTAAGACCTGTTTTTTTAGCTGTATGCAAATCAGTTGAATCTTGTAATAGAGTCGAATTTCAAAATTTGCCGATGGCGCCAAACGGTGCAGATGATATGAACTACCTACAAAAGGAAATAGATAGCTGAGCAGTTTGGGAAGACAAGTGAGAGATGGAATTTCAGACAGAAACGAGGTAGGTAATGCATTTTGACAGAAGGTATAGGTGAGGCAATGGCGCACTTCTAAAGAATATGCAGGAACAGAGGGACCCGGTGGTGCATGCCCATCGGTCTTTGAATCTGTCAGGACATATTGAGAGAGTGGTTAATAAAGCATATGTGATCTCAGGCTTCATCAATGGACACATAAAGTACAAAAACAAGAAGCTTTTCAGGAACTTCATCAAGTTCTGGCGAGACCCCAAATAGATTATTGCATCCAGCTCTGACATCACACTTCAGGAAGGATTCCGTGTCCTTGAGAGGATGCTGAGGAAATTTAACAGAATGGTTCCAGGGCTGGGGGATTTTGGTTACAGAGTAATGTTGGAAAAGCTAGTGGTGTTCTTCTTGAAGAAAGGAGATTCAGGGGTGATATCATAAAGTTATATAAGTTTATGACAGGCTTACATCCGTTAGACAAGGAAAAACTGTTCCAATGAACTAATGGAACAAGGACTAGAGGACAAAGATTGAAGGTTTTGGGCAAGAGATGCGAGGGAATGTAAGTTTCTTTTAAATGGTACTGATCTGGAACTGGCTGCCCATGACGATGCTGGAAGTGGAGGCAATCAATGATTTCAATAAAAATTTGGATGGGTACTGAAAAATAAATCTTGAAGGTCTATGATGATCGAGCAGGAGAGTGAGACTGACTGGATGGCTCCGAAGTGAGCCAGCATAGGCCGAATGGCCTCCGACTTTGCTGTAAATGAATCAATGCGTCTATATCCCTAATCTTTGCAAGGTTATTCAGAATGCTCTGAGGAGAGAGACACAATTAAATAAGGAAACATAAGAAGTCACCAAAACCTTGGTAAGAGAGCGAGTTTCAATGAGGATATGAATGGAAGAGTGGGAGATGGAGCGATGAGAAGAACAGGCAAGTTTTCCCAGAGTTGTATTTAATCAACTAAGACATGGGCATGGATTGTAAGAGGGCAAGACTGGAGGATAATACAATCAAACAATAGAAACTTGAATTTATATATCACATTTAAGGGAGAAAAATGTTGAAGGACAATTCACAAAAGATATATTGAGAGGCCAGTAGATCCTGCCCAAAAAGGTATTAGGGGAGCTAACCATAAGCTCAGTCAGAGGATTGTATTGCTATTCGGGCTTGTATGAGGAGAAGAGTGGAAGGTAGAGGGGATTAAGGACAGAATTCTGCTGCATAGATTTGATAACAGCAAGAAGGTAGTCGGCAACAACAAAAAGCCGATGGGGTAAATGCGGTTTGTTTCATTTATAGGAGCTTCCAGAAGGCATTCGACGAGATTTCACATCAGAGACATCGAAAAATAAAGCACCTGGACTTGGACGCAACCTATTGTCTGGGATGTGGAGTTGTCCAGGAGCGAGGAGATAGAGTAGGGCCAAAGGCTATGTGCTGAAATTGTCAGCATGTTCTTATTGTTGTCTCCCAGCAATCTGGACTTGGGTGGCATCTTTTCACGAAATTTCTAGCTGAATAGGTTGAGGGAATGAAGGGTCATCTATCTATGGTTGCTGAAGAGTGTAATTTCAGTTGCACAGGAACTAGTAGAAATGAGAGGGGAAAAAACAAGCAATAAAGAGACGTTGATTGTTTTAATGATTGGTAAAACTGGGGGAGATTGGGTTCAATGTGGGGAGGTGTGAGGTCTTCGATTTTGTACCAAAGAAAGAAAGATCAGAGTACTTTCTTCATTGTGAGAGGCTCGGGGCTGCGGAGAAGTAGATCGATTTGCATGACCAAGTACAAAAATCACGAGGGGTAAAAGGGAATCTTATAACTGTTCGATAGATTTTTGTGAGACAAGTGTTTTAAGCGTTGTAGCAATATAACAGTAAATTGTATTAGAAGGGATATAGGTGGTTGAAAAGCAATGAAGGAAAAATAAGCTCGAGGCTTCGGGGGTGCTCCATCCAATGCAGGTCAGCAAAGAGAGCAGTGATTTGTGAAGAAAACCTGGGAGGGCATTGGATAAAGACATCTGTGGTTTGGATCAATAAGCGAATGAAAGGTGGATGATGGGAGGTCAGTCTGGCCTCCCTTGGCATAATAGAGTCTGGACGTGACAAAGACATGGACAAATGTTTCAATATCCGTTGGGCTGAGACAAGAATGGAGTCGCAGGTGATACTGAGGTGGAAGGTGGTGATCTCTGTCAAGGAGTGACACATGTGTATGGAGCATAATTTGGGGACAATTCCTGCGCTGAGTGTCACTTGGAGCCAGCAGCCGTCGTGTGCCTTGGAATTGGTGCCTGGGATAGACAGTTTGTGACTGGGACGAAAGGTGTTGGATTTAGTTCTGTCGATGTTTGATCGGAGAAATTTGTGACCATCCAAAATAGCATTTTGGATAAATAGTCTGATGACACATAGACAATGGGGGCCGCTTTGAGATAGAGAGAGAAAACATGGATGTCATCTGCGTACAAGTAAAATCTTATCCCACACCTGTCGGTGAAAGTTCCAATAGGAAGTTGTTATTGAGCATGAAGAGAGACATCAAAGGTAATGCTGATGTGGGCTGAGGGGAGATTCCGTATCTGATCAGATGGATAACTGTGAAAACAAAGAGGGAATTCCCACCAAAAGGCCAGTGTCAGAGGAATGAAGAGGTAGCTGATTATCCGAGAGGGATGTAGAGTTGGCCATGTTTTTTTATTCTTTCATGGGATGTGGGCGGCGCTGTCCAGGCTAGCATTTATTGACCATGCCTGATTGCCCTTTAGAATGTGGTGGTGAGCTGCCTTCTTGAACTGCTTCAGTCCATGTGAGATCGGTGTCCCCACAGTGCTGTTTGGAAGGGAGTTCCAGGATTTTGACCCAGCGACAGTGAAGGAACGGCAATATAATTCCAAGTCAGGATGGTGTGTGACCTGGAGGGGAACTTGCAGGTGGTGCTGCTCCCATGTATTTGCTGCCCTTGTCTTCTAGGTGGTAGAAGTCGCGGGTTTCGAAGGTGCTGTCTAAGGACCCTTGGTGCGTTGTTGCAATGCATTTTGCAGATTGTACACACTGCTGCCACAGTGTGTCTGTGGTGGAGGCAGTGAATGTTTGTGGAAAGAGTGACAATTAAGAGGGCTGCTTTGTCCTGGATGGTGTCAAGCTTCTTGAGTGTTGTTGGAACTGCACCCATCCAGGAAAGCGGAGAATCTCCTGACTTGTGCCTTGTGGATAGTGGACAAGCTTTGGGGAGTCAAGAGATGAGTTACTCGCCGCAGGATTCCTAGCCTCTGGTCTGCTCTTCTAGACACGTATTTACATGACTAGTCCAATTCAGTTTCAGGTCAATGGTAGCCCCTAGGATGTTGATAGTGGGGGTTCAGCGATGTTAATGCCATTGAATGTCAAGGGCAGATGGTTAGATTCTCTCTTGTTGGAGATGGTCATAGCCTGGCACTTGTGTGGTCCGAATGTTAATTGCCACTTATCAGCCCAAGTATGGTTATTGTCCAGGTCTTGCTGCATTTCTACACGGACTGCTTCAGTATCTGAGGAGTCGCGAATGGTATTGAACATTGTGCATTCATCAGCGAACGTCCCCACTTCTGACGTTATGTTTGAAGGAATATCATTGATGAAGCAGCTTAAGATGGCTCTGCCGAGGACACTAGCCTGAGGAACTAATGCAGTAATGTCCTGGAGCTCAGATTATTGACCTCCAACAACCACAACCATCTTCCTTTGCGTTACATATGACTCGAACCAGCGGAGAGTTTTCCCCCGATTTCCATTGACTTCAATTTTTCTCAGGCTCCTTGATGCCATACGCGCTCATGTGTTGCCTTGAAGTCAAGGGCAGTCACAGTCCAATATATGTTTTGCCAGTGGCCGACGGTCTGAGGCAGGGCTAGTGGCCGTCATGTTAGCGAGGCAAATGTAAGCATCTTTCATGATGGAGGGGATATGAGATCGGAAGCTCAGATCGGAAGGATGACTGGGGTAAAGGTTAATAAAAATTATATGCGGCCTGCGACAACAGCGACAAATGGGAATGAGTTCGGTGCAGTTAATGGTAGGGCAAATGATGATCGCTTCGGTGTTCTGTACGTTTAATTGGAGAGAAACATAGCTCACACAAAGCAGACAGCTGTAGTCTGATCACACAAAGGCAGTGGAGGGTCAAGAATGATGGTGGAGAGCTGGAGTTGTCTGTTGTCAGCATACATGTGGAAGATGACCCCGTGTTTGGCCATTGGGAAGAATGTAGAAGTGGAAGAGGAGGATGCAAAAATCGTTTGTTCCAGGACTGGTGTTTGAACAGTGTTTGCAATGGGAGGAATAGCCATTGCTGGAGATGTTCTGCCTGTTATCTGATCTATGAGATCGGAACCAAGCAAGGGCAGTCCTTCCATAAGAGGCCAAAGTCGGAGGTATGGAGAGTTCATGGTTTAGGTTTGATTGAGTTGTGCAGGAGTGTGGTGATGGTGGTGGCTTAGGTCATGAACAGATGTTACCTGAGGATGATAATTTTAATTGTAAGGTGTTGGGCGGATTGAGATCTAATCAAAGTCAGTGAATGCGACGGTGTTGGGCGAGCTGGACGAGTTGAGGGCTGGAGTTGTACAGCACCGTGTTGGATGGAAAGGAGTTTGAGGTCGAGGTGCCAGTCAGGAGTGAATCAGAGGGATATTTTCAGGAAGTGGCACAGTTCTAATTTTACAGGAACCACTGTAGAATAAATCGCTAAACATGTGAAATAAAAATAACAGAGAGAGGAGTATCATTCTCCTCGTGACACCTACACAAAGTTATCAGCTGCAATCCTGCACACGGATGCAACAGTCCTCATGTAAAATTTCGCATTTTAACTGCTTATGTCCTTGTATTCAGTGTATACTGAAGATAAATCGTTGACATTTATAAGTGAACTGTTATGAATGAATATTACGATTGAAATTATATTAAACCAGTAAACAACGCTCTGGATTAGCGTGGGATCAATCTTGTTCAATTACCATTTTCAGCAGATGTCTGATTAAGATAATGTTCTGGATTTTGTGATGTTTGTTTTGTATGCACCATTTTATTTACAATGCAGTCAAAGTTGCTGATGTAATGTGTTTGTTCACTTGATTGCCACTAATAACAATGATCAGGTGTATAGCCATGTCAGTGGAGACATATCCCCTGTATAAACCACTGCCTATTAGAATGGATCAGCTCATAGTGACTGCCAAGGCTGTGAGTTTCAGACCAACACAAGTCACTGCTTCGCACAGAAGCTAAATATCCAGCAATGCATCAGATAGAACGTATTTACTATCCAAATCTTGCAGCCGCTGGAGTTTCCGGTAAGCAGAATTTTCCTCCAGCTGTTAATGGTGTAAATTAGTATTAATTTTACTGCCGTACCTGAAAGTGCTTTACTCCCTGTATCTTTTACACTGCCGTATGTTCAGTTTGATCAGTTGAATGATGGAGAGTCCCACGTGTCTGTTCATTTGGTCCTGTCGCTGCTGCCGAATAACTTTGATCTCTGTTCGCCCATTCCTTGCATTATTATTGGTTTATTCTTTGTACTGAACGTATTGGTGGATGATGAAATATCTTCAGATTCTAAATGTATGAGTTTCTTTATGACTGTCATGATTTTGTTAACCTAACACAAGAGTTTTATTAGGTTAATGTCAAAACTATTTGTACTGGAGTCATGTGCGAGTGTCATGTACGTAAGAATATAAGAAATAGGAGAAGGCGTAGGTCATTTGGCCCCTCGAGTTTTCTTCGCCTTTCTGTACGATCATTCCGGATCTGATCTAGGCCTCAAATGCACTTTCCCGCTTCGTTCTCATCACCATTGAGTTCACTATAGTTCAAAATTCTCTCGATCATAGACTTGAATATAATCAATGGCTCAGCATTCACAGCTCTCTGGGCACGAGACTTCCAAAGATTCCTCAACCTTTTAGAAAATAAATTCCCCCTCATCTCCTTCTGAAATGCTCGGCCTATGCCCCCTAGTTCTGGATTCTCCCTGGAGGGGAAACTGCCTCTCATCATCCACCTATCAAGCTCCCTCAGAATTTAACATGTTTCAATGCTTCTCTCATACTTCTTAACTCGAAAGAGGATCTGCCCAACCTGTTCAACCTTTCCCCACACGAAAGCCCCTTCAACCCAGGAGACAAATCGTGAACCTTCTCTGAACTGCTTTCAGTGCATCTCCTGAAGGAGACCAAAACGTTACACAATAATCTAGCTGTGGCCCAAGCAATGTTTAAAACAATTACCAGGCCATCAGGAGTTGTGAACAGTTTCACTTTGCAGAGCAAACCTGTCTTGGAATATTACTTCATAAAACTAATTTCGGTGATGATTGATGACACAGCTCACAGTCTCAGTGTTACAAGGAGGCAGTACAGTTTCCTCCTTCCCCAACGTCATGTGTCAGCTTCACTGGGATTTCAGTATTTTAATTGGTCATCACTGTCGTTGTATCGTTTCCTTATGTGAATCTAACGCTGCTACAAAAGGCTGGCAGCTGAACTGAGTTTGCTGCTGACACTTTGGCATCTCCTTCTCCAATTCACTGCGGATGAATTTATGTACTTCACTTGACTTCACTGTAATAGTAAAAATGTTAATTTTATGTTGTATCAATGTGCGTTGTATCTGTTTGCATCCCGAGTCCTTCTTGTTATTTGCAGATTATAAAACACGGTGTTGTTTCTGTTTTGTTCATTGAACAAGCCCACATACTTCCTCTGAACTTGCAAATTACAACAGAAAGAATTTCAATTACTTTGAAATAAAAACAGAATGTGCTGGAAATACTCAGCAGGTCTGGCATCATCTGTGGGGAGAGAAGCACAGTTAATGTTTCAGATCTGTGACCCTTCATCAGAACTGGCAAAGGTTGGAACCGAATTAGGTTTCAAGCAAGTGAAGGGGGCGGAGAGTGGTTTGGTGCTGAAGAGAACCGAAGGGAATGTGTGTGATCGGGCAGAGGGCAGGAGAGATATAATAACATAGTTGGCCTGAGACAACAGCAAAGAGGGTGTTACTGTTGAAAGGCAAAGCATTAGTCCAGAGAGAGTGTTGATAGAATAATAAGCAACCCTGTCTGCATGAAGAACAGGCAAATGGTTAAAAAATACAATACAATATAAATAATAAAAATATAAAAAAAAAAAGGCCAGCCATGCTCGGAAATTATTGAACTCAGTGTTCACTTCGCAAGGCAGTAGACTTATCAGGTGCTGCTCCTCAAGCTTGCATTGATGTTCACTGGAACACTGCGACAGGCCAAGGACAGAAATGTGGGCATGTGAGCTGGGGTATGGTGCTGAAATAGCAAGCGACCAGAAGATCGGGGTCATGCTTTCAGACTGAGTGGAAGTGTTCCACAAAGCGGTCACCCAATCTCCATTTGGTCACCCAATATAGAGACACCGCCATTATGTAGGGCAAGCGGTGCTGCAGTGGCATTGTCGTTAAACTAATAAACCAAGCATTCGAATTTAATAAGTCAAGCGTTCGAATCCACCTCGGCAGAAAATGGAATTTGATTTCATTTCGTCAATTTGGAATGGAAAGTTGATCTAATAATGATCATGAAACCATTGCCGATTGTTGTAAAAACACATCTGGTTGATTAATGCCCTTTTGGGAATGAAATCTGTGGTCTTTGTCCTGGTATGTGACTCCAGACACACAGCAAGGTGGTTGACTTCTGAAATAGCCTAACAAGCCACTCAGTTGTATATAACTGCAAAGCAATCAATAAAAATGAAACTCGACAGAGGCAATAACCATCTTCAACAAGAGAGAATCTAGCCGTCTATGCTTGACATTCAATGGCGTTACCAATGTTGAATTCCTCACGATCAACATACTGGGGGTTAACCGAAACAGAACTGGGGTCGCCATTATGTTTCAATAATTCTCTCATACATTTTAACTTTAAAGTGTCCCGGCCCAGCCTGTTCAACCATTCCTCACAACGAAGCCTCTTCACCCCAGAAATCAACACAACAAACCTTCTCTGAACTGTCCTCAATGCATAGATATTGTTCCTGTAATGACACAACAATTGCACACAGTACACTAGGTATAGTGCCAACAACGTTCGAAGAACATTTTCACGTTGTGGAACTAGCCTGTCCTTTAATATTACTTCATAAATCTAATTTGGATGACTTATAATGACACAGTTCACAGTCTGGCAGGCACCGAAGATGGGGCAGGAGGGTCGGTGATGAATGCAGGAGAATGGGCTTTTCAAAGGGGTGGGTTGTTTTCTGCTGGGCCACTCTATGGGCCACAGATTGCCCACGCAGGCGGATCCACAAGCCCACAGGGAGGACACTTCATTTTACTCGGCTTAAATCCAGCAGCGGCCGGAAGATGCCCTTAAGCAGATAACAATTGGCCTCGAAAGGCCCTCAATTAGCCTCTGGGCGGGGCGGCCTTTCCCACTTACAACCTGGTGCAGTGCAATGGAAAGATGACGGGCTATCCCTCCCCTGCCAGCCAGTGCACATCTATGGGACACACGCCTCCTAGCCCGTCTCTGGGAGTGGGGTGGCATTAAATCCAGGCCTAGGATTCATCGCACTTCCCCCTTGGGAAAAAGAATGCCTTGCTACAAATAAGGATTTCGTTCAAACAGTTAGAAAATACAATAAGTTCTTCATACTGGAAACATGTTATTACAAATAACTATTGTGTACTGCAGAAGTGACACTTTCCGATGCAAACATGAAACACATACCATATTTTACTAACACAATTTACTATTTAACTGACAGTGGCTGCTCGCCTCATCAATGTTCAACTGTCCTCTGCTTTCGGTATCAAATTTCGCCGAGATGGAAAACTCTTCAACCTCAGTCGCCTCTGTGCCAAAACTAAACTATGCGCCATAGACTTACATGATCAATAGTTTGTGGTTGACTGCAGTGCCATTGCTCACTCTGCTCCAGATTTCAAAGTCACTCTTGATATCTTCACTTCTACATGGAAGGAACGTAAATGTTCTTTCATGTTGTCAAGACAAAACTGATATAACAACCTATTTCTGGTTATCCAAATATTCCAAATCGGATATACGTTGAAGGAAAGACTGTGGAATACGTTTATAACTTCCCATAATTTGGCAGCTACCTCTATATGAAGGCCACGATTGATGGGGAGATCCAACACAGGATCAACTGTGCCAGCTCAGCCATCTATAAACGGCAGCAGCGAGTGTTTTGACAATGTAGACTTCTGCAAGTCAACAAAGGTCCTAGTGTAGAAACAGTTGTCTTCACCATAATCCTGTTATGCAGTGCGACCTGAACTGTGTATCAGCGAGACATAGAATTGTTGGATAAATTTCATCAGCAATTCCTCTGCTGCATACTTCAGATTAACGAGAAGGACCATCGAAAACACACTAGTTTCTTTTTTGAAACTGGCTCCACAAGCATTCACACAAATTGCCTTAAAAAAACAACTTTGGTGGACAGGAAACTCTGTTTGGATCGTCTCCCCCGCCAGGTCCTGTTTTCCAAATAATCAAATGGCCAATGTTACAGGAAAGGGCAAAGGAAATGCTTACAAGACACACTTAAGCTCTCTCTGAAGCGCAGCAGCATTGACATTGATGACGGGAGGTGCTCAGAACGGTGACAACTTGTCCGTCATGCTTTTTGTCCAATCGCCTTCGTGAGGAGGCAGAGTGATAGGAGAGAAGAAAGGAAAATGAAGCAAATCCCAGACTCAGGATCTCAGTACCTCGTGTGAAGTCTGGTCCCATGTACCCAAAGATCTGTGGGTGGAGAATCGGCCGTTCAGTCACATGAAGACTCATGGCAGTAACTTGCAAATCTGTTTAGACGTCATCCTTGAATCAAGGGACAGCCGACAATTTTAGAAAATTTACCAATTACAAAGTTAACTTTAATAGGATTCAGACATGGTAACATTCTAACATTTCAGAGCTTTCCTTCAGACTTCCACCTTCCCTTTGAACTCTGGTCAGAGCATCAGCAATGACATTACTTTTCCCTGCAGGATGGACAATGTGCAGTGCAAATGGCTGGAACAATATTCTCCAACGAAACAACATGGCTTTCTTTGTCCTACTTTTTCTGTAGAGAAACGAGTGGGTCCTGATCCTTTAAAAGTAATATTTCCCCGTGAATTATGGTTACATCTGCAGTAAACTGTTGTAAAGCCCGTACAAGATGAAAGCACTCGTGAAATCCCAAAACAGAAGCTGGTGAAAATTGATTTAAATTCGATTAATTAATTAAATCAATTAAATAATGGAAATCAATTTGGAATTGAAGGCTGTTCTCAGTAATGGTGCCATGAAAACTTACATTGGGTGTCGCAAAATCCCACCTAGTTGCCCAATGCCGTTCAGGGAAGGAAATATGCTTGTCTGCTTTACATGTGACTCCAGATCAACAGCAATACTGTCAACCATTAACTGCCCTCTTAAATGACCTCGCAGACCACTCACTTGTCAAAGACAATTAGGGATGGGCAGTAAACGCTGGCTGTGCCAAGGATGCCCACTTCCCAATCTTGTAACATCAACTATTATGCATTGAGGAAAGCAGTCTTTACTTCGTTCTAGTCAGCTGAAGGGGATGAGTACACATCCATAGCTTTCCTTTTGAAAAGTGTCTCCAGGAGTTTGTCTAAGATAATTTGGGCTACTCCATATTTTGGCAGTTTCTCAAATGACACAATGTAAACTTCTACTCACTCTTCACTAAATTTAGGTACCAGGTATATATACTTTGTCAAATCAAAGCTACGAGGAATTTCCCATTGGTTGAACTCATCCTTCACCTCCAAATCACGTCCTTCAGCTTTGAGCCTTCCATTCTCAATTGAAGATTTAATGCAAATTAAACATGAACAACAATTAAATCACTTTTCATGTTTGCATATCTAAAACGTTACAAGTTAATTAGCATATGCAACAACAACAGTTAGGACTAATCCTCTGAGCAGCATTATCAACAAAATGGTGCCAAACAGTTCCACAGTACAAGAAAGTCACGAATTTTCACCAATACTTTTTTACGTCCTCACCTCCAAGATGCAGATATGGAAGCAGTGAATGAGTGTTTCATTGTCAGATGGACTGAGGCAGTGCGAGAAGCTGGCAATGTTAGGCAGGCGGAAATTGGTATATTTTATGGTGGAAGGGCTCTGAGATCTGAGGGTCAGGTCAGAGAACAACAGGATAAACTTAAAATGCATATATATTCAGCCTGACACATCAGCTCGTATGGGGAATTGAATAACTGAAATGAGCATGGATTTGTGGTAGAGCGACAGATGATTGATTTGATATTCCATATAGTTACTTGGATAAAATTGCATATCCTGCAAAACAGACAGTTGGAGTCTGGTCACACGGATGAAGTGGAGGGTCGAGAGAGATGGATGAGTGCTGGACCAGGGTATTGTCAGCACACACGTGGAAGATGACCCCGTGTCTGTAGGTGCTGTTGATATTGGGAAGCATGTAGATGTGGAAGAGGAGGAGGCAAAATCGTAAGTTCAGGCGAATTAATAGTGCTGGTAGGTGGAGGGAATCCATTGCGGGAGTATGTGTGACTATTATCGCACAGATAAGACAGAACCAAAAAAGGGCAGTCCCACCAAAAGTGCCCAGTGCCAGAGGTATGGAGAGATCATGGGCGAGGTTTGATGCAGGTTTGGCGGAATGGGTGGAGATGGTAAATTTAGAGACCACCATCAGGTTTTAAGCTGAGGACGAGAATTTCACATTTAAGCCGTTGAGCAATTTGAAAGCTAATGCTCGTCAATGGAAACCATTGTGTTGTGTGAGTTGCTGGACCTTTCGGGGATTGGAGATGTACGGTAGAGTTTTTGATTGAAGGAAGGTGAAGGTTGGGTTGCCAGTGAGGAGTGAATTGGAGTAATATTGTCAGAAAGTGGCCCAGTTCTAATTTTACTCGAGCCATTAACCACTGCAGAATGAACGGATAAACATTTGCAATAAAATAACAGAGAGTGGAATGCCAATGGAGCACACTCAGAGTCTATCCCCTGATATCACCCATAGTAAGTTCTCAGCTGTAATCCTGAACATGGATTTAACTGTCCTCGCGTCAAAGTTTGCATTTTAACTACTTGTGCCCCTAGATTCAGTGTATAATGTGGAGATAACTGTAGCATTTATACATGAATCATTAGGGGTGAAAATTGTCATTACAATTACATGAAGCCTGCATGTGAAGCCGCTCATTATTGTTGGATCTGCCTTGTAGGATTACGTTTTTCAGCCTTATTCCCAAGAGAAGTCTGATTCAGATATTTTGCTGGACTTCGAGATATTTATTTTGTGTGCACCATTTTAATTACAAGGCAGCTGATGTTATGTGCTTGTTCAAGTGACTGTCACTAATCGCAATGATCACGGGTATAACCATGTCAGTAGAGACTTGCCCCCAGTATAAATCAGGTCCTATTAGTATGTACCAGCTCCGACTAACTGCCAGAGCTTTGGGATTCAGAACAATTTCAGTTGCTGCTTCTCACAGAAATGGTATATCCAGTAATATATCAGATTGAGGACATTTACTATCCAGTTCTGGCGACCGTTGGAGTTCCCGGTAACCTGCTGCCTCCAGTTGTTAATGTTGTAAATCAATATTAAATCGACTGCTGTATTTGATAATGTTTTCCTTGCTCAATGTTTTACACAGTCGTCTGTTAAGTTCGGTCAATTGAATGATGGACTGTCTGAAGGCTCTGCAAATTTTGTCCTGTAGCAGAGGCATAATGACTGTGATGATCTTTGTTCATCAAATCCTTGCATTAGTATTGGATTATTCACTGTGTTGAATGCATTGTCCATTGTTAGAATGTCCTCGGAATCTATCTATCGGCTTGTATGTGTTCCTTTATCTATAATGACTTTTGTTGATCTATCCCTGAGAATGTGATCAGATTAATATTTCAAATGGATGTATTGGGATCAGGTGCTTGGGCTAAGTCTGTAAGAATATAAGCCATAGGAACAGGCATAGGCCATTTGGCCCATCGATCCTGCTCCACAGTACATTAAGAAGATTTGTGATTTGATTTCAGTCTCAAAACCATCTTCTCTCTTGTTCTCCATAACTCTTGACTAGCCTATAGTTCAAAAATATCTCCATCTTAGCCTTCAATATAATCAGTGACTCTGCCTGCGCAGCTATCTGGGGTCGAGAATTCCAAAGATTCATGACTCTCACAGAAAATAAATTCCTCCTCAGCTCCACCTGAAATGTGCATCTTTTGCCCCCTAGTTCTATATTCCCCCTCGAGGGGAAACATCTTCTCACCATCCGCCTGTGAAGCTTCCTCAGAATTGTATATTTCAATATTTGTCCCATACTTCTAAACTCTGAAGTATATGCAAATGCGTATCTTTCTTTCATTAATATGCAGGCCACAGCGATTCTGCCAGCAGGTTTGGATTGTCGCAACTTCCAATCCCTGTTCGGGGAAAGGAGACGCGACACCTTTGGGGAGGGAGGGATGATTTTCCTAGTGCGGCGGGCGGGAGGGTGGGGGGGGGGGGGGCGGTGGGCAACGCGGTTAAAATGCTGCAGATTGGTTGAAGTGGAAATGGGAAGGCGGAAAGGTCAAAGGTTCCCAAATTTGGGGGAGGCAGGGGGAAGGTCAAATATTAACAATAGATATTGAGTGGCAGTGGGGCAAAGAGCAGGAATGATGTGTAATGCCATTGGGGGAGGTGGCAGAGAGCATCAGAAATATATTTTTATTCAATTTTATAAATCTTACATTAACGGTGCCTCTAAAAATGTAAGTGATCATTCAGGGCTTTAAAAACGACGCCAGCACCTGGGCATTGCTGCCGGACGCCGTTCCCAGCGACTGCTCTCCCGCTGTCTCCACGTTAATGGTTATTCGGGGGCAGCGGCCCCGGCTATGCTACTGAGTCGCCGCATTTGGAATCAGCGATGCTTCGCGACTTGGCGCGGTATGTGCGGGCTGCAAATTATTCCAATTGTCAACTATTTCGGTGGCACGCTTTTAAAATGCAGCCCCAAGAGAGATTTTCAATGAAATTTTAATATTTTGTTGGTTATCATTGTTCTGAGGTATTTCCTTGTGGAAATCTGACGCTGCTTCAGTGGTCTGGCAACTGAACTGAGCTGGCTGCTCACCCTTTAGCATCTCCTTCTTTGATTCACTGCGGGTCAATTCACTTACTGTCAGATGAGTTCATTGTAAATGTGTTGATTTTATGTTGCATCACTTTGGACTGGATTTGTTGGAATCACGAGCCATTCTTGTTAATTGAAGATTATAAATAGTAGTGCTGATGTTATAGTTTTGTTGACTGAACAAACCCACGATCTAACTCTGGACATTAAAATTGCAGGAGACGAAATTTCAAATAACGTGGATTCTGTTTGGAAGGGGCACTCACTTTTATTTATTCTGTGTATTGTAGATAGATTTATTCCTCTGATGGCGAGACTGACGTATGAGGAGTGATTGAGTCTGTTAGGTTGAAATTCGCTGATGTTCAGAAGAGTGTGAGGAGATCTCATAGAAACCTATAAAATTCTATCAGGACTTGACAGGTTAGATGTGGAAGGATCTTCCCGATGGTGGGGGCGTCCAGAACTAGGGGTCGTACTCTAAGGATACGGGGTAAACTTTTCAGGACTGTGATGAGGAGAAATCCCAGGGAGTGGTTAGCCTATGGAATTCACTACCACAGAAAGCAGTTGAGGCCAAAACATTGTATGTTTTCAAGGAGTTAGATATAGCTCTTGGGGCGAAAGTGGTCAAAGGATATTGGGGGAAAGTGGGAACAGGTTACTGAGTTGAATCATCAGCCATGCTCATAATGAATGGTGGAACAGTTTCGAATGGCCAAATGGCCTACTCCTGTTGCTATGTTCTATGTTGTTATGTCTCTTCTTACACACAATACCATGGTGCTCAACGTCCATTTTAGGTTAAATGGATAAGGGAAGTAACCCTTTTGTCCCTCCAAGCACTATCTGTCAGTATGCAAATGTTTTTTCCAGCCAAGTATCTGTTGATTTTTCAGTTCTTTCTTCACTTTAGTAACATTTTTAAAACTATGTTCATCTGAAACAATTAATATGCCTCATTATTGGCAGGTGGGGGTCTGCATGACAATAGATTCTTAATTGTGAGAAGCCAGGATCTGGCGACAAGCTGAAAGGTTTGCAGGTAAAATACATCTGTAACTAGGGGTCAAATTAAAATTTCAAAATTGAGGTTGATAGATATTTTGAGGCAACCACATTAAGAATTAAGGGTACAATGCAGTCGAATAAATTCATAGGGATAGATGAGGTTTTGATGGTTTGAAATGCAAGGAAGGGAAAAAGCAAACTGGAGGTGTTGGGATTCTCCGTGCGATGCAGGTCAGCAAACAGAGCAATGTTTCACTCAAAAGAACCTGGTATGGGATAGGACAAAGCCAAAAGAGTGTTGGATCCGCAAGTGGATGGACGATGGGGAATGGGCCATCAGTCAGGTGACAATTGGTGCATTCGAGTCTGGATGAGACAAAGGCATGGATGTACGTTTCAATATCTGATGGACTAAGAAAAGAGGGGAACTGAGAGTGGTGATACTATGATGTGGAAGAAGGGGACGACTATTACGGCGTGACACATGGTGTTTTTTATATATATATATATACATATATATATATATATATATTTCCATATATTTCCATATATGGAAGCTAAAACATGTTGTGTCAGAAATTTTCTTTTTATCAGGGAGACTGAGGAAGCCGGATTGGCAACAGTGTTAATATTTGTCACATGACTTGGGTTAACAACGAGCAGAAGCCCTGGCAATGGGGGCAGAAAAGTGACAAGCACTCCTTTGACATGCCCAGTAGTAACAGAGAACATCTGGTTGGACAAAAAACTGTCAAGCTTTCTGGTTGTCAGTCACAGTCTGTGTGTATGTGATATCTTCTGGAAGAAGGGAAAAGCCAAGTTTGCTGAAGGAGACAATTTCAATGACGAACAGAAGACCACAACCCAGTTAGTTTTCTCACAATTCCCAAAATAACTCTGTGAAGAACAATGTATCAATTCTTCTTGCTTCCTGTATTTCCAGAATGCCTGCTAAATTATTTTTCAACGGTGCCTGAAGAGAGCGAATTCTGGAAGATTCTACAGATCTTGCCTCTGTGTGTGTGCTGGGAGGTTGGACGTTGTGCCCGTTTGTCGCACTGTGTCCCATTTGCTATTTATTTATTTTTTTCAGGGGTGGGCAAATGATCTGCCCGAATGTGATTTTCTTTTGTCTCTAACAGACATCTGATCTTCACATCGTGTGTGTGTGTGTGTGTGTGTGTGTGTGTGTGTGTGTGTGTGTGTGTGTGTGTGTGTGTGTGTGTGTGTGTGTGTGTGTGTGTGTGTGTGTGTAGAGTTAAGGGACAAAAGGGGACTTTCTAAAACATTTATGTTGATTTTTAAAAAATGATCTATGTGATATTGTTTTACTTCATTACTAGTTAAGACTGGTTCTATAATAAATTGTTAATTTTGTTGTTCAGTAAAGAAACATGGTTAGTGCGTTCTATTCTGTGGAAGATAGTTGACTGTGTCAGTAAGTGGGAAAATTTAAAGAATATGTTGTGACCTATGGAGAGGTGGGACAGAGTTAACAGTGCAAGCCTCCAGTCTCGGTCGTAACAATGAGTATGAAGTATAACTTGGGATCATAATATGTGCTGAGGGTCGCTCCGAGAGAGCAGCCTTCATGTGGATTGGAATTGGTACTTGAGATACTGTTTCTGGATCGGAATAACGCTTTCGGATTCATTCCTGCCAATGTTAGATAAACGAGAATTGTTACCCATACACAGACATTGTGTTGGATAAGAAAATAAAAGCAAAATACTGCAGATGCTGGAAATCTAAAATAAAAACACAAAGTGCTGTAAATACACAGCATATCTGTCAGCATCTGGAGACTGAGAAATAATGTCAACGTTTCAGGACCGTGACCTTTCATCAGAACTTTTTGAGTTGTACTCATGCTGGATTGTGGAGGGTGGTTGACCCGAGTAATCATGTTGAGTGAACATGTGGAGGCTTGGATAATCTGGAGAAGCGATTGGAGAGAGTACGAGCTGTGGATAGATAAAGTTGACTGAGAGGGAGTGCAAGCAAGAAGAAATAGGGAGAATGAAACAGAGACACAGAGTGAGAGGGAGAAGAGAGAAGGAGAAAGAGAAGGAGAGAAGCCATAGTTTGAATAATTCACAAGGGTGAAATGCTGAACATTCCAGAACAATGACAGTGAAACTGTGAATTGAAGGTATGATGAGCATGTTACCAGACTGGGTGAGTTTTACTGCTGGACTCTCTCCCTGTGTGTTTAATCCCGTCATATCCTCAACCTGTTTTAGTGAATGTTCCTGTTCATTATATCTGAACTGAGTAAATAACTTAGTGGAACAAGTTATTTACTGACTGCATTCTTTGCTTCAGTTTGTTTGCTTTCCAAACCCTTCAGGACCTGTCTTCCTTCCAGTAACCAAATGACCTTTTCTCGTGCTTTCCCTCCATCAGCCTCCATCGGCCTCTCCCTCCTGATCTGAAGTCACCACAGCAGCTTTCGACCTTTGCACGTTTTCAGACAGCCCCTGCTGGCTCTCTTAACCATCAAAGCAAAAAAAAAAAAGCTCCCCTTTCCCCTCACTATCTCGGCCATTGTTCTGGAGGCTAAAATGGATTAAAACTATTGGATTCCTTGTTTGAAAACCTCCTCTTTCCTTCCACACTGACACGGCGACCTTACTGTATCCAGTGATCATTTTATTTCACCTTTATTTTTACAAATCAATTTCCAAATCAATAATTTATGATTGTGTTCAAAAGCATTCTCTTCATAAATTTCTGGATACTGCAACAAAGCAGTAAATTTCGCCCCAGATCCTGTCAAACTGGTGTTTTAGTTTGAGGTCTGATGAGTAATTTCTCTGCTTCCCTTTCTGTCTCTTTTAGTTAACCTGGTGGCGATTCTGATCCTGTCCCAAGGAAAGTGCGGTCTCTCCAAATGTATCACTCGCTACCTGGTGGGAATGGCAGTGGCCGATCTCCTGGTCGTCATCACAGATCCCATATTGAAGTGGATTCCGGTGATTTATTTCCCTGGTTCATTCCTGCTTATTACTCCCATCTGCAGATCAATTCGGTTCCTGATTTTTGCAACCACAATGGTTTCTGTTTGGCTGACAGTCGCTTTCTCCTTTGATCGATTTGTGACCATTTGTGGTGAGAAGCTGAAGACAAAATATTGCACGGAGAGAACAGCGGCTGTGGTTATCGGAACAGTGAGTGTGCTGTGTTCTTTAGAAAGTGTTCCCTGGTACTTTATATATGAACCTAAATATATAATTGATAATGTTCCCTGGCGCTGTATCATTAAACAGAGCTACTATACTTTCCCCGCATGGACTGCGTTTGAGTTGTTTCACCGCATTTTAACTCCTTGTGTCCCATTCTTTCTGATTTTGCTGCTCAATGTTCTGACGGTCAGACGTATTTTAGCGGCCAGTAGAGCCCGCAAAGGACTCCGGGGCCTCAGCAGTGGAGAGAATCACAATGACCCAGAGATGGAGAATCGAAAGAAATCCATCATTTTACTGTTTAGTATATCTGGCAGTTTTGTACTGTTATGGACGACGCAGGTTTTATTTTACATCTATCAGCGAATTACAAAACTATATCCTTCCTCCGCCGATGACCCTCTTTATATCACAGAATTCACATCAGTAATGTTGCAGCTTCTCAGTTCCTGCACCAACACGTGTATTTATGCTGTGACCCAAACTAAATTCAGACAGGAGCTGAAGAAGCTCCTGAAATACCCACGCAATCTAATTGTTAAATTAGTTAAGTCCTAGAAACAGTGAAGGTTTGCAACTTCTCGCACTAAAACCCATTCCAGACTCCACAGCCTAAACTCACAACAGGGTGGTAAATGTTCTATTTAGAGTACAGAACTCTGTGATGATTGCAAACTTGATTCTGTAATATTTAATTAAACATCGGACCTAATGAGTCTGGTTATCATTGCAGAAGATACATGAATTGTTTCTCAAAAATGACGGTGCTAAAGAGCAGAGCTGAACATCAATTGAAGCAGTTCTCAATCAAAGGAGTTTCTGTTGGCTTGATAACAGATTGACAGGGTGCTGTACTGGTAATGTCACTGAGCTAATAATCTAGAGGTCCATATTAATACCTTGGGAACACGGGTTCAAATCACCCTATAGTCGCTGATCAAATTCAAATTCAAGTATTTCACAAAAATCCAGAATTGAAAGCTGGTCTCAGTAATAGTGCAATGGAATAAAAAGTGACATTGTCAAACAATTTTCTTACGGAAGAGACCTAGCCTACCTTTGCCTCTACTTACACACGTTGCTGCAAAGAGAGGGACAGAGGTGGAGGAAGAGACAAAGGGTGGGACAGAGAGAGAGAGGGAGTTACAGAAATAGAGACAGATAGTTAGAAAGAGGGGGAGAGATATTGACAGAGATAACGAAACAGAAGGAGGTGGATAGGGACAGACATGAAAAAGGAAAAGACAGAGGGAGGATGAGACAAGCTGTAACAATCAGTAACATCCGCATTCTCTGCCCAGTCATTTGTTGGAGGGCAAGTGTAAGGGTTTTGGGGGCGGATGCCTTTCGGAAATCGAAATATTCTCTCGCACTCAGTCCCTTTGTCCCTCTGTTTCGGTGTGTGTGTGTCTATGCCTGTTTCTCTCTCCTCTCTCAGAAGCTCAGTAAAATTTCACATGCATCTGTTAGCCATTTTAAATTGGCAGCTTTTTGTACAATTGCAGAGGGTGCGCTTCCTTATACAGGCTGCTAAGAATCTTGTATCCCGCAATTTAATGGCATATTCTGTATGCTTTGTATAATGTCATTGATTAATCCCCTGTAATTGATCAAATCTGACATTGATTACTGCTTGACGGTCTCTAGGTTTACTTTCCTCCCAGGGCCAATTAAAAACACCGATATTAGTGTCGAGGGAAGTTCCAGTTTACCTCAGTGTTTTAAAATATCAGATCCTGATCCCACACTCAGCAAAGTATATTACATTTTGGGACGCTGAAAATGTTGTTACACTCAGTACCACGGGAGCTTAATGTTGCAATAAGAAGTTATAATCTCTATTCAGATAACTGTCAGCCCACAGGGGCAAAAGGTCACTGGGTCAACATTCTGAACAAAAACACTAAAGTACTCCATAAAGCGAGGGTCGCAAATTCAACACAAGTTTCCTTTTCTAATCTTGCCGGTCTGTTCTGATTTTCTGATGGGTTCCATCAGCCTAGATTCTGTGCTCTGACCTGGTCCCACAACTTCACAATTCAGAGGCAAGATTAGTACCCACTGAGGTTTAGAGGGGATGTGCGAGGCAAGTTCTTTAACAGAGGGTGGTGAGTGCCTGGAACTTGCTGCCGGGGGCGGTGGTAGAAGCAAGTACGATAGCGACGTTTAAGAGGTATCTTGACAAATACATGAATAGGATGGGAACAGAGGGATACGGTCCCCGGAAGTGCAGAAGGTTTTAGTTTAGACAGGCATCACGATCGTTGCAGGCTTGGTGGGTCGAATGGCCGGCTTCTGTGCGAAACTGTTCTTTGTTTTGTTGTTGGAATAATAGCCGTGTAAAGGGCAGTGAGGGGCAAGAGTTCCCTGATTGTGTTCAGGAAAATTTTCCACAACAGTATGTCGCTATCCCAATGAGAACAGAGTCACTACTGGACCTGGTTTTTGGGAATGAGGTGGGCCAAGTGGATCAAGTAACAGTTGGAGATTGCTGGAGGGTATTGATCATTGTATCCTAAGGTTTAGGCTGACTATTGAAAAGGACAAAGAGCAATCCAAGGTAAAAAAAAAAAATACTGGGGGACGTCCAACTTCAATGGAGTAAGAATGGAGCTGGGGCAAATACATTGGAGACAATAGCTGGCCACAAAACTGATAGATGAACAATGGACTACCTTCAAATAAGAGTTAGTTCAGGCATAGTCAAGTTATGTTCCTTCAAAGGGGAAAAGCAAGGCAAACAGATCCAGAGCTCCCTGGATGACAAAAGAGGTAGAGATTAAGATAAAGAAGAAAAATGGTGCTTATGATACATGCCAGGTAGAACCAGACTGAATATAGAAGGTCGAGAGGGGAAGGGAAAAGAAAATAAGAGAGGCAATGAGAGAACATGAAAAGAACCTGACAGCTAGCATTAAAGGAAAGCCCAACATTTTCTATAGGCATATAAATATTAAATAGGTGGTAAAAGGAGGAGTGGGACCGAATAGGACCAGAATGGGGATTTACACCTGGAGGCAGTGAGCATAGCTGATGTACTAAATTAATACCTTGCAACTGCCTTTGATTGGGTGCACCTTCTTCCTTTTTAATGTTGAAAGAGGAGGTAAGTCAGACACTAGAGGGGTTTAAAATTGATAAAGAAGAAGTATTCGAAGAAGTACGTCCAGGGAGAAGACTCGGAGGGTGATGTTCCGGACTGGTAAGTATAAAAACCTTACCTCGTGGATTCATGGCCCACATCTAGGGAGAAGACTCGGAGGGCGGAGTTCCGGACTGGTAAGTGCAAAAACCTTACCTCGGGCATACCCGGCCGACATCCAGGGAGAAGACTGTGAGAGCGGAGTTCTGGAGTGGTAAAGTTACCTCGAACGGAAAAAAAAACTGAAAATGTGACGTCACAGGAAAGCTGTGAACTGATTGGCTGGTAGGGAATCTGGACTTAATTTGAAAATAAAACATTGATTAAAATTGATTAAAACCCGAATTAACTATTTAAATAATAAGTCGAGGAGCAAACACGAGGGGACATAGCTTTAAGTTGAGGGGTGATAGATATAGGACAGATGTCAGAGGTAGTTTCTTTACTCAGAGAGGAGTAGGGGCGTGGAACGCCCTGCCTGCAACAGTAGTAGACTCGCCAACTTTAAGGGCATTTAAGTGGTCATTGGATAGACATATGGATGAAAATGGAATAGTGTAGGTCAGATGGTTTCACAGGTCGGTGCAACATCGAGGGCCGAAGGGCCTGTACTGCGCTGTAATGTTCTAAAAAATCTAATTTGAGTAACTAAACCGAAGGGAGGAGATTACTATATTTAGCATTTAATATTTATAGTAGAAATCTAGCGCTAGGGACCATATAGTTAATTGTAACTTAATTTAGGATGAACCTAATAGGTATTTAAGTATTTATTTTAAATTAATTTATTAATTAATGCCAGAATTGTCAGTTAGAGGGACAAAATGCTTCACCTGTGAGATGTGGGAGGTCGGTGAAGCTTCCAGCATCCCGGAAGACAACATCGGCAGGTAGTGTACCCAGATTCAGCTCCTCACAGACAACATGGATCGGTTGGAGCAGCAATTGGATGCATTTAGGAGTATGCAGGTGGCGGAAAGCATCATAGACAGGAGTTTTAGAGACATACTTACACCCAAGGTGCAGGCAGATAGAGGGGTGACCGCTAGAATTGGCAGGCAGTCAGTGCAGACATCTCCCATGGCTATTCCCCTCTCCAACAAGTATAACATATTGGATACTGTTGGGGAATGGCCTATCAGCAGCAGCCAGAGCAGTGGCGCCACGGCTGGCTGTGCAGTTCAGCAGGGAGGGACAAAGCGCAGAAGAACAATAGTTATAGGGGACTCTATAGTCAGGGGCAGAGATAGGCGCTTCTGTGGACGTGAAAGAGACTCCAGGATGGTATGTTGCCTCCCTGGTGCCAGGGTCAAGGATGTCTCTGAACAGACAGGGGGCATTCTGAAGGAGGAGGGTCAACAGCCAGAGGTTGTGGAACACATTGGTACTAACGACATAGGCAGGAAGAGTGAAGAGGTCCTGCAGGGGGAGTTCAGAGAGTTAGGTAGACATTTTAAAAGTAGGACCTCTAGGGTTGTTATCTCGGGATTACTGCCTGTGCCACGTGCCAGTGAGGCTCTAAGTAGGAATATAGTGTAGCTAAGCACGTGGTTGAACAGCTGATGTAGGACAAAGGGTTTCAGATATCTAGATCATTGGGATCTCTTCCGGGACAAGTGGGACCTGTACAAGAAAAATGGGTTGCATCTAAACTGGAGGGGCACAAATATCCAGGCTGCGAGGTTTGCCAGCGTCACTGAGGAGAATTAAACTAATGTGGCAGGGGGGAGGGAACCAGAGCAAAAGGTCATCAGGTGAAATAACTGAGGGAGAACTGCTAAATAAGGCCAGTAAGGCTGAGTACAGCGAGACTGGTGGTCTGAAGTGCATTTGCTTCAATGAGAGAAGCAAAGCAGGTAAGACAGCTGAACTTAGAACTTGGATTAGTACTTGCAACTATGATGTTGTTGCTATTACAGCAACTTGGTTGAGAGAAGGACAGGATTGACAGCTAAACATTCCGGGATTTCGCTGCTTCAGGCGGGATAGAGGGGGATGTAAAAGGGGTGGGGGAGTTGCAGTACTGGTTAAGGAGAATATCACAGCTGTACTGCAGGAGAACACCTCGCAGGGCTCATGTAGCGAGCCAATATGGTTAGAGCTCAGGAATAGGAAGGGTGCAGTCAAAATACAGGCCTCCCAACAGCCATCGGGAGGTAGAGGAACAGATATGTAGATAGATTTTGGAAAGATGTAAAAGCAACAGTGATGTAGTGGCGGATGATTTTAACTTCCCCTTTATTGACCGGGGCTCACTCAGTGCTCAGGGCGTGGATGGGGCTGAATTTGTAAGGATCATCCAGGAGGTATTCTTGACTATATGTAGATAGTCCAACTAGGGAAGGGGCTGTACTGGATCTGGTATTGGGGATTGAACCCGCTCAGGTGGTCGAAGTTTCAGTAGGGATCATTTCGGGAGCAGTGACCATAATTCCGTATGTTTTAAGGTACTTGTGGATAAGGATAAGAGTAGTCCTCGGGTGAACGTAATATTTTGGGGGAAGGCTAATTTTAGGCAGGAATATTAGGCAGGAACTGAAGAATTTAGATTTGGGTCGGCTATTTGAGGGTAAATCAATATCTGACATGTGGGAGTCTTTCAAACGTCAGATAATTAGAATCCAGGCCGGCATGTTCCTGTGAGGAAAAAGGATAAGTTTGGCAAGTTTCGGGAAACTTGGATAACGAGGGATATTGTGAGCCTCGCCAAAAAGAAAAAGGAAGCATTCGTAGGGACTAGAAGGCTGAGAGCAGACGAAGCCCTTGAGGAATAGAAAGAAAGTAGGAAGGAACTTAAGCAAGAAGTCAGGAGGGCTAAAAGGGGTCATCAAAAGTCATTGGCAAACAGGATTAAGGAGAATCCCAAGGCTTTGTATACGTATATACAGAGCAAGAGGGTAGCCAGGGAAAGGGTTGGCCCACTCAAGGACAGAGGAGGGAATCTATGCGTGGAGCCAGAAGAAATGGGCGAGGTACTAAATGAGTACTTTGCATCAGTATTCACCAAAGAGAAGGACTTGTTGGACGACAAGTCTAGGGAAGGAATTGTAGATAGTCTGGGTCATGTCGATATCAAAAAGGAGGAGGTGTTGGGCGTCTTGAAAAATATTAAGGTAGATAAATCCCCAAGGCCTGATGGGATGTACCCCAGCATGCTGAGGGAGGCAAGGGAGGAAATTGCTGACGCCATGACAGAAATCGTTGCATCCTCAATGGCTACAGGTGAGGTCCGAGATGACTGGAGAATAGCCAACGTTGTTCCTTTGTTTAAGAAGGATAGCAAAGATAATCCAAGAAATTATAGGCCAGTGAGCCTTACGTCAATGGTCGGTAAATTATTGGAGAGGATTCTTCGGGACAGGGTTTACGCTCATTTGGAAAAAAATGAACTTATTAGCGAGAGGCAGCATGGTTTTGTGAAGGGGAGTTCGCGTCTCACTGACTTAATCGAGTTTTCGAGGAAGTGACGAAGATGATATGAGAGAGGTTTGCAAAGTTATGAGTAGCGTGGACAGAGTGGATAGGGAGAAGCTTTTTCCCAGGGTGGAAATGTCAGTTACTAGGGCACATAGGTTTAAGGTGAGAGGGGCAAAGTTTAGAGGGGATGTGCGAAGCAAGTTCTTTACACAGAGGGTGGCAAGTGACTGAAACTTGCTGCTGGGCAGGTGGTGGAAGCAGTTACGATAGCGACATTTAAGAGGCATGTTGACAAGTACATGAATTGGATGCGAATAGAGGGATACGGACCCCGGATGTGCAGAGGATTTTAGTTTAGGCAGGCATCAAGATCAGCGCAGGATTGGAGGGCCGAATGGCCAGTTCCTGTGCTGTGCTGTTCTTTGTTCTTTGTTATTTGATAATTGATGAAGTAAAGACAGTGGATGTTGTCTACATGGACTTCAGTAAAGTCTTTGACAGGGTCCCTCATGGAAGACTGATACAAAAGGTGGAGTCACACGGGATCAGAGGTGAGCTGGCAAGATGAATACAGAACTGGCTCGGTCATAGAAGACAGAGGGTAGCAGTGGAAGGGTGCTTTTCTGAATGGAGGGCTGTGACTAGTGGTGTTCCGCAGGGATCAGTGCTGGGACATTTGCTGTTTGTAGAATGTATAAATGATTTGGAGGAAAATGTAGCTGGGCTGATTCGTAAGCTTGCAAACGGCACAAAGATTGGTGGAGTTGCGGATAATGATGAGCATTGTCAGAGCGTACAGCAGGATATCGATCGGTTGGAGACTTGGGCAGAGCAATGGCAGATGGAGTTCAATCCGGACAAATGTGAGGTAATGCATTTTGGAAGGTCTAATGCAGGTGGGAAGTACACAGTAAATGGCAGAACCCTTAGAAGTATTGACAGGCAGAGACATCTGGGCGTACAGGTCCACAGATCACTGCAAGTGGCAACGCAGGTGGATAAGGTATTCAAGAAGGCATACGGCATGCTTGCCTTCATCGGTTGGGGCAAAGAGTATAAAAATTGGCAAGTCATGCTGCAGCTGTACAGAACCTTAGTTAGGCAACATTTGGAATATTGCGTGCAATTCGGTTCGCCACACTACCAGAAGGATGTGGAGGCTTTGGAGAGGGTACCAAAGAGTTTTTTTTAGAATTAGAATTAGAATATTACAGCGCAGTACAGGCCCTTTGGCCCTCGATGTTGCGCCGATCATCTGACCTACACTATTCCATTTACATCCATATGTCTATCCAATGACCACTTAAACGCCCTAAAAGTTGGCGAGTCTACTACTGTTGCAGGCAGGGCGTTCCACGCCCC
Source organism: Heterodontus francisci (assembly GCF_036365525.1). Lineage (NCBI taxonomy): Eukaryota > Metazoa > Chordata > Chondrichthyes > Heterodontiformes > Heterodontidae > Heterodontus > Heterodontus francisci. The sequence continues at coordinate 21,989,742 of NC_090415.1, forward strand.
TACTACTCTCTGCGTAAAGAAACTACCTCTGACATCTGTCCTATATCTTTCACCCCTCAACTTAAAGCTATGTCCCCTCGTGTTTGCCATCCTCATCCGAGGAAAAAGACTCTCACTATCCACCCTATCTAACCCTCTGATTATCTTGTATGTCTCTATTAAGTCACCTCTCCTCCTCCTTCTCTCCAACGAAAACAACCTCAAGTCCCTCAGCCTTCCCTCGTAAGACCTTCCTTCCATACCAGGCAACATCCTAGTAAATCTCCTCTGCACCCTTTCCAAAGCTTCGACATCCTTCCTATAATGCGGTGACCAGAACTGCACGCAATACTCCAGGTGCGGCCTCACCAGAGTTTTGTACAGCTGCATCATGACCTCGTGGCTCCGAAACTCGATCCCCCTACTAATAAAGGCTAACACACCATATGCCTTCTTAACAGCCCTATTAACCTGGGTAGCAACTTTCAGGGATTTATGTACCTGGATACCAAGATCTCTCTGCTCATCTACACTACCAAGAATCTTCCCATTAGCCCAGTACTCTGCATTGCTATTACTCCTTCCAGCAATGCAGAGTACTGGGCTAATGGGAAGATTCTTGGTAGTGTAGATGAGCAGAGAGATCTTGGTATCCAGGTACATAAATCCCTGAAAGTTTTACCAGGATGTTGCCTGGTCTGGAGGGTATTAGCACCGAGGTGAGTTTGGATAAACTCGGATTGTTTTCACGAGAACAACGGAGGTGGAAGGGCGACATGATAGAAGTTTACAAAGTTATGAGTGTCATGGACAGAGTGGATAGTCAGAAGCTTTTTCCCAAGGTGGAAGAGTCAGTTACTAGGGGACATAGGTTTAAGGTGCAAGGGCCAATGTTTAGAGGGGATGTGCGAGGCAGGTTCTTGACACAGAGGGTGGTGAGTGCCTGGAACTTGCTGCCGGAGGAGGTGGTGGAAGCAGGTACGATAGCGACGTCCAAGAGGCATCTAGACAAATACATGAATAGGATAGGCATAGAGGGATACGGACCCCGGAAGTGCAGAAGGCTTAAGTTCAGACAGGCATCAAGATCGGCGCAGGCTTGGTGGGCCGAATGGCCTGTTCCTGTGCTGTACTGTTCTTTGTTCTTTTTTTTTAATTCCATATCCCGTAAGTGAGGCAGACAAACCAATCGTTCTGCTTCTGTATACAGGAGCAACTCAAACGGTTTTTCTAGGTCAAGAGGTAACATTTCCACCAGAGAATGCAAAAGTTTTAGTTCATGGTATTGGAGGGGAGTGCATCGAAAGTGTGACCTAATAGCTGTGATGGTAACTGTAGGAGATGTCCATAGCTGGCTGGTAGAGGAATCTGCCCTAATCAGTGGGAATGATTTAGCCAGAGCAAATGTATCAATTTGTCCTGTAGTCACAGAGAAATCAAGTGAAATTAACGAAACAAAACAATTGCAGGAATAAATTCCAGGAATATTTCCTGCACGCATAGTGAACTGTACAAGGGTTAAACAATTTCAATTGTTGGCGGTAAAATTGGCACCACAGACAAATAGTCGAATATCTGTACCTTGCTTGAGGATTTCAATAATCCAAATAAGATGTTTAACAAATCTTCTGTCATCACAGTACAACCAGCTGATCCAGAGTTATATACAATAGCACAGTCAGCTCTGAAAGCAGCTGAGACAAAATGCGTTCCAGAATGCGATTATGTTGAAGACTGCTATGGAGATGGAGACCGCTTCATAGACCGGTGGGTGAAGATTGGATGATTACTCGATAGGTAATGGTACCAAATAAATAACACTGGGAATTATTAAGGGTAGCACATGCCATTCCTGTAGCAGGACATATGGTCCCTGTGAAGTAAGGCAGATATGGACAGAATGAGATGTAAACTGAACACGTTAAGCTCAGACGAGTTAAGAAACAATGCTGGACAAAAACAATGAGAGGCACTGAAAAATGTATTGAGTACAACACGTATCGAATGCACCAAGCCTGTGCTGTCTCTTTCGAAGAGATACTCAATTAATCCCCATTCTCTGTTGTTTCCCCTTGGCATTGTATTTTGTTTCTTTTGAAGTATTTATATAATTTTCTTTTGAGTGTTTTATGCAATCTGAAACCACCAAGTTTTCGGACAGTGCTTTCAACAGCATAATAATTCACTGTTCAAATATATGTTTCGCCATGTAGCTCCCGATTCCGCTGCCAATAGTCTTAAATCTGTGTTCTTCGATTACCCTCCCTTTTACCATGAAAGAGATTCCTCTATAAAAGAAACGATTCCTGACCTTGAACATCTCTCCCAGATCACCTTTTGACCTTCTCTGCGCAAAGGCAAACATTGCCATCAACATGTTTTTTTTTTCAACATATGTGAAGTAGTGCAGAATTTGTCCCATTGTCTAAACCTTCTCTGCATCCTAAAGTGTGATGCCCCAAATGGAACAGAGAAATACAGAGTGTATTAACCCAGTGATTAAAAAAAGATTCTCAAGAAAGACTCATTTTAGTCAGCACATACTCGCTTTACTGGTTTCCCACTTTATACTTTGATCGATACTTCATGTAGATCACATATTACAATCGTAGCTCTTCTGGGAGGCAGTCATAAATTTTAGAAAGCGTGGAGACACCATCAAGGCAGTGCTCCAGGCTGCAAAACGACACACTTCAACTCTCATTGGCAGCGATGCAGCACTGACCCTCATCTACAACGGTTTCATAAAGAAAAGCGTCAGCTGCCTGCTACCCAGTAAAAAAAAAAAGAGATTTTCTATCAGCAACTTCTCCAAGGACATTTTGTCATTTTGTGCACAATCCGCCCGCTGTCCTTCCAAACGCCAGCACTGTTTTTGTGGAGCTTGCCTTTTGTGGAATCACTCAGAGTTAAATGTATGGACTGAGTTCAAGGTGCAAATATAAATTGATGAGAATGGAACTTGTCTCCCAGCAACAGCGGTCAAAACAGAAGAATGTTAATGTTGTAACATTATGAAAATGAATGTAAAGAGCAAGGATAGGCTGCAGTAAAGTGTCAAAGAAATCGACGCAGTCAGCATCAATACTGGACGGAATAATAAGCTGAAAGAAGAGGTGGATTTCAATATTGGAACATGAAGCACAGGCATGTGTAAGTGATTGGATGTGACAGGAGAACAGCAGAATTTCACTCTCAAGATCAATATCTTTTCATGTGGTAAAGATTGGTTTCCTGTTGCATTCTATTTGCAGAATGACAGAGGGAATTAAACAGAAAACAATGCGTTTCAGATTTGAATTGGCGTTGCTGCGACCACAACGCAAAGTATTAACCATTAAATGGTCGCAACTCCCGAAAATTTGCTGTGGTCATCATACAGAGACTACAGCAACACTTGTTAAACAACAGCAAAATACCGCAGATACTGCAAAGTGGAAATAAAAACAGACAATGCTGGAAATACTCAGCAGGTCAGGTAGCATCTGCTCAGGGCTGGAGAGGAATGTACAATGGGAAGGGGAGGATCCCCTTCCATGCAGGCACCAACAACATAGCCAGGACAAGTCAGTACGAGGGGATAGGCACCAAATTAAGAAACAGAACCTCAAAGGTAATAATCTCTGGATTATTACCTGAGCCAAGTGCAAATTGGCATAGGGCAAAAAAGGTTAGAGAAATTAATGCATGGCTCAAAAACTGGTGCCGTAGATGTAGTTCCAGTTCGTGGGGCAATGGCACCAATACTGGGAAAGTGGTGGCTGTACCGTTGTGATGGTCTACACATGAACCGTGCTGGTGTCAGTGCTCTAGCGAGCAGTACAAACTATTCAAACTAAATAGTGGTAGCAAGGGATTAAATTTAGGAAGATATGGTAAATCAAGGAGTAGAGACAAGGCAAGAGAGAAAATTATTAATATGGGAGATAATAAACAGGCTGTGACAGAAAGGGATAGAGCTTATAAATCTAAGATTAAATCAACAGATAAGGGTAGAGGTAACAAAAATAGTAAAAAAAGATATAACTAAATGCTTTGTATCTGAATGCACTTAGCATTCGGAACAAAACAGATGAACTGAGAGTGCAAATATAAATAAATAAATGAGTACGATCATTACAGAGACATGGCTGCATACGATCATCGGAAATAGTTGCAGGGATGGTCCATTCGGCCCGTCGTCCTTACTCAGCCATTCAAACGAATTATGGCTGATCATCCAAATCTACGTCATTTTCCCCCACGATCTCCATACCCCTTGATAACTAGAGTCGTAGAAAGATACAGCTCCGAAACAGGCCCTTCGGTCCAACGAGTCCACGCCGACCATCAAGCACCACTTTTTACTGATCCTACGTTAATCCCATTTTCCCCCTTCTCATATCCCCACCTTCCCTGAATTTTCCTACCACCTACTTACACGAGGAGCAATTTTTTCAATGGCCAATTTACCTATCAACCTGCATGTCTTTGGCATGTGGGAGGAAATCAGAGCACCCGGAGGAAAACCACGCAGGGAGAACTTGCAGACTCCACACATGCAGTACCCAGAACCGGATACAGCTTGCTGGAGCTGTGAGGCTGCGGTGCTAGCCACTACGCCACTGTTGATGTTGCTGTGCTTCAGAAATCTATCGAATTCTGTCCTGAACATACTCACTGTTTGAGCTTCGCAGCCCTCTGGATTAGAGAATTTCACAGATTCACCACCCTCTGAGTAAAGAGTTTCTCCTCACACTGTCTTAAGTGGCCTTCCCCTTACTCTGAGACTATTCTTGGCTCACAAGCCAGAGGAAACATCCTATCCACATCTACCCTCTCATGCCCTGTAAGAATTTTGTAAGTTTCAATGAGAGCACATCTCATTCTTCGCAGCTCTTGAGCATGCAGGACAGGTTTCTGCAATCTATCCTTATAAAACAATACCACAATCCCAGGGATTAGTCTGGTGAACCTTCGTTGCACTCCCTCTATGACAAGTCTATCATTCCTTAGAAAAGGCGACCAAAACTGTGCACACTACTCCAGGTGCGGTCTCACCAAGGCTTCATACAATTGAAAAAGTACATCTTTACTCTTGCACTCAAAGCACCTTGCAAGGAAGGCCAACATACCACTTGCCTTCTTAGTTGCTTGCTGCACCTGCAAACTCGTTTTATTGACTCCTGAACAAGGATTCCCAGGTCTATTTGGACAGTAATACTTCCCAACCTCTCACTATTCCAGAAATACTCTGCCTTTCTGTGTTTTGTTTTACCAATGTGGATAATTTCACATTTATTCACATTACATTCCATCTGCCATGTTCTTACCCTTTCATTTAGCTCGTCGAAAACCCCTCATAGATTTGTGCCATCAGAAAATATGGAAATATTACAATTGGTCTCCATATTCAAGTCATTTATGCAGATTGTAAATATCTGTGGCCCAAGCACTGATCCTTGCAGCATACCACTATTAACAGCCTGCCATCCTGAGAATGATCCATTTATTCCTGCTCGCTGCTTTCTGCCTGTTAACCAAATCTTAATCCATTGCAGTATATTACCCCCAATCCCATGTGCTCTAATTTTGTTTACTAATCTTCTGTGTGGTACCTCATCAAAAGCCTTCGCAACGGTTGATACACGGCTTCAAGGTAACATAGATTGGGAGGACCTGAATATTGAAGGGTCCATGGCATTTAAGAGGACAGGAAGCTGGGAAAAGTTGAAGGGGTGGCTCTGTTAATTAATGATGGTATTTGTGCAATAGAGAGGGAAAACCTAAGTTCAGGAAACAATGTTGCAGAAGCAGTTTGGGCAGAGATGAGAAGTTATAAAGGCAAGAAGTCACTTGTGGGAGTGGTGTACAGACCACCTAACATGAACCACACAGTAGGACAGAATATAAAGGAGGAAATAGTGGCAGCTTGTCAGAAAGGTACGACCAACATCATGGGGGTTTTAGCCTACATAGAGACTGGAAATATCAGATGGGCAGAAGTAGCTTAGATGAGGAGTACATAGAATATTTTCGGGATAATTTCTTGGAACAGTACATTCCGGAACCAACCAGAGAGCAGACTAAACTAGACCTTGTAATTTGCAACAAGTTAGGATGAATTAATGACCTCATAGTTGAGGCCCCCCTAGGAATCAGCGATCATGATATAATTGAACTTTACATTCAGTTTGAGGAAGAGAAGAGCGGGTCCAAGACTAGTATTTTAAATATAACAAGGGCAATGTTAACTGCATGAAAGCAGAGCTAGCAAAAGTGAACTGGCAAACTAGGTTAAGGGATCGGTCAATAGAGATGCATTGGCAGACGTTTAAGGGAATAAAGCATAATAGACATAATGGATACATTCCAACAAGAAATAAAAATTTCAAGGGGAGGACCCGCCATCCGTGGTTAACCTAAAAAGTTAAAGATAGTATAAAACTTAAGCGGAAAAAAGCATATATTTATGCAAAGATGGGTGGTCGGTCAGCAGTTTGGACGGAACATTAAAAAGCAAACAATGACTAAAAGATTGCTAAGGAAGGACAAAAACTCGAGTACGAGAGAAAGCTAGCTGGAAATATATAGGCAGATATCAAGAGTTTCTATCGATACTTTTTGAAAAAAAGAAAAATAACGTTAACAAAGTGAGCATTGATCCTATGGAAAGTGAGTCTCGGGAATTCATAATAGATAATAAGCCGATGGAAAATGAATTCAACAAGTATTTTGCATCCTTCTTAACCATAGATCATACAAGTACCATTCCCGAATTAGCTGCAAGACAGGAAATGGAAGGGAGGGAGGGAGGAAATCGCCAAATCATCAAATTACAATCACTAGGGAAATGGTACTGAACAAATTGTTGGGGTTGCGGGCTGACACGCCCCGGGGTCTGATAGACTTCATCCTGGGGTCTTAAAATAAGTGGCCAGCGAGATAGTTGATGTGTTGGTGTTAATTTTCCAAAATTCCCTAGATCGGGGAAGGTTCCTTTAGATTGCAATATATCGAATGTAACTCCTTTAGTCAAAAAGGGAGGGAGACAGAAAGCAGGAAAATACAGGCCAGTTAGCTTAACATCTGTCTTAGGGAAAATGTGAGAAGCTATCATTAAAGACGTTCTATCATGTCACCTGGAATAAATTAAGGAAATCAGGCAGAGTCAACATGGTTTTGAGAAAGGGAAATCATATTAAACCAATTTATTGGAGCTCTTTGAGGGAGTTACACGTGCTGTGAATGAAAGTGAACCGGTTGATGTATTATACTTACATTTCCAGAAGGAATTTGATAATGTACCACATCAAAGTTTATTGCAAGAAATAAAGAGCTCATGGTGTAGGAGATAACATATTGGCATGGATAGAAGATTGGCTGGCTACAGGAAACAGAAAGTCGGCATGAATGGGTATTTTATGATTGGCAAGATGTAACGAGTCATGTGCCACAGGGATCTGTGCTGGTGCCTCAACTTTTTACAATTTATATAAATGAATTAGATGAAGGGACTGAAGATCTGGTTGCTAAAGTTTCTGCTGACACTAAAGTAACTTGTGAAGAGGACATAAGAAGACGATAAAGCAATATAGAAAGGTTAAGTGAGTTGGCAAAGATCTGGCAAATGGAGTATAACGTGGAAAAAATTGAAGTTTTCCATTTTGGCAGAAAGAATAAAACAAGAGCATATTATCTAGATGGTGAGAGATTTCAGAGCTCTAAGATGCAGAGGGATCTGGGTGACCCAGTGATTAAATCGCACAAGATTAGTATACAGTGGAGCAAGTAATTTGGAAAGCTAATATAATGCTATCATTTATTGCGACGGAAATTTAATATTAAAGCAGCAGGTTATGCTTCAGCTATACAGGGACATTGGTGAGATCACATCTGGTATATTGTGTACAGTACTAGTTTCCTTATTTAAAGTAGGATGTAAATGCTTTCGAGGCAGGACAGAGAAGGTTTACTGGACTATTCCCTGGAAAGGGCGGGCTGTCTTATGAGGAAAGATTGGACAGGCTAGGCTTGCATCCGCAGGAAATTAGAAGAGTAACAGGCAGCTTTATTGAAAAATATAATATCCTGAGGGGTCTTGAAAGAGTGGACGTGGAAAGGATGCCTCCCTTTGTGAGATAATCTAGAACTAGTGGTCACTGTTTAAAGATTAAGGGTCGCCCATTTAAGACAGAGATGATAAGATTTTTTTTTCTCTCTGATGATCATGAGTCTTTGGAATTCTCTTCCTCAAAAGGCGGTGGAGGCAGAGTCTTTCAATATTTTTAAGACAGAGTTAGATATATTCTTGACAAGCAAGTGGGTGAAAGGCTATCGGGATAGGTGGAAATGTGGAGTAATCAGTTCAGCAATGAACTTATTCAATGCTGCGCAGGCTCGATGGGCCGAGTGGCCTACTCCTGCTCCTAGCTCATGTGTTTGTATGTCTGTCTGAGAAGCAGAGTTAACGTTTCAGATCTGTGACGTTTCTTCAGAATGTCAGGGACCTGAAATGTTAACTCTGCGTCCATCTCCACAGTTGCTGCCTGACCTGAAATTTCCAGAACTTTCTGCCTTTATTACTCGTGAAATCAGGACACTTTTGATGAAACACAGTTTGCTAAATGCTGCAAGTGTTTTTCGCAAGCTTTTGAGGCAGCCTCACAAAACAGTGGCAGCAGTGGCATTCAAATCCACGTCCCCAAGTGGACTGGAGCTTAAACCCAATGCCTTAGACGACTCAGCCATGCTACCGGAGAGACACGGAATTTGCGAGGTCTCTGACAGTTTAAAGTAGTGGGACCGCGAATCTATTGACCGCTGCATGCATTGCTTTGAATTTAACCCTCATCGTTACTGGATATCGTCACAGGATATTTGGGTTTTACAAATTTACAACACGTGAAAAAATCTTGCATCCGAGTCCCATTATTCCGCAAACCATAATGGGGGCGGGGTGGAGGGCTGTACTTGCATATTGGTTGCATTGCTGTCTTACTTTGTTTGCTCAAACAGCAAAGTCCTCATAATTGGATGTGTCACTGTTTTGCAGCTGCTCAGTCCGAGGCTCATCCGGACCTTGGCCTCAGAGCACAGTTTAACATTGGAGCCGAGCCACTGCGGCCTGCTGTGGTCAAGGATCACATGCGGGCCTGCTTGATGGAAATTGCAGGGAAAAGGAAGAGGCCCCAGGGAGGTTCAGCGGGGAAAGGAGCAATTTTCTTCACTACTTCAGTGGTCCCTTTCAAGACCCAGTGTTCATAAATGGAATGAACAAGTCTGGGTTCGCATAGTGCAAACTCCCAGTTTCTCAGACATTGGCCGAAGGATCACTGAAACTGAACAAGAAACTTGCTGTCACCGTCCGTCCCCAGACACTGTGACATTCTCGGGGCAGGAGACACTGGTGCCCATCCTCGGGGTTCAGACACTGCTTCACAACCTCTTGGCCCATAAATCTTGTTCACATCCTCGGAGTCAAGGCGCAGTTGCACATTCACGGCGACCAACAGTACTTTACATCCTTGTATTCCAGAAACCAGTTCACAGCTCTGGGTCCAGACGCTACTTCAGATCCTCGGTGCTCAGAAATTGCTTCATATCCTCGGGACCGGGGCACCCTGATAGATTGAGCCCGCTTTATGAGGGTTAAAACAGGGATAACGTTCCAAGCAACCATGATACTGTTCTACAAATCACTTCTGCTGATTATTACAGCTCACAAGGAGCCAGGAACTGGGATCAGAGCTATCCATTCAAGTATGATTGTCTTGTCCACCACATCCGCTCGCCAGCCCTCTTGTCGGAGAGAAAGGGTCCGTCGACAATATACACTGATAAAAATAACACAGGGCCTAGGAAAGAATGTCATGTTTTCATGTGGACCGAAATGAGGATGGCAGGGGATATCCTCCGAACTGGAATACACACAGGGAAGGTTCACTGGAATGGAAAGTAGGATAAAAAGGAATGCGGATGAAGTGGAAGGGAGGAATGTGGAATGAGCGGAAACTTGGGATGCAGATGTGGAAGAACGGTATTTGGAAGGAGGAGGAAGTAGTTGCCAGTAGTTTGGATGTGCAAGGACAGAAATGGCAGTGTTTTGGATTAGGGAAAGTAGGATTATTGAAGGGCGTAGACGGGGTTGTGGAGGAGGTGAATTGAGAGGTGTGGAAGGAGGGGGAGTGAAGGTGTTGAAGGTGGGAAGTGAGAGATGTTGATGGAGGGGAGGGGAAGGATGTCAACGGAGCGCAAGGGAGGGTTGTGGATGGAGGCGAGGGGAGGGATGTGGATGGAGAGGAAGGGAGGAATGTGGATGGAGGGGAAGGGAGGTATGTGGATGGAGGGGAAGAGAGGGATGTCGTCGGAGGGAAAGGGAGGGATGTGGATGGAGAGGAAGGGAGGAATGTGGATGGAGGGGAAGGGAGGGATGTGGATGGAGGTGAAGAGAGGGATGTCGTCGGAGGGAAAGGGAGGGATGTGGATGGAGAGGAAGGGAGGGATGTGGATAGAGGAGAAGGGAGCGATGTAAATGGAGGGGAATGGAGGGATGTGGAAGGAGGGAAAGGGAGGGACGTGGTTGGAGGAGGAGTGACGGATTGGAAGGAGAAAGGAATATTTTGTCGATGAGGAGTGAGGGATTTTGAATGGAGAGAGTAAGGCTTTTGGAAGGTAGCAGGCAGGGTGTGGACGTTTTGAATGGTGACGATTGGTTAGAGGGGTAAAGAGTTGAGCTCTACTTCTGGAGGGAGGGCTTAGCTTAAAGAGCAAGGCAGGAATGCTGAAGGTGGGAAGTGTGGGTGGTAAAGGGAGGAAGAGAGGGTTTCGAAAAGTGCCGAGGAAAAGGCATGTGAGGTGGGGAAGGGACTAATGTGGAAGGTGAAGACGAAGGAGTGGGCTAGGAAGGGAAGGACCGAATGTGGAAGGTGAAGAGGGAAGGGTGTGGTAGGAAGGGAAGGACCGAATATCGAAGGTGAAGAGGGAAGGGTGCAGAAGGACAGGAATGGAGAAGTATGTAAAGTGCAGAGGGAGGGGTATGGAAGTGGAGAAGTAAGGAATGATGAAGTTGTGGTGGGAAAGGTGTGGAAGGAGAAGAAGGAAGGTGGGGAGGGAGGTGTGCCGAAGCTTTGGATGGATGAGTGCGGAATATTGGGAAGGGAGCAGTGAGGAATAAGGAGAAACGAAGAGCATATAATGTGGAGAGTATATGTGTGTAAATGGTGTGGAATGCGGAGGACAGACGGGGGCAAAGGGAGGGATTTGACAGGAGGCGATGGTAGGGTTGAGGAAAGATGAAAAGAGTTGGATGTCGATGAAGGGTAAAAAGAGTTATGGACGGTGTAGAAGTAGGGGTGAGTAGAGTTTGGAAGGGGAGATGTGGAAGGAGAGGAAGGGAGGAATGTTGACGTTAGTGAAGAAGGGCCATGGAAAGAATGGAGGTGGGTGTATATCAATTATATGGGAGGTTTGAAGAAGAAGGGAAGGGAAGCTGGTGGAAGAGGGAAGGAAGGAATGTGTTAGATTAGGAGGGAGTTGTGCTGCATTTTGGGAAGGGAGGGGTGTGGATCAAAGCGAAGGCGTGCTGTGTAAAGTGGGCAGGTAGAGGTGTGGAAGAAGGGAAATAAAGGGTATGGGGGGTAGGATTGTGGAGCGACGCAAGGAAATGGGTGTGGAGGGAAGGGAAGGGAGGCATGTGGAATGTGTGGAAGGTGGAATGCGAATGGAGCAGAAGGGTGGAATATGGAAGGTTGGGACAGAGGTGTGTGAAAGCTTTAGCTAGAGGGATGGGCAAGCTGTGGAGGGAGGGGTGTGGAAAGAGGAGTATCTGGGTGCTAAAAGTGGAAGGAGCAGTGTGAGAGACGGGGAAGGGAGGAATGTAGACGGGAATGGAGATCAGTGGAATGTATCGAAGGAGACAATGGAAGAAAATAGAGACATAGAAAATAGGAGCAGGAATAGGCCATTCGACCCTTCGGGCCTGCTCCACCATTCAATAAAAGATCATGGTTGATCGTTTAATTCATTACCCTGTTCCCGCTTTCTCTCCATATCCCTTGATCCCTTTGACATGAAGAGATATATCTATCTCCTTCCTGAATATATTTAATGACTTGGCCTTCACTGTCGTCTGCGGTCGAGAATTCCAGTGGTTCACTACCCTCTGAGTGAAGAAATGTCTCCTCATCTTGTTTCTAAATGGCATACTCAGTATCTTGAGAATGTGACCCCTGGTTCTGGACTCCCCAGCCATCGGGAACATCCTCCATGCATCTAGCCTGTCTAGTCCTGTGAGAATTTTATAAGTTTCTATGAGATCCCCTCTCATTCTTCTAAACTCTCGTGAATATAGGCTTCGTCGAACCAATCTCTCCTCATACGTCAATCCTGCCATCTCAGGAATCAGCCCAGTAAATCTTTATTGCACTCCATCCAAGGCAAGAACACCCTTCCTCAGATAAGGAGTCCGAAACTGCACACAATACTCCAGATGTGGTCTCACCAAAGCACAGTCCGACATCTTTGCTCCTGTACTCAAATCCTCTTGCTATGAAGGCCAACATACCATATGCCTTTCTAACAGCTTGCTGCATTTGAATGCTTGCTTTCAGCGACTGGTGTACAAGGGCACCCGGGTCTCCTTGCACCTCCCACTTTCCCAATCTATCAACATTCAGATAATGATCTGCCTTTCTGTTTTTACAACCAAAGTGGATAACCTCACATTTATCCACGTTATACTGTGTCTGTCACGTATTTACGTATTTGCCCACTCACCCAACTTGTCCAAATCACATTGGAGCCTCTTTGCATCCCCCTCACAGCTCACATCCCCCTCCCTCAGCTTTGCATCGTCTGCAAACTTGGAAATGTAGCATTTAGTTTCCTCACCCAAATCATTAATACTTATTGTGAATACCTGAGACCCAAGCACTGATGCCTGCAGTACACCGCTAGTCACTGCTAGCCACCCGGAAAAAAAACCCGTTTATTCCAACTCTTTGTTTCCTGTCTGTCAACCAATTCTCAATTAATGCCAGTATATTACTCCCGATCCCTTGTGCTTTAGTTTTGCTCTCTAACCTCTTATGTGGGGCCTTATCGAAAGCCTTCTAAAAATCCAAATACAGCACATCCACTGGTTCTACCTTCCATATTCTCCTGGTTACATCCGCAAAAATCTCCCATAAATTTGTTGAGCATGATTTCCTTTCGTAGACCGATGCTGACTTTGCCCAATCCCGTTATCCTTTCCAGGTGTTCTGCGATCATATCCTTTATTTAGCATTTCGCATTTTCCCCACTACTGTTGTAAGGTTAACTGGTCTGTAGTTCCCTGTTGTTTTCTCTCCCTCCTTTTTTAAAATTATGGGTTTACATTTGCCACTTCAAATCTGTAGGAACTGCTCCAGAGTCCATAGAATTTTGGCAGATAACCACCAATGCATCCATTTTTTACAGGGTCACTTCCCTTTGTACTCAGGGATGTAGATTATCAGGCATTGGAGATTTGTCAGCCTTTAACCCCATTAATTTCACGAGCCCTTTTTTTTACTGACCTGATTTCCTTCTGTTCCTCCCTTTCATTAAATCTTTGGTTCCCGAAAATTTCTGGGACGTTATTTGTGTCCTCGTTGGTGAAGACAGAACCAAACTATGTGTTTAATTGTTCCACGATTTATTTGTTCCCCATTATAATTTCCCACGTTTCTGACTTCAAGGGACCTACATTTGACTTCATTAATCTTTTTCTTTTCAAATATTTACAGAAGCGTTTGCAGTCAGTTTTATGTTCCCTGCAAGTTTGCTCTCAGACGCTATTTTCCCTTTCTGAATCAACCACGTTGTCCTCCTTTGCTGAATTCTAAACTGCTCCTAATCCTCAGACTTGCTGCTTTGTCTGGCAATTGTATATGCATCCTCTTTGCATCTCACACTATCCCTCATTTCTTTTGTGAGCCACGGTTGAGCCACCTTTCTGGTTTTATTTTTGCGCCAGACAGGAATGAATAATTGTTGCAATTCATGCACACGTTCTTTAAATATTATCCATTGCCTATCCACCGTCAACACATTCAGTAAAGTTCGCCAATATATCGTAGCCACCCAACGCTTCACACATTCGTAGATTCCTTTATTTAGATTCAGTACCCTAACTTCGGGTTCAACTCCTTTACTCTCCATCTCAATGAAAAATTCTAGCATGTTATGGTCGCTCCTCCCCAAGGGACACCGCACAACAAGATTTTTAATTAATCCTTTCTCATTGCACAATACCCAGTCCAGGACAGCATTTTCTCTGGTTGTTTCCTCAACGTATTGGTCTTAAAATATGATACGTACACAATACAGGAAATCCTCCTCCACAGTATGAATGCCAATTTGGTTTGACCAATCTGTATGTAGATTAAATTCACCCATGATTACGGTTGTCCCATTATTGCATGCATCTCTAATTTCCTGCTAAATTAATTTATTACATCGTCACTACTGTTTGGGGGCCTATAGACAACCCCCACTAACATTTTCTGACCCTTGGTGTGTCTTAGCTCCACCCATACAGATTTCAGATCATGATTTTCCGAGCTAATATTCTTCATCACTATTGTATTGATTTCCTCCTTTACTAGCAACCCTACCCACCCCCTTTTCCTTCTTGCCTGTCCTTCCTAAGTATTGAATGTCTCTGGATATTCAGTTCCCATCCTTCGTCACTTTGCAGCCATGTCTCTGTAATCACTACTATGTCATAACCGTTTATCTATTTATATCTATTTGCGTTGTTAATTCATCTACCTTATTGCGAAGGCTCTGCGTATTGAGACACAATACTTTTAGACTTGTCTTTTTCACATTGTTAATCATATTAGCTTTATTTAGCAGTGTTGCCCCTTTTGTTTCTCAACTTTGTTTTATCTGCCTTCCACATTTGCTTCTTAACTTTCTGTCTTTCATTTCTATCTTTGTTTCCCTCTCCTCTGTCTCGCTGCTCAGATTCCCATCCGCTTGCCATTTACTTTAAACACTCCTCGACAGCACTAGCAACACCCTACCCCGCACCCCGCCCACCCCCACCACCACCCCACCACCACCCCGACCCCCGCACCCCCCCCCCCCGAGGAAATTGTTACCGGTCCTGCCCAGATGCAACCTGACCAGCTTGTACTGGCTGCACCTTCCCCAGAACCAGTCCCAATGTCCCAATGTCCTTGGAATCTGAATCCCTCCCCCTACACCATTTCTACAGCCTTGTATTCATCTGATATATCCTGCTACTTCTGCTCTCGGTAGCACTTGGCACTGGTAGTAATCCTGAGATTATTACCTTTGAGGTCCTACTATTTAATTTTCATCCTAACTCCCTATATTCAGCTTGTAGGACCTCATCCTTTTTTAACCTATCTCGTTGATGCTGATATGTACAACGACAACTGCCTGCTTGCACTACCCCTTCAGAATGTCCTGCAGCTGCTCAGAGACATCCTTTACCCTAGCACCAGGGAGGCAAAATACCATCATGGAGTCCCTTTTGCGGCCGCAGAAACGCCTGCCTGTTCTCCTTATGATTGAATCCCCTATCACTATAGCCCTGCCACTCTTCTTCCTCCCCTCCTGTGCTGCAGAGCCAATCATGGTGCCATGAGCATGGCTGTTGCTGCTTTCACCAGAGCCATCACCCCAACAATATCGAAAGAGGTATATTGGTTAGACAGGGAGGTGGCCACAGGTAACTCCTGTACTACCTGCCTTCCTCTACTCTGCCTGATGGTCACCCATTCCCTTTCTGCCTTTGCTGCATTTTCCTGCGGTGTGACCACCTCGCTAAACATGGCAATGTCAGCATCACAGATGCTCCACAGTGAATCCACCTTCAGCTCCAGCTCTGTAATGTGGGTAGCCAGTAGCTGCAGATGGATGCACTTCCTGCACATATGGTCGTCAGGGATACTGCAAGCGTTGGAGGAGCATATCACGGGTGCGAGCTGTCCTGCCATGACTTACCTTTAGATTACTTAGTTATTCCCTTTAATTAATAAAATACTAATTACGCTAGTGGCAATGTTTTACTCCAAATACTACCCACTACAATATAAAGTCCTCAATACACTGGTCCTCAGGTAGTTAAGAGCCTCAAGCCCCGCTCACTCCTTTACAGGTTCTGTTCAGGATGCGATTACTCCCAGGTCCGCCTGCTGCCGCTTCTGTCTCCAGGTACAAATGGCCTACAGCATTTCCAACTTTGCAACAGTGAGGAGCACTTTAAAAACTAATTCATTGCGTTTCAATTCCTTCTGTGAATCAACAATTAAATGGCCGAAATGCGAAGGCATGTAAAGGCTTGTTATCATTCTCGAATAATGCTGATGTTTTAAGCTTTGGAATGAATTTGCCAGTGAAATCTAACACCGGGGGGTCATTTGAATTCAGATTTTCAGGGACCGGAATGTGGATTTCTGTCTCTATCCTTCTACAGAAGAGGGGGTGCAGGGTCAACAGTGTTTGTGTGATTTTACAATGAGGAAGAAACAGATGTAGAGAGATACACAGAGAAATGGAGGGAGAGAGAGAGAAAGAGAGAGAGAGAGACTGCTGTAAATAACAGTGTAACCACAAAGGGAGACACACAGGCTCTGGGGTGGTTGTGGGGGGGGGGGGGGGCGTCTGCAGTGTTTAGTTACTGCACAAATCCCAGCACCTGTCGAGAGGCTCCCACCCACCATGCCCCCCAACTCCCGCCCAAACACGTCTTCCAGTCTTGAGAGTTTCTTAATTGATAGTTAAAATAAATGATGGGGCAGTGATTAAGTGTTTGCAAATTCATCTCCGTTTAAGGAGAGAATTT
Source organism: Heterodontus francisci (assembly GCF_036365525.1). Lineage (NCBI taxonomy): Eukaryota > Metazoa > Chordata > Chondrichthyes > Heterodontiformes > Heterodontidae > Heterodontus > Heterodontus francisci. The sequence continues at coordinate 22,006,543 of NC_090415.1, forward strand.
CACAGTGTCTGGAAACAGAATGGAGCTGATTGCTGCAAATGTCTGTCCAAATTGCAGCCATGTTGGCCACAATGGGGTTTGGAGAGAAACGTTTGTAAGTTGTTTGGAAGCAACTCCTTGTCATGTCTGTACTCAGTGCTGGCTCTGTTACATGGATTAACAAGACAATTGGGCATGTACTCAGCTCCTAAAACACTGTCTCACAAATCTCCAACTGCTTCCCATTCTCTGGCTGTGTATCGGGGTATGTGCTTGTCGATGAGGAATCACTGAGAGATTGTTTTATGTCAGTGACTGAGAGGTACTAATATCCTGGCTGCATGGTTTGCTAGCGTCACTCGGGAGGGTTTAAACTTGTGTGGCTGGGGGATGGGAACCAGAGCAGTAGGACAGCTAGTGAAATGAATGAGGAGGACATAGTAACTAAGGCCAGTAGGAATAAGAGGAAGCGCAGGCAGAGAGATGTTGCTGCGCACAGCGGGACTGGTGGTCTGAAGTGCATTTGTTTCAATGCGAGAAGTATAACAGGTAAGGCAGATGAACTTAGAGCTTGGATTAGTACTTGGAAACATGATGTTGTTGCTATTACAGAGACTTGGTTGAGGGAAGGGCATGATTGACAGCTAAACGTTCCAGGCTTTAGAAGCTTCAGGCGGGATAGAGGGGGATGTAAAAGGGGTGGGGGAGTTGCATTACTGGTGAAGGAGAATATCACAGCTGGACTGCGGGAGGACACCTCAGAGGGGTCATGCAGCAAGGCAATATGGGTGGAGCTCAGGAATAGGAAGGGTGCAGTCACGAAGTTGGGGGATTACTACAGGCCCCCCAACAGCCAGCGGGAGGTAGAGGAGCAGATATGCAGACAGATTTTGGAAGGATGTAAAGGTAAAAGCTTTGTGGTGGTGGGTGATTTTAACATCCCCTATTTTGACTGGGACTCACTTAGTGCTAGGGGTTTGGATGGGCAGAATTTGAGAGGAGCATCCAGGAGGGCTTTTTGAAACAGTATGTAGATAGTCCAACTGGGCATGGGGCCATTCTGGATCTGGTATTGGGGAATGAGCCCGGCCAGGTGATCGACGTTTCAGTGGGGGAGTATTTCGGCAGCAGTGACCATAATTCCATAAGTTTTAAGGTACTTATGGATAAGGATAAGAGTAGTCCTCGGGTGAAGGTGCTAAATTGGGGAAGGCTAATTATAACAATATTAGTCAGGAACTGAAGAATTTAGATTGGGGGCAGCTGTCGGAGGGTAAATCAACATCTGACATGTGGGAGTCTTTCAAACGTCAGCTGATTAGGATCCAGGACCAGCATGTTCCTGTGAGGAAGAAAGACAAGTTTGGCAAATTTCGGGAAGCTTGGATAACACGGGATATTGTGAGCCTAGTCAAAAAGAAAAAGGAACAGATGAAGCACTTGAGGAATATAAAGACAGTAGGAAGGAGCTTATGCAAGGAGTGAGGAGGGCGAAAAGGGCTCATGAAAAGTCATTGGCAAACAGGATTAAGGAAAATCCCAAGGCTTTTTATACATATATAAAGAGCAAGAGGGTAACCAGGGAAGGGGTTGGCCCACTCAAGGACAGAGATGGGAATCTAGATAGTCAGAGGAAATGGGAGAGGTGCTAAATGAGTACTTTGCATCAGTATTCACAAAGAGAAGGACTTGGTGGATGATGAACCTAGGGCAGGGAGTGCAGACAGTCTCAGTCATCTCATTATCAAAAAGGAGGAGGAGTGGCGTGTACTGCAAAGCATTAAGGTAGATACGTCCCCAGGGCCTGATGGGATCTACCCTGGAATACCGAGGGAGGCAAGGGAAGAAATTGCTGGGGCCTTGACAGAAATCTTTGCATCCTCATTGGCTACAGGTGAGGTCCCAGAGGACTGGAGAAGAGCCAATGTTGTTCCTTTGTTTAAGCAGGGTGGCAAGGATAATCCAGGAAATTATAGGCCGGTGAGCCTTACGTCAGTGGTAGGAAAATTATTAGAGAGGATTATTCGGGACAGGATTTACTCCCATTTGGAAACAAACGAACTAATTAGTGAGAGACAACATGGTTTTGTAAAGGGGAGGTCGTGTCTTACTAATTTGATTGAGTTTTTTGAGGAAGTGACGAAGATGATTGATGAAGGATGGGCAGTGGATGTTATCTATATGGACTTTATTAAAGCCTTTGACAAGGTTCCGCATGGCAGACTGGTACAAAAGGTGAAGTCACACGGGATCAGAGGTGAGATGGCAAGATGGATACAGAACTGGCTCTGTCATAGAAGACAGAGGGTAACAGTGGATGGGTGTTTTTCTGAATGGAGGGATGTGACTAGTGGTGTTCCGCAGGGATAAGTGCTGGCACCATTGCTGTTTGTAGTATATATAAATGATTTGGAGGAAAATGTAGCTGGTCTGATTAGTAAGTTTGCGGACGACACAAAGGTTGGCGGAGTTGTGGATAATGATGAGGATTGCCAGAGGACACAGCAGGATACAGATTATTAGATATTAGAGATACAGCACTGAAACAGGCCCTTCAGCCCACCGAGTCTGTGCCGACCATCAACCACCCATTTATACTAATCCTACACTAATTCCATATTCCTTCCACATCCCCACCTGTCCCTATATTTCCCTACCACCTACCTATACTAGGGGCAATTGCTAATGGCCAATTTACCTATCAACCTGCAAGTCTTTGGCATGTGGGAGGAAACCGGAGCACCCGGAGGAAACCCACGCAGACACAGGGAGAACTTGCAAACTCCACACAGACAGGACCCAGAATTGAACCCGGGTCGCTGGAGCTGTGAGGCTGCGGTGCTAACCACTGCGCCACTGTGCCGCCAAGTTGGAGACTTGGGCGGAGAAATGGCAGATGGAGTTTAATCCGGACAAATGTGAGGTAATGCAATTTGGAAGGTCTATAGCAGGTGGGAGGTATACAGTAAATGGCAGAACCCTTAGGAGCATTGACAGGCAGAGAGATCAGGGCGTACAGGTCCACAGGTCACTGAAAGTGGCAACGCAGGTGAATAAGGTAGTCAAAAAGGCATACAGCATGCTTGCCTTCATCAGTCGCGGCATAGAGTATAAAAATTGACCAGTCATGTTGCAGCTGTACAGAACCTTAGTTAGGCCACACATAGAACATAGAACATAGAACATACAGCACAGAACAGGCCCTTCGGCCCACAATGTTGTGCCGATCCTTTGTCCTCTGTCAAGGACAATTTAATCTATACCCCATCATTCTCCTTTATCCATATACCTATCCAAAAGCCTTTTGAAAGTCCCTAAAGTTTCTGACTCAACAACTTCCCCGGGCAAGGCATTCCATGCCTCGACCACTCTCTGGGTAAAGAACCTTCCCCTGACATCCCCCTTATATCTCCCACCCTTCACCTTAAATTTATGACCCCTTGTAACGCTTTGCTCCACCCGGGGAAAAAGTTTCTGACTGTCTACCCTATCTATTCCCCTGATCATCTTATAAACCTCTATCAGAATCACACTTAGAATATTGCGTGCAATTCTGGTCACCACTCTACCAGAAGGACGTGGAGGCTTTCGAGAGGGTACAGAGGAGGTTTACCAGGATGTCGCCTGATCTGGAGGGCATTAGCTATGAGGAGAGGCTGGAAAACCTCGGATGGTTTTCAGTGGAACGACGGAGGTGGAGGGGCGGCATGATAGAGGTTTACAAAGTTATGAGCGGCGTGGACAGAGTGGATAGTCAGAAACTTCTTCCCAGGGTGGAAGAGTCAGTTACTAGGGGGCATAGGTTTAAGGTGCGAGGGGCAAAATTTAGAGGGGATGTGCGAAGCACGTTTTTTACATAGAGGGTGGTGAGTGCCTGGAACTGGCTGCCAGGGGAGGTGGTGGAAGCAGATACGATAGCGACGTTTAAGAGACATCTTGACAAATACATGAAATGGAAGGGATTAGAGGGATATGGGCCCCGGAAGTGCAGAAGGTGTTAGTTTAGGCAGACTTGGAGGGCCGAATGGCCTGTTCCTGTGCTGTACTGTTCTTTGTTCTTTGTTCCTTGAAGTGCCCTGGGCTTTTGCTGTGTTTTATTTATGTTCCAAATTGTTTTGCTTTGTTTTAATCAACTTTATGTCTCTTATTTCCAAGGAGAATCTTTACAGAAGCTGCAGCTTTGATGCTGCTGAGTGAGAATCATTTAGCACATGGAATTCTCAGAAAAGAGCTTTAACCAGAGCGGAAAATAATTTTAAATATTTATCTGTCATTGTCTAATTAATTTTTACATACAAAAACGAAAACTTTGTCTTCGGGGCTGATACAAGTACAAAGATCTGGAAATGCTCAGTATTTCGAGCATGGTTTTTATTTCAGATTTCCAGCATACACAGTATTTTGATTTTGAGTTTTAGGGGGTCATTTTACCACACGGGAGGGGCTGGAGGGAACTCTGAAGCAAATAGATTGGGAAGCGCTGCTCCAGAACAGTCAATGTAATCCCATAGATTTACTTCTGTCCATCTCTTGCTGCAACTTCTCGGCTGCATCTTCCTTTGTGTTCATACCTTTGTTTATTTTCATCTTCCTTGAACTCTCCATTTCACAACTTCCTCTTTATCTCCGTCTCTTTCTCGAGTTTCGCAAGTTTCACTTTTCATTCTTTGTCCGCGATTCTCTGCACCTTTATCTGTCACAAAAAGTCCAATTCTTTTCGATTAGAGATACAGCACTGAAACAGGCCCTTCGGCCCACCGAGTCTGTGCCGAACATCAACCACCCATTTATACTAATCCTGCACTAATCCCATTTTGCTACCAAACATCCCCACCTGTCCCTACATTTCCCTTCCAACTACCTACATAAGTGACAATTTATAATGGCCAATTTACCTATCAACCTGCAAGTCTTTTGGCTTGTGGGAGGAAACCGGAGCACCCGGAGAAAACCCACGCAGACACAGGGAGAACTTGCAAACTCCACACAGGCAGTACCTGGAATCGAACCCGGGTCCCTGGAGCTGTGAGGCTGCGGTGCTAACCACTGCGCCACTGTGCCGCCCTAATTCTGTCTGACTCAGTTCCGAATCACTGAATCAGTCCATCGCTGCGCCTCCCTTCCTGCAAGATTATCTCTGCATCTCCCTTCCGAGACACCCTCTCTATTCTGAGTCTACATTTTACTTTATATATCTGTTCCTCGACATCTTTCTGTCTTTGCATATCTCTCTTTGCCCGGGATCTTTCTCAATAGCTAGCTCGCTTCTGAACTCTCTCTTTACACCTCCAGCTCTCTCTGCATACTTCTCCATATCTCTATCCATCTCAGTATTTCTGCTCCCTGCTCTCAGTTTCTCTCACTGCTTTCTGACTCCCTGCCTCTTTGTGATTCTCCAACTGTCTCTCCATTTATTTCTCTCTCCCTCACTCAATTCTGTCCTAATCCCTGGATCTCTGCTTTCTTTGTCTCCATCCCTCTGACTGGGGAGTCCAGCCCAGTGTTTCTTCCCTCTCTGTGTTTCTACTCCCTAACTCTCTCTGCCTATCTTCTTGTGGCACAATCGGGGAATGGACAGATCAGCCATGATCTAATATTGGTGGGACAGGTTCAAATTGCTGAATGATCTCCTCTTCTCCCTGTGCCAACCAGTGTGTGTGATTCCCTGATGCCGGGGGGAGGAGGGTGGGTGATGGGGAGAACAGGTGGACCACCTTGCTGTAAGGATGGATGTCTCTGGGGCTGGGATCTGGCTGTGCGTTAAAGCTCAGAATGCCAGTTATCCTCTGTGAGTCCTTGCTCTCTGCCCGGCCCTGTGTTTGGAGGGACGCGAGTTAAAGGTTCCAGGGGGCTGGGAGCTATTTGATCGAATTCCAGCGGCTTATCTGGACCAGAATGAAAGTGAATTAAGGACCGTCGGGAGACGGAACCACACCCAGGGAAGTGATGGAAGTTGGAATTACAGAGAGGGTTGTTCACTGGGACCGGAGTTACACCGGGCGAGCTGTTCACAGGGAAGATGATAAAGAGAGTGGGTCTTTTACTGGCGGTGGGTGGTGTGGCATTCAGAAAGGGAGGGGTGTTTACGTGGGGCAGGGGGAGAACTAAAGGCCGATATTCACAGAGGGAACTAGGTAACGATAAAACTGGGAGGCGGCCTTCTCCATGTTTAAAATGGGAGAGCGGCTTCTCCAGGTTTAAAATGGGAGAGCAGCTTCCCCAGGTTTAAATTGTGAGAGGTGCTTCTCCAGGTTTGAAACTGGAGGGGGCTTCTCCAGGTTTAAAATGGGGGACGGGGGACATTTCTAGCCTGTTCTTGGAGGGTTTATATGTCAAACTGTTCGCGGGAAGTGGGTCGGGTGGGGGTGGAATTAATTCGGTGTCTGTTCAAAACAGGAACCAGTTTCATGTTACAAGTGTTCACATCGTTGCAAAACAGTCATTTAACACAAATTGTATTGACATTCTTTTATTAAGCATCTCACATTTGCAGAAAGTAAATTCCTCAAATATATTGGGCACTTTCAACCTCTCAGGAGCACAGAATCTTCCATCAGCAATGGAGCAGTTACTTTCACAATCTCCATCTGCTGCTGTCCCTGACTCATTGCAGCTCCTGCCCCTTCTCAGCATCTGCATCTACTGGTTTCCCTGTCTCACTACAGTTACTGCTTACCGCTCACCATCTCCATCTGCTGGTGTAATTATCTCACTGCAGTTACTGTCTCCCTTCACCATCTCCATCTGCTGGTGTCCCTGTCTGACTGCACTTTCTTCCCCTCTCACCGTTTAATCTGTTGGTGGTCCTGTCTCTATGCATGTCCCTGCTCACCATCTACAGCTGCTGGCGCCCCTCTATTGTGTCTCAATACAGTTTCTGCCCCTCTCACTATCTCACAATCAGTGTGATTTGCAGCTTTGTCCATTTTGCTCTTGGCCCAGGGTGTGTTTAGTTGAATCCAGCTGAGCTTTGCACTGACACCCTTTTCTTAGAAACAAGTCATGAATCTTCTGCAGAGCAAGGCCAAACTCAATATGTCATATTATCAGTAAAATATAATCTCAGAATCAGATTTAAAATCATTTTAGGGCTCAGTGCTGTGAAAATCTACTTTCTGTCCTGTGGGGTGTGTAGGGAATGGAATATGAAATGGGATTTAGTTCCAGTGTTTGAAACCATTCACCTCTTTCTATCATTTCACTAATTTAATAATGACATTGAGATGATATTTCACCACCTTCCTTAGCCCCTGTCTGAATTTCATCTGGGTCACAGCATAAGTACATGTGTTTGTGCAGGAACTGAGAAGTTGCAGCATCTCTAATGTTTGATATGTGATCAAGAGAGGGTCAGTGTAGGAGGAATAATACTGAATATCTGCAATCCACCTATAAATGTTCTACACAGGTCACCCATAACAGTATAAAACTGCCGGATATAATGAAGAGTAAAATAATTGATTTTCTGCGATTCTCCATCTCGGGGTCCTTGTGATTCACTCCATTGCTTTGGTTCCGGAATCCCCTGCAGACTTCACTCGTGAATAAAATCCGTCAGACAGTCAGAACATTGAGCACCAAATTGAGAGAGACTGGGACACAAGGGGTTAAAATGTAGTGAAACAATTCAAATGCCCCCCATGTGGGGGAAGTACAGAAGCTCTATTTATGGACACAATCCATGGGAACATTATTAATAATGTAATCTTGTTCCTGTGTAAAGTACCAAGGGAGAGACTCTACACTGCCCATCACACTCTCTGTTCCTCCAACCACAGCCGCCGTTTTCTCGGTTTTTTCTCGCATTTTGTTTTGAGATTCTTACAATAAATGGCCACAAATCGATCAAACGTGAAAGTGACTATGACGCAGACAGAAATAAATGTGGCTGCAGAAAGCAGAACAGCAATGAGAGGACACAGAGGAGTAATTCTCAGGAATGAATCTGGGAAATAGGTTAAAACAATCCAAGTCAATATAGGATCAGTGATAACGACCAGGAGATCAGACGCTGCCATTACCAGCAGGTAGACAGTGATACATCTGGACAGACCGCACTTTCCTCGGGACAGGAATACAATCGCCACCAAGTTAACTGGAAGAGAGAGAAAAGGAAGCAGAGAAATTACTGATAAGACCTGGAGACAAAGCAGCAGTTTGACAGCATTTGGGCTGAAATTTGCAGTTTTGTTGCTGCATCGAGCAGTGAAAACTGATTCATTGCCCTGGGCAGTGCTTTGCCACAGTGAAATGTTTGAAATCCCAATTACTAATAATGAACTGGGAAATTGATACAGAATGTGAATAAAGTCAACACCAGATCAACTGGAATTACTGAGTGAGGATGCAGTGCCAGTGAGGAAATGATTTAGGGGTTTTACAGTGATGGAGTTAGATGGGTTAATTGGGAATTTGTCTCCAAACTGTTGCTTGGGAAAATTTGGAGAGAGTGGGATGCGTAGCTGAGTTTGAGTATCAGCCATGACCCAGAATGGCAAAGCAGACTTGAAGGGCTGAATGGCCTTCTCCTGCTCCTATGTTCCTGTATTCATATAATGTTGGACGAGGCCGCTGATGGTGGTTACAGTGAGTGAGATTGGTAGGGAGAGAAGGAAAAGGACATGTTGGAGCTGGAGAGGAGATGGGAGCACATGGTTTGGGACAGTGGATAAAGAGAAGCAATGGATGAGCAGACTGAGGATTCAATGCAGTGAAAGGAGAGGCTGAGATTCACAGGGAGAGACTGCAGCAGAGTGTTAGAGGAAATCTATTCCATAGATCCCAGTAATACAACTCAATTAATACACTCAAGCAATAATCCCGATGTTACTGCTGTTGAAGAACAGGTCATTGTCTATACAATATAGTCAATATATTTAGTTTGTACAGGCAATTAAATATAAATTTAAATATATTTCTGATGTTAACCTCGCTTTTTCTTGAATACAGCAGTCACACAGATTTTAAATTGCAGTATTTAAATAATGAATTACCATCAGTGAAGAACTGATTCTATGTTGTTTATTCAGTCACGAAGTAAGGAATACGAACTTCCCACAAAACAAAATGAGGACCTGACAGAAATCAACACGGAGGATCAAGTCCAACAGGAAAATTAACGCAATCTGACAACAGACAACTTCAAATGACAGTTTCTCTCACTAATTTTTCTGGACATTCCAGAACTTTATGATAGTGTCTTATTCACACTGCTGCTTTTTTCTCTTTACTTCTGCTTATCTCTTTCCCTCGGTTTCGTTTTTGCTGCTCCTTTTCTGCTTCCATATCTCCGTGGTGGACCCACACCCTGCAAACTGTTACTTAATGTTACTTTGCACATATGATTTATTCCTAACATTCTGCACCTGTGTTCTTTTCATCAGACCCAGATTCAATGATTCCATTCTCAGAGTCAGTTTGTTCAATGGTGAAACCTCTGTGAATAATTTAATGTAGCTTCAGAGCACCCAAGTCTCCACCTGTTCACCTACACGCTTCACTTCATCTACAATGCATGGAAATAACAGGATCGAAAGCTTCTTCCAGATAAAACACAAATCATTGAAATTCCTTCTCCTGGAATTATAAAGTAAACCGTTAGAATGTGGGATTGTTTAAATAATAAATCACCGACATCAGCACTGCAGCTGATTATCTTCGGATAAATGGAAAGACTTCTGATTCCAACTGTTGGAGTGTAAACCAATAAATCATCACATCAATACTTTCCATTTTACAATGTAGTCCAGTGACAGTGAAGGCTTCACAGTGAAGCAGAGAAGGAGATGTGAAAGTGTCTCCAGCAAACTCAGTTCAGTAGCCAGACTTCTGAAGCAGCGTCAGAAACACACAGAATGACATAATATTTGATAACAGTGATAACCAATAAATACATTGAAATCCCAGTTAAACTGAGACATGTTATTGGTGAGGGAGGACATTGTGCTGTCCCCAAGTAACACTGAGAGCATGAGATGTCTCATTATCAATCACTGAAAAAAAATAATAACAATATTCCAGGACCAGTTAGATCCACATCATGAAACTGTTGAAAGCTCCTAATGGTCTGATTCCTGATCCTAGTCGAGACACCTGATTCAAATACATTCAATACACAGAATAATCAAGTAACAATGCCAGGGTTACTTAAAACAATACCATTAAAGACCGAATACAACTCCTGCAAGAATGCAATAGCAGACAATGAGGAGATTCCATCAGTAAATTGCTGGAAAAGAACAAGTGGCTGTGTAACACACAGAGTGAAAAATAATGCAGAGTACAGAAGCACAGTTAACACTGATTTACACCATTAACAGCTGAGATACTGGCTTACCAGGAACTCCAATTGCTGTGAGAATCAGATAGTATATGATTGATATCTGTTGCATTAATGGATATCCCATTTCTGCGAGAAGCAGGGACTTCTGTTAGCCTGGAACTCACAGTTCCAGCGTGCACTCGTAATTGATCCATTCCAATGAGTCCTGATTTATACAGGGGATAAGTCTCCACTGACACTGTTATACTCCTGATCATTGTTATTAGTTACATTAACTTGAACAAAGACATTACATCAGCAGCTTTGACTCTGATGTAAATCATGTGCTGGATAAAACACAATCGTTTCAATGTCAATGGCATTTTCTTAGTAAGACCTCTAACAGGAATAAATATGAAATCTGTACTCATACTGGAAGGGTGATACAATTATAAGTGGCGTCATTTACATTTTCCATCTTATTTTATTGAACTTGTTCACTCCTGGCGTTTCTATTGTAAGTGTAAGTGATCTGTCTGCAGTGGACACTGAATCCAGGGACAAAAACAATACCGTTTCACTCTGTTCCTGCCTTTTCACAGTTAGCATGTGAACATTGAGCCTCTGATTCGGGACCACGTTCAGGGTTACAGCCGAGAAACAACCGTCGGTGATATTAGCGGGCAGACACTGTCCATGTCCATTAGGAAGGCAGTCGCATAGTGATAATATCACTGGGCTAGTAAAACAGAGGACCAGCCCAATGGCCTGGTGAGCGGGGTTCAAATACCGCCATGGCAGCTGCTGGAATTTAAATTAAATTAATTAACAAAAGTCTGCAATTGAAAGCTGGTCTCTGTCATGGTGCCATGAAAATATCATTGATTGTTATAAAAACCCATTTGGTTCTCTAATTCCTTTCATGGATGGAAATCTGCCATCCTTACCTGGTCTGGCCTACATGTGGCTACAGACCCAAGCAATGTGGCTGACTCTGAACTGGCCCCGCAAGATGTCAAGGGCAACAAATGGTGACCTTGTCAGCGGATCTCACATCATTTTTTTTTATTTTTTAATTTCGGTCTACTGCACTGAAACAGGCCCACCGAGTCTGTGCCGACCAACAACCACCCATTTATACTAAACCTATAGTAATCCCATATTCCCTACCACCTCACTACACCAAGGACAATTTACAACGGTCAATTTATGTACCACCAGCAAGTCTTTGGCATGTGGGAGGAAACCGGAGCACCAGGCGAAAACCCACGCAGACAAAGGGAGAACTTGCAAACTCCGCACAGGCAGTATCCAGAATCGAACCCGGGTACCTGGAGCTGTGAGGCTGCGGTGCTCACCATTGCACCACTGTGCAGGCCCCTGTATGCGTGCAATTCCATTGAATCTGCTTTCACCAGCTATTCAGGCAGCGCATTCCAGATCACAACAACTAACAGTGTTAAAAAAAAAAATCCTAAGCGTTTTTTTTACTGACTCTTTGGCCAATTGTTGCCAAGAGCTGGAAGTTTATTTTATTTATTTTTTTATTCTTTAGAGATACTGCACTGAAACATACCATTCGGCCCACCGAGTCTGTTGAGAGTAGAATAAATAAAATGTTTCATCCAGCACTGACATAATGGGCTGAATGGCCTCCACATATCCCAAAATGTTTGTATGTTTCTATATTCAATCACCGCCCTCTGGTTACAGAGAGAGGGGAAAGGTGAGAGAGAGAGCTGATAGTGACAGGTGGACAAATTGAGAGGCAGAGAGCCTCTTTCTTTCGGGTTGACCTTGGGGCTAATTAGAAAATAAAAGAGAATGATTCGCTTTTTAAAGGTGAACTTAAAACCTGAACAAAATGCTTTCAAACCCCAGTGATATTTGAACTCACAACCTGTCATTTACAAGACCATTCTAACCCAGAGTTATAGAGCCAACAGCGCCCCAGCGCCCCAGTTAGTGCTGCCTGTTTGAAAAATCAGGTGCGTGTCAGTTAAGCAAAGATTGTCACAGAATCACGAAATTTCTGCAGCACAGAAGGAGGCCATTCTACCCATCATGTCTTTGCTGGCACTCCGAACGACCAGTTAACCTAATGCCAGTGCTGCAACTTCTCCCCATAACACTGCACCTTCTTCCATTTCACAAAACAATCAAATTACCTCTTGATTGCCTCAATTGAGCCTGCCTCCACCACACTCAGAGGCAGAGCATTGTGGAGATACAAGAATAACAGACCCACTCAGTCATTCTCCCTGTGTAGATACTAAAATAACGGACCCATTCAGAGAATTTTCCTGTGGAGATACTATAATAACAGACCCAGGCAGTCACGCTCCCCGTGGATATACTATAATAACAGACCCACTCAGTCACTCGCCCTGTGCAGAAACTAAAACAACAGACCCACTCAGTCACTTTCCCTGTGGAGATATTAAAATAACAGACCCACTCTGAGAATTTCCCTGTGGAGATCTAATAACAGACCCACTCAGTCACTCTCCCTGTGGAGATATTATAATAACAGACCCACTCAGTCACTCTCCCTGTGGAGATACTATAAGAACAGACCCACTCAGTCATTCTCCCTATGGAGATACCATAATAACAGACCCACTCAATCACTCTCCCTGTGTAGACGCTAAAATAACAGACCAACTCAACGAGTTTCCCAGTCGAGATACGAAAATAACAGACTCATTCAGTCACTCTCCCTGTGGACATACTAAAATAACAGACCCACTGAGCCACTCTCCCTGTGTAGATACTAAATAACAGACTCACTCAGTCACTCTCCCTGTGCAGATACTAGAATAACAGAGCAACTCAGTGACTCTCCCTGTTGAGATACGATAAAAACAGACCCACTCATGACTCTCACGGTGAAAATATAACAATAACAGACCCACTTAGTCACACTCCCAGGGGAAATAATGTAATGAAAGACTCACTCAGTGACTCGACCTGTGGAGATGCTCTGATAAAAGACACACACAGTGACTCTCACAGTAGCGATATTATAATAACATATCCTATCGATGACTCTCCCCGTGCAGATATTACAATTACAGACTCACTCAGTGACACCCTCTGTGGAGATATTACAATAACAGATCCACTCAGTCACTCTCATTGTCGAGATACTAACAGAGCTATTTAGTCACGGTCCCTGTGAAGATCCCTTAATAACAGAACCACGTATTAACTCTTACTGTGGAGCGACAATAATAACAGACGCACTCGGTGACTCTCCCCCTGGAGATCCCATAATAAGAGACCCTCTCAGTCACTATCCCTGTGGAGATAATATAATAACAGACCCTCCCAGTGACTCTCCCTGAGGAGATCCTACAGTAATACACCCACTAAGTCGCCCTTGCTGTAGAGATACTAAAGTAACAGACTTACTCAGTGACTCTCCCTCTGCAGATAATATAATAAACGACCTACTCAGTGACTCTCTCAGTGGAGATCCCGTAATAACAGACCCACTCAGTCACTCTCGCTGCGAATATACTATAATAACAGACCCACTCGGTGACTCTCCCTGGGGAGATCCCTTAATAACAGACACACTCAATCACTCTCGCTGTAAATATGTTATAATAACAGACCCCGTCGGTGACTCCACTTGCAGATGCCATAAGAACAGGCCACCCCAGTTAGTCACTCTGTGGAGATGCTAAAATTATAGACCGAATCTGTGGCTCTCACTTTGGAGCTACTACAATAACAGACCCAATTTACAGGTGGAGATACTATAATAACAGACCCACTCACTCACACCTCCTGTGGAGAACCAAAAATAACAGAACCACGAAGTCAGTCTCACTGTGGAAAAACTATAACACCAGACCCACTCAGTGACACTCCCTGTGGAGGTACTGTCGTAACAAACCCGCTCAGTCAGTCTCCTTGTGTAAGTATTACAATAAGGGACCCAGTCAGTCACGATTCCTGTGGAGGTGCTGTAATAACAGGCTCAATCTAATTCTCCCATTGGAGATTTTATAATAACAGACAGACAAAGTCGCTATCCCTGTGGAGATACTATAACAATGGATCCACTCAGCGACTCTCCCTGTGGAGATACTATAATAACTGACTTTCTCTCCATCTGTCTCCATTTAGAGATACTATAAAAAACGGACACACTCAGTCACTATCGTTGTGGTGATACAATAATAAGAGACCCACTCAGTGATTCTCCCTGTGGAGATACTATAATAACAGAGACACTCAGTCACTCTCCCAGTGGAGATATTGTAATAATAGACGTAATTCGTCACACTCAATGTGGATTTCCTACAACAACAGACCCACTCAGTCACTGCCCTGTGGAGCTGCTACAATAAAAGAACCACTCAGACAGTGTCCCCATGCAAATGCTTCAATAACAGAGCCATTCAGTCAGTCTCCCTGTAGAGATACTGGCAAAACTGACCCACTGAGTGACACAACCAGTGGAGCTACTATAATAACAGACCCAATCAGTGACTCTCCCTTTGGGGATTTTATGAAACAGACCCACGCAGTCACTTTCTCTGTGGAGATACGATAATAGCAGAGTCACTCAGTCACTCTACCTGGGGAGGTACAACAATAACAGGGCCACTAAGTGACTCTCTCTGTGGAGATACTATAATAACCGACCCAGTCAATGTGTCTACCAGTAGAAATAATGTAATACCACACCCATTCAGTCACTCTCCCTGTCGAGATACTGTAGTAACAGACCAACGCAGTGATTCTCCCGGTGGAGATATTAGAATAATAGACCCAGTCAGTGTGTCTACCAGTGGAGACAATATAATAACAGACCCACTCAGGCACGATCTCTGTGGAGATAATGTAATAATAGACCCACTCTGTCACTATCTCTGTGGAAATACTATAATAACAGACCTGCTCAGTCACTATCCCCGTGGAGGTGCGATAATAACACACTCACTCAGTCACACTCCCTGTGTAGATACTATAACAACAGACACACTCAGTGACTCTCCATGTGGAGATACTATAACAACAGACCCACTCAGTGACTCTCTCTGTGGAGATAATATAATAACAGTCCCAATCAGGCACTCCCGATCTGGAGATACATTAATCACAGACCCACTCACAGACTCTCCCCGTGGAGATACTGTAATAACAGACCAACTCAGTGACTCTCCCTGTAGACAAACTATAACAGCTGAACCACTCAGTGACTCTCCCTGTGGAGATACACAAATAACAGACACATTCAGTGACACGTCCTGTGGAGATACTTATAAAAACAGATCCACTCTCCATGTGGAGACACTACAATATCAGACCCACTAATGAGGCTCCCTGTGGATATTCGAAAATAACAGATCCACTCAGTCTCTCTTCCTCTGGAAATACTACTATCACAGACCCACATAGTGGCTTTCCCTGTGGTGATACCATGAAAACAGACCCTATCAATGACTATTACAGTGGAGATACAATAATAAAAAATCCACTGAGTGACTCTCCCTGTGGATATACGAAAATCTAAGACCCATTTGTCGACTCGCGATGTGGGGGTATTATGAGAACAGATCCTCTCATTCACACTCCCTGTGGAGATACTACACTAACAGACCCACACAGTGAGTTTCTCTGTGCAGATACTATAATAGCAGACCAACTGAGTCACTCTCCCTGTGGAGGTAATATCACGACAGACCTACTCAGTCACTCTCCAGGTCGAGATACAATAATAACAGACCAATCTGTCATCGCCCTTTGGAGATACAATAAGAATAGACCCACTGAGGTGCACTTCCTGTGGAGCTACCATAATAACAGACCCACTCCAGACTCCGTGTGGAGATACTATAATAACAGTTCCACTCAGTGACTCTCTCTGCCCAGATATGATATAAGCAGACCCATTCAGACAGTGCCCCATGTGGAGATACAAATATAACAGACCCACTCAGTGACCCTCCCTGTGGAGATACTAAAATAACTGAGCCACTCAGTCACTCTCCCGGTGGAGATACTATAATAACTGACCCACTCAGAGACTCTCCCTGAGGAGATACTATAATAACAGAACCACTCATTCACTCTCCTTGTGGAGATACTATAATAACAGACCCACTCTGACACTCTCCCTGTGGAGATTCTATAATAACTGAGCAGCTCCGTCACTCTCCCTGTGGAGATTGTATAATAACTAACCCACTCAGTGACTCAGCCAGTGGAGATACTATAATACAGAGCCACTCAATCGCTCTCACTCTGGGAAACATTAATAACCGACACACTCATTGACTCTCCCTGTGGCGATACTGTAATAACAGACAAACTCAGTGACTCTGCCTGTGGAGATACTATAATAACAGATCCACTCAGTGACGCTCCCTGCGGAGAACATAAAATAACCGACCCACTCAGTCACTGTCCCTCTGGAGATACTATGATCATAGACCCACATAGGGGCTCTTCCTGTGGAGATACTATAACAACAGACCCTTTCAATGACTCTTCCAGTGGAAGTAAAATAATATACAATCCATGGACCGACTCTTCCTGTGAATGTATTATAATCACAGAGCCACTTGGCGACTCTCCATATGGGGGTACTATGATAATAGACCCTCTCAGGCAGACCCCTTGTGGAGATACTACACTAACAGACCCATAATTTGACTCTCTCTGTGGAGATACGAAAATAGCAGAACAACTTATTCACTCTCCCTGTGGAGGTACTATAAGAACAGACTCATTCAGTTACATTCTCCGTGGAGACTGTATTATAACAGACCCACTCAGTCACTCTCAGTGTCGAGATACAATAATAGCAGACCCACTCGGTCAGTCGCCCTTTGGAGGTACCATAAGAACAGACCCGCTGAGTTGCACTTCTTGTGGAGATACTAAAATAACAGACCCACTCTCTTTCCTTGTGAAGATGCTATAATAACAGACTCACTCAGTTACACTTCCTGTGGAGATAACATAGCAACAGACTCTCTCAGTGACTCTCCCTGAGGAGATACTATATTATCCGACCCCAGTAAGTGACCCTTCCTGTGTAGATACTATAATAACAGGCCGTACCGCAAGGATCTGTTTTGGGGCCATTGCTGTTTGTCATTTTTATAAATGACCTGGAAGAGGGTGTAGAAGGGTGGGTTAGTAAATTTGCAGATGACACTAAGGTCGGTGGAGTTGTGGATAGTGCCGAAGGATGTTGTAGGGTACAGAGAGACATAGATAGGCTGCAGAGCTGGGCTGAGAGATGCCAAATGGAGTTTAATGCGGAAAAGTGTGAGGTGATTCACTTTGGAAGGAGTAACAGGAATGCAGAGTACTGGGCTTATGGGAAGATTCTTGTTAGTGTCGATGAGCAGAGAGATCTTGGTGTCCAGGTGCATAAATCCCTGAAGGTTGCTAACCAGGTTAATAGGGCTGTCAAGAAGGCATATGGTGTGTTAGCTTTTATTAGTAGGGGGGTCGAGTTTCGGAGCCACGAGGTCATGCTGCAGCTGTACAAGACTCTGGTGAGACCGCACCTGGAGTATTGCGTGCAGTTCTGGTCACCGCATTACAGGAAGGATGTGGAAGCTATGGAAAGGGTGCAGAGGAGATTTACTAGGATGTTGCCTGGTATGGAGGGAAGGTCTTACGAGGAAAGGCTGAGGGACTTGAGGTTGTTTTCGTTGGAGAGAAGGAGGAGGAGAGGTGACTTAATAGAGACATATAAGATAATCAGAGGGTTAGATAGGGTGGATAGTGAGCGTCTTTTTCCTCGGATGGTGATGGCAAACACGAGGGGACATAGCTTCAAGTTGAGGGCTGATAGATATAGGACAGATGTGAGAGGTAGTTTCTTTACTCAGAGAGTAGTAAGGGCGTGGAATGCCCTGCCTGCAGCAGTAGTAGATTCGCCAACTTTAAGGGCGTTTAAGTGGACATTGGATAGACACATGGATGAAAATGGAATAGTGTAGGTCAGATGGTTTCACAGCTCGGCGCAACATCGAGGGCCGAAGGGCCTGTACTGCGCTGTAATATTCTAAAAAAAAAGGCCCACTCAGTGACTCTCCCTGAGGAGATAGAATAATAGGAGACTCACTCACTGTCTCTCCCTACGGGGATACTATGATAACAGACCCTCTCAGTCACACTCCTTGTGGGGATACTATAATTACATACCCACTCAGTCACTCTCCCTGTGGAGATATTATGATAACAGACCCACTCAGTCACTCTCCCTGTGGAGATACTATGACAACAGTCCCACTCAGTAACTCTCCCTGTCGAGATATAAAAATAACCGACCCACTCTGGCAGTCTCCCTTTGGAGATACCATAAGAACAGACCCACAGAGAGTTATTTCCAGTGGTGACAATATAAGAACAGACTCTCTCAGTGACTCTAGCTGTGTGGATGCTATAATAACGGACCCTCTCAATGACTCTCCCTGTAATAAACTGTAATAACAGACCCACTCGGTTACTCTCCCTGTGGCGATATTATATTAACAGACCCTGTCAGTCCCACTCCCTGTGGAGATACTACACTAGTAGCCGCACTCAGTGACTCTCTCTGTGGAGATACTACCTTCACAATCCCACTCAGTGACTGTCTCTGCCGAGAGAAGATAGAAGCTGACCCACTCAGACAGTCTCCCTGTGGAGTTACAAATATAACTGACCCACTCAGTGACACTCCCTGTGAAGATACTAAAATAACTGAAGCACTCAGTCATTCTCCATATGGAGATAATATAATAACTAACCTACCCAGTGACTTTGCCTGTGGAGATACTATAATAACAGAGCTACTCAGCGACTCAAGATCTGGAGATACATTAATCACAGACCAACTCAGTGTCTCTCCCTGTAGACAAAATGTAACAGCTGAAAAACTCAGTGACTCTCCCTGTGGTGATACCGAAATAACAGACACACACCGTGACACTTCCTGAGGAGATATTACAAAAACAGATCCACTCAGTGTCTCTTCCTGGGGAGATACTATAATATCAGACCCACTAAGTGACTCTCCCCGTGGACATACTAAAATAACATACATCCTCAGCCACTGTCCCTCTGGAGAGACTATAATCAGAGACCCACTTAATGGCTCGCCCTGTGGAGATACTATAATAACAGACCATATCAATGACTCCTCCAGTGGCGATACAAGAATAAAAAAAAGCCACTGAGTGACTCTCCTTGTGGATATACTATAATCACAGACGCAATTCGCAACTCTCCCTGTGGGGGTACTATGATAACAAATCCACTCATTCACACTCCCTGTGGGGATACTACACGAACATACCCACACAGTCTCTCCCGGTGGAGCTACGAGAATAGCAGACCCACTCAGTCACTCTTCCTGTGGAGGTTCAATAACAACAGTTACATTTTCTGTGGATATACTATAGTAACAGACCCACTCAGTTACTCTACCTGTCGAGATACACTAATGACAGACCAACTCTGTCAGTTGCCCTTTGGAGATACCATAAGAACAGACCCACTGAGTTGCACTTCCTGGGCAGATACTAAAATAACAGACCCACTCGATCACTCTCCCTATGGCGATACTATAATAACAGACTCACTCAGTTACACTTCCTGTGGAGATACTATAGTAACAGACTCCATCAGTGACACCCGCTGTGGAGACAGTAGAACAACAGAGCAACTCAGTCATTCTCAATGACTCTTCCAGTGGAGATACAATAATAAAAAAGCCACTGAGTGACTCTCCCTATGGATGTACAATAATCACAGACCCACTCACTGACTCTCCCTGTGGAGATAGTATAACATTTTCAGATCCTTTCTGGCCACGGGAGAGTTGCCAGAGGCCTGGAGTTCTGCGAATGTGGTACCATTATTCAAGAAGGGTAGCAGGGATAGATCAGGCAATTACAGGTCGGAGAGTGTAACAACAGTGGTTGGTAAACATATTAAAAAAAATGTTCTGAGGGAGAGGATTAATCTCCACTTGGAGAAGCAGGGATAATCAGGGATTGTCAGCATGGTTTTGTCAGGGGGAGATCGTGTCTAACTAACTTGATTGATTTTTTTCACGAGCTGACTAGATGTGTAGATGAGGGGAAAGCAGTTGATGTATTCTACATTGACTTCAGTAAGGCTTTAGAAAAGGTCCCGCATGGGAGATTGTTTAAGAAGGCAAGAGCCCATGGAATCCAGGGCAATTTGGTAAATTGGATCCAAAATTAGCTTAGCGTCAGGAAACAAAGGGTAATGGTCGAGGGTTGTTTTTGCGAGTTGACGCCTGTGATCAGTGGCGTAGCACAGCGATCGGTGTTTCGACCCTTGCTGTTTTCAGTGCACATAAATTATTTAGACATGAATATAGGAGGTAAGATAAATAAGGTCGTAGATGACACGAAAATTGGTGGTATCATAGAAAGTGAGGAGGAAAGCCTTAGATTACAGGACAATATGGATGGACTGGTATGATGGGCGGAGCTGTGGCAAATGGAACATAATCCTGAGAAGTGTGAGGTGATGCATTCTGCAAGGACTAACTAGGCAAGGGAATATACAATGGACCCTAGGAAGTACAGAACGTCAGAGGGACCTTGGCTTCTTTGTCCATAGATCAATTAAAGCAGCAGAACAGTTAGATAAGGTGGTTAGGAAGGCATTTGGGATGCTTGCCTTCATTAGCTGAGGCACAGAAGAAAAGAGCAGGGAGGTTATGTTAGTGCTGTATAAAACGCTTGTTAGGCCACAGTTGGAGTACTGTGTAAAGTTATGGGAACCACACTATAGGAAGGATGTAATGGCACTGGAAAGGTTGTGGAGGAGATTCACCAGGATGTTGCCTGGGCTGGAGCATTTCAGCTATGAAGAGAGACTGAAAAGGCTGGACTTGGTTTCCTCAGAACAGAGAAAGATGGGGGGGGGGGGCGGGGACATGATGGGGGTAAACAAAATTATGAGGAGCATTTGCAGGTAGATAGGAGAGACTTTTCCCTTAGTGGATGGGTCAAAAAACAAGGGGCATAGATTTAAGGTAAGAGGCACGAAGTTTAGAGGGGATTTGAGGATTTTTTTTTTAAACTAGAGTGTGGTTAAATCTGGAATGCCCCGCCTGAAGTGATGGTAGATGCAGGAACCCTCACAACATTTAAGAAGTATTTGGATGAGCACTTGAAACGCCATAGTATGCAACGCTATGGACGAAGTTCTGGAAAATGGGATTAGAATAGTTAGGTGCTTGATGGCCAGTACAGACTCGGTGGACTGAAGGGCCTGTTTCAATGCTGTATGTCTATAGAAACGACTCACCAAACAACAGAAGCAAGGCGGCTGTACCCATGTTCCAGTGTGAGCTACTTTGAGACATGAGAGCTGGAAGGAAGGGCGAGTGTGTCACTTATTCCAGCTCACAGAGGCTGAGAAGAAGTGAGGTGGACCCACAGTTAATTATCTTGTACAACCACAAATGAAATATGGATTGAAACATTGCAAGTCTGATGAGGAGTGATTGAGGTAACTGGGCTTCAATTCTCCAGTGTTCCGAAGAATTAGAGGTGATCTCATTGAAGCTCACAATATTCTTGCAGGTGTATGTAGATAGGATCTTTCCTCTGGCTGGTGAGTCTAGAACCAGGACACATAGTCTCAGAATGAAGGGTAGGTCACTTAAGACTGAGATGAGGAGGAGTTTCTTTGCTCAGAGGGTGGTGAATCTGCAGAATTACCTCCCACGGAGGTCTGTGGAAGCTCGAACATTGGACATGTTCTAGACAGAATCTATAGATTTCTGGGTATGAATGACATCAAGGAATATGGCGTTAGTAGGGGGAAGTGGCATAATGGTAAATGATCAGTTTGAATGGCCGACCAGGCTCAAAGGGCCGAACGGCCTACTCCTGTTTCTATTTCCTGTATTCCTATGTGCCTAACTTCCAGCGAGGCAGCATTTGAATATTAAAGAGAGAGTTTGCACAGAGTGATCATGAAAGGAGAGCAGCGAAATATAGTGTAAAAATTGGGAATTTGGTAAGATTGAGAATTCGGTCGTGAGTTTGTTGAGTGCATCACAACGCGAAATTTTGCTGATCATTTTGAATTTAACCTCGTACTTTTAAAACGGTAAGAGAAACTGCAATCTGGTTAACAGAAAATGTTAGCAGCCGGTAACTGTCAATAAGCTGTACGATTGTATGAAGAGATGTGACTGACTGTTTGCAGGGAGCTAAATCGTCACTTGTTAGTTGTGTGGCTCAGAAAGGTTTATAAAAGTAAATAGTATCTGCTAATACCGAGAGTGATCGCTCAGAGTGGACCTCAAAGGAGTGCAGTGTAAAATCAGCGTGAGATTTGGGAATATGCTGAGATTAGTTTAAGAATTGATGGGCACAAAATCCAGCACACTGTTTGGTTTCATGAGGGTTAAAAACAGAGCCGATAGAGAGAAACTGTTCCCATTAGCGGATGGGATCAGAACCAGATCACTCAGATTTAAGGTGATTGAGAAAAGAATCACAAGCGACAGGAGGGAAATCTTCTTTCTGCAGTCAGTGGTTAGGATCTGAAATGCACTGTCTGAGACTTTCGTGGAGTCAAATTCAAGAGTGGCTTTCAAAAGGAATTGGATAAGCGCCTGAAGATCAAAGAAGATAATTGCAGGGCTAAGGGGAAAAGTTCGGGAAGTGGGAGTAGTTACGTTGCTCTTGCAGAGAGCTAGCATGGGCGGGACGGGTTGAATGACCTCCTTCTGTTCTGTCACCTTTCCATGATTCCATGCCCCAAGACTCCATCACCCATTCTGCTTCTCACGCAAACGCCCAACTCTCCGTCTTGCCCCAGCAGTGCCCAGTCTGACATTAGACATTAGATTAGGAAAGTGAGTGGAACAGTGACAGGGCATCTAACATAAAACCGGTGTGGACTGCGAGCACGACACTGCACTGGAACACATTCCTGTCTGCCAGCAGTGTTGACACTGGACTGCTATGGGCTGAGGTGTACTGCCCGGAAGGTTTGCGATTAAGTCCTGCTACAATATAATAGACTGATTAAAAAGTTTTATTGCTGCAAATTGCGGACTTAAACATGCAGCTTAATGACATTGCGCAGCCTTGGCTGGGTAACACATCCCTCAAAACAACTTAAAGAAACTCGGGATTGAACCCAGGATATCATATGTGCAAAGCATACGCTTTACCACTGCGCTACATCCCCAATCATGTGAAACGCAATCCACCATTGATTCTTTGTCTTTATCATGTTCCTCGTCCTCATCATTATTTGCAGTCTTAGCCCAGTCCTGAGACCTATCCAAAAGTGCCGATGCCTCTTGCATTAAACAAGTGAAACGAAATTTGTCCTTTACTTTTCCACAGCTTCCCACAGATGTACTTGGCATCAGAACGCCGAGTAATTTCATAAAAAGGAGCAAAATTTCCCCCAGTCCAATCCGAGCACTCACGATGGTAATGCAAGAGAGCATTTCTGTGGAGTGCAGAATGATCCTTGTAATTATAATTCAAGTTTGAATTCTAAAGCAGTGAAGTTGTGTGCAATCTTTATAAAATACTGTTTAAGCCCCAGTTCACACGTTGTGTCCAATTCTGAGAACTTTCGAATGGAGTCAATTTCGAAGAGAGGATTCCGAGGAGCTTTGCCAGAATGATATCAGTGACTAAGGCATCAGTTATGTGGAGAGACTGGAGAAACAGTGGGTTTTTACTGCGTGGAAGCGGAGGTTAAGGGGAAATTTAATGGAAGCGCCTAAGATCATGCAATCTTTAGATGCAATCAGTGAGGAGAAACTGCTCCAGTGGCAGAAGTGGCAGAATTCGAGGACACAGATTTCAGGTAATTGTCAAAAATAACCAGGAGTGACCGCAGAAAACAATTATCCAGTGAATTATTGAGATCTGGATAAATACCTGAAGCTGATCATGTGCAGAGCTATGGGGAATGAGCAGGGAGGGAGTGGGATTAATTGAACGACGCTATCTGAGAGGCAGCACAGGAACAAGGGTCCGAATAGACTCCAATCTGTGCTGCATCATTCTCTGGTGGTTTTAGGGAGGGAATTTCAGAGTTTGAACCCGGCCACGATGAATGTGTTACATATCCAAATCAATATGACTTGCCGATAATGATATTCCCAACATGTTAATATCTTTGTCTTTCTCGATGATAGAATTTCTGGGGAGACATAGGAACATAGGAGCAGGAATAGGTCATTCAGCCCATCGAGCCTGCTCCACAATTCAATTTTTCCACACTATCCCCACATTCCTGTATGTCATTGGTATTTAGAAATCTGTCACTCTCTGCTTTAAACATACTCACAGACTGAGCTTCCACAGCCACTGGGAAAGAGAATTCCAAATACTCACAACCTTCTGAGTAAAGAAATTTCTCCTCATCTCTGTCCAAAGTGGCTCCCCGCTTATTTTGAAATTGTGTCCCCTGATTCTAGACTCCCCAACCAGGGGAAACATTTTACCCGCATCTACCCTGTATATCCCTTTAAGTATTTTGTAGTTTTCAATGAGATCACCTCTCATTCATCGAAACTCTAGAGACTGCAGGCCCAGGTTCGCCAATCTCTTTTGACAGGACAGTCCCGCCATCTCAGGAAAAAATCTGGTGAACCTTCGTTGCACTGCCTCGATGGCAATAAAAGCAAGTTTAAAGTAAAGGGGCCAAAACTGCACACAGTACTCTAAGTGCGGTCTAACCAAAGTTCTTTGCAATTGAAGCAAGACTTCACTGCTCCTGTACCCAAATCCTCTTGCGATAAAGGCCATTAGCCTTCCTAATTGCTTGCTGAACCTGCATGTTCGCTTTCAGTGACTTATTGACAAGGGCACCCAGGTTCCTCTGCACATGGGAGAAATAGATCGAAATATTTTCTGCGTCTTCTGCTGATTCCAGCGTGGTTTTGTGCAGGGAATTCCAGGAGTTGAACCTGGTAATGATGTCAGAATGTTGATCCATATGCAAATCAATATGACATGTGCCCCGACAATCTGCAGCCTGGTATCTGAAGTTAGATTAGGAAAGTAAGAGTAAGAGTGACAGGGCATCGGACATGATACAACGGCGTACACTGAGCATGACATTAGCACCCGAGCACATTCCGGTTTGTGAGCAGTGCTGGCACTGGGCTGTTATAGGCTGAGTTTTGCTGCCTGGGGAGTGTAACATGAAGTCCTGATATAGTATCATTGACTGATTTAACAGCTGTATTGGTGTAGGGTCTGGACTTTAATATAAAAGCTGACTATCCTCTGTGTCCTTCTCGAGCTAAAATGTGGTAATAATTATTTGGAGATAGTGGGGCTTGAGCTAGTATCTAATACATGCGAAGCATGTATTCCACCTAACCACTGGCAGTGTAATAAAAAAAAGGTATTCTATTCCGCATGTCACTGTTGTGTCTTTTTGGCAATCACCTTAAATTGGTGTCCTCTAGTTCTTGATCTTTCCACCAATGGGAACATTTCTCGATATCTGCTCTGTCCAGACCCTCATGACTTTGAACACCTCTATCAAATCTCATCTCAACCTTCTCTTCTCTGAGAACAACAGCCCCAGCTTCTCCAATCTATCCACGTAACACAAGTTTCTCAAAACTGGAACCAGTCTTGTAAACCTTTTCTGCTCCCTCTCTTATGCCTGAACATCCATCTGAAAGTGCGTTGCTCAGAAATGGACACCAGTTGTTGCTGAGCCAGTGTTTTATAAGGGTTTATCATAATTTCCTTGCTTTTGTACTCTATGCCTCAATGTATAAAGCCGCCAACCTTAAAATTCAGTTTCCCTTGTGAACCAATTTCTCACCCAGCCCTGCCACCTTCACCAATTTGTGCACATTTACCCACAGGTCTCTCTGCTCCAGAACACACTTTCGAATTTTGTGTTATATTTTATCTTGCCTCTCCTCGTTTTTTAGAATGAATTGAATCACTTCACACTTCTCTGCAGTAAATTGCATCTGCCACTTCTCTGTCAAGACCACCAGCTTACCTGTGTGCTCTTGAAGTTTATCCCTATCCTCCTCACATCTCTCAATACTTCTATGTATTGTGCAATGTGCAAAATTCCTAAGAGTACCTTGTCCACCCAAGCCTAGGTCATTAATATAGATCAAGAAAGACATGGTTCCTAACAATGACTCTTGGAGAACTCCAGGATATACCATTCTCCAGTCCAAAATAACAACTGTCCACCACTACTCTCTGTTTCCTGTCACTGAGCCAACTTCCTACCCACACGGCTACTGTTCCTTTTATTCCATGGGCTCTAACTTTACAGTGGCACTTTATCAAACGCTTTTTGGGTGCCCATGAACACAACACCAACTATATAATCCTTATCAATCTCCTGTGTTGCCTCATGAAAATAAATCGATCAAGTAGCATGAATGTTATGATTCCTCCACTCAAGCTATCAACAACTCCCTTCCCACACACAGTAGGTACATTATCACTCCCAGCACACAGAGACACTGAAAGACCATCAGGTCCACAGTCACAGATAGCAGGGGACAGCAGGGTCTGACTGCTCTTACTATTGCGAGGAGAATTGAATACAGAAGTATGGAGGTTATGCTTCCGTTATACAGGAAATCAGTGAAATGACATCCGGAGGACTGTGTACAATATTGGTCTACTTATTTAAGGAAGAAGTTCAGAGAATGTTTATGAGACTAATACATGGAATGGGCGGTTTGTCTTAGGCAGAATGATTGAACAAGTTAGGCTTGTATCCGGTGGAGTTTAGAAAAGTAAGAGCTGATTTGATTGAAGCAGAGAAGATTCTGGGGGGTCTTGACAGGGTGGATGCGGAAAGGATGTATCGGCTTGTGGGAGAATCGAGAACTAGGGGTTACCAACTAAAAATAAGGGTAGCCCATTGAAGGCAGAGGTGAGGAGATCTTTTTTACGCTCAGAAGCCCGAGAGGCCGCGTGTCCTACACCTGCTCCTGTTCATATTTTCCCAAGATCCCAAGTGCCACAGATGTATTTTCCATCCAACGGTCAAACAGAGCACAAGTGCAGAAGTTGTGTCGGGATTGTGTGTGTGTGGGGGGGCGGGGGGTGGACGGGGGGACGGGGAATGTGGGAGGTGGTCGTGTAAGAGCCATGGCATGATGATCATATCACTAAACTAGTAGTCCAACCATCCAAGCTCATGTCGTTGTGACACGGGTTCAAATCCCACACAGCAGCTGGTGTAATTAATGTTCAATTTATCTATAAATTCAATTAAATCACACAAAATCTAGCATTGAAAGAGAATTTCCCTCATGTTGCCATGTGTTCTCTGTCGTTAACTGGTCTCCACTACATGAGACTCCAGATCTGCAGCAATGTGGTTGGCTCTGAAATGCATTACTCAGTTGCAGGGCAGTCCGGCATCGACCACAAATGTCAACTCCCATAAATTACCTGCTGACAAGTAAATGTATCAATCTCAGCCCAAAATCGCACGAACTGTCACATTGAAAGACACTGCACCACGCCCACAATAGGCTTAACTGTACATTAAATATCCATTAGAATTGACATGGTTGAAGGGAGCCGAATTCATCCCAATAAGATATTGCTCACATATCAGTCTAAAAATCTCACTTTGAGTCCGACTGAAAGACGAAATTTCAATTCCATTAGTCCAAACTGAAGCCGACACTCAAGTACATTATTGTTGATTGAACAGACAGAACGGTTCCCACACTCATATTCAGAACTACAGAATGACAGATGCAAAGTGAAGCCATTACTCAAATATCGTTGCGGCGACGGACAGACACAGAATGAGTCCCATATTCATGTCTGTGATCCTTCTCTAGACCCGAAACGTTAATCTCACCTTCCTCTCTTCAGAAGCTGCCTGGCCTGCTGGGTCTTTCCAGCATCTTCTGTTATTATGTGAAATTTCTGGTGTGTGCAGGACTGATCTTTCTGAAGGAGAAACCATCCTTGTGAGGGAATGGAGATTTAAATAAGAAACGGGAAGCATCAGAGGGGAAAAACCTGGGTAATTAATTTATTTTACTGAAGCCATGTAATTTTATCACGTTTCCAATGCACTGTTCAGGTCAGATAATAAATAGCGATAGAAAAGCTGAATATGGAGCGAAACGTAACGTGATATGAAAGAGAAACAATTACAAAACTTTATTTCATTCGTGTGAAACACTTTCCATTATGGACACATAATCCCTGCAGGCAAGATAAAATTCCGTTCAAATCTGTATTTTCTGATGTAAAAGGCATTAAAAGCTGGGATTTGCGATTACCATGCACTACCTTGACACCACCGCAGACCTCAGACATTGCCTGGAGTCTTTTAAACAATATCTATCGTTCAATTGTTATAATATTTGCATATGGAGGTGTATTGATTGAGATGAAGATCCAAGTTAGTCTCTGTCTGTCCCTCCAGCCCCTCTGCTTTTCGCTCTCCTCCAGCACTGACTGATAGATCAACATGAACTGCAGTCTTAAGCACGTCATATTCACTACCCGCAGATGGAGCAGAAACAAATGGATAGACGCTGCTTCCATGTTGCCACAACTCAGCCCCACTGACAGGCAACACATAAACACCAGTCCAAACCCACCATCAAATTATCACTTTGTCAATTCCACAATAGTGCAGCCTTAGCTCCAAGTTAGATACCAGATGGGGTTGGCAGATGGCCTCTGTTTGAATCCTAATAATGTACCCCGAGATTCTCATTAAATATCAGTCAACATTCAGACACATTATCGGTATAAAATTGGCGGTACTAATTCCCATAGTATGTCCTGACATATAAATTAGAAACAAGTCAAAATCTATGTCTGTGATCAGATTGAGATTGAAACCTGGAAATACAGTATACAAATTAAGATACCAGTTTAAAACTTACCCATATTATTCAACAAAAATATCAATTCCCGTAGTCCAGCCTGGATATAAACTGTAAACCAGTCTTGAAACATCATACAGTATCTATGTGAAAGATATTGTATTAATTCAAGGAGAGCAGGCTGGGCTCCACATAACATGTAAGATCTCAGTCAGTCAGATTGAATGACATAGTCTCAATTAAAAATATAGATCCTTAGAAATGCCACACACAAAAAGAGGCCATTTGGCCCATTGTGTCCAAGCCGGCCGCCTAAATGCTATCCAGTCTCATCCTACTTAACGTCTTTTGGTCCGTAGCTCTGTATGGTACACTACTTCAAGTGCATGTCTAAGACTGTTTTACGTGTGATAAAGGTTTCTGCCTCCACCATCCTTTTAGGCATTGAGTTCCAGGCCACTCACCGCCCTCTGGGTGTTAAAAAAAATACACCAGAACTCTCCTCCAATCCTACCGCCAATGACATTAAATATTGGCCTATCGGCTAAGTGAAATTGATCCTTCCTGCCGACTCTATCTCAGCACCTCGTAAATTTTCAACACCTCCAATAATCACCACCTCCTCCACCCCGCCCCCCACACACTCTCCACCAAAGATAACAGCCGCAGAAGAATTGACAGGCTGGTGTTGTTCTCCACGGAACAGAGAAGGCTGAGGGTCGATTTGAAATGTACAAAATTGTGAGGTGCCTGGATAGAGTGGATGTAAAAGACGTATTTACCTTATCAGAGTGGCCAGTGACTAGGGCACATAGATTTAAAGTGATTGGTAGAATGATGAGAGGGGAGATGAGGATTTTCTTTTTCTCCGAGAGCGTGGTGGATGTCTGGAACTCGCTGCCTGACAGGGTATTAAAGATACAAACTCTCAATCCGTTTAAAATATATCTGGATCAGCACCTCAAATGCTCTAACCTGCAGGGCTAAAGACCAAATGCTGGAAGTTGGGATTAGACTGAATGGCTCGTATTTCGTCCAGCGCAGACAAAATTGCTCAAGTGGCCTCTTTCTGTGCCATAACCTTTCTTTCATTCTATGTTTCGATTTTGTCACAGCTAAAATTCTCCAATCCCTGCAATATCTTCGCAAATCTCCTTTGTACAGCCTCTAGCAGGCTCCCATCCTTCCTGTAATGCAGTGACCGGGAATACTCTACCTGCACTCCAACTAGTGTTGTATACTGCTTTAGCATCATGGCCCGACTCTTGGACTCTATGGCAGGGTGTGAACTTATAGATACAAGTTGAGTTATTATTCTGTCAGTGTCTGGTACAGTATATGTGCGTTGAATTATTTTTCAGTCTGTCAATCCCTGGCACACGATGTGGCCATAGGACTAATGCTGCAACTAACAGTCTCTGATATCGTGTGTGAGTGTGGGACATATTCTGTATGTGTCAGTCTCTGGCACTGCATGAGACTGAAGCGTTCATTCTGTATCAGTCAGTCTCTGGGACTGTATGTGAGTGTGAGATTAATTATTTTTCTGATATTTTCTGGTGGTTGAGTGTGAGTGTGTGATTCATTCTGTATCTGACAGACTGTGGTAATATACATGAATGTGGCACTCATTCTGTGCCTGTCAGTCTCCAATTCTATATGTGAGTGATGACATCACTTTTTATTTCTCAGTCTGTGGTACTGTATATGAATGTGGGACTCATTCTGTGCCTGTCAGTCTCCAATTCTATATGTGAGTGATGGCTTCACTTTATAGCTATCAGTCTTTTTTATTTATTATTTCATGGGATGTGGGCGTCATTGGCAAAGCCAGCATTTGTTTTCCATCCCTAATTGCCCCTGAGAACTGATTGGCTTGCTAGACCATATCGCAGGATGTTTAAGAGTTAAGTATATTGCTGTGGCAGTGGAGTGGAGAGGGCGGGAGGCGGGGTGGTGGAGTTGTGGGGGGAGTTGGGCGGGGGGGAATCCAGGAAATTAATGAATTTTGCTGAGTTCATGCAATTTTATCACGATTCCAATGTAAAGTTCAGGCCAGATAATAACTACCAATAAAAATGCAAAAATTACAGATATAAACGCAATGTGATAGGAAAGCGAATACACTGTTATGGGAACGTTTATGTCATTCGTGTCAAACCCACTTTCCTATTCTGAAGACATAACAGTTCCAGGTAGGATTGGATTATATTTCAATCTTGGAGTTTCTGATGTAAATGTATTAAAAAGCACCGCCGTGCGATGGCCGGGAATCAAACCCGGATCAACTGCTTGGAAGACAGCTATGCTCACCACTATACCACCACCATACCACCACCAACAACTATGTGCAACTGCTTCCCTTTTAACACAATATCTTTTTTTAAATTGTCATATTTTCACATGAAACTTTATTTGATTGATATAACAATACAATTATTCTCTCTATGCCCCTCCAGCCCCTCTGCTTTTCTTTGTCATTTCACGCTGAATGACAAATCAACACTAACTACTGTCTTCACCACACCATGTGCAATACCCAGAGAAGGTCATTGATACAATAATCCCATTCGCACATCCTGTGGGATTTCTGACACTAATAAAAACAAGAAATGCTGGAAATACGCAGCAGGTCTGGCAGCATCGATGGGGAGAGAAGCATATTTAACGTTCCAGATGGTGACCCTTCATTTGAACTGACCTGAAACGTTAACTCGGCTTCTCTTTCCAACAGATGCTGCCAGACCTGCTCGGTATTTCCAGCATTTTTGTTTTTATTTCAGATTGCCAGAATCTGCAGTATTTTGCTTTTATTTTGGAGTTTCTAACACTGATGGGCTATTTCTAATAAGATAAGATTAAGAGGAGATTTGATCGAAGTGTTCAAACTCAAGAGGGGTCCAGACAGAGTAAATAGGGACAAACTGTTCCCATTGGCAGAAGGGTCAAGAAGCAGATGGCACCGATTTCAGGTCAATGGCAAAATAAATAAAACAACCGCGACATGGATGTCGAAGTAGACCAATCAGAGAGATACCCTGAAATAAGATCCTTCCAGAACTTTCAAACTGCCAATCACAATCAGCCCCCTTCACCAATCCTCCGTCAGTACAGGGCTGTGGGAGCTCCCTATTTAATCCCAGTGTGTAAGGGTTTGGGAAGATTTCCAGGTCTGAAAGTGATTTGAGGACTGTCTGATCCGGTATATTTCTACTCCAATCATTTTAATACAATTATGCAAGCAGAGCCTAATAACCTAATAACTGACCCACTTGAGTGCTTGTGTCTCTTTTACCATAGACTAATGTCAAGCCCATAATCCACTTTGACATTAAAGCAGCTGCTTTTAACCATAGGGGCGAGAGTTATCCCTTCTGACAAAATTGCAGAATTGTTGCAGAGCATAAGGAGGCCATTTGCCCCATCGTGTCCACACTGGCTCTCTGAATGAGCAATTCACTTAATGCCAATCTGCCGGCTTCTCCCAGGAACCCTGCACTTTCTTCCTGTTCAGATAAGAGTGTAATTGCCTTTAGAATGTCTCGATTGAACCTGCCTCCACCACACTCTCAGGCATTCCAGATCCTAAACACTGGCTGTGTGAAGAAGTTTTTCCTCATATCGTTTTTGTTTCTTTTACCAATTGCCTTGAATCTGTGTCCTCTCGTTCTCGATCCTTTCATGCGTGGGAAGTTTATCCCAATCCACCCTGTCCAGGCCCCTCATGATTTTCAATGCCTCTATCAAATCAACTCTCAGCCTTCTCTTCTCCAAGGAAAACAGTCCCACCTTCTACAACATATCTTCATAACTGAAGTTCTTCATCCCTGGAACCATTCTCGTGAAACTTTTCTGTACTTTCTCCAATGCCTTTACAACTACTTGGAGGGTATCTTTCGAACTCCTCAGCCACTCGCTCCAGAACTCGCTGTTCCCCCACTCCCCTGGCCGATTGTTCCCCACTCCTCGCTTCGTGCCACCCCGCTCTTGACTGTACCGCTGCCCTCCTGTCGGCCACTCGTTCCACCCGCACCCCATCACCCCTCGCGGCATGCTTTGCTTCTTCCAGCGGCATGCAGAGAAAAAAATAAAGTCGGAGAGGATGCCCGAGAGGAGAGAAGCGGTGCGGCCTAGAGCGGGGGCATAGGGGGAGGAGGGGAAGCAGGAAGCGCGTTGCCAGAGAGAGGGGTGATGAGGAGCGGGGAACAAGCATCCAGGGGAGTGGGGGAGAGCAGCAAGTTCTGGAGAGAGCCCTTTAGTTGGGGTGGCATCACTCCTGTTCAGTCATATAAAATGTGGATAACGAATTGCCAGCACATTTTATACTCCGCCTGGTTTTCTTCCCCATCGATCGGGGTGCCAATTCACTGTCTTCCAGAAGTATCAGAACATGGAAAATTCAATCATAAAATTCCTTTTGTACTTAATAGGATTACTGTAAGATGAAATGTCTCTGAGGATTGCAGTTAGCACCCTATACTACATAGAGTATATTACTGGACCTCCATCCAAGTTCATGTAAGAACTCGCTGGAACTAACTAGCGAGAAGCATTTCCTGGGATAATTTGAGCAGCACCATTTTTCATCATGGCAGTGACGGGAATGTCGCAGACATTTCGATGTCAGTGGAGCGGGCTGCATTTCATCATGAACAAGAACAGCGCCACCTAACGCTTTCATTGTCAGATGCAGCCTTTACTCACAGCATCTTACCGCAGCATAACACCTGAGTGCAATTATTACAGTGCAGAATAAGGGGCACTTTAAGGGCTCTGCCCTGCTGTCGCTTTTCACAAGACGATGCACACTTCTGATTGTAACCGTCGTTTAACTTTCCTTTGTGACTTTGACAAAGACTAAACTAAAAATTGATAAAGAGGAGGAAATGGATAGGCTTACTGTATGCAACATTGATAAGGCACCAGGACCAAATAAAATGCATCAAGGATACTGAGGGAAGTGAGGGTGGAAATTGCTGAGTCACTGATCATAATTTTCCAGTCTTCCTTAGACTGGTGGTGTTAGAGGACTAGAGAATTGTACATCTTACACCCTAGTTCAAAAAAGGGTGCAAATTTAAGCCAGCACCTGCAGGACAGATAAGTTAACTTATGTGGTAGGAAAGTTTTTGGGAACATAATTTGTGAAACATTTAATAGTCATTTGGACAAAGGTGGATTAATTAAGGAAAGCCAGCAGGTATTTGTGAAGAGCAAACCGTATTTATATAACTTGCTTGAGTTTTTCTGATGAGGAAACAGAGAGGGTTGATGAGGGAAATGTGATGGATGTGGTGTACATGAACTTCCAAAGGCATTTGATAAAGTGCCACATAACAGGCTTACAAACAAAGTTAGAGTCTAAGGCTTAAAAGGGAATTGGCAGCCCGTATATGAAATTGGCTGAGTAACAAGAAACAGAATGTAGTGATGAATAGTTGTTTTTCGGACTTGATGAAGTTATGCAGTGGATTTCGCCACAGGTCGGTGTTGGGACCCTTGCTTTTTCTGATATATATTCACGGCCTAGACCTGGATGGACAGGGCACAATTTTCAAAATTTTCGGGTGACACAAAACATGCAAGTGTTGTGAACTGTGACTAGGAGAGTGGTAAACTTGAAGGGGACATAGACAGGCTGGTGGAATGGGCTGAGAAGAAGTAGAATTAATACAGAAAAGTGAGAAGTGACTCATTTTTGTTGGTAGTACGAGGAGAGGCAATATAAAATAAAGAATACAATTTCAAAGAGGGTGCAGGAACAGAAGGACCTGGGGCTTTAAGGACATGTATCATTGAAAGTGACACAGCTGGTTGAGAGCAGCTAAGGAAGTATACGGGATTCCGGTGTTTATAAATAGAGTACAAAATCAAGGATGTTATGATAAACTTGTATAAAAACACTGATTCGGTCTCAATTGGAGTATTAGATTCGGTTCTAGACACCACCCTTCAGGAAGAATGTTAACCCATTAGAGAGGTTGCAGAAAAGATTCATGAGAATAGTTCCAGGGATGAGGAACTTCAGTTACCTGGATAGAATGGAGAAGCTGGATCTCCTTTCCTTGGAGAAGAGAAGGTTGAGAGGAGATTTGATCGAGGTATTCAAAATCATGTGGGGTCTGGACAGAGTATTTATTTTTTTATTTTTTATTTATTTATATAGAGATACAGCACTGAAACAGGCCCTTCGGCGCACCGAATCTGTGCCAACCATCAACCGCCCATTTTATACTAATCCGGCATTAATCCCAAATTCCCGATCACATCCCCAAAATTCCCCCACCACCAACCTATACTGGGGGCAATTTATAATGGTCAATTGACCTATCAACCTGCAAGTCTTTGACTGTGGGAGGAAACCGGAGCACCCGGCGAAAACCCACACGATCAAGGGAGAACAGTAGATGGGGTGAAACTGCTCACATTTGCGAAAGGGTCGAGAATGAGTGGTCATCGAGTTAAGGTGATTGCAAAGAAGCAATAGCAACCAGGAGAAAGGGCGTTTTCAACTAGGGAGTGGTTAGGATCTGGAATGCACCGTGTGTGGAGTGGAGGCAGATTCAATCGAGGTATTCAAAAGTGAATTGAATAATTATCTGACGGGAAGAAAAGTAGATGGTTACAAGGAAAAGAGAAGAGAGTGAAAGTTGATTAGTTAACTGCCAAACTTTGTTTGAAATAAAACCAGGCACCTTGATTCTGATAGGCAGTTAACTGTCTGACACCATAAACTGGTGCATTCTCCATGGCAACGTCTCCACCAATCAGAGTCCACTTGCAAACCAATCAGCAGTCTCTTACGTAGTGCAAATTTATTGTTTACCTTTACATTCGCATTCTTGAGAATTGCCCTGATGAGTGCAGGATGAAAAACTTCGACAAAATGTCTCTGTTTTCAGCAATACTTAAGAAAATGAGAGGTTTATCAAATTGTCTCAAAACTAAAACTATCCATTAGCACTTGGAACTATGATATTGTTGCCATTACAGAGACTTGGTTGAGGAAAGGACAGGATTGGCAGCTAAATATTCCGGAATTTAGAAGCTTCAGGCGGGATAGAGGGGGATGTAAAAGGGTGGGGGGGAGTTGCATTACTCGTTGAGAAGGATATCACAGCTGTACTGCGGGAGGACACCTTGGAGGGGTCGTGCAGAGAGGCAATATGGGTGGAGCTCAGGAATAGGAAGGGTGCAGTCACGATGTTGGGGGTTTTCTACAGGCCTCCCAACAGCTAGCGGGAGGTAGAGGAGCCGATATGTAGACAGATTTTGGAAATATGTAAAGGTAAAAGGGTTGTAGTGGTGGGTGATTTTAACTTCCTCCATATTGATTGGGACTCACTTCGTGCTAGGGGCTTAGATGGGGCAGAATTTGTAAGGAGTATCCAGGCGGGCGTCTTGAAACAATATGTAGAAATTCAAACTGGGGATTGGGCCGTACTGGACCTGGTAATGGGGAATGAGCCCGGCCAGGTGTTCGAACTTTCAGTTGGGGAGCATTTCGGGAACCGTGACCGTAATTCCATAAGTTTTAAGGTACTTGTGGATGAGGATAAGTGTAGTCCCCGGCTGAAGGTTCTAAATTGGGGAAAGGCTAATTATAACAATAATAGGCAGGAACTGAAGAATTTAGATTGGGGGCGGCTGTTTGAGGGTAAATCAACATCTGACATGTGAGAGTCTTTCAAATGTCAGTTGATTAGAATCCAGGACCAGCATGTTCCTGTGAGGAGGAAGGATAAGTTTGGCAAGTTGCGGGAACTTTTTTTAGAATTAGAACATGACAGCGCAGTACAGGCCCTTCGGCCCTCGATGTTGCGCCGACCGGTGAAACCATCTGACCTACACTATTCCATTTTCATCCATGTGTCTATCCAATGTCCACTTAAATGCCCTTAAAGTTGGCGAATCTACTACTGCTGCAGGCAGGGCGTTCCACGCCCTTACTACTCTCTGAGTAAAGAAACTACCTCTCACATCTGTCCTATATCTATCAGCCCTCAACTTGAAGCTATGTCCCCTCGTGTTTGCCATCACCATCCGAGGAAAAAGACGCTCACTATCCACCCTATCTAACCCTCTGATTATCTTATATGTCTCTATTAAGTCACCTCTCCTCCTCCTTCTCTCCAACGAAAACAACCTCAAGTCCCTCAGCCTTTCCTCGTAAGACCTTCCCTCCATACCAGGCAACATCCTAGTAAATCTCCTCTGCACCCTTTCCATAGCTTCCACATCCTTCCTATAATGTGGTGACCAGAACTGCATGCAATACTCCAGGTGCGGTCTCACCAGAGTTTTGTACAGCTGCAGCATGACCTCGTGGCTCCGAAACTCGACCCCCCTACTAATAAAAGCTAACACACCATATGCCTTCTTAACAGCCCTATTAACCTGGTTAGCAACCTTCAGGGATTTATGCACCTGGACACCAAGATCTCTCTGTTCATCTACACTACCAAGAATCTTCCCATTAGCCCAGTACTCTGCATTCCTGTTACTCCTTCCAAAGTGAATCACCTCACACTTTTCCGCATTAAACTCCATTTGCCATCTCTCAGCCCAGCTCTGCAGCCTATCTATGTCATTCTGTACCCGACAACATCCTTCGGCACTATCCACAACTCCACCGACCTTAGTGTCATCTGCAAATTTACTAACCCACCCTTCTACACCCTCTTCCAGGTCATTTATAAAAATGACAAACAGCAGTGGCCCCAAAACAGATCCTTGCGGTACATCACTAGTAACTAAACTCCAGGATGAACATTTGCCATCAACCACCACCCTCTGTCTTCTTTCAGCTAGCCAATTTCTGATCCAAAGCTCTAAATCACCTTCAACACCATACTTCCGCATTTTCTGCAATAGCCTACCGTGGGGAACCTTATCAAACGCCTTACTGAAATCCATATACACCACATCCACTGCTTTACCCTCATCCACCTGTTTGGTTACCTTCTCGAAAAACTCAATAAGGTTTGTGAGGCACGACCTACCCGTCACAAAACCGTGCTGACTATCTCTAATGTACTTATTCTTTTCAAGATGATTATAAATCCTGTCTCTTATAACCTTTTCCAACATTTTACCCACAACCGAAGTAAGGCTCACAGGTCTATAATTACCAGGGCTGTCTCTACTCCCCTTCTTGAACAAGGGGACAACATTTGCAATCCTCCAGTCTTCCGGCACTATTCCTGTCGACAATGATGACATAAAGATCAAGGACAAAGGCTCTGCAATCTCCTCCCTAGCTTCCCAGAGAATCCTAGGATAAATCCCATCTGGCCCAGGGGACTTATCTATTTTCACACTTTCCAAAATTGCTAACACCTCATCCTTGTGAACCTCAATCCCATCTAGCCTCGTAGCCTGAATCTCAGTATTCTCAACAACATTTTCTTTCTCTACTGTAAATACTGACGCAAAATATTCATTTAACACTTCCCCTATCTCCTCTGATTCCACACACAACTTCCCACTACTATCCTTGATTGGCCCTAATCTAACTCTAGTCATTCTTTTATTCCTGATATACCTATAGAAAGCCTTAGGGTTTTCCCTGATCCGATCCACCAATGACTTCCCGTGTCCTCTCCTTGCTCTTCTTAGCTCTCCCTTTAGATCCTTCCTGGCTAGCTTGTAGCTCTCAAGCACCCTAACTCAGCCTTCACGTCTCATCCTAACATAAGCCTTCTTCTTCCTCTTGACAAGCTCTTCAACTTCTTTAGTAAACCACGGCTCCCTCGCACGACAACTTCCTCCCTACCTCACAGGTACATCCTTATCAAGGACACGCAGTAGCTGCTCCTTGAATAAGCTCCACATTTCGATTGTTCCCATCCCCGGCAGTTTCCTTCCCCATCCTACGCATCCTAACTCTTGCCTAATCACATCATAATTTCCTTTCCCCCAGTTATAATTCTTGCCCTGCGGTATATACCTGTCCCTGCCCATCGCTAAGGTAAACCTAACCGAATTGTGATCACTGTCACCAAAGTGCTCACCTACATCTAAATCTAACACCTGGCCGGGTTCATTTCCCAGTACCAAATCCAATGTGGCATCGCCCCTGGTTGGCCTGTCTACATACTGTGTCAGAAAACCCTCCTGCACACACTGTACAAAAACTGACCCATCTCAAGTAATCGAACTATCGTATTTCCAGTCGATATTTGGAAAGTTAAAGTCCCCCATAACAACTACCCTGTTACTCTCATCCCTGTCGAGAATCATCTTCGCTATCCTTTCCTCTACATCTCTGGAACTATTCGGAGGTCTATAAAGACTCCCAACAGGGTAACCTCACCTCTCCTGTTTCTAACCTCAGCCCATACTACCTCAGTAGACGAACCTTGGATAACGCGGGATATTGTGAGCCTACTCAAAAATAAAAAGGAAGCATTTGTAACGGCTGGAAGGCTGGGAACTGTCGAATCCCTTGAGGAATATAAAGACAGGAGAAAGGAACTTAAGCAAGGAGTCAGGAGGGCAAAAAGGGGTCATGAAAAGTCATTGGCAAACAGGACTAAGGATAATCCCAAGGCCTTTTATACATATATAAAGAGCAAGAGGGAAACTAGTGAAAGGGTTGGCCCCGCTCAAGCACAGAGAAGGGAATCTATGTGTGGAGCCAGAGGAAATGGGCGAGGTACTAAATGAGTACTTTGCATCAGTATTCACCAAAGAGAAGGACTTGGTGGATGATGAGCCATGGGAAGGGAGTGTAGTTAGTCTCAGTCATCTCATTATCAAAAAGGAGGAGGTGTTGGGTGTCTTGCAAAGCATTAAGGTAGATAACTCCCCAGGGCCTGATGGGAGCTACCCCAGAATACTAAGGGAGGCAAGGGAAGAAATTGCTGGGGCCTTGACAGAAGTCTTTGCATCCTCATTGGCCACAAGTGAGGTCCCAGAGGACTAGGGAATAGCTAATGTTGTTCCTTTGTTTAAGAAGGGTAGCAAGGATAATCCAGGCAATTATTGGCCGGAGAGCCTTTGCTCAGTGGGAGGGAAATTATTAGAAAGGATTCTTCGGGACTGGATTTACTCCCATTTGTAAACAAACAAACTTATTAGCGGGAGGCAGCATGGTTTTGTAAAGGGGAGGTCGTGTCTCACTAATTTGATTGAGTTTTCTGAGGAAGTGACAAAGATGATTGATGAAGGAAGGGCAGTGGATGTTATCTATATGGACTTCAGTAAAGCCTTTGCCAAGGTTCTTCATGGCAGACTGGTACAAAAGGTGAAGTCACACGGGATCAGATGTGAGCTGGCAAGATGGATGCAAAACTGGATCTGTCATAGAAGACAGAGGGTAGCAGTGGATGGGTGCTTTTCTGAATGGATGGCTGTGACTAATGATGTTCCGCAGGGATGAGTGCTGGGATCATTGCTGTTTGTCGTATATATAGATGATTTTGAGGAAAATGTAGCTGGTCTGATGAGTAAGTTTGCGGACGACAGAAAGATTGGCGGAGTTGCGGATAGTGATGAGGATTGTGAAAGGATACAGCAGGCTATAGATTGGTTGGAGACTTGGGCGGAGAAAAGGCAGATGGAGTTTAATCTGGACAAACGTGAGGTAATGCATTTTGGAAGATCTAATGCAGGTGGGAAGGATACAGTAAATGGTAGATCCCTTAGGAGTATTGACAGGCAGAGAGATCTCGGCGTACAGGTCCACAGGTCACTGAAAGTGGCAATGCAGGTGGATGAGGTAGTCAAGAAGGCATACGGCATGCTTGCCTTCATCGGTCGGGGCATAGAGTATAAAAATAGGCAAGTCATGCTGCAGCTGTACAGAACTTTCGTTTGGCCATGCTTGGAATATTGTGTGCAATTCTGGTCGCCACACTACCAGAAGGTCGTGGAGGCTTTGGAGAGGGTGCAGAAGAGGTTTACCAGGATGTTGCCTGGTCTGGAGGGCTTTAGCTATGAGGAGAGGTTGGAAAAACTCGAATTGTTTTTACTGGAACGACAGAGGTGGAGGGTTGACATGATAGAGGTTTACAAAGTTATGAGCGGCATGGACAGAGTGGATAGTCAGAAGCTTTGTCCCAGGGTGAAAGAGTCAGTTACTCGGGGACATAGGTTTAAGGTGACAGGGGCAAAGTTTAGAGGGAATGTGCAAGGCAAGTTCTTTACACAGTGGGTGGTGAGTGCCTGGAACCTGCTGCCAGGGGAGGTGGTGGAAGCAGGTACGATAATGACGTTTGAGAGGCATCTTGACAAATACATGGATCGGATGGGAATAGAGGGATACGGTTCCCGGAAGTGCAGAAGGTTTTAGTTCAGGCAGGTTCAAAGATCGGCGCAGGCTTGGAGGGCCGAATGGCCTGATCCTGTGCACTACTGTTCCTTGTTCTTTGTTCTTTGTAATTAACTTCTGTCTCACATCGGAATTGGCGGGCATTTTTCTATGATTCGTAAATCGAAGGCAATGACTTAACTTATTGTTTGATACATGGCTCTCTTATTGGTCGAGAAATATGGCATGTGCGATCCCGCCAGGCGGCGTGATTCTGCGCTGTTGAATTTATCACAAAGGCATTTTTGTGTGGTCAAATGGCTCCCGCTTTGTTCATTTTATTGTTTTCTTCCCCTCTCTCAGACATGCCGCCTCTTCACTCGATGCGTTCGTGAATGAGAAGGGGGCCTCTGCAGGCTGCTTTTTTTTCACACAGCCCGCCCGACCTGCCTTGGAATAAGGAGAGGGAGAGCGCAGAAAGGGGTGGAGACTGAGTCAGGATTAAACAGAGAGTGGGGAGGAGAGACAGAGAGAGAGCAGAGAATGGTCTTTGATCTCTCAGCCTGCCACCTCCAATTTAAAACCGTTTCTCAATATTAGAACAGAAGTACAAACCCTGACAGACTGGGACTCCATCGACAGGTATTTCCAGATGCTCGAAACTTTTCACTAAGCTCGTGTTACAATCAACAGACAGTAATATTCCTGTCTAAACATCTTCTATCTCAAGTCAACATGTCTCCTTCCATTGCAGGCTGCAGTCTACTCAAGTTACTGTGCTCCTAACTCCACTGGCTCGAATTTCAACAGGGTCCCCGCTTGCACTGAATTCCCCAGAGCAGTGGCAATTTCTCTACATCTTTTGTTTCGGATGTGGGCGTCTCTGGCAAGGTCAGAATTTGTTGTTCACCCCTAAGTAACTGCAGAGTGTCTTGTGAGGCACTCAGTGCAAAGTCAGGCACTAACAGTTAGGTTCTTTCCTGATGTCCATGCAAAACTCGGACGGATAAACTCACCAGGACATCATAGGAGGGAACATTGTCTGTCTTAAACACAGCACTGAAGGTGTGCTCTCCTATACAGTAACTGCCCACCTTTCCATACATTCCAGGGCAACAGTCCAGGTGAGACACTGCCCCTCCGATCTCCCATCAGCTTTCCATCAACAGAGAGAAAGGCAAGAGTGAGGACAGGAGCAGTCCCAGATTCAGCAGAATCCCCTTCCAATTGGAACTGCACTTTGAAGAGACAATCCGATCGTCCTTCACAGATATTGTACCAGAGACAGGGACATTATTAATCCCACACTTTGGAAAAGTATCAGAGAGTGAGAAATGACAACGTTCCAGATTAACCCTCTCTTGCTTGTTGAGTTGTCTACAGTCTGGCAGCTGAGGGCAGTTGGTTAATATTCACAGTGACCGTGTGTATCATTTTGATTAAATTAATCTGATACTTGAGTCATGATGAAAATTTCAAACAACGCTTCGTAGTTAACTATCAGTCATCAAGAAATGGTGCATTCTCCATGGCAACGCCTCTAACAATCAGCGTCCACCTGCCAACCAATCAGCACTCTCTTCTCATACAGTATAATCTGTTGCTTCTCCTGACATTGGTGTTCTTGCGACTTGTCCTGATGAGTGCAAGACAAAAAGCTTCGACAAAATGTCTCTATTTTCAGCAATACTCAAGCTCTGCACAACCAAATGATTATGTTTTTTATCTGCTATTATTGCCCTGAGAGATTTACTGCTCCACGATCCCA
Source organism: Heterodontus francisci (assembly GCF_036365525.1). Lineage (NCBI taxonomy): Eukaryota > Metazoa > Chordata > Chondrichthyes > Heterodontiformes > Heterodontidae > Heterodontus > Heterodontus francisci. Next base: position 22,049,648 of record NC_090415.1, read on the forward strand.
GCAAACACACTGAGACCCTCTTCCTTCCTACCTCTCACCAGGATTGGCTTGAGAAATTTCCCTTCAGGTTCACAGTCGAAGTAAGGTTCTATACATCAGAAGATACTGAGAGAAAATGAGAGAAGGGTTCTATCTAGTTGAATAGTTCCAGATTGTAAAGCCAGTTTCAATTACAAACACTCTGTTGGACGGCGGTGAATTCAATTTCAGTGGGGAATTTCGGTGCACACTCCAGTGCCAGTACTGAGGGAGTGCTGCTCTGTCAGAAGAACCGAATAAAGATTTAATATTGAAATCACGCATGCAAAAACTGTGTGCCAACATTATTTACAATATATCAACCCTCTTTGCTACTCCAGTGTTTCCCAAGGAAGCTCCCATGGTTTCAGCATGAGGATTGTGTAGTGTATTGTCATCAGTCAGGTTTTAATAGATGCTCATCGTCTGTCGTCCCTCAGAGCCCGAGCCTGAGGGGTCTTGCTCACAGTGTGCAGTATCACTGCTGTCCCCAGTGCAGTCTGGTCCAGCCCACTTCCTGGCCGTGGGGCAGCAGTGGGTTGAGGAATGGACGCGGGCGCGAATGCAATGTCGCCGCGAGAGAGGGCAGACTGCACCACAGGCATGATGCCAGTCCCATGCGGCCCGGGCTCAGCACTGACCAGTGGGAGAGCTGAATGCAGCAGAGCAGAGACACGACCGAAGCCACGGTCCATATAACCCAGCAGCCTTTCCAAACTGGAGGAGATGGTGCAGGTCAGAGCCTGAAAGACGCCTGTTTGAGCCTCAATCAACGATGACAGGGCAGGGACTACCAGCTCCTGGACAGGGAGCATCACTGCGGCGTCCATGGAACTGACCACAGGCTCCTTGGTGGACTGCACGGTGGTGCGGTCTTGTGGCAGACCATCACCCAATATGGACATAGACCCCTCCATCCTCTCAGACAAGGTGAGACAGTTCTTGGACAGGTTGTCCAGTGCCTCCAGCAGTTGATGATGCACATGGAAGATCCTTTTGAAGGCTGGGCCGGTGAACTGTCCATCCTTGTCCTCTTCGACAGAGCTGGAAGCTGAGCTTGCCCTTCGGCCACCCGTCTCTTGCACTCTCCTTTCCACTGTGGCCAGCTTCTTCTCACAATTCCGGAATGGTACACTCTCCAAGCATCCTGACAACTTGACATCTCTTGCACCAGCGAATCCCGTGCTGGTGTACTGGAAGCTTGGAGCCGGTGACAAAGCCTTTTCTGTTCGCTGGTCACCTTCCATGTCATGCACAGCAGCACCCGAGTAATGGCTCAGACCTGGAACACAGGGGAAAAGGGGAAGTGTCAGCGTGTGATGGGAAGATTAGACAGCAGCAAAATGAGGAGGTAGCACAATGTGAGTGCAGGGGCGCCACAACGCCAACGTGAATGGTTAATGAAAGAGGGAGGATAAGAGAATTGGGTCTCAACCCTGTGTCAACCGGATTCCAACACTCTCATTCTGCATTCTTCTCCAGATGCCGAGACACATGATGTCCTGAGCTTCTTGCTCCATCTGGGTGCGTTCCTGAATGCACGGCCTCTTCCTGGGCTTGTGTGCCAGTTTGTACTGTTGAGAGAGTGGGAGGGAGTTAGTCTCTGCTGTCTGAGGCTGTACTCAGATGAGGTGTTGGGGCAACTCCAGATAAAAGAAGAAAAGGTGCATTTTTATTGCACCATTCAGGACCTCAAGATGTCCCGAACACTCTACAGCCACTGGAGGACTTTGGAAATCTCGTCACTGCTGTCATATAGGAAATGCGGCAGCCGATTTGCTAACAGCGAAGTCCCACTTTGAGATCAATGACCAGATAACGTGTTTCAGTGCACTTTGTTGAGGGATATATGTTGGCCAGGGGAGCTTAGATGAACTCTCTTGTTCTCCTTCAAAATAGTTCAATGGGATTGTTTACAACAACTGAGAGGAGAGGACCATGGTCTGGCATCCAGGGCAATTTGGACAATTGGATCCAAAATTGACTTAGTGGCAGGAAGCAGAGGTCGATGGGTGTATTTGCGAGTGGAACCCTGTGGCCAGTGGTGTATCACAGAGATCGGTGCTGGGGCCCTTGCTGTTTGTCGAGTACATTAATGATTTAGACATGAATAGAGCAGCTATGATTAGTAAGTTCGCAGATGTATCATAATTAATGAGGAGGGAAGCCTTAAATTACAGTACGATACAGATGGGCTGGTAAGATGGGCGGAACAGTGGCAAATGGAATTTAATTCTGAGAAGTGTGAGGTGATGCATTTTGAGAGGAATAACAAGGCAACGGAATATATGATGGATGATAGGGCCCTGGGAAGAACATAGGGTCAGAAGGACTTTGGTGTACTTGTCCATAGATCAGTAAAGGCAGCAGCACAGGTAAATAAGATGGTTAGGAAGGCATAAGGGATACGTGCCTTTATTAGCCAAGGCATAAATATAAGAGCAGGGAGGTTATCAAGGAGCTGTATAAAACGCTAGTTAGGCCACAGATGGAGCATTGTGTTCAGTTCTGGGCACCACACTATCGGGAGGATGTGATTGCATTGGAGAGGGTGCAAAGGAGATTCACCAGGATGTTGCATGGGCTGGAGCATTTCAGCTATGAAGAGAGACTAAAAAGGCAAGGGTTGTTTTCCAAAGAGCAGAGATGGCTGAGGGGGACATGATTGAGGTATACAAAATTATGTAGGGCATTGATAGGTTAGACAGGAAGAAACGTTTTCCCTTAATGGCGGGGTCATTAACCTAGGGGCATAGATTTAAGCTACGGGCAAGAACGTTTAGATGGGAATTGAGGAAAAATGTTTTCACCCAGAGAGTGGTTGGTATCTGCAACGCACTGCCTGAAGGCTTGGTAGAGGCAGGAACCCTCACAGCATTTAATAAGTATTTAGATGAGCACTTGGAACGCCAGAGCAGGCAATGACACGGGCCAAGTGCTGGAAAATGGGATTACAATCGTTAGGTGCTTGATGGCGGGCACAGATACGATGGGTCGAAGCGCCTGTTTCTGTTCTGTATAACTATATGACTATCTGGCCTAAAAGGCAACACCCGTGTTAACCTAGATTGTGCTCTCAAGTCGGTGGAATAGGACTGTAATCCACCATCTCTAACTCTAAGGTGACCTACTGTACAATACAGATACAAAGATAAGGGCCTGCATTTATATAGCAACTTTGAAGAACAGATGACGGTGTAAAATGCTTTACTGCCAATGAAGTATTTTGAAATGCATTCGCTGTTGGAATGGAGGAAAGGCAGCAGTCAGTTTGTGCACAGCAAGATCCAATTAGAGCAATGTGATTCTGACCTGATCATCTGCTTTTGTGACATTGACTAAGGGATTAATATTGGCAGGAATTGTCCCTCTGTGCTTCCCCACATAGTGGCCATGGGATCTTTTACATCTACATGAAAGGGATGATCGGATCTCTCTTTGTCATTGCAGCAGAAACGTGGCACCTCTGACTGTCTCACAATTGTATGGGGACCTGGTGAGACCACACTTGGAGTATTGTGCAGTTTGGTCTCCGTACCGAAGGAAGGGTATACTTCCCTCGAGGTAGTTCTAGATTGGTACCTCGAATGAGAGTGTTGTCCAGCAGATTCTGAGCAAATTGAGCTCATACACTAGGTAGTTTAGAAGAATGAGAGGTGGTGGTTCGTCCAAAGTCATGGGTAGAAAGAGGGATGATGTCCTGTAACAAGAATTTAGGGAGATAGGTAGCAGATTAAAAAACAGGACCTCAAAGGTTGTAATCTCTGGATTACCACCGGTGCAATGTGCTACTGAGTGTAGGAATAGAAGGATAGAGCAGATGAATGTGCAGTGGAGGAGGGAGGGCTTTAGTTTTCTGCATCTCTGAGTATGTTTCTGGCGAAGGAGGAACCTGCACAAGTTGGACGGGTTGCATCTGAACTGGAAAGGGATCAACATCCTTGCTGGGAGGTTTGTTAGTGCTGTTGGAGAGGGAGGGGTGGGGTGGCCAAATTAATTTAGCCGGGGATGGGATACAAAGTGGAGGTACAGTGGGGGGTGATGCACAGTCAAATATAGAAGAGCAATTGAGTCAGTCAGGAAGGCAGTGCAAATATAGACCTGTTAAGGCACAAGCGAATAATGCAAGGCTGGATTGCATCTATTTTAAAGCAAGGAGTGTTACCAGTAAGGCAGATGAATTGAGGGCGTTGATTAACACATGGGAATATGATATTATTGATACACTGTGACATGGTTGAGGGAAGGGCAGGACAGGCAGCTCAATATTCCAAGGTATAGAATCTTCAGGCGTGACAGGGGAGGGTGTGAAAGAGGAGGTGGCATTGCACTGTTGATCAAGGAGTCAATTACTGCAGTAAGGAGGGATGATATTGTCGAGGGTTCCTAAAAGGCGGAGGGGTCATTAACCAGTAGGAATAGATTTCAGGTAAGGGGCAGAAGGTTCAGGCGGGATTTGAGGAAAGAAGAATTCACCCAGAGGGTGGTTGGAATCTGGAACACACTGACTCAAGGTGTGGTAGAGGCAGGAAACATCACAACATTTAAGAAGTATTTAGATGAGCACTTGAAACGCCATAGCATCAAGGCCACGGGTCAAGTGCTGGAAAATGGGATTAGAATAGATAGGTGCTTGATGACTGGCACAGACACGATGGGTCGAAGCGCCTGTTTCTGTGCTTGATAACTCTATGATCTCATTGAATCATATATAAGTCTGAATGGGGTTGATAAGGAAGACATTGAGAGGGGTTATCCTCTAGCTGGGGAATCTAGACACAGGGACACAGCCTCAGTATTAGGGGCCAATAATGTCATACTGAGAGGAGGAAAAATGTATTCACTCGGAGGGTGTGAAACTTTGGAATTCTTCATCTCAGAAGGTTGCAGACGCTTCATCTTTGAGTATTAACAAGACTGTGATTGATACTTTTGTAAACTCTCAGGGATCGAGGAATATGGGGAGCAGGTGGAAAATGGAGCTGAGGTAGACGATCAGCCATGATTGTATTGGAGGTTGGAGCAGACTTTTGGGGCCATATTCTCTATTCAATCTCCTCACGGCCTTAGACAGCAGTTGCCCATTGGTGCATCAAGCTAGTTTATTGTGCTTAGGTCCTGGAGTGGAACCCAAACTCACAAAGTTGTGACTGAGAGGCCACAATGCTACACATAAAGCCGCAGAGCCATGTACCAGAATGATAGCAGCAATGAGGGGCTTAAGTTGATGTGGAGAGATTGGAGAAGCTGGGATTGTTCTCCTTAGAGCAGGGGATTATAATGGGAGATTTAATAGAGGTATTCAAAATCGGGTGGGTTTTTAGACAGTAGGTAAGGAGAAGGTATTTCTCTGCTCCTGTTCAAAACTAGCAGTGAGATCGTCCATACCACATGTGAATTAGCTTTAGTTTTTAGTTTTAGAGATACAGCACTGAAACAGGCCCTTCGGCCCACCGAGTCTGTGCCGACCATCAACCACCCATTTATACTAATCCTACACTAATTCCATATTCCTACCACATCCCCACCTTCCCTATATTTCCCTACCACCTACCTATACTCGTGACAATTTATAATGGCCAATTTACCTACCAACCTGCAAGGCTTTTGGCTTGTGGGAGGAAACCCAGGCAGACACAAGGAGAACTTACAAACTCCACACAGGCAGTACCCAGAAGTGAACCCGGGTCGCTGGAGCTGTGATGCTGCGGTGCTAACCACCGCGCCACTGTGCTGCTTGTTTTAACCAAGCATGGTAAGGACGCACTTCTGACAGTGTTGCACTCCCTGAGCAGTGCACCAGGAGTCTTATACTTGCAGTGCAGGTGATGTCGTTGAACCTCTTGCGGCACTGCCCCCCTGTTCGGATGATATCAGTCCTGGCATTCACACTGAGGGCCACCTCGTCCCAGACCTGGCGTCGTGTCAGTCTGGGCATCTTCCTCCCGTCGGAGGAGAGGGAGACTTCCTTGCGGGACCTAACTGCTCCATCAGAATCTCTACTGTATTGCTGAAACTCGGAGCTTTGGCTTCCGACATGTTTCAGAGACGGAGGCAGCGAGAAGCAGCGACTGCAGCCAAATTGATGGAGGAGACTGAGGATTAAAGAGCGCCGGGCCCGCCGGAAATGCCAGCCGCCGGAAATTCCCAAACTTCCAGCTGGGCGAGCAGTTCGTCACTGCACCGCACGCTGGCTCATTGCCCCAATCCCATACAAAGACAGACCGCCAGTCGAAGTGATTCCTGCCAATGCCAGGCGCTTTCAACTCTTCCACCCTATATCCACCCGCTCTACAAATGCTCCCTGGCTCTGACAGCAGCGTTGCTTCTCTATGAAGAGCTGTGTTAAAGCAGTACATACACAGTTTGAAATGCAACCCCCACCTCTTATTTCATGTTGAATTCCTTACTTTAACATTTGCAGCACATCACACAGACAATATTCTGCCGGTATTCTGTTCAGTATAAACTTGCTGACTGATTTACTTGAGCAGGAGATAAATACACCGCGCACAGATTGTCAAATAGATGATTCATTCTGTATATGTGTCTGACTGTACTGTGTATGAATGTAATATTAATTCTGTATCCGTCTGCATCTGGTTTTGTGTGTGAATGTGCTATGAATTTTCTATCTGTCTCTATCTGGGATATGTGTGAATGCACGCTTAATTCTGACACAGATAAAAACAGAACGTACTGGAAATACTCAGCAGGTTTGGCTACATCTGTGAGAGAGACACAGAGTGAACGTTTCACGTCTGTGACCTTTCATCAGAACTGGTAAAGGTTAAAAATGTAACCGGTTATGACCAAGTGAAAAGTGGGCGGGGTGGAGGGGTAGAAGAACACAAGGGAATGTGTGTGAGAGGGCTGAGAGCAGGAGAGAATAAATGATAAAGAGGTCATGGAGCACAGGCAAAGGGAGTGCTCATCGTTGTCTTAGGAGACAAAACATTAGTGCAGAGAAAGTGGTAATTGCAGAATAATGATCAGCTCTGTACAAAAGCAAAAACCTGAACAACCAGTTTGGTGCTGTCCCATGGTTAAAAGAAATAATAAAACAAGGCAGTCATGCTCTGATGTTTTTGAACTCAATGTTGAGTCCAGAAGGCAGTAGAGTGACTAAATTCTGTCTCTGTTACAATCTGATACTGACAGTGGTAATACTTCTCTGTCTGAAACTTGCTGACACTGTGTATGAGGGACGGAAGCGCTTTTTTATCTGTGCATCCCTGCTACAGAATGTGAGTGAGGTGTTCATTTAATAAATTTGGGTATTCAACTCTCTCTAGTACTGTATGTGTGATATAATCATTCTGTATCTAGTCAATCTCTGGTAAGTTCTGTGATTGTCGACGCGACGGCGGCTGGAGGACCCATTTTGTCGGCTGTGTTATCGATCACCGTACTTAATATATCTGTCAGTCCCTGATACAATATGATTTTGGGATTTCTTCTGCATTAGTCTATGTTACTGTATATGAGTTTGGGATTCCTTCTGTACTTGTCCGTTTCTGGTACTGTGCGTGGAGGCAATTTATTCTATTTTTCTTCACTCCGATATTGTAATTATGGGATTAATTAGGTTGCTTTTCAGTTTCTAGTAATCTCTTGTATAACGGGTAGATTTTTCCTGTGGCTGTTTGCGTCTGGTACTGTGCAGTCATGGGATTCCGTCTGCATTCACTCTTCATCTGCTTGGGAATCTTGACTTGAGCGGTGGCGGCTGGAGCAGCCCTATGTATCGGGCATGTCCGCGACTCTGCAAAAATTCTCTCTTTCACTCAGAACTGGGTCTGAAATTGTGCCTGTGGTGGCTGCACTGAGAAACTTAAAGGCAGCGAGCGGACGGGGTGGAGACAACCTTCTGTCAGCTCCAGGCTCCTGTTGCCTCTCTGTGTTTCTCTCTGGTCTGAACCGCTTCAATTCCATTGAAATTCGAATAGAGTCGCAGATATATACTGCCCAGAAACAGGCACTTCGGCCCATCGTGTCTGTGCCGGCCATCAAGCACCTATCTATTCTAATCACATTTTCCAACACTTGGCCCATAGCCTTGCATGCTTTAGCGTTTTAAGTGCTCATCTAAATACTTCTTAAATATTGTACACCAGAGTACCAGGCAATATTTTTGTGCTTATTGTATTTTAGTTTGTTTCTACTGTGTCTACCCACTGTCTTTACCCCCATGTTTGTGCTTGGGGCCAGGCTTCTCAGTTTTCTGTCCATTAACATCCTCTGGATTCCAACGCTTTACCTTTCAGCACACCATTAACATGCCGTTTGCCATTGGTCCATGACCGTGTGGTCAGTTATTCTGTGCGACATTGTCCTATCAACACCTTCTGTTTTGTTATCTCTTGCCCCAACCCCCCTTTACTTCTTAAAACCTTTTGTATTTCTCATATAGTGCAGTTCTGATGAAGGGTCACTGACCTGAAAAGTTAACTCTGCTTCTTTCTCCACAGATGCTGTCAGACCTGTGGAGTATTTGCAGCACTTATTGTTTGTGTCCCAGACTAGATCCTTCCTGTCTTTGACTCCGCTTGTCGTAAAGGTTTCACTCGAATTAAAGGCTCCCTTTAGAACTTGCACCCATTTCATTGCTGCACCCCTTGTTCTCTCTCTCACTCGATCGCTGCCATGTTCTCAATTTTTAACGACTAAGTTCTTGAAACCAATGAATTTTACCTTGAATTCCTACTTTAGTGATGAACAAGGGAGCAATGTGCTACATTGGCTAGAAAGACTAGTTATTTTACACAAAACGATCTCGGAAATCCGTTGGCATTAGACTAATGGGAGACAGTGGTGCTGCGCAGGGGTGGTGGCGCCGTGGTAGTGTCGCTGGACTAGAGATACAGGGGCCTAGGCTAGTTCTTGGAGGACATGTTCTCAATTCCCACTATAGCACATGGTGAAATTGGCATTTAATTAATAAATCTGTAATTAAAATGTGTTTTATTACAAAAGAGATTGTTCCACAGAAGGAAAGAAATCAAGGGCAGCAATGCACACATCCCATGAACGAATAAAGAAGTATGTTAAGTAACATGTAATCCAGAAGCTTTGGCTAATACTTTGGGAAGATGGGTGCAGTTTAACTTGAATTAATAAAGTAATTTAACATATAAAATCTGGAATTGAAAGTTAATATCAGTAGTGGTGCTGTGAAGCTATCATCCATTGCCATAAAAATCCGTCGCTAATGGCTTTTCGGAAGGAAATCTGACATCCTTACCTTCTATGGTCTACATGTGACTCCAGACGCACGGCAATCTGATCCACTCATAACTGATCTTGAAAAGGTTTGGGCAATGAGGGATGGACTTGCTGGACTTGCCAGCGATGCCAACATCCATAAAATAATAAAAACGCCTGCCCCTTTCATCCACTCTCTCTTACACAATATTCACATCTGCACATTTTCAGGCCGAACTGTTTACTAAATTTGGAGTTCCAGGACGTTTTCCCCTCTGCTCAGGCTGTGTTGCGGATTCTCGGGAGTTTTTGCATTTTCTCAGCTCAGTAATTGTTATACACTCTGAGTCCAGCTCTCGTGAAAGTTAGCTTGCAACCTGCAAACAGTGAACTAGTGATGGGAGGTTCAATGAAGATGTTGAAAGTCAGGAAGGGTTTTCATACCGTATAGAAGAAGAAATGGATCCCGTAGAAGCTGGACCGCTAACCTGAGCATTATATAATCAAAGAAGGAGACCGTTCAGCCCCTCCAGCACTTTCCCGCTCTCTACAAGGGAGATTTACCTCGCCGCATTCCCCTGCCGTTTCTTTGTAACCCTGCCTTGTTTTTCGCTTCAGATAATTATCCAATTTCCTTTTGAAAACCACGATTGAATCTGCCTGCACTAGACACTCAGGCAGTGTATTCAAGATCCTAACGACTCACTGGAGAAGAAACGATATTCCCTCATGTCACTTCTGGCTGTTTTGCCAATTTACAACATTACAGAATAGGCCAACTCCCCTCCGTGCAGAATTGACGAGGTCTAGAGTACCTTACAAACCTAGTGCTGAAAGGGCAATGACACTGCAGTCATCTGCAAACTGCAGATCATGTATGGCTATGGTGCACAGTTCAGTTTTAGCACAGAGACGATGAGGCTAATGGGTTTCCCATCTCGGCAGTATTTAATACTCACACAAGAGGGCAGTTTAAATTTGATGATGTGAGTAACCACTGTCAGTTAGACTGTAAATAATATTTGTAAACTCTGGAATATGCGACTGTAGTATCGGAAAGTGTCGCATCTGCAGTAAACAATAAGTTATTTGTGAAAAAATATTTATGGTATTAAGAACTTATTGTTTTTTTGAACTGTCTGACAGAAAGTCTGACTGCAGTAAGGCATTTCTTTTTCCCAAGCGGGGACATGTATTGGAACCCTAGGGCTAGATTTAATGCCTCGCACACCACCCCGTTCCTGAGATGGGCTAAGAGGCAGGTGTCCCACAGATGTGCAATGGTAGGTAGGCAATTGAGCGTCCATCATCTCTCCATAACAGTGCAACTATGTTGGGAGTGGAAAAGGTCAGCAACGGCCTTCCCACCAGAGGCCATTGAGTCCCTTAAGAGACCTACTTACGAAGTTCTTCCCGTCGCAGCTGGAATTCAGCCCAGTAAAATGTGCCTCAGTTGGGCTTGGGAGAGCCTCATCCGTGGGCAAGCTGTGGTCAATGGAGGGGGGGGGCGAAGGCAGAAAGCAAATTCACCCCTTTCAAAAGCCCACCTTCCTGCCTCATCACTGCTGCCTGCTAGACTGGCCTCAGTGACCGCGCATCACTTTCCTGAACTCCAGCTCTGCAGTGGTTGACCTGGTTCCAAGGCCTCTGTAATACCAGCATTTGCCACCGCTTCCAATGGTGCTGCCTAGACAACTGAGCTGCCTTCCACTGAGTGGCTGGCTGCTCGAGGAGGCGGAATCCCAGTCCTCAAATAGACTGCTCGTGGAGAAGTGGGTTAGAACCAATGAGAGCTGGAGGTGAAATGCGAATTTGGAGGAGAGGAAGAATGGACTTTTGAGAGGAGTGGTCACCTCATTACAGAAAAGATGTAATTGCACTGGACAGGCAATTTACGAGGATGTTGCCAGGACTGGAAAATGCAGCTCTGAGAAAAGGTTGGATAGGCTGGGTTTGTTCTCCTTGGAACAGATCTGATTGAAATGTACAGAATGTTGAGGGGCCTGGATAGAGTGGAGGGGAAGGTTCTACTCTCCTTCGTAGAGAGGTCA